>NW_020954591.1:25254243-25646743 GCF_900497805.2 Vombatus ursinus
GCCTAAAAAAAAAAAAAAAGAGCACCCACTCACCCACCCACCCACCCACACCCACACCCACACACACACACACACACACACACAAACCTAGCAATGAATTTGTGCAACATTTTACATATTAGCATGTCAGTGTTTGTCTTCATATACCAGTACCTCATGTGTTTTACTACTTGTGATAAACTCCATCTAAAACATAACTCTCACTTTGACACTCTTTACATTCAATAAATCTGAGTGGCTTTTCTATTGCTTCTAAGATCAAATATAAACTTCTCCATTGGGCATTTAATTTTTTTTAACAATGTGGCTCCATACTACCTTTTCTACTTTATCACACCTCCCCCCACCCTTTTACATACTCCATGATCAATCCAAACTAGACATCTTGTTATTCCTCTCATACCATCTCACGTTTCTATACATCTACTCTGGCTATCCTCCACACCTGGAATTCACTTGCTTCTCACCCTTGCCTTATAGAATCTTTACTTTTCTTAAAGATTCAGCCTAAACACTACTATTTGCATGAATACTTTGCTAATCCTCCCCTCCCTAGCTGGGAGTGTCTCCCACACTCCAAGATTACCTTATATCTGTTCTACCTGTGTTTGTTCTCTCTCTCTCTCTCTCTCACTCTCTCTCTCTCTCTCGCCCCCCCCCCACACACGCCTATGTACGTTGTTTTCTTTATTGATTATAAGCACCATGAGGAAAAAAAAAGTTTTAGTTTTGTCTTTTTTTTTCTCCAGCCCTGAGAACAGTGTTTGGTATAGAGTAGGCACTTAGGGGGCACCTGGGTAGTACAGTGAATAGAGCACTGGGCCTGGAGTCCAAAAGATCAGAATTCAAATCTGACCTTAGAAACTTACTTAGTTCCTGCCTGAATAAAACTGGAGAAGGAAATGGCACACCACTCCATTATCTTTGCCAACATAACCCCGTGGACAGACGTAACTGAACAACTGAACAACAGTAAGGCATTTACTAAATGTTTGCTGATTGATAGGATATCTTTAGAGAGCTAAATTTCACATTTTCCCCACAAATAATATCCTGTTCAGAGCTAGTCAAGTATACATACCATGTGTAAATGTTCCTCACTTCTAGTGTGGGCTTTTTAAAATATTTCCTTCTCTTCTTCCTTTGGCAAATATTATGTTGTCTGTTAATAGATTGCAGATGGTGAAATCTAGCCAAAAACACCCTTTGCAGAAGCAGCAGACCCATGTTCTTGAGTGGTGATAATAGGAGTGTGTTGGCTGGCACTAAGGTTCCATTACACTTATTAGAGCTTTGAACTTGGAGTCAAAAGACCTGGGTCCTATTCTGAGCTCTCCTGGCAGTTGGCAACTTCTCTTAGTGGGAATTTCTTCATTTGTAAAATGAGAATAAGAATGCCTGCCGTGTTTGCCTGATAGAGTGGTTTTCAAGATTAAATGAGATAATGTAAATATATTTTTAAAACTATAAAATGATATTTTAATGTAATTTATTTTATCCTTCAAAATGGAGGTGAGAGGTAGCATCATTTAGTAAACAGACATAGTAGACAGGGGTCCCCATAGACCCACTATGCTCTCGACCTGGTTAGACCACTCCTGAAGAACTGTCTTCATTTAGGGACACATTTAAGGAAGAAAATTGACAATGTGGAGAGCATTCCAAAAACGGTAACTCAATTACCATGTTATATAAGGATTCATAGAAGGAAGTCAAGTCAAAAAGTATTTATTAAGGGCATATTTTGTGCTATACACTATGCTAAGTGCTGGGAATACAAAGAAAGGCAAAAAGATAATCCCTGCCTTCAAAGAGTTGACAGTCTAATAGGGGATACAACATACAATCAACTATGTACAAATAAAGTATATTCAAGATAAATTGAAGTTTCTCTCAGAGGGGAGCATTGAGGAGGCTTGGGAAAGACTTCTTATAGAAAATGGGATATTAGCTAACATTTGAAGGAAACCAGGAAAACCAGGAGGTGGAGGTAAGGAGGGGGAGGAGGAACTAGACATATTTAGACAGGATAATCAATGATTCCTCAGGGACATAACTGTTTTCAAGTATTTGAAGGGTTGCCATGGGACAAAAGGTTTAGACTTGTCCTTGTCCTTGGAGTTCAGAAATATGAACAGTGACTACACAGTGTAATTGGGCTTGCTCTAAGGCAAACTTTCCTGAGAACTGGGACTTCCAAAGGCAAATTGACACAATTAAGAAGTAATAAATAGGTTCTGTCTCACTAGAGGTTTTCAAGTGACCTTGAATGACTCCATATTAGGAATGGAAGTCAGGCATAGGTTAAACTGAATGGCCCTTCCATCTCTAGGATTCTGTGATCCTGTGAAGAAGATGAATTCCAACAAGATGCCTTATTGTTAAGCTCATTGCCAGAGGCAGAAAAAACACATGATTCACAAGCATATGTTTCAGGACATGGATTACTTCCTGCTCTGTCCTTTGGCGTATTCCTTTCTACTCTATTATCCTTATTCCATTTCAAAAAAGGTAATCTATGGTTTTTAATCTTCCCAGCTCACATAAAGCAATCTTTCAATAATAACTCTGTGAGGTAGGCAGTGCAGCTGTTATGTTTCCCATGTTAGAGTTGAGAAAACTGAGGCTCAAGGTTCAAAGTCACAGATCCAGATCCACAACTCAAACCAGGTCTTCTGTCCCTTAATGCTCTGGCTTTAATCAATAAGATACAAGCCCACAGATTAGAAGACAGTTCTTCTGTTTCCAGGGGACCAAATTGGCCAGATGAGCTCTGGGAATGTAAGTCCCCCCTTCAGCCAGTCCCAGACCATAACCTTCCCTTGAGGGGCCTCTGTTTCAGACAATGTCTTTGCTTTCTGCATTTTAGGCACTGCCAAAATCAGTCTGGTTCTGAGGTGACAGACTTTCCCTCAACTCTTTTAGTTCCCAGGATAGTAGGTTTTGTTCATACGTATTTTTTAATGAATGTGTTGTTTTTGATGATTTTAGTTTTAGGTTTTTTTTTTTTTAATATTCCAAACCCCTGATGATTCTAAGTTTCCTGATTGTAAGGGAATATATAAATGTGCATACATAGATACATATATTGTGTGCATGTACATGTACCATATATACACGCATATATTTATACTATATAAATACAACATATGTCATGTGTCATGTCAAAAAATATAAAATTTCTTTTACATTTATTACTTTGCCTTATACAATAAAAAATACTTGAATGATTGAGTCATTTGGTTAAGATAAGAAACTGAAGCATAGAGATTAAAAGGCAAAGTTGTTCTAAGTTCAGTTGAGCATTCTCTATCAATTATCTTGTAAAAAAAATCTTATTGAGGCTACGTCAATATTAAATTACTGACTCTCCATCACCTTCCCCATAGGAGGTGTTCCACACCCTTTCTGCAGTCCTCTGGTTCCCAGTCCTCCTCCCCCCTCTTTTTCTTCTGTCCTCATTATTAAAGGATAACCTCACCTATTTTACTGAAAACTTTCAAACATTTGGCATGACCTCCTTCACCTGTTGCTACACTCGCCTCTCAATCTCAATTTATCCTTGTACCCTGAACCATCTCTAGCTTCCTTAGAGAAAGTGGTATTCACCCTTCTTTTCAAGTCCCTTAGTCTGTGTTCTAGATTGTTTCTTTTTCTGACCTCCTCTGAACCCTTTTTCTCTGTTGTATTCTCTTACTCTCTCTCTTCCTCTGTCTCTCTTTGTTTCTGTCAGTTCCACTTTCTATTTCTCCCTTCCTGTCTCTCTGTCTCTCCTCTTTCTTTTCCCTCTCTGTCTTTGTGTCTGTCTGTCTCCTTCTCTCTTGTTCCTTCTTGTCTACTCATTCCTTTAAGAAGGGAAAAAAAAAAACTTTTCCTTGGCTCTGCAACCTCTTCAGTTATCTTATTTCTCATGTAGGTCAAGTAGAAGGTGTATTGGACTGAGATCCAGAAGACCTAGGTTCTATTATTTTGTTTTCCGCTGAACTACTCCCATGAAAACAGATCCTCCACTCAAAGACTCTTATTCTTATACAATAGGAGAAGATAGAACATAAAAGAAAGTAGTGGCCAGATAAGAGCATTTTGGTATGGGAAGTCACACTGAGTAGAGCTATTGATTGAGAGAGCCTTTCCAGAAGTAGGGGTGGTGCTGATCTAGTTAAAGTTGAGCAAGTGGAGGAGGGAACTGGGGTAAGGGGGTTTGGATTGTGGAAGGAAAGGGTAAAGAATATTCATTGACTTTGTTGTTGTTGTTTAGTCATTTTTCAGTCCTGTCTGACTTTTCCTGACCCCATTTGGGATTTTCTTGGCAAAGATACTGTAGCAGTTTCCCATTTCCTTCTCTAGATCACTTTACAAATGAGGAACTGAGGCAAACAGGGTTAAGTCCAAGGTCACACAGCTAGTAAATGTCTGTGTCAGGCAAGCTAAATAATATAGTCTATGACCAATCAGGATGGATAGCCCTGGGGCAGGGGTTTTGGCAAGAGTGGAAGATGGCTGGAGTAAAGGAATATTTCCAATGTCGTTAATGGCCATTAATAAAATGCTTGTTGAATAAATGAATGTATTATAAATCCTCATAAGCATCGAATGCCATCCATGGGCTCTCGTTCCGTGCTCCTCTTGTCCTGCTGGAAATCCTCTACAAGGGGTTCGTGTTCAAATTTCGGAAGCTTTCTTCTTTTAATTCAGGGAAGAAATAAGGACACCAGGTTTATGTTTGTTTTCACAAATGCGTCGTGTTGCTGGAGAATTGCTATTGTTCAGGGGCAAAAGAGCTCTTCAAAAATCCAGAATTATAGAGTAAATATGCTAGAAGCTTCCAATCTACATTGAGCTCATTCTCTTTCAAACTTCTTTAGGCCAACATGGCCTCACCTTCTTCCTTACACAGTGGACTTACCATCTCTATCAAGTCTATGATAAATGACAGAAAGTTTCAACTAAAATTGCAAACTGCATAGAAATGGAAATTCCAACACCCTAGGCATTTGAAAATCATAGGGTTCTCTTGCTGTAACATTAACACCGAAAGCACACCAAAGTCCTATGGCGTCTGAAAGAGCTTTCACATGATTGCTTTTATTCTTTACACAGACAACAGGCTCACTTGCTTTATGAGCCAAATATACAGCCCTTTGCTAGAACCAACACCACCCACTGAAATCAAATAAAATAGCAGATGAGTGTTGATGTGAATTCAGTAAATCGCTATTCACAGCCAAGTTGTCCAAAAAACCCCTCCAAGCTTTGAGCTAGCTGGGCATCCTTCATATACATGCTCACAGCAATGGCAGTAATAAAGCTGACATAATGAAAGGCCCAGTCTCAGAGTGTAGCTACAAATGTAGTTAATGGAAAGTATGTGTCTTTACTACCCACTTTGTAGGGATAAATGAAGACAGAGGTATGTTGATGAGTTCTAAATAAGTTATGCATACCTGATTTGCACTACTTCAACCAACATTAACCAAGTCTTTGTTTCCTTGAAATAAGAATTCTTACAGGATATTGATGATGTTGGTGGATGGTGGTGGCTGTCTTGCATCCTCTTTCTCTGCTCCTTCTATGCTTCTTTGCTTAGCGATCTCATTAGCTCCCATGGATTCGCTTACCCTCTCTATACTGATGATTCTCAACTTTGTTTGTTTTTGTTTTTGTTTTTCTGTTTTTTTTTGCTAGGCAACGGGGTTAAATGACTTGCCCAAGGTCACACAGCTAGTAAGTATCAAGTGTCTGAGGCCAGATTTGAACTCAGGTACTCCAGACTCCAGGGCTGGTACTCTATCCACTGTGCCTCCTAGCTGCCTCCTATGCTGATGATTCTCAAATCCACCTATCATTCCCCAACCTCTCTGCTGCCCTCCAACTCCTCATCTTCAACTGCCTTTCAGACATCTTGAACTGGATGACCAGTAAATACCTTAAACTCAATTCATTCTTTTCCCTCTAACTCCACCCTACTCCTATTATTATAGGAGGCAACACTATCTTCCCAGTCCCTCAGGCTTACAGCCTAGGAGTCATCCTGGATTCCTCACTATCTCTCACCACCCCCATATGCAAGCTGTCACCAAGACCTGTGGATTTCACCTTTGCAACACCTATTGGATATGTTCCCTTCTTTCTCTGACACTGCCACCACTCTAGTACAAGCCCTCATCACCTTACACCTGGACTATTGCAATAGCCTGGTGGTGAGTCTGCCTGCCTCAAGTCTCTCCCCCTTCCCATCGGTCCTCTGTTCAGCCACTAAAGTGATTTTCTTTAAGCATAGTTCTGATCATGTCAACTCCACTACTCAATAAGCTTCAGTAACTCCCTATTACCTCCAAGATCAAAAACAAAATGTTCTGTTTGGTATTCAAAACCCTTCATAATCTACTTTCTGCTTACCTTTCCAGTCTTCTTACACCTGACTCTCTGCCATGTACTCTTTGATCCAGTGACACTGGGCTCTTAGCTATTCAACAAGATACTCCATTTTTGGCTCCGGGCATTTTCTCTGTCTCCCATTGCTGTGATGCTCTCCCTCCTCTGCTTCTACTACTGACCTCTCTGGCTTCCTTTAAGTCCCAATAAAATCCCACCTTCCCTCTGTTAATTATTTCTTATTTATCTTGTTGCTTGCTTTTCATATATTTGTTTGTGTGCTGTCTCCCCTATTAAATTGTAACCCTCTTGAAGACAGGGATTTTATTTTACCTCTTTTTGTATCCCTAGCACTTAGCACAGTGCCTGGCACATAGTAGATGCTTAATAAATGTGATTTATATATTTATATAGCACTTTATATATGGCATTTACATAGCACTTTATAGTTTGCAAAGGCTTTTATCCTTACAACAACTTATGAGGTAAGAACTATTATAATCCCCATTTTATGAATAAGGAAACTGAATCTGAGAGAGTTTAAGAGTAACACAGCCAGTAGGTGTCTGAAACAAAATTTGAAGTCAAGTCTACCTGACTCTAAGTCTAACATTGTTTACAAGATAGAACTATATGAATAAGTAGAATAGTCAGCCCCTATATTTCATATTTGATGACTCCCTCCCCCACCCACTTTCTCTAGGTTGTAGAATTCCCAACATGAGACTGCATGGCATTGTTTCCACAAAGTCCTTATTAAGATGTGTATATTCTCTGGGAAGAATAAAACATTTTATGTTCATTTATACAATCCATTTATACATTCATGGAACAGGATACAGTTTTGTTGGGGGTCAAGTGACAAAAAAGGTCACGGAACATGCATCCTCAGTCCAGTGGAGACTCCTGAAAAACATGATGGCCCGTTGACAGTGAAGTTCAATTACCCAAAAGAGAAAGAGAAGTTAAAAAAGATGTGTGAAGAAAGAGCCACAAAGATCCACATCACTCTAGCCTAGTATCAGCCCCAACTATTTAAAATCACAGCATCTTAGCACTTGAAAAGACCATCCACTCGAGTCTATAACTTGAAATATAATCTCTACAACATATCTAGGTTTTGCTTGAAGACCTTTTGAAAGGGGAACCCATTACCTCCCAATGCAACCCATTCTGGGACCATGATTAATTTTATCTGGTTTATGGACCTATCAATATGTGAAAGGTCATCCAGCTAGGGCAGGTTATATTATCCTCAGAAATGATGATGCCACTACAGTTTTATCTCCTAGTAACCTTAGAATACACCACTTTACTCCAAAATTGCCTGACTGGTGTCAGGACCTACTTGCATCCTAGAGTGACTTTGTCCTTATACTATTTTGAATTCTGCTAAATGCATAGCAGATGGGATTTTGCTTTGTATGCTACTTTGATTCTGCTAAAGCTAATTTGCTTTATAGTCTTCTCTATAAACAATGCTTATGCTTTTATAAACAGTGTGCTGATTTGGTGATTGGGGCTAAACATCTCCTTTTAGGTGGGGGGAGACAGTGGGGGTTGAAAGTTCATTTTCCATCCTTATCCTCCCTTGGATACCAATGTTGGAATTGACCTAATTTGTAGGAATTATTTCAAAATTTACCTTTAATAGGGTGCCATGGAAGCCCTGAAGAGGCAAAGAAGAAGAATGAGAGTTGGCTTAAGTCTTTTTTAGTTCCTGACTATAGGACTTGAAAGCAATGACAGTAAAATGAACTAATTTATCTTATTTTGCATACTTATAGTTAGGGGCTATTGAACACAATATGCAAATGCATGTAAATATGCAAATGAGTCACATTTCCCAGATTTGGTGAGGGGGAAAATGTGGTAGCCTTATGTTGGATAGCTTTCCCCTATCTGAGAACACAACTTTTCATCACCGCATGTGCAAGTAACTGTGCATTCAGAGTTGGGACTGTGAAATCCATCAAAGGCTGATGGGAGAAGATGGTATTTTTTCTTTAGTTTGCTGCATACTCCTTTCTAGAGCTGGTAATGTTACTATTCCCCCCTCCTTGGGAAATCTATTTTTCCTTACTAGGTGTGGTCTTACCCAGCTTTCTTTCAGACCTGTTAGAGATAAGCAGCATTGATCCTGAACAGAACTAGGAAGCAGGTGAATTTCCTCAGATGCCCTGAGCCCAGGGGTCTTATAGAGTCCCTCTTGCTGTCACTGGAGGAAGGCATGTGCTATATTAATTTAGGCTAAGGCATTAGTGACTATGTCCCAGAGATATTTATACCCAAAAGTAGGTTATCTGGAGAGGAATGAATCTATAAATTGAAGACAGTCTAGGAGATGAGTGGAAGAGGCAAGTTTGGACACTGTCTCCTCAAATCACACTCTGTATGTGAATGGTTCTGTGAACATAATGCTTGGAGGCTGTTAACCACCTCCTAATTGTGTTTAGCTTGGAAGCGAGGGAGCACTGCCCAAGTCAATTAAGGTCATACTCTAAAGCCAGACGGAACAGAGGAAACAGGGAAGTAACCTGGATGAGTGTCAATTTCCAATTACTATCTCTTCTCAGTCAAGAAAATTATATACAATTACTTGAAATTGGTACCCCAAAATGTTTCAAAGAGGAGAATAATATGGCCATTCTACCAGCAATTTGGTTAGTAATTTGGTAGTAATCTCTGGTAATTACTGTAAATGCTAACTAGTTCATTTCCTGAATCACATTTCCTTTTGGGTGTCACTTTCCTTGGTACTTTTTAACTGGCTTTTGTAAAACACGATTAGTCAGCATTACCTGGGGATATAAATGGAGGACCAGAAGTCATCAGCAGCCTTGGGGGTCTGTTTTAAGTACCTATAGTAGTTGAGTGATTCAAACTAATTTCACTCATTTCTCTTTTTCTGCTACTTTGAGTTCCAAAGTAGCAATTATGTGGTAGTGTGGTGGGAAAGGTAGGGATCTTGGATAGTGAAGGCAGGGGACAGAGTTGGGAGTACTGGCTATAATTCATGAAAAGTAGGTATGGTTGTACTGGAGATGAGCTCCAGGACTGGCTATCTGACTGAAGTGAGAGTGGTGTTGGTTGAGCACACACCAGTTGGAGTCAAGCCATAACCTCCATGTGGTAATGCCACACCTGCTTACCTCATACTTCACTGTGAAGACCATTGGTAGCCTGGAATGCTTAACCTGGGGTTCATGAAATTAAAAAAAAAATTTAATATATTTTGGTATAGATAGTTTCTTTTGTAATCCTATGTGTCTTAATTTATGCATTTAAAATACACACACAATACTAAGAATCCCTGAATTAGGGATATTTGAGGAGTTAATAGTGAGTGAAGAATATAGAGGAGAGAAATAGAATGACATTCAGTTCAATTCAACAAACATTAATGATTGCTATGTTTATACTATGAGAAGTACAAGGTGCTAGGAATAAAAAGACAAAAAGGAAGGGTCCCTACCCTTGAGGAACTTACTTTTCATTGGTAAAATACAATCTAGACATGAAATCATACAAGTTAAACTGAGGGAGAGAGCATCAATTGCAGAACTTACATTTTATTTAGAGGACACAATGTGGACACACAATCATACAAGGTAAATGGAGGGAGTGAGCACTGAGGGCAGGGATCAGAGAAGGAGGTCTCATGTAAATGGAAGCATCTTAGAGGGAGTCAGAGATTTTGAGAGATGGGGAGAAGCATGCCTTCCAGGCCTTGGGGAAAGCTTGAGTGAATGCAGCAAAGCAAGAGATAGAAAGTGGAGTTAAGTGAACCGTTAATAGTCTGGTTTATTTGGCATAGACACTTTGTCAGGGACATCAAATGAAATAAGGCAGCTGAGGTAGATGGAGTCACAATATAGAGAGTGTTAAGCATCATGCTGTGAAATCTGCCTTTTATCTTTAAAAAATGAGCAGACATTGAAGGAAAGTTTCTAAGGTAGAGAGAAACGGTTAAAAAAAAAGGAAAGGCGTAGTAGTCATAGTAAAATAATAATGATGATAATAAATAGTTAACTTAATATAATGCTTTCTATGTGCCAGGCATTGCGCTTAATGCTTTACTTTTGTTATCCCATTTGATCTTCACAACAACCCTGACAGGTGGGTGCTGCCATTACGCCCATTTTACAAATGAGGAAACTGAGACAAACAGAAGTGAAGGGTCAAACAGTTAGTAAGTGTCTGAAGCCTGGTTTGAACTCAGATCTTCCTGACTCCAGGACAGGAATTCCATTCATTGCACCATTTAGCTGCCTCTATATCTAGGAGTTCAGTAAATCTACAGCAAGATGACGGAAAGCGGGAGAAGATTAATTAATACTTGAAGTTTCACTTTGTCCAGCTTTGAAATGGAATTTGAAAAATCTAAATTGCCAAAAAGTTGAAAAGATTTATCATCATCATCATCATGGCGGGAAAGATGCTAGTGGATCAAAAAGCTCCAATTGCTATCAAAAAATCAGTAGAAGGAAAGTAATTGTTTAATCTCATATGAGTTTTACTTAATTACTTTTATTATTTCCTGCCCGAGAACATATAACTTGGGAGTCATTTATAAATGACTTCTCAGGCAAAAAATTTTAATGGTGTTCTGTGAATACCAACACCGTAGCTTGTTGTTCTTATTTATCCTGGTACAACTTGCTTGTCCTTGAATTTTTCTTTCTATTATTCTGACAGAATGAAATTCCCTTTCATTACTTCCAAAGCCTGACTTCTCTCTTACATCTGCTCTCTCGTTACATGGCATTTAAGGCATAAACTAGCTTTTCTTTTAAAAGGTTTGTAAACATACAGAAATACTTCGATCTTTTCTGCTTCCATTTTATGCTGCTTTCTGAAACCTTGTAAAACAGAGAAGGTCACAAATAGCTTTTTAACTTGTTCACCCTGTCCTGATTTGACTGTTAACTCCCAGAGGGCAGAGGCCTTAACTTATTTTAATCTTGTTTATGTAGAGTTCCTAGTACTGAGGCACTTGTAGAGAGGTGCTCTGAAAATATGACTCCATAACTCCCCACAGCTCTTTCTATGTTGATAACTACTGTATAGGGGTCATCAGGCAAAATGGATAGAGAGCCAGCCTGGAGTCAGAAAGGCCAGATATCAAGGCCTTTTTAATTGTTCCTTTGTTTTTCAGTTGTGTCTGACTCTTCATGAACCCATTTGGGGTTTTCTTGGCAAAGATACTGGAGTGGTTTGCCATTTCCTTCTCCAGCTCATTTTACACACAAGGAAGTGGAGACAAACAGGGTTAAGTGACTTGTCCAGGGTCACACAGCTAAGATGTTTCTGAGGCCAGATTTGAACTCACAAAGATGAATCTTCCTGACTCCAAGGCCGGCGCTGTATCCACTGCACCATCTAGCTGCCCTGACCTTCTTACTAGGGAACCTAAATTTGACACAAAGTATAATAAATATCACTATTCTAATTTGACAGAGGATGAATGAGATAAAATCAAAGGCAAATGATTATAACTGAGGCAATGGACTTGTTCTATGGCTGCTGCATTTAATAAAAACAATGTCATCCATGTAGCAAGAGGGTGTTAGAACAAATGGATAGTCCAAGAACTGCGCTGGTTGCCACAAAATGTTAAATTAACCAAAGAATGGCCTCTTGGCAGATTAAGCAAACCTTGTATGGAACATTAGCCCCAAACCCCCCAGAACAAAAAGGAACGAATAGGTAACAATCTGTACTGGGGAAAGACAATCCAAAGACATGAGTCCATGGATTGATCTTAAAAGACACAAACAGATAGGGCAAGAGTCACCAAGCACCTACCATGTGCCAGACTCTTTGTTCAGTCAGCATGCTACTCAGACAAGAATAAAACATCCCCTTTCCTCAAGGGGTTTATATTCTATCTAGGGAACAACATGTACAAATACAAGTAGATACAAAACATATATAAATACAAAATAGGGGATAAAGATTAGTGCTACACCTGTGATTCTTTTGGTATAGAGAACTCCCAAAGGAAGAAGCCTCTTTTATTGATGCAGGTCACGCCTTCTCTTCAAAGCCTTCTCTTTTATAATCTTAGAGCGTTTCCTAAAGCACAGAGAGAGGTTAAAGTGTCCCACCCAGGGATCACGTAGCCAGTATGTGTCATTTTTGTTGTTTATTGTTCAGTTGTGTCTGATTCCTTGTGACCCCATTGGGGGTCTTCTTTGCAAAGATACTGGAGTGGTTTGCCATTTCCTTCTCCATCTCATTTTACAAATGAGGAAACTGAGGCAAAGAGGGTTAAGTGACTTGCTCAGGGTCACACAGATACTAAGTGTCTAAGGCCAAATTTGAGCTCAGGTCTCTATGTCTCCAGGTCTGGCACTCTATCTACTGTACCCAATGTATGTGTTATAGGTAGGATTTAATAGCCAAGTCCTATTGGTCTCAAGGCTGGCTCTTTATCTACTATGCCAAGCTGCCTTATACTGAATGAGTACAGGATAACTTTTTTGGGGGGCGGGGAGAGGCACTAATAGTTCTGGGGATCAGAGCCTTACACTAGAAAGGTGGCTTGAGCTGAGCTTTGAAGGTATCTAGCGATTCTATAAAAGGTGGAAGGTGGCAGTCAGGAGGCATACATTAGAGACATCCTCAGGGGCATAGAGATAGGAGATGGAACAGCAAATAAGCCAGTTTTTTTTTTTCAGAATGTAGAGTGGGCAAAAAAAAAGGGGTATATAATTAGCCTAAGGTAGTAGGTTGATATAAGATAGTGAGGGAAGGGCTTTAAAAGCCAAACAATGTGGTACATGAATGCAATAGAATAGCTCTGTCCTATGAGAAATAGCAAATATGATGAGTACAGAGAAGCCCAGGAGAGTTTACATGGGCAGATGCAGAGTGAAGTAAGAAGAGACAGGAAAAGAAATACAGAATGATTACAACCATGTAAATGGAAAGAATAACCACAAAACAATAGGAAATAGATGTCACAAAATTACAAAGAAGAAAGTTGTTCCCAAAGAAGAGATATTGAGGGAAGACATCCCCCCGACACACACACAGCCCTTTGCAAAAATAGGAGAATCTGTGGATGTTTAATATTGCATGTAATGTCAGATTTTTTTTTTACTGTATTAATCAGTTTTGCCAAATGCCTTTTTATCTTCCCCTTTTTCCTTTTCTCTTGTCTAAATTATTTGTTATAAAGGATAGCTTTCTGGGTGGGTGGTAGTGGTGCATGGGAGGAATGCAGGGGGAAATCTAGGTGATACAAGAGCAAAATACATTAATAATTTTAAATAGTCCAACTAGTAGTTTGGTTTTTTTATCCTATAAACAGTAAAGAGTGTGTTAGACAAAGTTTTAAAATCTGAAGACCACTGGTATAATGTTTTTAAATGTCTATCTATAAATAAGTTTTTGAGGTAAATAGAACACTTATCATTATTCCTATTTTATTTTATTTTATTCCGCAAGTAGTGGCAACATGTAAAATTTACCTAACTTAGCTAAACATAAGGCTAAGCCAAGACTAGAATTCAGAGAACACAGCTCCTAGCCCTAGACTCTTTGCACTGAAATGATGGTTCCCAATCTTTTTCAAGTATGAGGACCCCCTTTTCACTCTCAAAAATTTTCACAGTCACATGAAAATAGTTGTAGTATCAGTATCTTTTGATTGAAAAGATATAAAGAAATACTATGAATTAAGTAACACTTTCAGACTTTCATTATGTTCATCACAACAGGACCTATATTTATGTGGAAAACAGTAACACATATGTGTTCTACATATTATTTATTCGACCTACAGAAGCTGTTTGCTTGTTTATATATTGAGTCATGTTGCATATTTTTTGTTTCATCTAATTAAAAATTGAAATGCTGATGAATGTTTGATGCCCATATGGATGTGAGGAGCCTTGATAATAGCTCTGAGACCCTCTTCCCCCCAAATCTTGCCTTCCTGTTGAAAAACTACTTCATTCAAAGTGTTTTATCAATGTAAGCATGTCACTTGTTGTATTGGGACCTCACTTTTCTTCTCCCTGGCTGCCAAATAAGAATGACAACTCTTTAAATTTGAAACTTTACCATCAGGTTTTTATCTCAAGTGTAGGCCCTCCAATAAAAGGCTTTATATTGGCCAGCTTTGCTTCCTGTCAATGACTAACATCATAAATACTGACCATGAATTTCAGAACTGAATTGTTCACACGTCTTCCCCAGGTTGAAGAGACTTATCTTGCATTTTGAACATCCATCTTTGTAGAATGTGTCTGCTGCTTCTCACTTAGTGGGGTATAGATCACTTTTAAAAGGCTACCGTCGCCACTTGGCAGGCTGAAAAGTGACTTGGTGTTTGAACCAGTGTCTGTTAGAGTTCTCCAAAGTCTGAGAATTCCAAGTCAAGGCACCACATAATTCTTTTTGGCTGTCAGTCAACAATTATTTATTGAGCACCTACTATATGCCAGGTACTATGTTAAGCACTGGGGATGACCAGTCATTTCATTTTCTCCAAGCATACTCTTGAGGAAATTTGGCATCTTTTTTTGCTTTCCTGCATTGACATTATATAGTTTCAGACCCCTTCTTGGCCCCAGTTTCCTTGAAAATTTAAAAAAAATCCACAAGAGCTTTCTATTTACTATGTATCTATCTGTCTGTCTGTCTGTCTGTCTGTCTGTCTATGTACTATCTATCTAATCTACTTATGGGTATGAATAAATAAATAAATAAGACAAGTGGACAATACACACATTATTTGCACTTCCATATCCTTCATTTAAAAATCCCTTTCTCCCAACTTCTCTCCCAACCCTCTGCCTCCTGTTTCAGTCAAGGAAAGAGAAAAACAGGGACACTCACTCATTCCTGGCCTTTCCAAATATCCCACTGTCGGCACATTTATATTAGATATTGATTTCTGTTTAATAGAATAAGCCAGGAAAAATCACACTCTTTGTTGGCATTCAAAGGATAAACCATAAAAACCATTAAGAAGCACTGTAAGCATGAGGATGATTAATGGGACTTTAGGTGCCGTCCACCAACTATTTCCAGATAATGTCTTTGAGAGATCCCCTTGCTTCTTACTGCAGTTCAGAGCTATTTATTTGCAAGGTGAAATTCTGAGTAATGATGCTTTCAGGACAATCCTGATTGACAGTGTTAAAGAGACAAAACTGTATGCCCCAAACTCAGATCTTGAAGTGTTTGCTCCAAGGAGTTGCTAGGATACTTAGGAGGTCGTGATCTGAAAGACAATCTGTCTGCCCTCAGAATGCCTCTCCCCCGTGAGCAACTGATACTCATCTCCACAAAAACCTGCTGGGTTTTTCGGTTTATAAGGAAGAAGTGTTTGTTAGAAGCTATTGATTACCTCTCTTCTCTGAAACCAGCATGTGTATGGCTTCCTAGTATTGGATTAGTTTGGACTTGGAAGGTAAGTTTCCTTTCAACAGGACCTCACTAATGTCATAAAGTAGCTACCATATGCCCTTGATTTGACAGAAACTTGTTCAAAGAGGACCAACCTGTATTCCCCTGCCCCTCCCATCCCCTTGTATTTTTCCTTGTTTCCAGAATTATTTTTTTTCATTGTGTCATTGTGTCTCTCTCTGTTCTCCCCATCGCTCTGGGACCTCTTAGCACTTGCCAAGTTTAAGGTATTCTTTGGATTCCCATATATCCTGATCTATAGCTCCAAGCCCAATCAATTCTATTCCAGAACAAACCCAATAGAGCTTTCAGAACACAAGGCAATTAAATAGAGTTTGAAAACAAAAGAACAAGAAAAATCCCTGATATGCAAAGGATATGCTTTCCTACAAGTGTCCATGCTGACCATAAGGTTATATCCCAGTTGAAATACCTCTCGTGGCTCAGTCGCCCAGTGAGCAAGCTTCCCCTCATGCCACACCGTTGCTACCCTCCTCTTGTGGAGCTCTCTTGTGCTGTTTCATGACAGAACTGCTTCCATTATCAGTTTCTGGGCCTCTTCTCTGATGAGTTAATGACCTCTGCCTCTGGGATTTTTTATTTCTTCTACACTCAGTTATTTTCATCTTCTAGAGCTGTGTCAGGTTGCTGGGGATGATTTTTTTCTTCAAAGTGTGTGTTAGTACTTTTTTGTGTGACTGACCTGGCCAAAATAACCCTAGAGCTAATTGTTCATTTTCAGCTCTTTTGTCATTTACGTTCACAGTCACAAAGAAAAGAGACCCTAAAGTCACAATCTTTTTTTTTTTTAACCTTACTCGTACCCTTAAGCAAAAGTTCTCTTAGGCCTGCTTATTATTTAGGTGAAGTGAAATATTCCTTTCATCTCCCATCATGCCTCTGGTGCCCAGAATCAGAGCCATGCAAATCATTCTAGATCTTTACTTGGTATCACTGGAATTGTTGACCTCGCCCTGCATCCCACAGCTACATGTATGTTTCTGTCTTCCTTACCTTTACTAATTCCAGTCCTAATGAGGAACTCAAGTTACATAAAGGTCCTGGTTTCATTCATTGGAGGGATAGCAAGTTAGATGACAGAATTGGAATCCAAAAAGAACTTGACAGACAAATGTGTGCTTAAGCTAAAAAGATAAAATTATTACATGTACATGTAATTGTTTTCACCAGTTTTTGATACATTAATTGTTACAAGTATAGCATGGAGGAGGCAGATAAAAAACATCAAGTTTCAAAAAAGACCTAGGGGTCCTACTGGACTTTATTATGTCAGCAATACAGTGAAATGGCCCCAGATTCTAATTTTAAATTAACATTCCTAAAGTACAGTGTTTAAAATAAGAAAGGTGCCTTAGTCATTCTTTCTTTGTAGTACTGTGTTCCCTTCTGGTAGTTACATTTTAAGAGGGACATTGAGAAACTGGATGGTGTCCAAAGGAGGCCTAATAGGATAGTGGGTGGAATTGAAATTGTGCCATACAAGGACTGAAGGAATTAGGAATGTTTAGCCTGGAAAAGAGAAGACATGAGGTACACAACAGCTACTGTTAAATATTTGTAATCTATCATGTAAAAGAAGTATTTGATTTGTTATTCCTGGCACCAAAAAAAAAACAAGAAAGGGGACAAGGGATTACAGTGACAAAGAAGCAGATTTTGGCACCTTATAAAAAAAAAAGAAGAAATTTCATAAAAATGAGAACTGTCTAAAAGTGAAATAGATTAGTTTGATGAGAAGTGAGTTCCCTGTTACTGGAAACTTTCAAGTATAGATCACAAATTTAGAACTAGAAATGATATTAGAGTTTATCTAGTCGTAGTAATAACATCAATGACATAGAGCTGAAACAATGTCAGGGGGATGTGACTAAGGCAGGGACTGTCTGCCACAAAGAGAGGCATGGCCAAAACAACAACAACAACTTTTTTTTTTTGGTTTTGTGGTTGTTCTTGTGTTTAGCATTTATTTCTTTATCTATTCAGCTGTTCATTCATTCATTCATTTATTAATTTTGCCGTTTGTCTGTTATTGTGAAGAGAAAATTCTTGCATGAAATTAGACAATGGCCTCTGAAATCTCTTCTAAATTTGAGATTCTGTGTTTTGTGAGTTACATGATAAGGTAATATAAAAGTGATGGGGGCCTGTAATAGAGTAGTGGTAATGTAAAGAGAAAGCATGTTCCTAATCTTTCTTGGGGGCAGGTATGTGGCATGATGTATAGAGCACCAGGCCTAGACTCAGGAAGACCTGAGTTCAAATCTAGTCTCAGACACTTATTTGCTATATGATCCAGTGCAAGTCACTTTAAAAAATTTGTTTGCCTCGGTTTTCTCATTTGTAAAATGGGGATAATAATATTACTTTTACCTCCCAGGATTGTAAGGATCAAATTTAGTACAGTGCCTGGCACACTGTAAACACTAAATCAATATTAATATTATTATTATTATTATTATCATTATTTCTCACTCAATTGAGATGGGGATCCTGAAACCATATATATTCATCAGGCAATTATTAAAATCATTAATGTGAAGGTCATTGTTCTAGGTATAGGGAAGATAAGACTGAGTCATCTGCATAGAACTTAAAATATATGTCTAAAACAGGGCTTCTCAAATTTTTTTTGTTATCATGGGCCTCTTTGGCAGTCTGCTGAAATCTGTTGACTCATTTTCAAAACAATGGAATAAAATAAAATAGGTTTTAATGTAAAGAAAATGAATTATGTTGAAACAGTTATCCAAAAAATATTTTTTTTTAACTTCTAACTTTAACTTCAGCAGGAGGTGACTAATTTGGGTCGATGTTTTTCTGTAGTCATTGCCCTTGAGAGAACCATATCAACTAGGCCCTAGCTTCTCCTGCCACCAACAAATAGCCACAGCTCATTGGACCACCCCCAGGTGTCCCAATTTGCCCAGGGCCCTGTCTCCCCTCCAAAGATGCTCCAAAGATGTCCATAATCATCTCTATAAAGTAACTCCCTAACTTTTATGAAAAGTGGCTAAATAGATCACTCACATCAGAAAACACCCTTGGGTTGCATTATGTGTAAAGTATATTAGAGAATACCATGACATACAAGTGAATTGGATTTAAGTGTGGCAGGGACGTGCAAAGTCACCAACCTCACTTTGTCCTCTGGAACCATCTGGGGCCAGTGGTGAGATATGGGTCAGGACAACTGGAGATGGCCCTGGATGTAGTGGGAGACGTTGGATTTTTTAAGCTATGGTCCTCTTCAGGAGATTGATTAATCTACAGGTAAACCCACGCTGTTCTCAGGTACAGTTGCTTTTTGCTGCCTCTGTCACAAAACATTTGCATGGATTTCTCTATTGAAGAAGAAACTGGTTAGAGACGTCATCAAAGAGGAAACAATAGGATTTGGCAAATGTACGTAACTGAATTTTATTCACTGCTTCCCATTCTCATCTCTTTATCCTCCTCTCCCTGCCTTTATTTGTGTCATTCCCCTAGGTCAGGAATTTCATCCCCCACCTGGTATAGGGAAAAGAGTACTCACTGGATTTTATTTCAGAGGACCAAGGTTCAAATCCAACTTCAGACACAACCTAAATGAGCTGCAGCATCTCACTCAATCCTTCTCCATCTTGGTTTTCTCATTCGTTAAGTGATGGGATTAGAATAGAAAACATCTCTGTTCCCTTTGAGCTCTAGAGCCATGATCCTTTGATTGTGTACATATAGTGTTTTCCCCAAAGTGCATACTGCCTCCTCAGAGGTCCTTCTTACAAAATTAAGCCACAAGGCCGTTTGAAATTTAATTAGAACATTTTTGATCACTCACCCCTTTTTAGTAGATATGTATATATATATAATATAAATATAGATATACACAAATATGTATATATATGCCCCGTGCCCCCAATATGTGTATGTTTGCTTGTTTGTAAATTATATATTGTACTATATTACTAGTAATTATATACTATATATGTATACACACATATGTAATCATTAAAAAAGATGAGATAAAGATGAAATATTATTTGATCCTGGTAGAGTGAATAGGGAGCCATGGGATCCTCTTGAGCAAAGGAATGACTTAGTCAGACCTGCATTTTAGGAAAATCCCTGGCAACTTTATGTAAAGCACAAATTAGAGATAAAAACCACTTAGGAGACTATTTCAGGAGTCCAGGTGAAAGGTGTTGAAGGGCTGAAGGAGGGTGAATAGAAATAAAGGATCATATGCAAAAGATGTTAAGGAGCTAAAAATGATGAGATTTGGTGATTAGTTGAATATATGGGATGAGAGAATGTGAGGAGGTGAAAATTATACTGAGCTTGTGAGCCTGCTATGACTGGAAGGATGGCGGTATTCTTAACAGTAGCAGAGAAGCTTAGGGAAAAGAGTGGGTGTGAGGAGAAATATATAATGCAATGAGATCTGCAATGAAGATCACAAGTTATACATGCCTAGGAGGAGAGCTCAGGGAGGAGAGCCACGCTTTACCCTTAATACTCTGGAGAACAAAGCACACCAGCTACCTTTCAAATAGCCTTTTCCCCTGGGAGGCAGGTATTGGGTTTCCTAAAAGAGTGTGTGAAGTTTTCCCAATAGGACATTGCATAACTGCTGCTTCGGATGCCGATGTGGGTTAAAATTGGGCTGAAGGAGAACCGCCAAGCTCAAAAGATGGAAGGCTGGAAGCTTGTACAGCAGAGGATGCAGGAGAGTGAGGAGAGTTGGGAGATTAGGGTAGGATGTGATTGTGCTGAAGACAATCCATGATTATGGGAAACTAGTTCATCGCATTGCACTCGTGGGCAAGCCATGACCCTCCACTTTGTAGGAACCCTCGAGGTTCCTAGCAACGCTGCAGATCTGATTCCATGACCCCCATAATTCCAAACAACAAACAGAGCATAAAGTCAGGATTTGGCAGCGCTAAGAGTGGAGCCCCTGATTCCCAACTTCAACTTTGATTTTGGCCTTAGTTCAGGGGTAGCTGTTAGACTTCACACATATGCTAGCCTTCTCAACTTTTATAGTCTTGACTCCTCACTACAAATCTCTCGGCGAAGCATTTCCCTATTTATCTCCATTAAGGAATAAACTCCAAAGCTTCCTTGTCCATCCTTTGTCACCTACCAAAAAACTAAATATTGGTGGATTCACTCGTCTCCTTTGATCAGTGGTAACATTGCTTTTCTCACAAGACCTGGAGGCAATGTAAGGAAGAAGCTGTTTCAAAATAATCCCATGGCCTTCTCCTCGGATATCCCAGAACAGTGAGTAGGGGAACACATTTTCCCAAAGAGCTACTTCGACTTCAAAAGGGGAAAAAAAAGGAGGGTAAGCTGTTCTTACTCTTCAGTTATTCTTTTGAATAGTTTCAGCTCTTATTTGCTTCTGACCCTTCTGCAGTGTTTTTCCTCCCCAAGTAATAAAACATACAGAATTGACAGACCCAAATATGGCATAGATTTTCCCACAGAAGAGCTGAGCTCCAGGACATTTTGCTACTGAAAATAATAATGATAATGATAATAATAGCAAAAAACAAAAAACAAACAAACAACCCACCACCCCAATTATGATTGACAAAATGTCATGGGGAGAAAAGCGGAATATAATTGATTGTAGTCATTAAGCATAGATTGGAGATCAGGAGGAGGGACCTGCAACAGAAATGGGCATATGGGATATTTTAACAGAGAACAACAAGAAACTTAACCCTCCACTAGTGTGAAAGTAAGAGCCTAATACACTGTGACAGAGTAATTATTTACTTTATCAGTTGATTTGACAATGCTTCAGGGCCAAGGAAAGGGAAAAATTGCTTTATGCTGAGGAGTATTTCTTTCTTAGATTTTTCCCCCCACTCACATACAAAACCAAATTGCCAAATACTTTGGTCATATTTTAATTCTTCTGTCAATCTTGGCATATTTTCCTCTGTCTTATCTTTCTTTTTGTCACCCTTCTGCTCGTTTTAATTATATTTCTTTCCCTGTTTTTACATTTTTTTACTTCTATTTATTCCAAGTTCATTTTTTACCTTCTTGTCATCCTGAACTTAACTTCTTCTGAATCCACTCCTTCATCGCTTTTCATCCTCATTCTATGTCATCATTTTTGGTTTTTTCCAGTTCTTTTTCTAGAACAAACACCCTCCACTCTACCCCCAGCACCTCTGGTCTTTCCTTTATCTGACATAATATTTGGTATCATCTTCTTACTCTTCTTCCTCCCCATCCCCTCATTTGTTTTAGCCTTTCAGCTCTGATGACCCTACTTCTGTCTACATGAAGCTCTCTTGTCATCATTTTCAGCCCTGACAAGACCTCTAATTAGTAAATTCTCTCCCAATGGAGGTCTGTAAGATAAAGCAGTAATTTCACTGAAGTAGTCTGCATGTTAACCATTGTAAACCCGATCTATTGCTCTTTCAAGCTTGTTTGAAGAAGTCATTAAAGTTTTCAATCTCCTCAAGATATATTTAGGACTAGGGGGAAATAGCAATATTCCAGGCAGATCCCAAGATAGGAATGATATGAATAGACCAAGAAGATATTACCTAGTGTCTCCCCAGTGACTAACACATAGGGAAAACTTAATAAATGTTTGCTGAATTTTTTGAACTTTAGAAAGGGGAACAGAGGGTGAAATCATAGTATTAGGGAAGGATATGAAGTGAAACCACTATCCTCCTTTCTTTCTCCTCCCAGATTTGTGGAGATGATCCAAATTGATTTACATAAAAGGAAACATGTTGAATGATTTGGTTCCATATCCATGCATCTAAAATCATTTAACTCTACTGGAAAATACCACCCTATTTTGAAATTCCCTTGTTTCTCTCTCTAAAGTTATTAAAGGAGTTTAAAATGTTGGACATTGGGTTTAGCTAGTGATGAGACAAACAAAATTGCAGTCTCACAGTCCAAAGTGCATTATAAGTCAAGGAAGTCTTTTGATTCTTTTTGTCACTATCACCAAAAAAAAAAAAAAAAAGTACCTTGTACTTTTGTGGAAAAGGAAACCCAATAGTTCTCAGCTCAAGTGTGTGTGAGTGTGTGTGTGTGTGTGTGAGACAGACCGACAGAAACAGAAGACAAGAAGACTAGAATATGGAGATTGGGTTTATCTTGGAAATGTCTAATCATGTGAGTAATAATGCCATCCTTGGAGGGCCATCCTTCCTTTTCTTGCCTTGTCTATGAGTTAATTGCCCACTGGGGCTTCTATCCACAGGATTTCCTAGGCATCGAAACTCTTCCTGGAACAGAAGATCTTTCAATGTAACTAAGAATAATGAAAGAATAGGCAAAGAACAGAGTTGGGGTAGGGAGGGAGAAATGAGGGGATGCGAGTGGTGGTAAAAGGAGATCAGCCATCACTGTCCTTGTTTCATTTATATTTGAAGTCAATTGTTCACAGAATCCATAAAATGTTGACAATGACAGAAGTAAAATGGGAGATTACAATTGGATAGAAGAAACCCCAGGGCCACGGTTCATCTCTTACCTTCTGGGTGGTAGTGACTTTGTAACAGTTTGTTTCAAGCTTTAAGTAGCAGCCTGCCTCCTCCTGTCTCAGCCTTTCACTGGTCTCTGTTGTCTCTGAATCTTATCTTAAACTACACAGTGTGTCAGCCATCTTCTGCCTGCAATATCCTCCTGGGGTCCTGCTAGGCTTTGACTCACAATCTCCAACCTTTCTGTTGAGATTTTTCTAGTATTTTTTCCATTGGTTTCTCTTTCCCTACCAATGTTTTCCGGGAACTTATTAATAGTGCCTCTTATTCCTATTGTAGATTCTATTTATTAGATGTGATAATAAACTAATGTGGAAGGAGCCCTGATCAAGGAGTCAGAATCTAGGATTCTAGTATCAGCTTCAGAACTTACTTAAAATGACTTTGGACATATAGCTTAACGCCTGGAACCCTCATTTTCCTCAGCTGTAAATTAAGGACCATAATAGCTCTGAGCTTTGTTAAAGAAGGGCCAAATAAATTAATAATGGTGAAATCATAAAGTGCTAAGAAAATGTAAGGTATTTGCTATTTGTGTAATCATGTTACCAAACCTAGAAGGTTTTAGACATGAAAGTGAATGTTTCCCCCTGCAGAGCTGGAAACATGTTGGGAAGGGACATACTTTTCTTAACAGTGCTGCCATTGCTCAAAGATTTTTTTTTGGAATTACCTTCAGAATCTTCTCTCTGCAATGGTGACTAATCTTCATCCCTTTAGGACTTCAAGTAGGACTTAATAAATGCTTGTTAAATTTAATTTAATTGACCGTGGCTTTGATGTTCTGAAATAGCCCAAAGACATTGGTATACAAATGTGGTGAATAAAGTGTACAATTAAATAGGGGTAATCCTGACTCTGGTCAGAAATTTGTTGTGAATATGAAATATGGAGATTTATTTTCTGATGAGGTTCTTGAACTGGTTTTGAAAGCAATTAAAAAAAAACAAACAAAACAGGAATTCTAGGAATTCTTTAACCACTGACCATATCAGCCCCAGGGTCTAGCCCAGCAATTTTTACTTAAACTAGCTTCTTTAAATTCAATGGGCTTTGTACATATCCACAGGGAAAACAAAACAAAACAAAAACATAGATTATAAACCCCCATCATAGGACAATTATGTAAAATCAAAAACATTTAATATCATAGTAAGAAGGTAGCCACAGAACATTTTCCCCATAAAACTGTGGCATACTTCTCCACAAAAACACCATCCTTAAGAGAGTGGCCCCATCATGGGAACATATATGGGATAACTCAAATACTGCAAATACAGGAGAGCTGGGAACATAGGTAAATCCATAAGTCTGATGGTCATCTCATCTGGTGATAGCATCCCGCTACTTCTGCTGGACCTGTCCCTGGATGGTCCTGTTTAAAATGTAATTTCCAGATGTTGTTCCCTACTGGTGCCACATGACCGTGATTAGACATTACTCCCCTGTTCCCATGGTCATTGTTAGCCACAGCAAAGGGAGGGTTTTACTGGGCACAAGTCCTAATTAACTTAAGGCTAGAAAGATCTTAGAACTTCTGTTATATGTCTGGTTTCCAAAATGTTCTCTTTTGTAAACATTTTTAAGGTTTTCGCTTTCAGCAAAGAGCTAAGAGCTGCCAGTCCTGAGGCCCCTCAGTTTTCTCAGCCTTCAGATTCTTTTTGGTCTCCCATGAACATGAATGGGAAAGAAGAAAGGCAAAGGAGCAAAAATGCTTAGGACTCAATTCAAGGTATTGGTCAACAGAGAAATTATTTGATCCAAATTTCTGATTCCATTATGTCATCTAACATCTTCTAAAGTCTTCTTCATCTGTAGCTTCCTAGCCTTCCAATGTGACTCCTAAGAAGGGGACAATATTTCTTAAAAAGTGTAAGTGATGATATTTGGAGTCCCTTAACAAAAAATAAACAAAAATCTAGAAGCCAACCATTATCTTAGGACTTTTGAAACCACATCTAAGGAATAAATATAAGAATAGTTCTCTACTACAAAAATAGTAAAATTAAAATAAACAGAAATATGGCAGACTTGGGAAGTTATTTATTGTGAAAATGAAAGATAACAACTTGACATCTAAAATATATAAGGAACTGTTAAGTCACAGTGGTAATTTCCAATCCACAATGAATAAATTTCCAAAAGGATGTGAACAGAAAACTTCTGAAAGAAGAAACACAGCAGGTTAATAAGCACTCAAAAAATGCTCAACTTTACTACTAATAAAAGAGTTACAACGAGCCCCTTCTGCCTATAAAACTGGCAAACACAATGAAAAGAAATTAAATTAAATGCTGGCAGGATTGCGAAGAACAGGTACGCTCACCCATTGCTGGTGGAATGATAAACCCAAATCCATAGAATCTTTTTATAAAGAATAAAGCAGTATTCATTAAAATTATTTTTAAAAATAACATGCTCAATAATTTCATTGTTGTGGACATACCCTGAAAATGTAATATAACAAAAGTATTCCTGTCTATTCAAACATTTTTTCACAGTAGCACTATATATAAAACCTGTTCTCTCACCCCAAAATTGAAAAAACCTAAATGCACAATAGGTGAGTGGTTAAATAAATCATGGCAGCATAATGCAATGGAGTATTATAATTTAATTAAGGCCAAAAAGTATGAGGAATGCAAATAATTCTAGATATTTCTTTATGAACTAATGCAGAGTAAAAAATAGCAGAACTAGAAGGGAGCATGTAAGAATGGTGCATGCAGTTAACACCATTGCACTGAGAAAAGTGAATGGAAATGAGTGGAGAAAGAACCCTCATGAAGACTTGGAGAAATTGACTAAAAAGTGTCACATACTTCATGTGTTGAAATAAATTATTATTAAACAACTTTAGTTGCTTATATTGATATTAAATGCTAACGTCCTAATATATTTTTTAAAAGTTAAAAAAAATGCCACGCTGTGTTCAAACTAGTAGTTGGTCTGGAGACATATTTTTTCCCATCTCTATTAATAGTTTAAAGTTTGGCTTTCCCACTTACCATTGATTAGCATGATCTTGAGCTAGTTAATTCATTACTCTGAGCCTCAGTAATCTCATATGTAAAATTCAGAAATTGGATTATATAATCTCCAAAATCTCTTCCAATTCTTATGTTCCATGTTCTCTGATAACAACTATATAAAACGTTACTGTGTGCAAGATGATGTGATAGATACATTGACAGATTAAAAAGAAGGGTAATAGTCTTATTTCTCATGGAATTTGGGAGCTAATTGGGGAAATAACATCCACATATAAAAAGATAGTTATCAATTCAAGGTGTTAAATGATAGATACCACATGGGTCGTATCTGTAATTGGTACAAAAGGACTTCAAATGAGTGGGAAAAACATTTCCAGTCAAGATGAGAGAAGGGTTTAGGAAGGAAGGTGATGATCTAATTTGAGCCTTGAAGGATGAGAAAAATTTTATTAAGTTGAAGAAAACAGGGATAATGTTGTGAGCAAAGGTCAAGAGAGAGAAAAGAAATTCATGTTCAAAAAAAGATGAAAGAGCACTAGATTCGAATTCAGAGGCCATGGGTTTAGATGTTAACCCATCTGCTGCTTACCACCTGTGTGGCGTTGGGCAAGTTGTTTAACAATTTTGGGCCTAATAGATTCCCTATCTGTTAGAAGAGGGAGCGTGGCTCCTTTTTTAGCTTCAAATCCTGTCTTCTAGAGTGGTGGTGTCAAATTAAAATAGAAATAGGACACACTAAACCATACATAAGGATCCCTGTAGGTCATGTATTGACTTAGTTTAAAATGTATGATTATTTGTGTTTTATTGATTTTTAAATTTATTTTGTTAAATTTTTTCCAATTATATTTTAATCTTGTTCAGGACCACACTCAGGGAGTACTGTGGGCAACGTGTCACTTGAAGGGCTATGGGAGGGCCACTATCTTAGAGGATAGTGATTAAACCAGTTTGGCAGGAGTAAAGATTTGACATATTGGACATTGTATGAGAAAATATTAGTAAGGTATTTTAGGATCAAATTGTGTCAAGCTTTTAATTCCAACATAAAGAGTTTATACTTTATCCTGTAGCCACCAGGAAACCATTAATAGTTTCATCAGGGGATTCACATTATGAAGTGAGTGCTTTGTAAAAATTCATCTGGCAGTAGAGTACAAGATCAGTTGGAAGGGAGAGAGGCTGTAGGCAGGGAGGCCATTCAAGAAGCTAATTTACTAGTCCAGGTGTCAGATAATAAGTATTTAGGATTAGGGTTAAGAGAATTGGGAGAAAAAGTGAACAAATATAAACCACATACCAAAAGAATTGGCAGCTTGTCATGTCATTCAAGCCTCAAATATCTAATATCTTTGTAAGCAATTTAATTGGATTGAATAGAAGAGTAGAATAATTACTTACATGTCATGTAATTATGGTAGACTATACATTCCATTCAATTCCCAAACATAGACTCTTCCAAAGGTACAAACTCTTTTTAGGATGGAAGCTATCTCTCTTTCATTTCCCTAACACAGTAGAAACCTGGGAAGAGAGATAATTGGGAAGTTCAGTGTCTTATTTTACAATTCACATGTCCCAGTGAAAAGGACTTGGAAAAATGCAGTTATCTCATAGCGATTTTTAACCAGATTAACTGCTCATCTTTTTATTATTATTTTCTTAAAGCAGCTCCTAGTTTTATCTACCAAGTGCTTTTATCCCCTTTCAATGTGCTGATTTTTTTAATTTTCAGAATTTCTATTTTAGTGTTTAGTTTGGAGTTTTTGATTTGTTACTTCTTTAAAACAGCTTGTCTAATTGATTGATCTTTTATAACTCCCTTTTGTTGATAAAGTGTTTAGAGATAAACATTTTCCCACAAGGACTGCTTTAGGTGAAACTAAATTCTGATATTCCATCTTATTGTTGTCATTTTCTTTGATGAAATTTTCTTTTTTCTATGATTTGTTCTATGACATACCAGTTCTAGGATTAAATTATTTAATCTCTAATTAATTTTAATACTTTCTTCAAAAAGCCTTTACTGAATAAAAATTTAATGCATTCTGATCTGTAAAGGATATGTTTAATATTTCTGCTTTTCTTCTTTTGTTTGTGAAGTTTTTATGCCCTAATACATAATCAATATTTTAAAGGTGTCAAGCTCAGCTGGGATATATGTAAATTTCTTTCAGTTCCCATTCAGTAATCACAAGAGATCAGTAATGCCTTATATTTGTAAAGTTCTGTTTAGATGGTTAACTTCTTTCTTGTTTAGCTTTTTGTTATGCTTGTCTAAGTACGTAAGATTACGGTGATGTGCTCAACTATTAGAGGATTAAAGTTAACTATTTCTCCCTAAAATGTGGTCAAGTTTTGCCTTCAGAATTCAGATACTATGCTATTTGGTGTACATTCAGTACTTAAACTCTATCTTGTACACTGATTGTTTGCAATTTTTTTCTTTGATATGGAAGAAGTAGATTTGGCTATGATGTGCCTGGGAGATTTCATTATGATATTTTTTTACGAGGTGACCGGTGGATGTTTTATTTTAACTTTGCCCTCTGGTTTTAATTGATCTAAGCAGCTTTCATTTAGGATTTCTTGATATTTTTATCTAACAAAATTATTTTATTTTAAAATTCTCTCCCTCCCTCCAGCCCTTTTTTTACCCCCTGAGAAGGCAAGCAATATGCTATAGTTTATATATACAAAGTAAATATTTAAAACAGATTTCTATACTAGTCATGCTGCAAAAAGATGAAGAAGAAAAAAGGAGAAAGAAAGAGAGAGAGAGAGAGAGAAAGAAAGAAAGAAAGAAAGAAAGAAAGAAAGAAAGAAAGAAAGAAAGAAAGAAAGAAAGAGAAAAAGAAAGAAAGAGAGAGAGAAAGAAAATATGCTTCAATCTACACTCAGAGTTCATCAGTTCACTCTCTGGAGGTAGCATTTTTTTTTAAATCAAGATTCCTTTGGACTTGCTCTAGATCACTGTATTGATCACAGTAACTAAGAATTTCACAGTTGATTGTCATTACAATATTGCTGTTGCTGTGTACAGCGTTCTCCTAGTTCTGCTCACTTTACTTTGTCTCATCTTATATAAGTCTTCCCAGGTTTTTCCAAAGGCATTCCCTTTGTCATTTTTTTATGGCACAACAGTATTTCATCACAATCATATAACACAACTTGTTGAACCATTCCTCAATTGATGGACATTCCATCAGTTTCCAATTCTTTGTCACACAAAAAAAAGAGCACTATAAATATTTTTATACATATGTTTTCTTTTCCTTTGATCTCTTAGAGGTACAAACCTACTAGTGGTGTTGCTGGGTCAAAGGGTATAGATAGCTTTATAGCCCTTTGGGCATAATTCTAAATTATTTTTCAGAATAGCTGGACCAGTTCACAGCTCCAGCAATAGTGAAATAGTATACCTATTTTTTTTCACATCCCCACTAGCATTTATCATTTTCCTTTTCTATCATGTTAACTAACCTAATAGGCATGAGGTGGTACCTCAGAGTTGTTTTAATTTGCATTTCTCTAATTATCAGTGATTCAGAGTATTTTTGCCACATAACTATTAATAGCTTTGATCTCTTCTTCTGACAAGTGCCTATTCATATCATTTAATCATTTCTCAATTGGGGAATGCCTCTTATTTATATATATATATATATTTGAAAATTGAAACCTTTACCAGAGAAACTTGCAAAAAAAATTCTCCTAGTTTTCCACTTTCCTTCAGATTTAGGCTTCATTGTTTTAGGTTTTTTTGGTGCAAAACCTTTTTAATGTAATCAAAATTGTGTATTTTTACCTTCTGTGATCCTCTCTGTCTCTTTTTTGATTATAAACTGTTCCCTTATCTATAGATCTGACAAGTGATTTTTTTCCCATTCTCCCCTGTTATTCCATTCTCCCCTAAGTTACGTCTAATTAATATACACATTTTGAAATTTCCTTGGCATATGGTGTGATATGTTGGACTATGTCTAGTTTCTGCCAGACTGCTTTCTGATTTTCCCAGCAGTTTTTGGTTTTTTTGGTCACATAGTAATTTCTTGCCCCAAGAATTGGGATCTTGGGGTTTATCAAATACTCAGTTATTGTGGTTATTTACTTCTGCATATTGTGGGCCTAATCTATTCCATTGATCAACCACTCATTTCTTATCCCTAGGTTTTTTTGATGATTACTGCTTTGTAGTATAGTCTGAGATCTAATACTGTAAGGCTGCATTCTTTCACCTCTTTTTGCATTGATTCACTTGATATTCTTGACACATACCTCTTTAATGTGAGATTATTTTCTACCTTCTTTGTCTCTTTTCCCAATTCTCACAGTACGTCCCTCTTTCTCACTCTTCCATTCCTTTATTTTTGAGATTACCCCAACATAATAGATTTAAACTCATGCCCTTTATGTCTATTCCTTCTAATTGTCCTAATAATAATAAAGTTCTTTGAAGTTACATATATCTGACCAAATGTTTAGTTTCCTTACTGTCCTTAGGCCCTGAGTGCTCCTGATGCTGCCATTGCTGCTGCTACTGCCACTGCCTCCAGACCTCATAGCTAGTGATATAATAATATCATATAATGTTATTGGGAGATTTTATTGTGTAATATCTTTCAAGAGATGTTTGGTAGATTCTTTCAAATTCTCATTTGCTCACTGGTTCTATGATATTTGTGATATCTAGGAAAATCTATGATATTCCTTTGTAATTTCTTGAACTATGATGTCTAGGCTTTTTTTTGTTTTTTGGATAGTGTCTTTCAAATAGTCCAATAATTCTTAAATTATCTGCCCTTTATTTTCCATGTCAGTTGTTTGTTTTTTTTCTGATGAGATATTTCAAATTTTCCTCTATTTTTTTATTTTTTGAATTTGTTTTATTGTTTTTTAAATCTCCTTGAGTTATTAGCTTCCACTTGAACAATTCCAATTTTGAAGGAGTCATTTTTCTCAGTAAAATTTTGTACCTCTTTTACCAAGCTGTTAATTCTTTTTTCAAAATTTTCTTGCATTGCTCTTCTTTTCCCCAGTTTTCCCTTTAATATTCTTATGTGATTTTTAAAATCATTGTTGTTGGGTTTTTTTTTTTTTGCTCTTTTTATATATCTCTTTTTTTTAGCTCTTCTAGGAATTCTTGTTGGGCTTGTGTCTAATTTCCATTTTTCTTTGAGACTTTGCTTGTAGATTATTAAAGTCATTTTTATCTTCTTAGTTTGTGTCTTAAGCTTCCTTGTCACCATTTTTGTTGTTTGTTAGTTATTTTCCAGTTGTATCTGGGTCTTCATGACTCCTTTGGGGGTCTTCTTGGCAAAGATACTGTAGTGGTTTGCCATTTACCTTCCAGCTCATTTTACATATGAGGACACTGAATCAGACAGGGTTAAGTGACTTGCCCAGGGTCAAACAGCTAGTAAATGTCTGAGGCTGGATTTTTACTTGGGTCTTCCTGACTCCATGCTTGGCACTCTTATCTACTGTATCATCTAATTACCCTTCCTGTCACCTTAGAAACGTTTTATTGTCAGATAGTTCTTGTTATTATTATTATTTGCATATTTTTCTAGTCTATTTCTTGACTTTGGACTTTATATTCTAATTGGACTCTGCTCATCTCTGGGGGGTAGGGATGTCTAGACTGAGCTTCTATGGCTAAATTCATGAACCTATAGGTTTTGGGTGCTTCCACATTGGTGTGATCTGGGGAAAGTTGTGGTCACTATCCTCCTGCTCTGTGCTCTGGTCCTTACCCAGGTATGCCCTCTATTCCCTTGCAACCCCAAACTATGGCCACTCCTCACCATCCTGGAATTGTGACCCAGAACTGGGTAATGGGTAAAGGAGTTGCCAAGTGGTGTATCCAGTGCTAGCACAGAAGTCCTCTATAGTATCTTTCTGAGCATGTGTTTAGTTCCCTTACCGTTCTTAGGCAGTGAGTGCTTCCGTGCTGCTGTTGCCACCGCTACTGCCATTGCCTCCAGGTGCCGCATCTGGTGATGCTTCCACCATACTATGCTCCCAGCCAGCCTCTATCCCAGGATCCACAGCCTTTTCTTTCTGTCATGCTAAGTTGTTCTGGGCTGGAAACATGAGTTGTTATGAGGTTTTTTGTTTTTTTTTTTTGTAATCCCACTTAAAATTTGATTGAATGCTTTTTTTAAAAAATTATTTAGAGTGTTGGGTTGAGAGAACTCAGAAGAAATGCTCAATTTACTCCACCATCTTGGTTTCCTGGTTTCTTGAAATATAGTGTCCAGACTTTTTCTTTAGTACATGATTTTCAGGTAGCACAATAATTCTTAGATTATCCCTCCTTGACTTCATTTCCATGTCAGCTGTTTTTGATGGTATATAACTTACATTTTAAAAAGCTAATGATTGTTTTAATATTTCTCATTTTTAATAGTTATTGCTTTCTATTTGGCTGATTTTCATTTTCAGGAAGTTCAATTCTTTGTTAAGTATGGCTGCCATCTTTTCTCCCCCATCTTTCCTTCCATTTTTGTAAATTCTTCATATCATGCATTGCTACTGGAAAGACAGTAAATTAAGCCTCTGTTTCTTCCTTTCCTTCCTAATATATTTCCCTTTCCTTCCTATTTTCTTCTCTTAAGCATATCCAAACAGAACAATATAATACTAATGAGCTGTTAATTCACCTTGTTATTATTTCCTCCCTACTTGCCATTTTATTGAATATTGCATCTTACATCTCTTGCCTTACTTCTACTACTCCTGTAGTTCTTGTGACCAGAACATCCTTTTATCTGAGGCTGTACTTGGACATTTGATTATGTAGCCAGAGATTTGAGAGTACTTTAGTAGCTTTGATGATTTTAATGCTCAGCACAGTAAGAGGGAATTCGGCTGTCATATCTAGAAGTTTGTTGGGTATTTGTCTACCCCTCAAATCCCGATATTGAAACATGGAGAAGTTCATACACTCTCAGAGATTTGTGACCATGTGGCACTACCTGAAAGCCACAAATCTAATAGCAACAGAAGGAAAGTGATAGACATAGACCTTACCAATAGTACCTTCCTCCAGGCCCCTCTCTTTTCCTTTCAAAGATAATGTGTGAGATCCTGTGTGTCATACACCAGACCTGACTCAGGCCACTTGGGTTGTTCTGATTTGAGATTGTAATAAAATGAGAAACTCCTTGACCTTTTAACAGTTAACAAAAGGAGGCTTACTTAGCCATGACATGGAAAGTAGTTAACAGGGATACGTACTCAGATAGATGAAGTGTCTACAGAAATACATCTGATCAACAGAACAAAATGGGGTGACTGAAGTGACTATGAGACATCTACCAAACCTGAAGAGCACTCACTCCTCTTGGCCTGGTCTCTCTCTCTCTCTCTCTCTCTCTCTCTCTCTCTCTCTCTGTGTCCTTAGATGACCAAGAAATTATAGTAATGGCTTGAATCTTGGCTCCTGGGCCAATCAGTTCTCAGAAACAGGTTTATTTTTTGGCCCATTAGAGGGAAAACAAAACAACAACAACAACAACAAAAAAAAAAGTAGCCTAACCTACATACTTATGACACTGGCAGATATTGGTCCTAACATACTTCATCAAAATTAACTCATAAGGCCATTATTCATATACTCTGACTCTTTTTGTGCTGCTTGCTCAGGATCCCAACCAATTACTTGAGTTTTAAACTCTTTGTTAAGGTAGGGGTCTGTTTCCAATGTGGAGAATGTACTGTCCCAAGCTTGGGGGGTTTGTACAGCTGTTTTCAGAGATACTTCTAGGGACCTGAAAAGTGTCAGTTCTTCCAAGGTGCTATGATAAGGAGTGAGGTGTTTCCTGTCTACCATCACAACAAGCTCCACCATGCCAGCATTCCTTCTTGCCCCAGGACCACCCCTCAGAACTGTGACCCAGATCCAAGCACGGGCAAAGCAAGAGATTCCTGCCTCAGCCCTGGAAAAGAGATCCTTGTAATCCCCCTTTGATCAGCCACTAGATTCCCCCTCAGTCTGTGGGCTGGAAGCTCAGAATCCAGTCGCTGCCCTCGGGGTGGCTGAGATCTAGCTTCTTCTCTCACCGAAGTAACAGACTTTTCCCTCTGACCTTCTAAGTTGTCTTTGGCATTTGTGGGTTAAGAAGTCTGGAAACTGCCACAGCTGCCTACAATTCAGTCTTCTGAGGCCTGCTCCAGGGTTGCTGCGGCCTGCGCGCCCATGCCAAACTGCGCTCCTCTCCCAGCCCGGCGCGATATACCTTTGTGATCAGCCATCCAGGTTGTCTTGGGCTGGAAATTTGTTTTACTCTGTTTTTTTTTGTGGGTTCTGCTGCTTTAGAATTCATTTAGAGCCATTTTTTGTAGGTATTTGGAGGGGTTTGGGGGAGAGTTCTAGCAAGTAACTGCTTTCCCTCTGCCATCTTGGCTCCGCCTCCTCAAGACCATTATTCAAATCCAACTCCATGTCTACACTTGCCTTATCTGGATACATGTTGGTCCATCCTGGAAGTGTAGCCATACTCCTTCTACATATTTGCCCCAGTTCAAAAAAATGCTAGTCTTGTAAATAGCATAGGCTACAAGTTCATAAGGAGATCTATATAACCACCATCTCCTTAATAAATAAGCAGCAAGGGAGGAGAATGATTTCATATTGAGAGTGTTGGCAACAGTAGCACCTAGGGCAAAAAAGGTGATCAAGCACAGTGAAAGATGAAAAATAACCATAGGATTTTGTAGAATTCATTGACCTTCTAGAGAGTAGTTTCAGCAGAGTAGTGGGAGTAGAATCCAAATTGCAGGGGATTACAGAAAGAATGGGAAGTGAGGGAATAAAGGTAATGAAAGGGTATAGAAGATCCATTTAAAATGTGGAAAATGAGAAGTGCTACCATAGCAAGAAAAATAGAAAAGGCATCAGGGTCAAATGAAGACTTTTTTGAAGATAGTGGAGACCTCTGAATATTTCAGAGCAGAAAAGACGGATAAGAGAAAAAGAAGGATATTGAAGGTACTGGACATAGGTGAATAAAGGAGTAGATGGTGACTTTGAAACAAGAAAGTAATTCATCTCCTCATAAATTCAATGTATCTTTTATATCTTCAACTTCTCTTTGACTAAAGTCACCATATTTATAATCTTTCATTTCAGTTATTTACACAACTCTCTTACGAAAGAGTAGACAGGGATTATAGCTATGTAGAAATGGACAAATCATTGTTCTGTGCCTTAGTTTTTCTATCTGTAAAATGGGATTTCCAAGATTCACCTCACAAAGTTTCTTTAATAAAGTGTTTTGCAAACCGTAAAGTATGATATCAATATGAGGCATTATTTTATTACAATCTAAAAGATAAGGAAACTGAGGTACAAAAAGATTAACTAGCTTTAAAAAGCCTACCAGCTCATGACTTAACCTGGCATAGGTCCCAAATTCTCTGATTATGCATCTAATATTTTTTCTCTCCCTAAATCTCCTGTTCCCAACTTACTTTGCATATAATATACTTGTTCTAATCAGGAGGATTAGAAGAGTTCTTATAAATGAAAGGGCATGATTTCATTTTTAAAAGAAATGTGTGGAAGCCAGAAACTCCCCTCCTTTCCATCTATTCACAGCTTTATTGCTAGATTGAGTGAAATTGAGAGAAGTCATTTAACCTTTTGGTGCCTCAGTTTCTCCATTTGTGAAATTGAGGGTAATGACATTTAACACCTAGCTGCCTCCCACAGAGGTGAGGAGATTTAATAAATTAATGTTAGCAAAGCATTTTTATATTCTTGAGTGAAAGGCACTCTGAGAGTACAAAGTATTACCATGCTTATTATTAATAAATAGCATTGGCCTGAACATGGAGCCCCCAGAGAAGTCCTTTGTCCCTTCTCTGCATGCAGATTCAGTGCCATTCTCCATGACCCTCTTTACTCTGCCTGTGAACAGCCAGGTCATTAACCTACATAATAACACTATTTTGCACTTTTATAAGACTTTTCATCTAAAGAGCTCAAAATGCTTTACTAACATTACTGAATCAAGCATCATGACATATAGGTGAGGTACTGCATGCATTATTATACTATCCAGGCAGATAGACCAAGTGTTCTGAGAAATTCAGGGCCAAGACGCAGGCAGAGAATTCAGGAGTCTTGACTGCTTGTATCTCGAATGCATACATGAGGTGAAAGGCACTCTTTCTGCCCAAATTAATGACATCTTCTCTGTCTCTGTCTCTGTGTCTCTGTCTCTCTCTCGCTCTCTGTTCTCCTTCTCTTTCTCTTTCTCCTTCTTCCTCCCCCTCTTCCCCTTTCTATTCGTTCCTTTCCCTTCACTCTCTTTCACTCTAAATCTCTCACACTCATCTCCCAAACCCAGACTAAAACATAAGAGACTTAGAGCAGATTCACTGCCTTTCTTTATTTTTAGCAACTTCCACGGATAAATCAATTGAATTTGTTGGACAATATACTTTTGCTGAACTTTAGCTGGTAAAGTATTTAACTTTCCATCATCCACCCCAACCCCAAAACAAAAGGACTATTTGATTTCATCCCTGACAAAAGTTCCTAGTATTTTTCCTAGCCAGGTTGTCATACTAACTGATCTGCCTCCACCAGTCAGACCTCTCCTCTTTCTCAGCTCCATGCTGACTATTGCCCCTTGTTGTCTGAGGCAACAGTGAAATGTTATCCCTTTAATTAACAATGCACTTTTCCCTGCTTACTGCTGACAACAACACTTAAGGTACTCCACCCATCAAGATGTCAAATGCAAATTAAGAATTCATCTCACTGTCCTCCTGTGAGAAAGGCCATTTCTTCAGTCATTGAGTTAGAGGCTGGATATGACCTTGACAATCATTTTATCTATCCCACACATTCTGTCCCTCTATACTTTTCCAGTCTCAAGAATTCCCAACATAGAAAGGAGTTGGATCAGTTGCCTTTTTGTATGAGGATGAGAAATTACCTACAGAAATTGTTTAAACCTGATTGCTTTCAATAGGCATACATCTCCTACCTTTGACTCATAATTAGGAAATGCAAAATAATTTTAAATATTAGTCAAAGTCAAACAGAATTAAAGACATAAATCTGTTGAGGAAAAAAGTAAGTATACTTTCCAAAGCCAGATCAAAATGACTTTTTGATTATCCACAATTTTTACTTCTCTCCTGTGCCTTTTCTCTATTCACATGGATAAACAGGTAGGAAAGTTAATTATTAATTCATACTGCTATTGGAATAATTTTCCTCTTGCCCAGATTTGGTCTGTAACTCATACTCAAAAATCTTCAGGGACTCCCTTTTGCCTACAGGATTAAAATCACACCAAATGACACCAAGTGATAGAGCCTGGAGTCAGCAAGACTCCTCTTCTTGAGTTCAAATCCAACCCAACACACTTGATAGTTGTGTGACCCTTTGCCAAGTCATTTAACCCCGTTTGCCTCAGTTTTCTCATCTGTAAAATGATCTGGAAAAGAAAATGGGAAACCATTCCAATCTCTTTGCCAAGAACACTCCAAATGGGGTCATGAAGAGTCAGACATGACTGAAACCACTGAACAACAAACCTATCCTGGTCTTAATGGCTCTTCGCAATTTGGCACCATTTTACTTTTCCAATCTTACCTTATATTAAAAGCCTCCCCCTCCCTCTCATTCAATGAGCCACCAAAACTTACCTGCTCACTTACCTGGGACTACAACTCTCACCATCTCCTCACTTTATGCCTCTGCTCATGTTGTCTCAGATGCCCGAAATGAATGTCCTCCCTCCTCTTCTCTCACTTTTGAATCCCTGCCCATCTGTTAAAGACTGAAGCTTGATTCAAATGTCACCTGTTACACCAAACCTTCCCTGCTGTCTTCTTATCCTTTCCTGCTCACATGGTTTGTATGTCTAAAATGTGCATCATGATAGAAAGGGGATCATGGTTGTCTGCGTTTGTCTCTTCTTCCCTTTATATCATGTAAGCTCCATGAGGGAAAGGGTTGAGTCCTGCCTAAAATGAGTAAACCCTGCCCCATCACTTAATAAATGTTCATGAGTGAATGAAAGGACAGTAACAAAATCCTTAAGTGACCCAAGAGATTGACTCTTCTCTCCCTTCTGGAGAAGAAACCCTGTAGAATAGGTGATCAATAATGTAGAAGCCCAAGTGAATAAGAAGAGCACAGTGCCAGGTGTACCCTGGAGGATGAACAATATAAATATTGAATAAGCAATCTTTGAATATTGTCCTGATTGGGTAGAAGCCCTGGCTCTGCTGCTCACTGTATAAGGGAATTTAACAGTTCATCTAACATTTGTGTACCTGCTATGGGCAATACCCTGGGCTTCACCAAGTCATTTAACTGATCTCTGACTCAAGTTCGTCCTTTGTGTAGGACAAGGACATGAGCTAAGGAAACCTATATAGGGATTCTGGCTCCAACACTTATTAGCTCCCACTCATGAGTAGGTCATGTTACCCCTCCTAGTATCATTGTTCTCATCTGTAAAATGGGGATTCTAGTATATATTGTATTATCACAGTGTACTCACAGTGCTAAGCTGGCACACATAGACACTTTTGATAAATGCTTATTGACTAAATGACTTACAATGTTGTGAGGTGTCAAGGTCTATCCCTAGGACTTTGTCAAAGATTCAAAGAGGCCAGTCAATGTGGAAATCTGGATTTAGAATCAAACTTGTGTTTTTATTAGTATAAAGAACTACCCTGAAGAAAGTCTTCTGCCATCCTGGTATTACCAAGGTGGGAGATTAGCAGCTGTTCTGCCATTTATAGTCTTAGTGAGTTACCCAATCGACGAAGAGGTAAAGTGAGTTGGCGCTATCCACTATAACATACGACCTCATTCTGAAAACTAAGAGAAATAAAGTCTTTTATTGGGGGTATTAAAGAGAAGGCCACATGGTGGTTTAACTTCCTGGATCATTCCATGTCATGTCACCTCTGTTCAGAGCATTTTGTCTACCTCCTGCCCACAGATAACTTGGACTCCACCACTGGGGCCCTCTGTTCTGATATGGCCACTTCTGTTTATCTTGCTCAGGCCCAGGCTCTGATGTCACTTCTGGGCCTGATCTACACCATACATGGCTTCCCATCCCCTCTTCTAGCTCCTTTTTATATAGTTTCTTAGTCTACCAGAATTACTTCTTGAGGACGAAGACTTAGTACAATGCCTCACGAATAGTACATGATGAATAAATGATCTATGTGTGTATTTATGCAGGCATCCAGGTGACACAATGGATAGAGCACTGGACCTAGGGTCAAGAAGACCTGAGTTCAAATTTGACTTCAGTCTCTTACTAACTAGGTGACCTTGGGCAAGCCACTTAAACTCTGTTTGCCTCAGTTTCCTCAACTGTTAAATAGGGATCATGATACCTCCCTAGGTTGTTGTGAAGATCAAAGAAGATAGTGCCTTTGCACAGTGCCTGGAACATAGTAGGCACTTATAAATGCTTGTTACCTCCCTCCAGATCCCCTTTGAATCTGTCTTTGTATCTATTTTTATCTATCACTGAATACACAAAAAGATACACAGAAGAGGAAGTACAGAAATAAAAAAGGGCAGCCTTCCCACTTCCACATTGGGGCCAGTTAACACATTTAAACTAGGATAATTAGCTGCTCCCCATTCCCCCCTTTCTTTTCCCCCATTAAACCAAACCAGGAGAAGAAGAGAAAGGCCTGTGCAACCAGGGCTGTTACCAGAGAGCCCTCAGACCTTGAGAAAAGGAGTTCACCACTGTCTTTCAAGAAACTACTCTTTGAACTTGGCTGCAACTCATTTTTTTCACCTTCACTACATGTTGGATATACTGATGGTCCTAGAGATCTGGAGAGTTCAGGTGTTTTATAGGAAAAGACCAGATTTACCCCTAGGCAGGTCTGATTTATTTCCTCTCCTCCCTCTCCAATCCTCAAGGTAGGGAGGGAGATATCTAGGACACTAAAAGATTATAGGCATAGATGATTCCAGATATGGGGAAAGACAGGTGCAGAAAAGTTTAAGGCAGAAGGAGGCAACATGTGTGAGGCACAGAAATCATTTTGAGCACAGAAAAACTGGGCCCAAAGATTCTGGGACTATAATATGAAGAAAGCTTTATATAAATAAGAGGAATTATTATTATCTGTTAAATGGGGGTTAATACTTGTCCTGTTTGCCACACAGGGTTGTGGTAAGGCCTCAAATAGATAACCTATTTAAAAAACTTTGAAATTCTCCCCTCTCTAAAACCCTTGATCCTGTGCGATTATTGTTGTTGTTGTTTCTTGATTTGTACTTGCTGTCCTTTTCATTACCAGAGCACCAAGAATGAAATAGGTGTGTCTGTCTGCAAAGATGGGTGATGCTAGGAAATGAAATTTTGTAGAGTAGTGGGATAACGCTGAAATAAGGAAAATATCAGCTGACCATCGGGGGGAAAGCAGATTCCTGGCAATATCCATTACATTGTGGAATTGCCTCTCTCAGGAAGTGGTGGAAACATTTACTGCTCAACTGGATGAAATGCTGTCAGAGGCTAGATGACCTGCCATTTCCTTCTTCATTATCTATGAGGGTCTTTTACAATAAAAGAAAGATCCAAATGGACTCCAATACTGTAATCATCCATGGACACTTTTTGCTCTCATCCTAATTATAGACTGTCGTGGTTGGAGATAATTCCCCATTTGGTCTTGGTCTTGACTGCTCCCACATTCTATTTGTTGCCAAGGCTGTATCTACACTGCCTACATTAGGATCTACACTGTCATTATGCATAATTCAGAAAGCCTGAACAAAATCTGCCTTTTAATCACTAGGCTGTGTTCAAGCAGTTTCAATAGCATAATGTCAGGTATAGTCTAGGCCAGGCACCCTTTCCATTATATGAAGCTGTGTTTAATATTACTCATGTGAATAGATGAAAGAACTTCAAGAAGGCGCTGGATGATGACTTGCCTGGGATGTTGTTAAGGGGATCATTTTAAATCTATGTATAGTTTATATGTATATTTTTAAACTATGTACAGTTTGGACAAGATTGTCTCTGAAGTCCCTTCGTCATCATCACAATAACAACAACAACAACAATAATAACAATGGCTATTATTCTTATTATTGTATCTACCATTTATATAGAGCTTACTACATGCCATAGAATCATGAACCCAATCTATTCGTTTTACAAATGAAGAAATAAAAGCACTTGCAGGATAAGTGACTTGCCTAGGGTCACTGATTTACAACCAGAGTCACAAGTATCTGAGATAGGATTTGAACTCAGCTCTTTGTGACTCGAAGTTTAATGCTGTAGATAATTGTAAAATGTTGTTTTTTAATGATTCATGTATAGGTTTCTGTCAGAAAGATTTTGCATATTATTCAGTAGTTATTGATATCTTCCTAGTGGCATTTTCAAATTGTTCTATATCTTCCTATCTTGCAGGTATTTTGAGTATTGATTTTTGAGGTCACTGTGTTGCCTCTAGAATAGACCTATATATATATATATATATATATATATATATATATATATATATCTTTGTCTGTGTACATATAATTGGTCTGGTCCATCCACCTTGGCCATTAATGTTTTCTTTGGCACCATTTCTGCTTCCTCATGTAGCACATTGGTATTGAAAGGTACTCTTTGAGCCCAAATGCACAGCACCACTGTCATTTATGAGGAAAATTATTTGATTTAGATTTCAGGGACCCAAATTGATCTTTTTGCCATGATGAGGCCTTGTAGTAGGACTTTGGGAGAAGCATATATTCTTATGCTCTTCCTAGACTTGAAGCTCAATGAGCCAATGTCACAGCTCTGTTTTGCTTTTGGAATTGCATCTCCAATGCTTAGGGCAGGGTATCACTTTTTTTTTAATTAGACCTGTTATTTTATTGGTACAGTAGACTAACAGGGAAGAAACTCCCTTTCCCATTGCAGGCTGGCTCCTGTTTAGAGAGTTAACTGCCCAAGAGTTTGTGTGATTTGCCACAGTCACGTTGCCAATCCATGCCAGAGGGAGAACTTAAAACCAGATCTTCCTTGCTCTGAGTCTGGCTCTTTATTAAAAATGCCAATAATTAGTTGAATTGAATTTTGTATCTCCCAGGAATTTGCATAGTACTCAGCATATAGTAGGCATCTATAAATGTTTGTGACTTAGTTCAAGTGTTCTAGGTAGTTTAAAATATTCTTGTAAATATGACTTTGAAGACCAAAAAAAACCAACCACTCAAGATAAAATTCTGCAGCCTCAGACACTTACTAACTTTGGGCAAGTTGTTTAACCTCTGACTGCCTCAGTTTCCTCAACTGTAAAACTATAAAACAATAGCACCCACCTTCCATGTTTTCATGAGGTTCAAAGGAAATAATATTTGTAGAGAACTTAGCATAGTGCCTGGCTCATAGAGCTTGATAAATACTTATTCCCTCTCTCCCTCCTTGTCCAGTACCTCTCGTGCCTTCTCCAGGACCAAGAAGAGCAGCGGGTGCCAATTCATAGACTATGTCTCTTCATAATCTTATGCTAAAGATACAGAAGTGGCCCATCTGCTATATTCTCCTCATCTCACTTTATTACTTGCTGGGATCTGACCTGTGATCCTGACTATCATGTAGTGGAAATAGCATTGGTCAAGGTTCCTGTGCAGGCTTTGCCACTAACTCTCTGGTTGTCAATTATTCAGCTCCTCTAGACCCCAGTTTTCTCATCTGTAAAATGAAATGATTGAACTAAGTCTTCACAAGGGCTTCTACTGGTTTGACCATTCCATGAGCCTATGAAGACTATGATAAGCCTCTATCAATGGCAAGCAGATCAGACAGTCTTGTAGATATCTCAAAGTAAGTTATCTAGAAATAAATCAGAATAAATGACATGGTAGATAGAGTGCTGGGCTTTGAATCATGAAAACTTGAGTTCAAATTCAGCCTCAAATACTTCCTAGTTGTGTGACCCTGGGCAAATCATTTAATATATGGATGCCTCAGTCTTATCATCTGAAAAATGGAGATAATAATAGCACTTATCTTCCAGGGTTATTGTAAGGATAAAATGAGATAATATTTATAAAGTTCTTTGTAAGTCTTAAAGCACTATGTAACTCTTAGCTATTATTATTATTTATTTTTATTAGATGAGATGATAAGTGAGTAAGGAGCCACCTGGAGCGAAAATGTCATGAAGAAACAGAAAGCTGAAATGGATAAAATCAAAGCATGTGGCTCTTCCAAACAATCAGAAGTAGCACAAAGGTTAAAAAAATACACATATCCCTTGAATGCTATCATTTTGAAAAATTGCAGTGTTCAGCTGACCGGTGACTTCAGGATCAATTCCTTCTTGTTTCTTGGCATCATGTTTTTCACAGTTAAGGCAAAAATCAATCAAATCACAAACTTGGAAAATATGTGGACTAGAAGTGGTTGTTAAGATAGAAGACCATGATTAACATTTCACTAAAACGCCCCAATTTAGTAATATAGTAGTTTAATATCAACTTTCTAACTAAAGCAAGAATAGGCATTTTTTCCCCTAGAGATAAGAGCTAAATAAATGTCAGAATTTAGCTAAAGTTGACTAGTTTTTTGAAACCAAATAACTATGCTTAGAGATTATGTATCTTTTTTTTAAAAACCAAAACATTATCCCTTTCTTCTCTACCTGTATCCTTCCCCATAGACAGCACTCCATCCTCATCAACATTTCACCCTCATGATGTCTTTGAGAATGAAGGACAAACAACAACACGGAGTCAATAAATAAGCCACCCTTTTTTAATGACAATATTCTAGAAACTAGGCCATTATAGTTTCATTTCATTAATTCACTTAAGAAGCATATATTGAGTACCCTCTATGTGATAATTTCTTAAATATTAAACAAAAACGTTTTTACCAGGTAATAACTAACAAAGAGAACACACTTTCTTAAGCAAGTGTTTTGTTAAGATGGAAAAAACCAGACAGTCTCCTGAACAAAATCATGGGGATAAAGGTTGTTGGAATGACCTGGTCAGCCAAAACTTGCTTATTTTAACTTATTCTTGGTGAGCTCTACTGTGTATTTGGATGTTTATGCTACAACTTAAACTTTATCTTTCCTTCTGACTCCATTCTTCTAGCCAAATAGTTTGTTTCCATCTTAGGGCTTTAATGCCAAAGTTTTATTCTTGTCAAAACTACCTATGGAAATGGATAAAATAGATTTGGCAATGGATCCTTTCTCAAGTAAGGCCTTCTGGGAATATGCCTGTTCCATTACCCATTTCAACAGAAAAAGTAATTTAATAAGATTATTATATTTTGCCCCTACTAAAAAGACTTAAAAATACTTAAAAAAAAAAAAAAGTCTTGTCATTTGTTGTTCTTCTTACGCGTCAGCGGAAAAGACAAGTAGGACTGAAATCAGGTCTTGAGTCATTTATCCAACTCAAATTTTGAAATTTATGTGGCCTCTTCTGCCTTGGGTTTGAGGAGTGTTTGTTTCCCTTCTGGTACATTAGGTTCAAGTGGGAATCCCAGAAATAAGGTCTGTGCCAATAGGTAGCTTTGTTCTAACTGGGGCTGAACTCCTTGGATGAAAGACTCCTAAGCCCCAGTCTTTATATAAAATGAGGAGACTGAATTAGATAAATGACTCATAAAGTATGTCCAGGGACCCCTAGAGGTCTCTGAGGTTAAAACTATTTTCCTAACAATATTCAGATGTTTCCATTTCTAATATGGCAAAAATCGAATAGCTATAGCCTACATAAACAGGAGCTCTTGGAGAAGGGGAGTCCTCAATAATTTTTAACAGTGTAAAGGGGTCTTGGGAACAAAATTTTGAGAGCTGCTGGATTAGATGATCACCAAAGCCCCTTCTAAATCCCATAACACTGAGATCTGTCCTAATATATCATTTCTGCTGGAGGCTGATCCTACCCTAGAAGATAACTTAGCGGTTTCAGGGTGAGGAGAGTCCTTGTGCTCTGCAGTCTGCACAGGTTTCCTAATCACTGTAGAATTTATTTCAGGGTAGTGAATTTAATCTATACAGCTGTATATGGTTTGGGATCCAGTTAACTTAGAAATTGATTCTCTTCCTCTGCACAGTCAAGGCAATTGGAATCAGTCAGGATGTGCATCCTTGCATTCCATTCCCCCGGAAAAAGAAAAAAAAAGTGCCCCAGGTGGGAAAAGGGACCATAAGCTACCGTAAGCCCTAGAGCATGATCTCTGAGGTTTTCCTCCCTCTTTAATAAAGGCTACCCTCCAACTCCGGAGGAGGAAGCTTTTTTATTCTGCTACTGCTATCATATCAGGAATTAAACCCTTGTGTGAGAGAGTGGGGTGTGGGTGGGCGCTGACTTTGGGATAAAGCAGGGAGACCAGTTTCTCTTTGCATAGGGCCCATTTCAAGACCAACCCCTATATTTAAATCTCAAAGAACAACCCATAGGGGTACTTTCTTTGGAGAACTCTAATTTTTGAAACTCCACCGCCCCTACTTCAGGTCAATTGGTCTAGTGCAGGGTTTCATAACCTGGGGGGTCCATGGATGTGTATGGATAGGCTTCAGAGATTCTGTGAACTTTTATGTCGAAAAAATACAGCTTTATCTTTATTTTCCTTTACCTCTAATTGAAATTGAGTATTTCCTTCAATTATTTAAAAGCATTGTTCTAAGAGTCTTCACCAGATGGCCAAAGCAATCCATAACACAATAAAAGGTTTGTGGACCTCTCAGGTAGAATACAAGACATCTTTTCTGTTGTTGCTATTAAGTTTAACATATTCAAAAGGTATGGTGGCAAGGTGTGATGGCCCATGCCTGTAATACCAGTTATTGGGGACACGGAGGTTGGTAAATATCTCATTAAGATCTGTTAGTGAGCTTAGGAGTTGGAAGCTGATGGGAAATCCTAACTGAGTGTCTGCACTAAGCTCAGTGTTAATATGGTGACCTCTCAGAAGAGGCAGGGCTACTGGAGGGTCCAGGGAGAGGTAAACCAGCCTGGGTTGGAAATGGAGTAGGTTGGGATTTCTGTTGTTTATTAGTAGTGGGATCAACCTAAAAGTAACACCTGTCCTTCCAACCTCAGAGAGATAGAGAAGCCCAGGCTTTTAAAAGAAAAAAAAAGGGGAGGCAGAGAACAGGTCTTCTATTTCTATCATAAGATCAAATGCTTGTTCAATGCTCACAGTTAGTCAATCAATAAACATTTATTAAATGCCTACTATGGGGCAGCTAGATGGCTCAGTGGACAGAGTGCTGGACTTGGAGCTAGGAAGACCTGAATTCAAATTTGGTCTCAGAAACTTACTAGTTGTGTGACCCTGGGCAAGTCACTTTACCCTGTTTTTTTTTTCTTTTAACCCTATTTGCCTTAATCCACTAGAGACAGAAAAGGCAAACCACTCCAGAATCTTTGCCAACAAAAGCCCATGGAAAGTATTGGTGTGCTATGGTCCATGGAGTCACAGAGTCAGATATGAACAAATGACTGAACAACAGTACCTGACAAAGTGGTATACTAAGTGCTGGGGATATAAAAATGGAAGCAAAAAACATCGCCCTCAAGAAGCTCACAATCTAATGGGGGAGACAAGAAGCAAACCAGTTAAATACAAGATAAATAGGAAATGATTAACAGAGGGAAGGGACTAGAATTAAAAGAGGTTAGGCAAGGTTTCCTGTAGAAGGTAGGATTTTAGCTGGGACTTAAAGGAAGACAAAGAAGCCTGCAGGCAGAGATAAGGAGGACAGCATTCTGGTTTGAGGGACAGCCAGAGAAAATACCCAGAGGTGAGAGAGAACATCTTATTTCTGGAACATGGAGGTCCGTATCACTAGATTGAAGAGTAGGCAAGTGGGAGTAAGAGGAAAGGAAATTGAAAGTAGGAGGCTAGGTTATGAAGGACTTTAACCACCAAACAGAGGATTTTATGTTTAACCCTGGAGGTGATAAGGATCCACTGGAATTTATTGACTTGGAACTGTGCCTTAGGGAAAGTCACTAAGTGACTGAACAAAGCATGAGTTGGAGTGGGGAGAGACTTGAGGCAGGCAAACCCAATAACAAGATATTGTAATAATCCAGGTATGATTATGAGGGCCTGGACTACACTGGTGGCAGTGTCAGAAGAGAGAAGGGGGCATATTCAAGAGAGTTGCAAAGGTGAAATGGACAGGCCTTGGCAACAGGTTAGATATGTGGGGTGAGAGATAGTGAAAAGTTGACGATGCCACTTAAGTTGGGAGGGATGGGAGGATTTTATTGTCCTCTACAGTAATAAGATTATGGGGAGGGGAAGTTAGGTGGCACAGTGGATAGAGCACTGGCCCTGGAGTCAGGGGGACCTGAGTTCAAATCTGACCTCAGACACATAACACTAACTGTGTGACTTTGGGTAGTCTCTTATCCCCAATTGCCTCACCCCGCCCCCCAAAAAAAGAATAAGTCCAGCCATTACATCCCTCTAATCAAGGAGTTTTGAGAGTTCCCTATTGCTTCTAGAACCAAATATGGTAATGAGATTTAGGAAGAAAAGTGAGATCTGTTTTGAATATATCGAATTTAAGATGCCTACTGGACATCCATTTCAAAATGTCTGAAAAGTAGTTAGAGATGCAAGATTGAGATCAGAAGAGAGATTAAGGCTGAAAAGGTAGATTTGAGAATCTTAAGAATAGAGATTGTAATTAAATCCATGGGAGCTGATGATATCATCAAGCAAAGTATTATAGAGGAAGAAGATAAGAGGGCCCGGGACAGAAGCCTGTAGGAAACCCAAAGTTAATGGACATGACATCAATGAGGATCCAACAAAGGAGACTGAGGAAGAGCAGTTTGATAGGTAGGAGGAGGACCAGGAGAGAGTGGTATCTCAAAAAACTAGAGAGAAGAGAGTACCAAGGAGAAGATTGTGATCAACAGTATAAAAGACTGCAGAGAGTTTGAGAAGAATGAGAATTGAAGAAAGACCATTAGATATGGCAATTAAGAGATCACTGATAACTTTGGAGAGAGCTTTTTCAGTGAAATGATGAGGTCAGAAGTTGGATTGTAAGGATCTAAGAAGAGAATGAAAAGAAAAGTGGAGGTACCTTTTGTAGATGGTATTTTCAAGGAGTTAAACCTCCAAGGGCAGAAGGGATAAATGATAATAGTATAGTTGGAAGGATCAAATGAGAGTTTCATAAAGGATCTATGGTAATATGCTTAGAGAGCTTCCTTTTCAAAAAAATTTTAAAAATATTTTCCTAATGCAGCATTTAGATTTCTAACTGCAATCCTTTTAAGCAATCAATCAGCATTTTAAAAAGTCAAGTACAATGATAGTCACTGGGGATATAGCAACAAAAATGTGATTCAATTCCTGCAGTCAAGGTGCTTATGTTCTATGGGAGAAGACAGATACACACACAATAGATACAAGATACAGATAGGATAATTTGGGGGAGAGGAAAACACTGATGGTTGTGGATATAAGGAAAGATTTCATGTAGAAAGTGGCGTTTGTTATCAATATATGACTAGTCAATCTCCTTTCTTTGTCATACATGTCCTCGGTGATGGTTTTGCTCAGAATCTTCATATCAGACCTGTCCTATTTATTTCACAGGGAGTATTGTCTCAATTTATAACATGAAGAAACAGATCCTTAGAGAGATTGAGATTGATCCAAGGCCATGTAGTGAGTAAAAAGTCTATCCTAGATAGGAATTCAGGTTATGTTCTTAGAGCCTGGTGTTCTGTTCACTGTACCTCTGCTTTAGTGCCTCTTTTCGAAGCATTAAGAGAAACTGAATGACCTTTATGTCTCGGTCCCCCTCTAACCCAATCTACTTCATTTCTCTTCCTTGTTCCTTCATAGTATGCCTGTTACTCTCTTCAGCAGTCCCACACCTTGAAACTACTCCCCAACTCTTCTCATACTTCTTACCTACCATTGCCCTCAAGGACCTATGACTGGGATCTGTCTCTTCCATGCTTCCCCTACCCTGTCAGCTTGAAAAGGATACATTAAATTAATTTACTCCAAGAATTTGAAAATTTAATATGTCTATTCTCATGGGTATAGTCCTCTTAACAGGAGACAATGCCTAAACTGAATGAATGAATCACCATTGGCAACATTTTAGGCACTTTGACAGGTCTGAGTAGGGGACAACTTGCTTCTGTCAGTTATAATACATAAGTAACTGCCTACTCTATTTATGTGTCCCTACCTTCAGCTCTCCTCCTCATTTAATGACAGGTTTTATAGGGCATTCCCTCTATCCCTATCTCTATCATCTTTTCTAACCTAATTGTCTTTCTGTTAAAGGATAAAGAGGATATTATAGCTTCTGAAGAATGATGGAGGGTTGTAAATGGTGGTATATAGTAGAAAAGGCACTGGACTTACAGTCAGGATCCTTAGGTTTGCTAATATTTGCATGCCCCTAAGTAAGTCACTTGCTCACTCACCTTCATTTCTTTATTTGTAATATAATAATATTAATGATGATGATAATGATAATGTTAATAATGCTATAAGTTTACATATTACATTTATTTAAGTTTTGCAAAGTGCTTTAAAATATTATCTTTCTTTTATCCTCACACCAACTCTGAGAGGCAAGTGCTATTATTACTCCCATTTTACAGATGATGAAATGTACCAATATATGGTGCTCTCCAAGGTCCTTTCCAGCTCTGACAATATGAATTTTTGATGAATTTGTAAAGAATACATAACTTAAATGATTCTGCTTAGTTGCTACTGTGTGTATTCATTAGATGATTGCTGTTTCTCCCCCTGACTTAAAGTCATTGTTGACCTAGCCTTAGTGAGAAGGGAAAGGAGGTAAACTCTGCTTAATTGCAAATTACGAAATTGTAAATATAAACCCTTTCTGTTTATTCCCTACAAGAATCTTTCACTCTCTGTGGGTAGTTTCTGCTGCAATCATGGATTGAATTATACCAACGATACACTTGAGTGATTTTAAATCTGAACTGAAATGTAAACACATGCAGACCCCTTTTCCATGGTGTGGAATCCTATGATAGGCAAATTGTTTAACTTCCACACACCCTGTCTGGCCCTAATTGATTCTTCTAACCCAACTGTGCGTTTTAACATGTTCCAAGTTGGAGAAATCTACCAGCACTAATTCGACACAGCAACTGCTTACGGGCCTTTTAATGTGCAAAAGGGGATCAGTCTAATTTCTCAAGTTAGCTAGGGAATAAGTTAAGTGTAACCTGATTGGTACTGGGGGGAGGGAGCTGAGAGATCAGGTAGGTATAAGCATACATAAACATTAGGATTGGAAAGGGATGGTTTGGATTCCATAAGAACCCAGTCCCAACAGAAAGACTCTTTTTTTCCCTTTGGGGCCTTAGAGAATGGAATCATAAAGATGGCCATGTAGCAAACATTTCTCTTAGAGGATTTTCCAATCCCTTTATACTTGGAAAACATAGATGTAACCCAGATCTAAGCTTTTTAGATTTGCCAAAAATGAGGAAGTTTAACAAGTTCACTTCTGAGCTCCTAATCTAGGGTCCTTTCTATACTCTCTACCCTCAACTGCAGAGGCAGTGGATAGAGCTCCTGTCCTGAAGTCAGGAAGATTCAACTTCCTAAAATCAAATCTGGCCCCAGACACTTAACTTACTAGCTGGGCAAGTCACTTAACCCTATTTACCTCAGCTTCCTCATTTGCAAAATGAACTGGAGAAGGAAATGGCAAACCACTCCAGTATCTTTGCCAAGAAAACTCCAAATTGGGTCTTGAAGAGTCAGACACACCTGGAATGAATGAACAACAGTCAACAACCATCAACTGCACTTCAACAATGAAAACAAGCTTAAAGGAATTTTAAATCTTATTGCTTAGTCAAAGAAATGCAGATTTGTTAATAGGGCAGATAAGTCAGGTTCCTTCTCATTAGAAAGAAACAGGAAAGGACTTCAGAATCTCTGTGTAGCTTAAATGAGGCCTACATACTAGGGTAGAAAGGAGTCTAAAGCATAAATTATGATATCCCTAAACCATATTTATTTTATAGATGTGTTGACATGCATGTATATATGCACATACATATATACGTCCATACAAACATACACATATGTATGTACATAGGTTGTGCACACATGTGTATATACATGCATACCGACACATGTATACATATATGTATATATGTATATGTGTATACACACATACTCAGATGTATACATATACACATTGCATTTGTGTGTCTGTATGTACATGTATGTGTTTGTATGCGTATACATACACACATATAGATACAGATAGATCTATGTCTACATCTGTCTATCTCTATCTATCTATCATCTTTCTATCGAGATTGTTGTCAGTTCTCCACCACTGCAGTAGTGGTATTGGCAGGATATGGTTGCAATGAATGGACAAATGATCGTAAAATTTTAGAACTAGAAAGGGACCTTCCAAATCATGTCAACCAGCCCTCTTATTTCAAAGATTAGCCATTACCTTCACCAATTTCAGAATGATGATAACAGAATTATTTTCAGTGGATTAGTTGGCCCCTGAGGTCCCTTCCCACTAAAATATTATATGATTTTGTGAATAGCTCTTAAGTAGGATGGTCACAGTAAGTCTCTTCCTACAGTAGATGGTTCAGAAGACAGGAAGAAACACAGATTAAAAAACAGCTAGAGTGACTGATGAATTCATCAGTCAATTCAGTAAACATTTAATAAGTGCCTATTATATGCCAAGAACTGTGTTAGGCACTGAGGATGCAAAGCGAAAAAATGAACTGATCTCTACTCTCAAGAAGTGGTTACTCAACTAGAAGATGGTGAAGTCATGTTTAGTTTTGGTTCCTGTCCATCTTTCTCACCCCATTCTCATATTTTCACATAAATTTATGAGTCTGGTCATTGGAATATGAATATATTGGGGAGGGTGGAATTGTCCCAAAAAAACTTAGACAAGTCTAGAGTGTGATTTCTTGGTGATTCTCTCTCTGTTGATGTGCAGACTAGTGTAAATAGTCTTTCATGCTCAAACTTCATGACTTCATTTTGTTTTTTAACACATCATTCTGCTACAAGAATACAAGTTCATCACAGCCAGAATCGGGAAAGGAGAGATTAGAATTTGATGGTAGATAGTAGAATCTTTCCATTTTAGAGCTAATAATGGCTTTGAACCTCAAAGTCTTGCCTGCTCAGTCTTCAAGTCGATTGTTGTCATTATGATGTCTTCTTCACAGTTTGCCTAGATTCCTGGAGGAGAGAGTATTAAAACTGGTAGTGATGGTAGCTTCTCTATATGCCACAAGCTATGTAGGGATCTTACTTTCAGGACCACTCATATTCCATGCCTTTCATCATTGCTGTCTCCCTCTCTCTTCAGCATACACTTCCAGAGTAATTTCAAAGCTAGTCATAAAAAAGCCGTAAGACCTCTTCTTGTGATTTGTTCTTGTGATCTGACATCCTGACGCTGTTGGGTTTGCTTAAGGATAACTTGCATTTATGCTAAAGAGTTGAGATTAAAGGAGCATTTGCTCTTAATGCTTATGCCGATAGGGTAGCTAGGTGACAGACTGGATAGGGTGCCAGGCCTGGAATCAGAAAAACTCACCTTTCTAAGTTCAAATCTGGCCTCCGACACTTACCAACTGTGTGACCCAGCACAAGTCACTTCACCCTGTTTGCCTCCATTTCTTCATCTGTAAAATAAGCTGGAGAAGGAAATGGCAAACTACTCCAGTGTCTTTGCCAAGAAAACACAAATGGGGTCACAAAGAGTTGGATGTGACTGAAACAATCAAATAACAACTATGCTAAAAATAGTTATAAGATCATAGACGTATAGCTGGAACTTACCTCAAAGGTCACTGAGTCCAACTCCCTCATAGATGAGGAAACTGAAGCACGGAGAGTTGAAGTGACTTGTCCAAGGTCACCAAGATAGTAAGTGATAGAAACAAGATTTTAACTCATGTTCTCTAGTTCAAAATTTAGCACTCTCTCCACTCTACCATGCAGCCTCTTATCTTATGTCCTTTTGAAATTCATGGAATCATTAGATTTAAAGTTGGAAATCATCCACTTCTACCCCCTTTATCTTATGGATGCAGAAAGGGACACTCAAAAAAACTGAAATGACTTTCCTGAACTAATATAGCTAAGTAGTAGCAGAGCCAGGATTTGAACCCAAGTCCTTTGACCTTTAATCCATTGTTTTACATATTATACTTTGAACAGGGATTTTTTTCCCCCTTAAAAATGAGGGCAGACTTAAAACATAAGGGCATCACTTGTGGGGGGGGGGGGAATGAAGGAAAAACTCCAGAATGTTTGCTTTCAAGTTTCCATCTATTAGATCAAAACAGATTCGTAAGTTAAAATCATTACAATTTTGGAACTCCCATCTCCGACAGTGACAGCTTATAAAGATGAGTTCATCCTTATGGTACCAGATCAAATCCTATAGCTACAGCATGAGTTCAAATCAATTTATTTTTACATGTAGTGTTTGCCTAACCACCAGTAGCAAGCTTGACTTCTATCCTCCGGCATACAGTCTACTCTTTTATTGACTTGGATGATCTTGCCCTAAGTCCCCAGTGGGGTCCCAATACTGTGCATGTGTTAGTACCCCCTGTTTGGATATCAACATATTCTTTGTGTGTAATCAGGGAGCTGAGATTTGAAACCTCTCATGATACACTAAGCAAATATGAATTAGAAATCATGTTCACACAATGTTATGACACATCCTCTACAACAGAAGAAGATGTACTTTCAGTGAGTGAAAGTAAGAAAATCGATGATGAAATGGGAGGGGAAAAAGGAAACAGAGAGAATTCCCTACATATTACACTGCCAAAGTTTAATTTAAGATCCAAATACCTGACACCAAACACTCTTTCAAATGCTATCCTGGATTCTGGGTGAAAAGCGAATGACTCAGAAATGGGGGTTCGATTATGAACTCAACCAAGTAACAAGTATTTATTAAGTGCTAACTATGTGTTACTCTGTGAGATGAGGATGGTATAGGGTCTAGAAAGCTTCCTTCAGAATCAGCTTCAGTAACCTAGCTCTATGATCCTGAGCAAATCAGCTAATCTTGCAGTTCTCTAGGCAATTCTCTAAGATTATAAATTGCATAGAAGGTATGGTTTAGATGAGGAGAGTGGCTTTCCTCTTCTGGGAGTTCTAATGGTATCATAGGTCCAGTCCCTATATTTGCTAGGCACTAGGAATAAAAAGTCAAAAGAGAAAAAGTTCTTGCCCTCCAGGAGTTGACAACTAACCTCACTACATTCTAGTAAGAGGAAACAAGATGTATACATAAAGATATATACAAATAAGATACAAGAAAATTTTGGTGGACAGATATTAATAGCTAGAGGTGGTGATGGGCAAGGAAAGGTCAGAAAAAGACTTTATGCAGAAGATGACACTAAATCTGAGCCCCCTTTCCTCTGCCTAATACTGTATGACCCTGAGCAAGTCAATCAACCAATAAACACTTATTAAGCAACTACTATGTGCCAGGTACTGTACTAAGTGTTGGGGATACAAAAAGAGACAAAAAACAGTCCCTGTCCTCAAAGAGTTTACAATCTAACAAGGGAGACAACATGCAAATAAACCTACTCAAGCAAACTATATGGACCATAGATAGAAAATACTTGACAAAGGGAAGGCTCTAGAATTAAAGGAGTTTGGGAAAGGCTTCCTATAAAAAAAAAGATTTTAATTGGTAATTAAATGAAATCAGGGAATTCAGGAGATGGAGTTGAGGAAAGTATACCAGGTGTGGCAGACAGCCGGAGAAAATGTCTAGAGCTAAGATATGGAGTGTCTTTTTCATGGAATAGCCAGGAGACCAGTGTCACTGAGTGGAACAGTACTTCACAGGGAGTAAGATGTAAAGAGACTAGAGAACTAGGTTCTCTAAAGAACTAAAGAGAACTAGGTTATGAAGGACTTGGAATGTCAAACAGAATATTTTGTATTTGATCCTGGAGGCAAGAGGGAGTCACTAGAGTTTTTTGAGTGGGGGGCAAAGAAGAGGTGACATGGTTACATCTACATATTAGGAAAATCACTCTGGTGGATGAACAGAGGATGGACTACAGTGGGGAGATACTTGAGGCAAGCAGACTCACAAGCCTGAGGGACTGGAAGGATGCTTTTGCTCTCTCCAGTAATGGGGAAGGGAGAGAGGGGTGGGGGAGGCTTTAAGGGAAGAGATAATGAGCTGAGGTTTGGAAATGTTGAGTTAACATCATCTAGTTTGAGATGTCTGAAAGGTAGTTGGAGATGTGAGATTGGAGGTCAGGAGAGTTTGGGGTAGGATATTTAGATTTGAGAATCATCAGCATAGAAATTGTAATTAAATCCATGAAAACTGATGAGATCACCAAGTGAAGCAAGTAATTTTACCTCTGTAAACTTAAAGTTCCTCACTCATAAAATGGGGATTATACATAATACTTGTTTCCCAGGGTTGTTATGAGGCTCAGAAGATATAATGCATCAGTCAATAAGCATTTATTAAGCACCTTCTATGTGCCTGGCAGTATTCCAGGCACTGAAAATACAGAGACAAAATCAAAATAGTGTCTGCATTCAAGCTTATATGTTTTGGAGGAGAGGCAATACATACAAAATAAATACAAGGTAATTTTAAGATTGAATGGATGAGGCATTCACAGATGCAGCAATCACAAAAAAAGCCTTCCATACAAGATAGCCCAGGAGCTGAGCTTTAAAGCAAACTACAGATTTTAAGAGCTAGAGGTGAAGAGGGACTACATTTTAGGCATAAGAGACAGCTTGTGAAAAGGCACAAGGATAGTAGATGGAGAGTCTTGGGTGCAGAACAATGATGAGGTCAGTTTGGCTAGACTATTGAGTTTATGAGGAGGAATAATGTGCAACAAGGCTACAAAACTAAGCGGAGACTTATCTAGAGACTAGATGGACTGGATTACACATTACTCTTTCGAGAGTAATACATTACTTATTTTATGGATAAAGAAACTGAAGTCAAGGAGGGTTATATGACATGCCCAATGTCATGTAGGTAGTAAGTGCTGGTTCTTGAGTCAGAAGATATCTGTTCAAAATATCATGAAAGACTCGAAAACCAGCACTCTTTCCACTGTACCACATTGCTTCTTAAAGGTATGTCAAAGTCAGGTTGTGAAGGGCTCTAAATGCCCTAAACGCTCTAAATATATTTGATTCTAGAGGTAAGAAGGAACAACTGGAGTTTATTAAGCAGTAGAGTGAGATGGTCAGACCCGAGCTTTAGGAATATCATGTTGGCAACTCTAAGTGTGCATAAAGCAGTTCACAGAAGTTAAGGTCACTTTTGGTCATCACTGTTATTACTCCTGTAGTATTAAGTCAATGGTTGTTTTCTGGGAATGCTACTTAGAGTGGTGAACTAATCAATATCAGTCAATAATTACTGAAAATATTCATCAGAATAGGAACTTTATGTTACCCACAGAAAATATGGCACCGGAAATATTGCTTATAATGTCAGATTTTTCAATGTATCGATCAGTTTTGTTAAGCTTCTTCCTTTAATCTTTCTCTATTTTCTTTTTTTAATGTATTTATTATAAGGGATGGCTCTCTGAAAGGGACAGGAATGCAGAAGAAAATGTAGGTGATTCATAAACAAAATCTGTTAATAATCTATTAAAAAAGAAAATATGGCATATGAACATTTTCATCTTCTGAACAAAGCAAGACAAAATTGAAAGATATGTGGTGTTTTGTGAAATGGACCATAGAGCTAAGCATGGCTGGCAGAATGTAAGAAATAAGTATTTGGCCACATATTGAGCTCATATAATACCTGGGCGTGTATTGTCACAGGACAGAAGGATTACCCCAGACCTAAGCCTTTTTGACAATTATAGGAGCTATCAGTCAGTCTGTCTAATTAAAGAGTATTTTGCCTATGACCAAGTGTCCCATAACAAAAAAAAAAAAGTGAAGGAAAGGCTTCAACTTGGCTAGAATAAACACAAAACACACTTTTAGGAACGACTGGGCTGTGTACTTATATAGGGCTGCGCAGGGCTTTGTGAGATTACTGGGTTAAGCTTCCTCATTTTATGTAGAAGTGTAACTAAACCACCCAAGAGGGATGGTTATCGTAGACCATATACCCAAATGATCTCTAGGTGACCATTATCCTGTGCCACCATTACTGAAGAACTATCACTTGTTGCTTCCTGAAGGTAACAGCAGAACAGAGTCAATACAAAAAACCCGAATCTACTTTGGATGGTATTCCTACATCTTCCCTTTTGTTCTACCTCTCCCATATTAAAAAAAAAATTATAAAACTGAAAAATATCAAGGAACATGAAATTTTCTTTATACAAAGAACATGAAAAGTGATTTATGTGTGACACCATGAATCTCAATTATATACAGCTTGCTCTTTAAAAGCGGATATTAAATTTGACTCAGTAGTTCCAATACTGCTCTGCTTGTCCGTGCCCCCTTCTGAACCTCCTTCTACTTTCCTGTTTACTTTTTAAAATGCCTCATTAATTAAAAAATATAAGAGATGTTTCATTAATATTCTTTTCTTTCTTTTTCTCCTTTTTTGGTGGGGAAGGGGAGGAACACTATCACTCTGCCCTCCCTCAATCCTCTCTTAACTCACCCCAAAGGGAAAAAAAAAACCTCTCATGTAACACATAAATGTAGTCAAGCAAAACAAATTCACAAATCCTCTCCCCTCCCTAAATTTGATGGCTTGAATAGCAATGTACAGCTTCCTTTGTACCCAGACTCTTTGGCATGTTCATTTGTACATAAACTGAACCCTGTTGTGGTGGTTCAAAGATGGAATGAGGTCAACTCCTAGTTTTGACATCTTTTCCTCCTTAATCAGATTTTTGTTTCTTTCTCTTACTGCTGATTTGTTTGGGGCAAAATAGGCAGAGGGGAAGCAAACAGCTGAAACTGACACCTTTTCCCAGTGTCAGAACCATTGGATCTCAGAGTGGTCATTGGGCTTTGCAATGGGAGATAACTGCTAAAACCAGTAGCTATGTACCTACAGTCAGTGATTAGCAGAATGAAGTCCTGTATCTTAATATCAAATGACAGTTTGGGGAATGCAGAGAGGGTTAGCTAGTACAGAAGCCTGGAATTCTGTCTTTGTAAATGTATTTAGGTAAGTGTGGCCATGCCTTACGGCTCTGAGACAATATGCAATGTGGTCTCTTAAGAGATGCTGTTTTCTGGGAATTAGTTGTAGCCCTAGAAAGAAGAACCTGGCTAAGGTAAATAGATTTTAAAGAGACTATGAGTTTGACCTAGAAATATGACACTTAAAGTAAATGAAGTGTTCTGGTCTTTTTCCATACAATCAATTCTTTATAATTCATGCTATTGTAGGAACTAGCAGTATGGTTCTCTCCGGCCTGTTAACTTTATTAAAACAGAGAGGCTAATGAAACCAAGGTCATGAATTCAATACCCCTGCAGTATAATTAACTGTGCTTTTGTCTGTGGTCACCTATTGAACCAATGACCCCATTCACTTGCCTTAAAAATTTGTGCCCTTGGTCAAAGGAAGCCAGTGTGAGAAATTATGAGTAAATGGAGCAGACTCCTTACTGTCGTTCAAAATATGACTCAAAACAAATTTTCTGTTGATGGTGGGTCAGTAGCATCCTCATTTTATGAAAATAACCCAATGATGTCATGTAATCTACAATGTCAAACAATTCTACCAAGCACATCTATGTGTATTATATACATAATACATATATGCTATTATAATACACGTGTATATCATGTACATGTAATATCTGTATAATGCATATGTGTATGTGTTCATTTATAACACATTTATGTATAATAAGTCTATGTAATACATATTGTGAGTTTTGCAATCACAGAGGCATTCTTGACCCTTTCTGCTTTGTCACCTCTTCTATCTGATCAGTTGCCAAGTCCTTGGTGATATTACCTCCACATTTCAATAGACTAACCCTGTATTTTTTCTTCCAAAATATGTTGTGCTTAGGCTGATATTAAAATAACTTTCCATTCCTTGAGCACAATTGAACTCAGGTGACCCAGAAGCATACTTCACAGAAGCGGAGAAGCAGTTTGGGATTTAAAATTTGCCACAGATAATCCACAAAGAGGTTATTGCACATATGGATATTCAAGAGTTGACTGTATTGGGAGGGAAAGGTCACAAAAATTATTTTAGTGGAAGTGAAAGGCGAAGGAAGACTAAACTAAAATCATTATGAATACTGTAATGATTTTAAAGTTAACTCCTAATTATTTTATCTTCTTTGTGAATTATCAGTGATTATCTGGGTAGGATAATGAACTCTCTCTCTCCACCCTGCCCCCCCCCACCCCTTGTGATGTCCCAGGCTATACTTATGTAGAGAGGCACCATGGTGTAATGAACAGAGTGCTGGACTTGGAGTCAGGAAGGTCTGGGTTCAAATTCTGTCTCAGACACTTAGTATCTCTGTGACCCTGAGCAAGTCAACTAAATCCTCTGATAATCACTTTCTTCTTCTGTATGGCTAGTGAGAAGGAGAATGATAACATCTACTTCACTAAATTCTTGTGATCAAATGAAAAACTATGTTAAAAGGGCTTCTTGTATCTTAAAGTGTTACATAAAGGCCAGATATTATCACTACCCTCTTCTTATTTGGTTTTGGAAGAAATAAAGATAAAGATGGCCCTGAGACAAGTTGACACCATTTGACACCATTGACTTTTCTTCTGGAGACTCCCTCCTTTCTTGGGTTTTGTGATGCTATTCTCCCGGTTGTCCTACCTGTATTACTACTGTCTCCTTTTCCTGGATTATCATCCATGTCAAGGCTCTGTCTTGGGATCTCTTTTCTTTCTTCACTCTTACACTTGGTTACCTTATCAGGTCCCATGAGTTTCATTACCATATCTATGGTGATGATTTCTGATCTATACAGTGTATCCAACCCTACACTCTCACTTGAGCTCCAGTCTTATGTCATCAGCTGCCTATAGGACATTTTGAACTGAATGCCCATATGCATCTCAAACTCACCATGCCCCAAGTGCGTGCCTGAGCACCAATACCACAATTAAATTCTATCCCTCACTTTAAAAATTTTGGTGGCTATGGCCTCTATATCAAGAATAAACTCCTCTGTCTGGCATTTAAAGGTGTTTAAAACTTTTCTACTTTCCCAGGCTTCTTGCTCATTACTGTTCTCTGCACTAATCATATTGGACTGCCTTCTTTCTGTTCCTTATGTATGATGCTCTATTTCTCATCTCTGCTTTTGCATTGGCTGTCTCCCTTCCTATTCTCCATGCCTGGAATGCTCTTCCTCCTCATCTCTGACTCTTTCGATTGGTCTCCTCCCAAACTCAGCTCAAGTGCTACCATCTACACAAAGCTTTTCCTGATCTACTCTCACCCCCGGCTTCTGATGTGTTCCCTCCTCAGTGTCCTGTATTCATTTTGTATATTCTTATATATGCATATTATCTCTTCTGTTAGAATGTAGTCTCCTTGAAAGCTGGTAATGTTTCACTTTTGTTTTTGTAATTTCAGTGCTTAGCACAGTACATGACACATTTTTTTTATATGTCAACATAGTTGTTTAATAAATGATTGTTGCTCATTTTTTAATGCTTATGGATGATTGTGCAGGTTGATAAAATGCACATCTTTCTTTTTTCTTTCTTTAAAAAAATTGGTATTAAAAAATTCCTTCATTTCACAGTACAGTGGAGAGAGTCCTGGATTTGGATTGAGAAGTCCTCTATTCAAATCTCAGCTCTCCTGCTTCCCAATGTGCGACCTTAGGCAAATCAATTAACCTGTTTTGGTCTCAGTTTCTTCACCTTTAAAATGAGTGGGATGGAATAGATGATATCTTAGACCCCTTCCACCTCTGAAACTATGATTCCATGATCCTATGGTCCAACTGTTTCTCCAGCCCAGAGAGCCACCTCTTATAATAATGAATTTAAAAAAGGAAGAAGATATATTGAAAAAACAATTCAACAAAGCTAATCAGGTCTGATATTACACGAAGTATTATGTACTTATGATCTTCCACCTCTGGGGGAAAAAAGAGAGAGGCCCATTCTCATCTCTTCTTCAGAGAAAAGCTTGATTATTACGATTACATTGTGATTTTTAAAATTTTATTATATACTTTTCATTTACATTGTTGTAATATTGTACATATTACTTGCCTAGTTCTAGTTACTTTGTTATTATTGTTTTTCATGTCTGACTCTTCATGACCCCATCTGGAGTTTTCTTGGCAAAGGGGCTGAAATAGTTTGCCATTTCCTTCCCCAACTCATTTTACAGATAGGGAAACTGAGGCAAACAGGGTTAAGAGACTTCCCCAGGGTCACAGAAGTGACACAAATCACACAACTAAGTGTCAGAGGCCAGATCTGAACTCACCAAGATGAGTCTTCTGGACTCCAGCCTCCAAACTCTATCCACTTACTTTACTCTGTATCAAATTGTTTATTTCTTTCTATGCTTCTCTGTTTTTTTCGTACACATTATTTGATATAATATGGTGATACTCCTTTACAATCAATTATAGAGGACTCCCAGATAAGGAAATGCTATTTAGCAACACAGATCTTCACTTTCCCTAGAACTGATAGTCTGAGAGAGTTGTCTAATAAGTTAGTTCCAAGGTCACACAGCTGATAATATATCAAAAACAGAATTCAAACTCAAATTTTCCTGGTTCCAAGTGCTCTATCCATTATACTCAATTGCTCCCAAAAATTGTTGCTAGAAATTTAGAGATCATATAGGACAGCCTTTCAATATGACATCCTTAAAGTATCTAGCTAGAAATAACATCTCTGAATCAAAGGACATTGACATTTGTCACTTTCTTGGCATAATTCCAAATTCCTTTCCAGAAGGAATTGTATCTACTCATAGCTTCATCAACAGATACACACACACACACACACACACACACACACACACACACACTTTTCATTCTAGTAGTAAACTTTAAAACCTTTATTCTGTGTTTATTGGTGCTGTACCACATTTATGCCGGTGTAGAAAAGAACAAGAGTTTAAGTGTAATCCCATTTGAATATTATGCTACATATTTTTATTGACTCCAGCAATTTTATGTAGTATTGTTTCTTTGGCTTTAGCTACTGATCTGTTTCCTCATTTGAAGAATTTTGAATGTCCAAGAAAAGTACAATAAGGGGATGATTCAATTCAGTTCAGTTCGATGAACATCTTAAAATATCTTGCACTGTGCTAGGCAAAAGGGAAATACAAGACAACAATGAAATCATTTCCAACTTCAAGGAGCTCCCAATCTGTGGTCACAGGGTAAGGTGAGAAGTGTGGAAGGGATAGCATAAATAGATAAATAAATATGAAATGTATTAAAATAATAATCTGCCATTGGGGCTGGTCAGAGGAACATGGTGCTTGGAGTTGGGGATAATGATTCTAGTTTCATCTCTGGGTATCACTTTGGGATTCTTATTTAACTAACCTCTTTAGGTTTCAGCTTTCTCACTTGGAAAATAAGAGGTTGCTATAAGACACCTTCCAATTCTAACATTCTATGAATCAGTATGTGTTGAGATGTGGAATTGGAGGATCTGGGTTCAAATTTCCTACTCCCTACTTGCATGTACTCAAACAAAGCATATCACCTTTCTGGGCCTCATTATCAGTAAATCAGAGGGTGGAACAAGATGGTGCTTAGACGCATTTAAGTTCAAAATCTGAGCCTGTGGATAGCATCATTAGGCTACACATCCAATGCAGAAATGAGGATTCTTTCAGATTATGTCGAAGTAAGATAGAGATAGGGATTGGATGGGTGATTTTTCTCATAAGGAATTCCCAAATGAGGAAATCTTCTCAAGCAAAGCAGGTCAACTTTGGTAGAGGTAATTTTCTAGGGCAGTGGTATCAAACTCAAATAGAAACAGAGGATTGCTGCTTCATTTTGACTTAGAAAACCACATCTTAACATTCTATTTTCTACTGTATTTTCACTTATTTAATATTTCCCAATATATTAAATATTTCTCAATTACATTTTCATCTAGGTCAGATAGCACTTGGGAGTGTTTGTGTTTGATAGCTCTGGAATAGAACACTGAAAGGCCAAGTGATTTGCCCAGGGTCACATAACTATTATGTCTTTCTGGAGTCCAGTCCACCTCTCTAGCCACCACATCCTGCTTCATCTCTAGTGATTTTGAGAGGTATCTGACTTAAATGTTTGGCGGGGTGTGATATGACACTACTTATTGACCTGGGCTAGATTTGGAACCAGTGCCTGGAGGTAGAAAACGAAGTCAGCCAAACATGAAATTGCTGAGCCATCCAATCCCCCCTTTTCTAAGTCTTTTCTTAAATTCTGGGATCAGCAGGGTTCCCTCCTCAGGCTGCCAGTGCTGCTGCCTTCTTAAACCCTGTGGTTAATAATAGCACAGAGGCAAATTGCTTCAGTTCCTTCATCCTCAAACCAAGTTTGTTTAGCCCTTAAGCTACTGTGAATATTGCTGGGAAGAGGGAAAGTCAGAGGGAGAGGGGGATGGAGCAATGTAGTGACAGCTTCAATGTCTCTCTGCTAATACAGATATCATTTGATCAGTGTGATTCTCTGCTGCCTCTTGCAAAGATTTATAATGGTGAATCATTCGTTTGAGTAAAATGCTGCCCATTGTGCGTAGGAGACTCCAGGGTGCTGGGCCTACTGCCTGGGGCTCTAGGACCACCCTGAATTGGCAGGCCATGGAGAAAGGAAAAACTAAAACAAGACAAAACAATAATCATTGCAAGTGGCTTTGCAGATTCTTTGGGAAAATCATTTCTCATCAAGGGGCCCTGGTTGGGAGGATAGACATAGGGTTGAGTCAGAAATCTTGTGAACAGGAAGATGCAAATTGAGAGATGTTTTAAGTCTCACAATTCCACACATTTCTGCTTCCTTCTCCTGCCTATGTCATGTCATAGTTGTTTTCTATCCTCTCTTAGAGAAGCTGCTTGCTAGGTGGGAATGGATGGGTAACTGGTGGTTAACATGTTACCCTCTCATTCTTTGATGGATGGGCATCCCCTCAATTTCCAGTTCTTTGACATCACAAGAAAGCTGTTATAAGCATTTTAGAACTTATAGTTTCTTTTTCTTTTTTCCTAATCATCTTTGGAAATAGACCTAGTAGTGGCAAAATTGCTGGGTTAAAGGGTATAGGCAGTTCAATAATTCTTTGAGCATAATAACATTGTATATAGTTTAAGAATGACTTCGAGAGAAGTGAGGTGATGAGGATCTGTACCAGGTAAACTTCTTCAGTACACCCTATGGACACTTCCAGGGAAACTCCTCCCAGAAGGACTTGGCTGAGGCTTAGTACCCTGTGGGGCGATTTCTAGGCAGTACAAACCAGGAAGGGTCACCTCATTACAGGAGAGAAAACTCCTCCTGGGGACCTTCATGTGTAACTGCAAGAAAGGGGCTCCATTTGCCTGACCTGATGGAGAAGCACATGGAAGGTGGCATTGAAGGATATGGGCTTTCCCTGTTGCTGGAAGCAGTGAGATCAACTCTCCTCCTTTTGTGGCCAGACTCCTTGGGAAGGACACAGGGAGGAGGGCCCAAGACTGAGCCCATCTTGAGTGGGCTGATCTGGAGAAAGATCCCTGCAAAGGAGACAGGAGTGGTCAGGGAGGGAGAAGGAGAACCAGCAGAGAGAGTGTGGGGTGTCCCCCTGTCAGCCCCATTGCCAGTCAATGGTTTAGGCCTGTTATTTCCTCCTCCTCTCCTCTGATGCTGCCCCCACCCTGGTATTGGCTCTCATTACTTCACATCTAGACTATAGGGATCACCTTGACTGGCCTCCTTATCTCAAGGCTCTCCCCAGTCCAGTCCATCCTCAACAGTTATCAAATTAACTTCCTAGAACATAGAGCTGACCATGTCACTTCCCTGTCCATTCAATAAACTTCAGAACCAAACACAGAATCCTCTGTTCAGCATCCAAAGCCCTTTATAACCTGCACCCACCTATATTTCCAGACTCCTTCTACCTTACTGCCCTGCCCCCACCCCCCACCCCTCACACACATGTTCTTCCAGCGACGACGGCCTCCTGGCTATTCCTCAAACTAGATGCTCCATCTCCTGACTCTGGTCATTTGCTCTGGCTGTCTCCCATGCCTGGAACACCCTCCCTCTTCACCTCTGCCTCCTGGCTTCCTTTAAGTTCCAGCTAAAATTCCATCTTCTACAGGAAGCCTCTCCCAATTCTCCTTAATGCGACTGCCTTCCCTCTGTTGATTAGCTCTCATTTGTCTTGTCTATAGCTCATTTGCTCCTTGTCTCCTACATTAGAAGCAGGGGCTGTCTTTTGCCTTTCTTCGTATCCTCAGTCTTTAGCACAGTGCCAGGCACATAGTAGGTGCTTAATAAATGCTGACTGGCTGCCAGACCTTCTTTACCAAAAAAAAAAAAAAAAATTAAAAAAAAAGAATGACTTTGAGTGAATAAGTCATTTCATCTGTTATAAATACCCAAATTAACTATAAAGGACATATAAAGAAAGATGTTATCTGCATCCAAAGAAAGAACTGATAAATAGAAGTATGCATAGGATAATTTTACATATAGATAGATATAAATATATACCCCTGTTTGTGTCTAATGGTAGCCATCTCTAGGGTGGAGGGGAGAAAAAAAGGAAATTTACATGATAGTTTTATTATATATTTAAAGGAATAGCAAATTGTACGTACTAGATTTGCAGTTTCATGAGCAATCATCTTTTTTCTTATGCTATGTTATGGAAATGATTGTTTTATTCCATAAATTAAAAAATAAATAAAATTTAAAAAAACATAGTACCCTCTTCTACATGAGAAGACTGAGGTTTCTTCCATTTTTGAATATGCTTAGATCCTTTGATCCCTTCTCCCCTTTCACTTCATTTCATAGGATTGTGATTTGGAAAGGAACTTAAATATTATCTAGTTTAACCCCTTTATTTTAAAATTGGTAAAACTACAATCCTGAGAGATAAAGAAATATGCATGAGATCACATAAATGAAATGAAAGATGAAATAAATGAAGTAAAAGAAAGAGAGGAGATTGGAACCCAAATCCTTGGACTCCGAATCCAATACTTTTTCAGACTCTATGTCCCATTTTAGTGAATAGACTGCGAGAGGATAGGTTTTTTTTTTGCTTTGGTATTCATATGCCTATAGCAGGTTAAATTTCTCAATTTGGTATGCACCCATCACCATACTTATGACACCCCAAAGACAAATCATCTTTAAGGCTGAAGGTATTTTTTTAAACATTTCCAATTTATAATTCAAAATCATGTAAACAAACAAACATACAGACTATGGGGCAAGACAATCTCTTTTCTTATACTTAGTCCTTAGTGATAACTGGTCACAAACTGTTGTGTGATCAGAACTTAGTCAGTGCCTGGCACATAGTAACTAGGCACTACTGAGCTATACCTGGTCATTAACAAATATTAACAATAAATGTTTATTTACTGACACACATTTTCCCAATATGGTTTTCTCTTCCTTTTGTTCTTTGACAATGTTGCTAAGGGACTGAATCTTATATTGCTAATAAATGAATAAGGAGTTTTTCCATGCATAAACAAAAATAAACAAATTCTTTACCCGCACCTCACTGTGAGACCTCAAATATTTATATTCATCAGTTGTTCATCACCTTCATCATCATCTTCATCATCATCATCACCAAGGTTTGAAAACATTATCACATTTTGTAATTCACATTCATATTATCGCATTCTGATACTTTTGAGTGTCCCTTGGACAGCAAGGAGATCAAATCAGTCATTACTTAAAGAAATTAATTCAGACTATTCATTGAAAGGTCAAATTTAAGATGAAGCTTAAATACATTGGCCACATGAGAAGACAGGACTCATTGGAAATGATCCTGGTGTTGGGAAAGATTGAAGGCAAAAGGAAAAGGCAGCAGCAGAGGATGAGTCATGGAAACAATGAATATGAAGTTGGATAGACTTCTAGAGATAGTGGAGAATAGAAAGGCCTGGCATGCAACGGACCATGGGGTCATGAAGAATTGGACGTGACTGAAGAACTCAACAACAATAATAATGTCACCTGCTTCATAGGGGTCAAATAAGATAATATTTGTAAAACACTTAGTACAGTACTTGGAACATATTAGGTGTTTAGTAAATGCTTCCCTTACTCCACCCTAGAAATGCATATAAAATGAAATGACATATGTAAATTGCTTATCATACCGTAAGGTGCTTTATAAAAATCAGCCGTCATTAGTATCCTATCTAGTTAAGCAGTTTTCTAACAATCACCTACATCATCTTCCTCTTCCTTGTGCTGCTTGATTGGTAAGTGCCTAAGCTTAAACTCAATAAGCACACTCTATCTAGCTGATCCCAGGTCCCAGATCAGATGCTGCTGCCCACCATCCCACCAGCTGTTCACACCCAGCCCCTGTCTGGCCATCTCAGCATTCACTCTGCCTCCTTTCCCCAATACCTCTTATTCTGTGCACTTCAATAAAAGCAAAACTACCCTCGTTCCTGGGCGCCCCGTGTCATCTGACCTGTGGATCAATTCACCCCCCCAATTACTCAAACCTATTCTTTTAACTCATTTAAAAAGACCGACCAACCTTTATTAAACGACTGCTTTTGTGTCAGGTCCTGTATTGGGCACTAAGGATATGAAGATGAAAAAGGACAGTCTCTGACCTCAGAGAGCTTGCATTCTGGTTGAGGTGATATGACACCTATGAATGACTAATAAAACAGATATTATGAGAAGGGCAAAAAAGTGATCTAGGCAAAATACTCTAAGAAGATATTAGTAGAGAAAGTGATCAAGCAAATTTGCATAGAGAAGCTGGTGTCCGGGCTGAACATTTGAAACAAAAGAAGAATTTCAACAGGTAGAGATGAGGAGCGAATACATTATAAGGAAAGGGGACGACCATCGCACATGTTCTGATGCTGGAGATAGTAGGATAAAGTAGGGAAACAACTACAAGTCCCATTTGGCAAGGAATTAGAGTATGTGAAGGGCAGTAAGCTAGGGTGAGATGGGAAGGAGAATTTGGAGCCAGCCAGTGCAGCCGCAATAAACATTCAACGCAGTTTTTGTTTGTTTGTTTTTGTTTTGTTTTTGGGTAGAGACTATGGGTGCGTTAGGGAGCATTCTTTTTTTTTTCTTTTGCAAGGCAATCTAAGTGACTTACCCAGGGTCACACAGCTAGTAAGTGCCATGTGTCTGAAACTGGATTTGAACTCAGGTTCTCCTGACTCCAAGGCCAGAGCTCTATACACTGTGCCACCTAGCTGCCCCAATTAGGGAGCATTCTTTTGAAAGATCCATCTTCTTAGACATCCTCCTTATACACATGATCCCAATTTTCCTGTTTTCTAATCGCCCCTCTTTTTTTTTCCTTTTCTTATAACACAATGGAATATTTCCTTCGTTTTCTCCCTGGATCTTCATCTCTCTACCCTAAATTCGAAATCTTTCCAATCTTAGATTCTTTGGTTGTCCCTCTGATTTCTTTCTCCTATTCTCTTTCTCCTCCGTTCATTTTTTCCCTTATGCCTTCCATTCTCACTCTAAACATCCTCTCCTCCCTTCAGTTCCCTCATCCCATACCCCCAGGCCCTTTTCAGAATATATCAAGATGCACAGAGATAGCAATCCAGAACAGACTGTTTACAAAGCAAAGGGAGCTAATAGGACTGAAGAGAGCCGGTCCACAAAGCAAGAAATCTTTTACTGGGGAGCCAATGAAAGAAGACTGAATTGGAAATGTTTTTATTTCAATTAGATTTTAATTAGTTGCTGTCTTGGAACCATCAGTTTGGTTGCCAAATAATTGAAAAGTCACCACATTTGCATCTGTTACTCCTAAGAATAGCTATTGTGCAGCATCTGATCCATATTTTATCTTGGAGGTGAAAGAGTGGAAGGAAAAGCAGAAATGGAAGGATTGTAGATAAATGATGGAGGTCAACAAAATATTTGTTGGTGGGTCAGCACAGTAGATAACATAAACCACCCTCTGTGGTCTTGCACAAATTTTTTATTGAATTAATATCGAGTTGGTCATATAATGTATTTAATTAGCCACCCAAGCAAAGTTTTTATGGACCCTTGGAAGCCCTGCTCATGCATGATTGCAATCTGATTAAAGGCAGCCCTGGCATTTTGGAACCATGAACGTAGGGAGAACCAAGCAGTACATTTTAGAAATGGGATCGAGTTTCCACCTGGGCCTTGATTCTCAATGCTTGCTTGGTTGCTTACAGTCTCCATTTTCATTTGGTTTTCATTAACACACAGTCCCTGGAGGAGAGGTAGTTAAGCGGCATAGTGGATGGAGCACTGGGCTTGAATTCAAATTTAGCCTCACATACTTACTAGATGTGTGACCTTGAGCAAGCCACTTAACCTCCATTTGCCTCAGTTCCCTCAACTATAAAATGGGAATAATAACAGCACCAACCTCTCAGGATTGTTGTAAGGATCAAATGAGCTAATATTTGTAAAATGCTTAGCATAGTGCCTGGCACACAATGAGGACTTAACAAATGATTATTTCCCTCCTTTCCATATAGATGTTCATAGCCTTTCCCCCTCCCATCTCTGTCTCTCTGTCTCTGCCTCTGTCTCTGTCTGTCTTCTCTCTTATAGTAAAAGAGTGTATTATACAAATACCTCACAGCTATCTTACCATCTCCTCTCCTTCCCCCACCCCCAGTCCACTTTAGATTTTTCTATTTCGCTCCCTGGTCATTCATGGATTTTGACCATAGCTTTTTGATATTTCTTTTTTCTAATATGATGTGGGAAATTTCTCAGGCTGTTAAATTGATGAAAATTCTTTTCTTATAGGAAAATGTTCATGAATTCCTCAGTGGTTTTGGCTTTTGAGAAAATGTGCTGTGATTAGAGTCAAAACAGTTCATGTTCCTTCTTCCCTCTGGAGACTAGCTTTTGTTTTCACTGAGAAAATATTTCAGGAAATGCTTTCAACTTCATATTTTTTCTGATGAAATCTAGGTAGAAATGCTTTTGCTTTTCCTATTTTTTTTAAATAAACCCTACTCCCTACTCCAAGTCAGGAACTATATATTCTAGGTTTTGTTTGTTTGTTTGTTTGTTTCTTTCCCTTAAAGACACCCCTGAAGAGGATGAAGTGACCAAAGCTTAGTACAGGGAGTTCAGATTCCTTGGGTCTTCTTAGTAGTATCATTACTTCCTGTCATTACAAACTTAGGGAAGTCACTCAGTCTTTCTGATCTTCAACTTTCCATTGGTGAGGGTGACATATATATATATATATATATATAGATAGATAGATAGATAGATAGATAGATATAGATATAGATATATATGTATATATGAATGTTATCATAATTCATTATCACATGAATTCAGATATACCACAAGCAAAATTGCCTATTCCCCTTTGCTAACAACTAGGTGAAATAAAAGTCACATATGGTAGTTAATATTTAACGCATTAGTCCCACCTGGCATTCAAAAGTAGATTTGGTAAACAATTATCAACATCAGTTAGGCAAAAAAAAATTCAGTGGACTGGCCTCCATCTTTTGGGGGTGTTGTTAGCCTCTTAGTTGAGTATAAAATATACAATTCTTACACTGTATAAGTTCTTTGCAGGCAGAAATTGGTCGTATATATTATGTATCCTAGATGGTAATATACAATTTGAGGACTCAACAAAACGCCTCATTTAACTAATTCTTTTTTTAGGTGCCTACAATGTGCAGGATACACAGTAGTTGTAGATATAAAGATAAAAAGACATGATCCTTGCCTTCAATCGTTTTACCAATATATAATATTTCACCAATATAATATATAATGTAATGGGGGATAGGACACATGTACAAGGTATCTAGAATGCTATCATAAGCATAAACAAAAGTGAAATCCAGGCAAATTACCTTAAGAAAATTTGAGGAAGGCGAAATTGCATTTAGTTGGATAGATTCAAGATTCAAAATGAGACATATATTTTTTTGGACATGAACAGATTGGAATTTTTGTTGCTTAACCATGCATTTTTGTTGCAAGGATTTTGTTTTTCTATTTTCTTTTACAATGGGAAAGGAGGGGGTATGAGGAAGAAAATAAATACTTGTTAGTTGTAAAATAAAATAACATGAAAAAGGTAAATGAGAGCAAATTAGTTGCATTCCTAAATACTTTTATTAAAAACTCTAATAGAGAAATTCCATTGAGATTAAGGAAAAAAATGATTTGGGACCTCTATAAAGTTTGTTTGAAATGGAAAAAAAAATGAATACTTTGTGAAGGAGATATCACCTGAGATAGTCTTTAAACAAGCAGAATTCCAATTGGCAAAGATATGAAGAGAGTGCATTGCAGGTGTTGGGAGGACTATGAAAGTAGCCTATGTGAATGTACAGAATTTGAAGAGTTTAGTACCATGTCATAGAGTACTTATTGGTACCATTTGGCTGCAGAGTACCATGTATGAGGAAACATAGGGTTAAAATAGGTTGGAAAGTTAGTTTGGAGCCAGACCATGGAGAGCCTTAAATGCTAGGCTAAGGAATTATGTCTTAGCCTGTAGGCAATAAGGAGCCACTAAAAAAAATTTGAGCAGGAAACTGGCATGGTCAGTGAATTAGGATAATTATTTTGGCAGCTGGGTGAAGAATGGACTGGACAGGCAAGAGACTAGACTCGGGAAGATCAATCAAGAAGCTATTATCATTGATGGCAGAGATGATGAAGGCCTGAATTAAGGTTGTAGCAGTATGACAGGAAAGGGGGAGACAAATGTTAAAAATAATGTACAGGTGAAATTGACAACTAATCAGAACTGAGCAGTGAGGGAAAGTGAAGAGCCAAAGATAATTCTGCAGATTGTGGCCTAGATAAATGCAGTGGCATCGACAGAACTAGGGAAGTTGGGAAGAGAGGTAGGCTTTGGAGGGAAGCTGATGACTTGAGGCTTGAACATATTGAATTCAAGGTGTTAGCAAGACATCCAGGTAGTGTCTACAGGGTGTTTGAAATGAGAAATCGGAGCCGGAGGAGACATGGGGGCTAGAAATAGAGATTTCAGAATCACCTATGACAAGCTGATAATTAGTTGAGGTTTTTAATGGAGAAGCTGTAAAGAAAGCAGAAAAGTTCAAGGATAGTCACACTTAGAAAGTAGAAGGAAAAAGATGAACCAGAAGAAAAGACCAAGAAGGAGTGTTCAGATAGGTAGAAAGAGAGGCTGGAGAACATTTTGTGACTCAGGAAGAAAGAGTACAGACTGCTAAGAAGAAGATGGTGACACAGAAAGGTCAATGAGAATGAGGGCAGAGAATGGCCTACTAGATTTAATAATTCGAATGACATCATTGACTTTGAAAAGAGTAGTTTCAGGAGTGGTATTGAAAACTAGGTTGCAGAAAGTTGAAAAATGAGTAGGCCTCAAGGAAGTAAAGGCAATGAATTAGACTTATTTCTAGAAGCCTAACAGTTATGGAGAATAGAAACTGGATCCTAGCTTACTTGACAGGGAATTTGTTTGTTAAAGGGTCAATTTAAGCACATTTGTAAGCAACAAGACAGTTGCTAGTAGAGAAGGAGAATTTGAAAGTGAGAGAGTGGTCAGTGGAACAAGGTCTCAGAGGAGATGGTGACAAAGGACACAACTGGAGAAGTGAATGTTGGGGGTAAAAATCACCTCATGATCTGAGACTGCAGAGAAGGAAGGAAGGCTGATAGTAATTGTCAAGTGTAAATTATGCCATTACAAAGCAGTAGTAGCCATCTCTTTGCTCTTTGGGGTAAGTTCACTATGTTTGTGCTTGGTGATAAAGGAATGGGATCATGCAAGGCTTCATGCAGGAGATTGTGAGCAGCTGAGCTTTGATGAAAGTTAAGGTTTCTAAAAGGCAGAAGTTAGGAGGCGATGCATGTATTCTTCCCATAATTGCTCCATGTCCTTTTTCCAGTTCAAGCCTTGCTATGGTTGAAATCCAGCTTGATTCAGTGGAAAGATCTCTACATTTGCAGTTTTAAGACATGGGTTCTATCCTTGCTCAATTCATCAACTAGTATTTATTAAGTACCTGCTATATGTCTGTATAAAGCTCTGGGAATACAAAGGGGGGGGAACAAAGAAAGAAAGAAAAACTGTCTCTGCCAACAAGGAGGTCATAGCCTAAGGGCAGAGACAATATGCAAACAACTACACACAAACAAAATATGTACAAGTTAAATTGGAGATTGATTGGTTCATTGTTCTTTGTTCTCAAAGGGGACCAAAATAGCATCATTATGTTAGAGTCAAGTTACAGTGTGTCTGACTGTGGCTGATTAGACCAATATGAACTCGAAATGTTCTGCCACAGGTCAGACACAAATAGTCCATGTGAACATTTGAGGGGGATTCTCTGAATTTGCTCATTTAGCATTTCTTTTGAGCTACTTCATTTATGTTTTGCTCATAAAGCACAGTGCCTAAATTAGAGATAATCTCAGAGAGACAGCACCATGATTAAGGGGAACCAGGGAAGGCTTCTTGGAGGTGAGACATTAAATGAAACTTGAATGAAGCCAGAGAAGCTAGGAAGTGGAGATGAGAAAGGAGGGAATTATAGATGTGGGGAACAACCTTCAGGAAGGCTGACCAGAAGCAAGAATGATAAAGACCTGAATGCCTTGCTTCTTGAAAATATGGAAAGCAAGGAGAATTTTGTAGTGACCTGAATAATGTGCACATTTATCTTTTTGTCATAGTGAAGAAATTGTTCTCTCTCCTCAAGTAGCAGGCTGGTCTCCCTCCCAGGAGAAAAGGTAAAGAGATTTGCATTCCTTTCCTCTTTCTCGGTTTTTTGCAAGAATGAAGCATTCCTTTAAAAAAATGAAATAGCTTCAATATAAAAACAAAGAAAAGATGAGAAGAGATAGGGTATTCCTATCCCACAATAGCTTAGAAAGTGGAAGAATATGGCAGAGTAAGGTTAAAAATAACAGAACACTGAATACTAAGCTAATTAACAGATAGGAGGTCCTTTCAGACGAAGAAGGAATAGCTGTTCAGATTCCAATTTAAATTAGCATTTGTAGATACTCTCAGGTGAGAGATCATTTAGTGCTGGTCAAAGGAAGAAGAGGTAAATAACGGTGGTCATTGAATCCCTGCTGAGGGGTTATTGAGGCGGCAGTTTCTCAACCTGATGGTAACAGCATAGAGGTTTCCTGTCTTCCTAGAGTTTTTAATCTATGACAGTTTTTAATCTAATGACAAGTCATTAATGGTTTGAGGTCAACTTATAAGGACATCTCTAGTGGAGTGCCACAGGGATCTCTGTTTCACTTTATAACATTTTATATTTTTATCAATGACTTGGATATATATACATGTACATGTATGCATGTATGTATATATATATATATATATATATATATATATATTCTTATCAAATTTGAAGATGACTCAAATCTGGGGTATAGCCAACATTCTGAATGACAGATCATGTTTCAAAAACAAGACATTGAACTAAATCTGATATGGAATTCAATAGAAATAATGAAAAGTCTTACATTTTGATTCCAAAAATCAGTTTCACAAATATCATGTGGAGGGATCATGGCTGTACTCCAGTTCCTCTGGGGGAAGAAAAAAGATTTGGGGCCTAGAAGACTATAAATTAATCTGAGTAAATGGTATCATATACATCCAGGAAATTGGGTAGAATTATAAGTTGCATAAGAGTGGCACAGCATCCAGGACTAGCATGATGCCAATTCTGTAGAATACCACAGTAGTCAGACCATCAATGAAGTACTGATAAAGTTCCAAAGTTGTAAGTAACTGATGTTCTGTGCACAAGATATTAGAAAGGATATTGATAATCTGGAGAATGTTCAGAGGAAGGCAACCAGAATGGAGAAGGCCCTCAAGACCATGCCGTCTGAGAATCAGATGAAGGAATTGGAGATGTTTAGCCTAGAGAAGAGAAGATTTGGAGAATGATAGGGATGAACACAGAGAAGGAATGATAGCTGTGATCAGACAGTTGAAGGGCTAGCACATGGTATATTTGTTATGCTTTAACCCAGAAACAATGCGTAGAAGTCGCAAAGTGGCACATTTAGACTGGAAACAAAAGAAAGAAAAAAACACACTTCCTAATAATCAGAATTATTCGATGGTGGAATGGGCTGCTTCTGGTGTTTGTGGGTTTCCCTTTGCTGGAGGTTTTTAAGAAGTTGATCAATCAGACAGTGAACAAGATTTTATTATTTTTCAGTTGAGTCTTTTCAGTTGTGTCCAACTAACCATAACTCCATTTGGGGTTTTCTTGGCAAAGATAAAGGGATGGTTTGCCATTTCCTTCTCTAGCTCATTTTACAGATGAGGAAACTAAGGCAAACAGAGTTAAGTGACTTGCCCAAGGTCACACAGCTGGTAAGTGTCTGAGACCAGATTTGAACTCAAGTCCCTCTGACTCCAGGCCAAGCACTTTGTTCACTGCACCACCAAGCTGCCAAGAATTTATTAAGCACCTACTATATGCAAGATGCATTGCAAAACACTGAAGCTACAAAGACAAAAGAACAACCTTTGCTCTCAAGAAGCCCACAGTCTAATGGGGGATACAACATGAAAACAATTAGGTACAGGCAAGCTATATATAGGGTAAACTGGAAGTAATTAATAGAGGAAGGTCTTAGCATTAAGGAGTTTGGTAAAGTCTTCATGTGGAAGCATCATCTGGATGAATACTCCTTTTCACTGTATCATCAGGGAAATTCTTGTTTAGAAAGGTTACTTTAGTTGAGGTCCCTTTCAACTCTGAAATTCCATGATTCTGTGAATGAAGTCTATGAAGCCTCAAATTCTATTCCATCCATCCCTAGAATTTCATGGTCCCTGTCTTGTAATTTCCTTTTGACCCCATCATAATCCTACAAGCTCATCTTCTTTTTCCTTTTGTCATTGTCTCTTGTGATCTTAAAGACTAATATTGTTTCTCCTCTTCCATCCCTATTTCACTCCACCTTAACATAACTCCTTTTGCCAGCAATTGTACATGCTAATTTTATAATCTCCTCCCTATTTATGGCTAATATCCACCCTGATCATTTCTATGGTTCTGCCCTTACTTACAGGTCTTTTTATCCTTATCACAAGGTCTATGCTTCCTATCCCCCTTCCATCAAAAAACACTTGAACTTTATCATCTACAAGCTCTTACGTCATATCATTATCTCATTCCCACTATGAACTGCCATTGGCCAGATTTTTAAATCATTCTGTGCTTGTATTATGAGAAAGCAACACATGATGCATTTGGAAAGAAAAAATTCAATCATGTTGGTGAGGTTTTAATAGGGAATGAGGAAAAACAATAAACATTTATATAGTCCCTCCCCCCCAGTCACAGGGCTAAATGCTTCATAAAAGTTATCTCATTTTATCTTCACAACCACTCTGAGGTGGATCCTATTATTATAACAATTTTAGGAGACAAGCAGAGATTAAGTGACTTGCTCAGGGTCACACAGCGGTTGAATGCGTGAGACCAGATTCAAACTCATGTCTTCCTGACTCTGGGCCCAGAACTCTAGCTAATGTGCCACCTAACTTCCTCAAAACTCAGAAATTACGTTCATTTGGCCCATTAGATAGATTTGTTCTCAAATATATTGTTTAAATGTCATGCAGTCCTAATAAAATTAAGCAGTCATTTAAACCATGTAAACCCTCAAAAGAAATCTCTGACTCCCCCCACCTCATACAGTATTAAACTATAGCTTTTTAAAAAAATCTTTAGTATTGTATTTTTGTGAATGAGGTACTAGACTTTTGAATCAGACATTTTGTTTCCAGGGAAAATCCTAGTATGACAAGAGTCACACAATGTTACTTTAGCAGGCATCATGCTGAATAAATAACACCACACAAAGCCCTCAATCTAAGGTAGACAAAATGGACGAAGCAGTCACAATCTTAGTTCCCTTTACACTGACAAGTCTCATTAAATATGTTGGGGAACATTTTGGCCACGGGTTTAGGAAAGGTCAGCGTAATATTTATCTTTGTGGATAAAGTTTTAGCTTATATAGGAAAAATCTAGGCAGTTCTAGGTTTCTGGCTTTTTGCATATTCCAGATTAGGAGCCACTATGTACAAATTAATTTAGGCACATTTTAAAATAAGATTCTTTTTTACATTCCTATTAAACATATTTTCACATTAGTGATGGTGTAAGTAAGAATTAGAATCAATAGGAGGAACCACCAGAAAGAGGAAATAAAACACAACAGAAGAAAAAATAGCAAGTATGCTTTGATCTGCATTCAAACTCCATAGTTCTTTCTTTGGATGTGGATAGCATTTTCCGTCATGAGGCCTTTGGAGATTTCTTAGATCCCTGCATTGCTGAGAAGGGTTAAGTCTATCAATAATAGTCATCACATAATGTGGTTGTTACTGTGTACAACATTCTCCTGGTTCTGCTCACTTCACTCAGCATCAGTCCATACAAGTCTTTCCAGGTTTTTCTGAAGTCTGCCTGCTCATCATTTCTTATAGCACGATAGTATTCCATTACATTCATATACCACAACTTGCTCAGCCATTCCCCAATTGATAGGCATCCTCTCAATTTCCAATTCTTTCCCACCACAAAAATAGCTATTATAAATATTTTTGTACATGTGGGTCCTTTTTCCATTTGTATGATCTCTTTGGGATACAGCCCTAGAAGTGCTATTGCTGGGTCAAAGGTTATGCATATTTTTATAGCCCCTTGGGCATAGTTCTAAATTGCTTTCCAAAATGGTTGGACCATTTCACAACTCCACCAACAATGCATGAGTGTTCCAATTTCCCACATCTTCTCCAACATTTATCATTTTCCTGTTTTGTCATGTTGGCCAATCTGATAGGTGTGATGTGGTACCTTAGAGTTGTTTTGATTTGGATTTCTCTAATCAATAGTGATTTAGAGCATTTTTTCATATGACTATAGATGGCTTTAATTTCTTCATCTGAAAACTGTTTGTTCATATCCTTTGACCATTTATCAATTGAGGAATGACTCGTATTCTTATAAATTTGATTGAATTCTCTCTATATTTTAGAGATGAGGCCCTTATCAGAGAGACTAGTTGTAAAAATTCTTTCTCATAAAATAAGATTTTAAATGATGAATTCTTTCACGCATGCATGTACAAAATCCTACCTACATGTCTTCCCTACCATCCTTCATAGGTGATGGATAACAATCGCAGAAGCTGAGAGTTTGAAGAAACTTCAGGAACCATCTAATCCAACTCATACTTGTACACATGCCCCCTGTGACATCCCTCACAAATGGTCCTTCATTCCCTACTTGAAGACATATGGTGAGAAGGAGCCCCCATCCTAATTCTTGAGTGAACCCATTCCACTATTAGAGAGCTCTAATTATTAGGAAGCTTTCCCTTATGTTGAGCCTAAATCAGTCTCTGTTTATTCATCTCAAACTTATTGTTCCTAGTTCTGCTTTCTGGGACCAGACAAAACACCTCTAATCCTTCTTCCACAAAAGAGACCTTCAAATATTTAAACACAGGCATCATGCCTTTCTTTCTTTCCATACTCCTCTCCATAACCTGTTAGAATTTAGAGGCTTCTTGAGAGCAGAAGAAATCACATACCCTGAATAACACACACACACACACACACACACACACACACACACACACAATTTGAGGACAAAGGGAAAGTCACTGGTTAGATAAATAAGAATTCAAAATAAACATTTCCCTCCAAATCAATGGGGGAATTGATTTCCCCCATTCAAAATTCCCATTCCTCAATCCTCAATTCCCCTATCCACCTTCCCATCAATCAACAGGCATTCCAAAGAGATTGCTTGTAAATATATTTCTCCTTAATAACATTAAAATATTTCCCTAAAATCCTAGCAAAATGCCAATCTCAGTGGAAATAATGATAAACCTTTTTTTTCCTGGTTTGTTCATTTTTGTTTTTACTCATTTATTGATTGATTCATTTGTTTGCTTATGGGTTTTATTCATTTATGTATATATGTAAGTATATATTCATGTGTGTGTGTATTAATTGTTTATTTATTATCAGCACCTGTGATTGCATTGACTTGGGGTGTGAAAAACTGCTCCGACACAGATTGGCAATAGTGCATAACTTACAGTCTTAGAGGATTGTCTGGGAAGGCACTGTTGAATTTAAGTAACTTAAAATAATAACTAGCTCAGGATGAGTGTAGAATCATCAACTACATTTTTTTTAGAAGTTGGAAGATGACTGTGGCTTAACATTTGCTTTGCCACTACACCCTCCAAGCCTCCAAGCATTGCCATCTGAGCCAGTGCACTGTAAGAACCCTCTGGTTCTTGCCAACTTCCCTGAAGTAGCATCCTTAGGAACATAACATCCTTTCACCTGACCTGCAGCTGAAGCCCCACTATCTGTCTTATCTCTAGCAAATAGAATGTTAGTTGGTCAGTAAACATTTGTTAAATGAACTTTATGTGTCAGGCAATATGCTAAGCACTGAGAATACAAAAAGAGGCAAATAGAGGATAATTCCTAAGTTTTGCGCTGAGAACTGGGAGAATGGTGTTACTCTCCATAGTAATAAGGAAGTTAGGAGCAGGGAGTGTTTAAGGGAAAAGATGATATGAGTTCCTTGACAGCAAATACTATTTACTTTTTCTATTTGTATCCCCAGAACTTATTACTGTGCTTGGTACATAAAGAGTTTCCAATCTAATGGCAGAGACAATAAACAAACAAACATGTACAAACAGTATATATAAGATAAAAAAGTAAATAAAAGAAGGAAAACACTAAAATTAAGAGGATTTGGAAAAAGGCTTCCTGTAAAAGATGGGATTTTAACTGTAACTTAAATCCAGAGGACCAAGTAGGTGGATGTGAGGAGAGAAAGCATTTTAGGAATGGGAGACAACCAGAGAAAATGCCTGGAGCTGAGAGGTGGAATGTCTTAGTCATGGAAGAGCCAATAGGTCTGTGCTACTGGTTTGAGGAGCACATTGCAGGGAATTAGATCTAAGAAGATTAGAAATGTTGGGGTAGGGAGGGCTAGGTAAGAACGGACTTTGAATGCCAAACAGAGGGTTTTATATTTAATCCTGGAGGCGATAGGGAGCCACTGAAGTTTATTGAGTAAGGAAGTGAGATGGTTGGACCTGGGCTGTAGGAATATCACTTACGTGGCTGCCTGGAAGATGAATTAGAGTGGGCAAAGACCTGAGGTAGGCAGTCAGACCCAGCAGGCAATTGCAACAATCCAGGCAGGAGGTGATAAGGACCTGCACCAGAGCGAAGGCAGTGTCGGAGCAAAGAAGGGGATATATTCGAAAGATGTAGCATGTGGCAAAGTGAAATTGACAGACCTTGGAGACAGATTGAATAGGGACATGCGGTGGACATAGGGAGGAGTTGAAGATGACGCCTAGGTTTCAAGCCTGAGGGACTGGGAGGATGGTGTTGCCCTCTATAATACTGTGGAAGTTAGGAACAGGATGGTTTTAGCGGGCAAGATGACATGAGTTCCTTGCGAGCAGATACTGTTTCTCTTTTCTATTTGTATCCCCAGCACTTAGCACCATACTTGGTACATAAGAAGCATTTCCTAATTTTTTTTTTTTCATTCACTCATTCATAGTGTTAGAGCCAGTGTGCAACAGAGGCTTAACTTGAATCCAGGGCATCTTGGTACCCACTCTAATAATGGTGTCAAACATACATAGAACTGGATCCCTGCAGGCCTCAAATTGACTTAGGAAACTACAAATTAGCATTATCTATATTTTATTGCAATTTTATTTATTTTATTAAACATTTCCCAATTTTATTTAAATCTGCTTCTGGCTGTACTTCAGGCTGGCTGCTGCGAGTTTGATACCTCTCCACTATACCACCCTGTCTCTCTATACAAACTTTAGTTTTATAAATTTTAAAATTAATGACATTAATTTATTAATACATTAGCAATTCAATTAGAAGAGTGACAGTTAAAATAGATATTTTTGATCATATGAAATTCAAAATCTTTTGCACAAGCAACATTAATGCATCTAAGATGAGAAGTGAAGTGGTCAACTGGGTAAAATATATCAAATATCTCTGATAAAGGTTTGATATCTAAAATACAGCTAGATAGATGGAGAGAGAGAAAAAAAAAGAAATATATAATAACAAAAGCCATTCCCAAATGATACAAATAAGTGGTTAAAGAATGTGAACAAAGACTTCTCAAGTGATGAATTGTCAATTATTAGACGTCATATGAAAGAATGCTCCAAAATGCTAGTAATAAGAAAAATGCAAATCAAAACAAGCCTGAGGTTTTACCTCTCACATAGCAAATTGATGACAATCACAAAAAAAGAGAATAGTCAATATTGGAGGGTTAGTGGAAAGACAGAAACAGTAATGTGTTGTTAGAGCTATAAATTCTGGAAAGCAATTTGGAATTATGCAAAGTGGTTAAAAAGCCCAAACTCTTTGATTCAGAAATTCCACTGTTAGGCATGTACTCTAAAGAGATCATTAACAAAAAAATATATATGCCAAAATATTTACAGCATCACTTTATGTGGTAGAAAAGAAAAACTAGAAACAAAATAGATACTCATTGATTGGGAAGTAGATAAACAAATTGCAGCACATGAATGTAATGGAATATTACTGAGCTGTAAAAAATAATGACTATGATGAATATGGAGAAGGATGGGAAAACTAACATGAACTGATGCAGAGTGAGGTAAGTAGAGCCAAGGATACAATCTGCATATCAACTGCAACAACATAAATGGAAAAAAAATAACAAAGAAAACCCATAAAAAATGAATGCTGAAAAATTACAAAGGAAAAAAGAAGAGATATGAGAAGATACCTCCCTGTATTCCTTTACAGAGGTGTCATTTCTACATATGTGGAGCATTACACATCAGGTGTTTTTGATGGATTGTTTAATTTTACTTGGAATGAGGGAAATCTTTTCTGAAAGAGGGAGGGATATAGGGGGAATTCTAGGCAATATGAAAACAAATTAGATCAATAAAAATCTATTTTTTAAAAGAAGGTAAATGGAGTAGACATTCTAAAGGAAGAACTGACATTATGTGATAGCATTGAATGAAGAGGAGTTGGATAGGGAGGGAAACAATTATGGTTTATTTTAATATACGTATACTTTATATTCAACAAATTCAATAAAATTCAAGAAATATTTTTAAAAGAAGTGATGAGCTTCATTAAGTCTAAAAAAAGTCTAAAAAAAACCACTGACTTTTTCAGTGGTTCTCCATCATTTTTCTGGAGGTAGGGTAACTTTATTCTAAAATCATAGACTCAATTATTTAGATAGAATTATCATTAAAAGATAAGAGGACAATTCGTTAAGTTACCATAGCTTGATAAAAGTATCTATTTAAAATTTTTTGATCTGTAATTTGTTTTCCTGAATAGATAAGAATGGATATCCAAGACATTATAAATATGTCTAGCATTATGAATTTGATATATTTGTATTTTGGTTTATATGTCAGCTTCTTTTGTATTTTGTTGGTGTCATTCAGCCCCCCCCTCCCTTTAGCTGTATCAATTATGTATAGACAGATAATTTTGTGTTTCTGAACATGTGAAATGATCCCTTATTTGGGCATGTTTTAACTCTACCAAGAAAGAGCAGTCACCCGAAGAATTCCACCTAAAAAAATACAAAATTCACCTTTTCTTAATGATTTAATTACAACATTGTACTTTAATGAATTAATTTCTGACCTAATTTTTAACTCTGATACATCTTTTTTTTTTTGTATCTGTTTCTTCGTCTGGAAATGTTTAGACATCTTTAATTAGGAATTGTAGAACCTAGGCAATTCAGTGAAGCCTGGGTGGAATGGGGTAAGGGCAGGTGGCACTACTGTTGGGCATGGTTGAGCTGGATTGGAGACAAAGGCCATGGGAGTTTCACAGGTTTATGGCCTTAGAATCCTGGGCATTAGAAGAAGGAAGGGAATAGAATTGAGAACATTTTGACTGAAGTACTGAACTTATTTGGAAGGAGAGAGAGTGGCCTAGAGGTCTATAGATGACAGGACAGCAAAAAGGATCTGGGCAGGATGGCATAAGTTTTAAAAGAGGAGATTTGGTTGCTGGATGATAGAGGCAAAAAGAGAGTCTTAAAGTATCAATGGTGAAGAAGGAGCTTGCCAACTCTTTCTGGTCTGTCAGGAGGTATGCTAGAAGGAGCAGATGGCCTGAGAGAGGACGACAAGAGATGCTGTGTTTTCATGAGAAAGCTAGATTTCTGGGAGCACAAAACAGATGGAAGGAATATGAAAGGAAGGGATTTAAGAGTATTTATTTAGAGCTGGAAGACCTTGTGGTTTATGTAGTCCAACTCTGATTTTAATAGCACTGTATTTTTTTCCAATTACATGTAATGATAATTTTTAACATTTTTAAACAATAATGTAAAACATATTTCCATGTTAGTCATGTTGTGAAAGAAGAAACAGAACAAAAGGGGAAAATACAAAAAAATAAAGAAAATGAAAATAGTATGCTTCAGTTTGTATTCAGACTCCATCAGTTCTTTCTCTGGAAGTGGAAAGCACTTTTTCCCTGTTGCTGTTTGTCCTTCATTCTTTTTTTATATTTTTTTATTATTTTAATTTATCGACAATCACTTCCATAAGCTTTTGAGTTTAAAATTTTTCTCCCCCTCCCTCCTTACCTCCCTCCCCAAGACGGTGCTCAATCTGATATAGGCTATACATACACATTCCTATTAAAAGTATTTTCACATTAGTGATGTTGTAAGGAAGAATTAGAACCAATAGGAAGAACCACAAGAAAAACAAAACAAAACAAAACAGAAGAAAAAATAGCAAATAGTATGCTTTGATCTACATTCAAATTTCATAGTTCTTTCTTTGGATGTGGATAGCATTTTCTATCATGAGACCTTTGGAGATGTCATATCCTTGCATTGCTGAGAAGGGTTAAGTCTATCAACGTTAGTCATCGCACAACGTGGCTGTTACTGTGTACCATATTCTCCTGGTTCTGCTCACTTCATTCGGCATCAGTCCATACAAGTCTTTCCAGGTTTTTCTGAAGTCTGCCTGCTCATCATTTCTTATAGCACAATTGTATTTCATTACATTCATATACCACAACTTGTTCATCCATTCCTCAGTTGATGAGCATTCCTTCAATTTCTAATTCTTTGCCACCACAAAAATAGCTGCTATTAATATTTTTGTACATGTGGGTCCTTTTTCCATTTGTATGATCTCTTTGGGATACAGCCCTAGAAGTGCTATTGCTGGGTCAAAGGTTATGCACATTTTTATAGCCCCTTGGGCATAGTTCCAAATTGCTTCCCAAAATGGTTGGACCATTTCACAACTCCACCAATAATGCATTAGTGTGGAAAGCATTTTTCATCATGAGTCTTTTGGAATTGTCTGGGATCATTGTATTGCTGATAAGAGCTAAGCCAGTCATAACTGATCATCACATAATGTTGCTGTTACTGCTCACAATGTTCTCTGGTTCTGATCACTTCACTCAGCATCGGTTCATCTAAATCTTTCCAGGTTTTTCTGAAATCTGCCTGGTCATCATTTCTTAGTATAGTATTCCATTACATTCATATACCACAATTTGTTCAGCAGTTCCCCAATTGATGGACATCCCCTCAATTTCCAATTCTTGAGACCACAAAAAGAGTTATTATAAATATTTTTGTGTACATAGGTCCTTTTCCCCTTTTCATGATCTCTTTGGGGGACTCTTTGATTTTAAAGATGAAAATGAGATAAGATGTAAAATGACTTGCCCATGGTCACAGAGGTAGTAAGTGGCAGAGTCTCATCCTGAGACTTTAATTCCCGTGATCTTTACCCTGTACCACAGCAGAGGATGCTTCTTAATAGGCAAAAAAGAAAGGGAGGGCACAAGAAGATAGTTATGGGGGGGGGCTGGATTGAGCTGTTTACTGGGCTTTGGTGGGGAGGCATCAGTGTCAGTCACTGAGATGGCCGCAAACCATTGTATCTGCACATCACCTTTACCTCTGATGTACCCAGCTCATCCTGCACTGATCTCAGGCGTCCAGTATGAAATACACCCCCACATCAGGTGTTTTTTGGGGGGGAACAGGAAGGCAGAAATCACTCCAGGGGAAGGTGCCCTAAGAGAGGAGAGTGAGTGAGAAATCTCTTCACCCTCAAGGAATCTGCCTCTAGGTTATCATCATCTAGGGCTTAGTCCCTATTCCTAGTACTGGTTGTTTTTTTTTTTTTTTTTTTTTTGCTTTTTGGTGAGGCAATCGGGGTGAAATGACTTGCCTAGGGTCACACAACTAGTAAGTATGTAACTTGTAGTCTTAGAGAGTTGCCTGAGACATTAAGAGGGTGAGTGACTTGGTCATGGTCATATAACTCGTAGGTGTCAAAAGGAGAAAGATCCCAGATATTTTTGGGGTCAAGGCTTCTATTTACTATGTTACCTTACATGGTTAAATTTGACCCATAACAGTCATGGTAGAATATCAAACTGAAAGTGAATCTCTGTATTTGAAGGCCATATCACTTTCTAGTTAAAGAAATAAATGTTGAAATGTGTTTGTACAAAGTACTCGAGAAAACCTTTCTCTTCTGTGTCTTCAATGGCTTCTCCTTTTTTTCCCTCTTGGCTAATGTATTTCTATAATGTATATGCTTTTATAATTTTGGCATTACAAATCTTGAACTAGATGGAACATCAAATAAGTTCTTTGAAAAAGAGCATGTGAATGAATAATGAGCTAAAAATTGAAGGCACTTTCAGCAATCCTCATAAACTTTCTCTGAGAAAGTGTCTTGGATCCCTCTCCTTCCATCTAGACTCAAGATTTAGGGTTTCCTGGTAGGTCTAAAGTGTTTATTTGGAAGATAACAGAGACAGCTTTTATCCTTCTTCTTCAAGTTACAAGTCCTCTTTACCAGACTAAACTTTGGTGAGGGCACAACTCTACCCTTACAAGGTTTGATAAGATATCTTCCCTGAGGTTCACTGTGCTTGTTAAAGAAATATGTGGTAACAACAGGTAGCATTTACTTCTGCCTAGCTTTAAAGCTAATACTTAGGGGAAAAAAATTACTGAGCATGCTGGGGTGATAATGAAATTAAATGGGATTATGGGGAAAAGGAGAGGATTCCAGGGACCCAACAAAGTCAGCTGAGGAGGAACTATGGTGGTAGGGCTTTAATGAGGCTGTTGGAATTGGGGGCTCTATGGGGTGGTGTGCCTATGGTGGTGTAGAGTAATGACTAAGGATGATATGGTGACCTTCAACCAGGGTCAGTGAGTGGCCTCAGACTAATAAACAACACCATCTCATACCTGGACTATTTCAATAGCCTCCTGGTTGATTTTCCTGCCTCAAGTCTCTTTCATTCTGGACCCTTCTCTGCTTAGCTGTCAAACTGATCTTCCTACTGCACAGATAGGACTGTTTTAGCTCTCTATTCAATAAACTCCAGAGGGTCCTTTTTACCTCATGGATCAAATATAAGATCTTCTGTTTGGATTATAAAGTCTTTCACAACCTGGCCCTTGTCTCCACCTCCTGACTTCCTCGGGTTTCTTCAAGTCTCTGATAAAATTCTGCCTTCTTCAAAAAGCCTTTTACAATCCTCTCTAATCTTAGTGTTTTCTATTTGTTGATTATGTCCAATTTATCCTTGTTATAGCTTGTTTCTACATAGTTGTTTGCATATTGTTTTTTCCATTAGAATGTGAGCTTCTTGAGAACAGGGACTGTCTTTTAAAGCCTTTCTCTATATCTCCAGCCCCTAGCATAACACCTGGCACATAATAGGGACTTAATAAATGCTTGTGGAATAGCCTTGACTTCTCAGTCCACTCAAAAAAAGATGGATTCGCCTACTGCCAGTAAAGAATCCAAGGCACTTCTTTTGTCTATTGCTTCAGGCTTAGGCAAGATTATAAGGAAGTGACAGTGGGGAGGATTTTTCTAATTGTTTTACATTCACTGTCCTTGTTATCTGAAATGTGTATATAAATTCTAACAGCCATTTATATTAATGACAGCTTTTTTGTTGTATATACAGTTTATAAAAGAGAGAGAAAAGATTTCTCCTTTTAAAAGATTTTTTTTCTACTCAGTATTGTTAAGCTCTGCCCTGAGCCAAAGAGAACCAAAGATACAGAGCCATAGAGAGAGAGGGTTGACAATATTACTTATTAACTTTACAGAAGCAGCCCTCTACTTGTTTTCTTTCTCTTAAAAACAAAAATAAGCAAACAAAATAAAAAATGAGCCAGAAAACAGCTCATTATGAGGAATAAAAATTGGTTTCATTTCAATATGAGAAGCTTTGAGGGACTGGTCCCCTTTCTCACAAGACTTCCCATGGGCTTAGAGAAATTTGTCTTATTCTACTTGGCTCCAAGTACCAGAACTAGGATCAATAGGTAGAAGATGTAAAAGAAGTCTGTTTAGGATATGTATACACACACATACATACATACATATGCACTTTGATTTTGAGTTGCAAGTCATGTCATCATCTCCCTGATGTCATGGTCCTCTTTGAGAATGAAGGACAAACCCAATATATACACACATATGTATACACATATGCATACACACACACTATATATGTGTATATATATGTATATATGTATATTTGTGTAGCTCTTGTTCTTAAGATCTATACCTATCTTAAGAACAAGAGCTATACAAATGCAGAATGGGCTATTGAGGGAAATAGTTGGTTACCACTCCCTAGAGGTCAAATGAATACTGAATGAACACTTGTTAGAGATACCGTAAAGAAACATCTTGGTCCAGAATCGTTTTGGATAGATGACCTTTGAGGTTACTCAGTTCTGAGATTTTGGGATTTTTCAGATTCTTGAATGATTGGCAAGATGATGTGTTGTGACCTGCAGATGGCATCACAGTGGAAGAGATTAGAAAAAATGAAACAGACAAAGTATTCTTCAATTCAACAAACATTTATCATGAGTCTACTCCATGGAAAGCACTGTGTTGTGTCCCAGGCAAAAGTGGCAGCTACAGTAGAAAATAGAAGTACTGAACTTGGAATCACAAAGATCTGAGTTCAAATACTAACTCACATATTTACTAGCTGGGTGACCCTGGTCAAGTCACTTAATCTCTCTCGGTCTAAGTTTCCTTATTTGTAAAATGGGGATGATAAAGCACTTGCCTCAGAAAGTTGTTGTAAGGATCAAATACACAACATGTTAAAGGCTTATAAACCTTAAAGTACTGTATAAATATTAAATATTAGTAATTGAACGATCCCTGCCTTCATGGGGATTATATTCTTTTGGGTAAAGAGAATATAGCATGTGTGCAGAGGAGTAAATTAAAGTCAATTTGAGAAGAGAGAAAGAGCATGTACACCTGGGAGAATCAGTAGCAACTCCCTGTGGCACCTGACCTGATCCTTGCAAGCAGTTTAAGATAGAGCACAGGAATAAACTTCAGCTATGGGAGGAAGGAGGAAAGGCGGGAAGGTGAGACTGTATGATGAATGCAGGTATGGCATGGAATACAGAAATGTTGAATTCGGGGAACGGCTAGTGGGCCAATTTGATTTTAACTTAACATGTACAAAGGGGAGGAACATAAAATAAGTCTGGAAAAGTATTTTAAAGATAGATTATGGGGACCTTTAAGTGGAAGGTTGAAGAGGTTTTTGAAAATTGTGTTCCAGAGGCAATGGAAAGCATTGAAGGCATCCTCCCCAAGCCACTTAAAGACAATCCTCTAGGTAGTGTGAAAGAAACATCTGTTCCTTAATATCTATGCTTCATTAAAAAAAAAAAAACAGAGAAATAACTTCTGAAAGGATGAAAAAGGCATAGATCCTTGCAAAATTTCTTTGGGGGTCCTTGGTACTTATCTGGGTTGGACAGTCTGACTCTGAGCACTTTAAAACTTAAAGGGAGGAGAGGAAGGGCAGAGTTCCACATGGGATGCTGGGGGATGGTGAGGAGAAAAATGACTCAAGTGGTCATTTCTGGACCTGTTATCAGTTATGATGGATGGGTGGAAGAGAGGCAGGAGGAGAAATGTCTATTTAAAGCTGGCAATTAAGAAAATATGTCTAAGTACAGAGAAAATGGCAGTGCCGATTCTGACTGTTGATGTGTCTGATGAAGCAGGACTACTTCACCTACAAACTGACACAGCTGCATTAATGTGGCTTTAAATAGCAGTTCTCATCTGCCTATGATGGAGCTGTGAAGGAGAGTGCCTCATCACCTGTGGGCTTATAAATGTAGATTATTCCCCTTTGACTAGAAATCATTTCTACCTGGATTCCTCCTCCAGTGTTGAATCCTGGCTTTCCATTGTCTCCAAAAGGAGCACTAAACGCCAATTTGTTGTTTTGGCTTTGGCCCTCTCGGTATGTTGGGTGATCCTGAGGTACATTAACCTTATGCTTTTTTAATTTCCACTTGTACTTTTTTTAAAATGCCAAGTGTAATTGCGGTGATTTGCCCAATTGCTTTCATGTACATGTAGTCAGACAGGTTTATGATGCTGGGATACACGAGTCACTGAGCAAAATTAAGGCATCATTATCTAAGACTATGACTGTAGCTTAGTTATAGAAGAAAAAAAATGCAGGTGGGAGAGATCTGATTCTGAACTTAAAGAGACCTTGCCACACAGGCGCATTCTAAATATATCCCACTACATCAGAAATCCTATTGAATTTAGTTATGCTTTCTCTGCATTTCCTTTCACCAATATTGCTGAATATCAAGATCACTGAGTGTTAAGAGTTGCATTCTCTTGTAGTTGTAAATTAAAACATATTTCCCTTTTTCCCCCTCAGCAGGAAATGATAGCAACCATGTTTAAATTTATTTATTTTTCACTAGGGAGGCCCTGAATAGGAACTATTTTCTGGTAAAGGATAATAAAGGCAAAGTTCATTGAGAAAAAAAAAATTCTGCCTGCTTCCTGTGAGTTGTGCCCTATGAAAGTAGCTGCATCGACATCTCTGTGTTTGGAGGTTGCTCCTTCATTATGGAGTCGGCGACTGGGAACTGTGATTTATGATGTCCTCAGAGAAAGAAGATGATGGTATACATGAAGACAGGGAGAGAGAGGCTCATCATAGTGAACTGGCCAATCACAACAAAGATAATGTTCCTGTGATCTGCTTGTTGTACAGCTCCTTTTTCTGTAAGATATTATATTCCACTGAAGCTTCTAGAGCAGTGGTTTGTTGCCCATGGACCAAGTATAGCATAAGTAAATAAGACTTGGGGGTGCAGACTGATCTCAGGGATCCTTGAATCCATACATTCGACAAGTAACGCCATTTTGATTTTTAGTTAGGTCCAACAAAATACATTGTGTAAATTAAAAAAAATATACTTTTTGCACAAACAAAACCCATGCAGCCAAGATTAGAAGGAAAGCAGTAAATGGGATGTGGGGGAGGGGGGATTTACAGATTTTACAATTTTACAAATTTACAGATTTCTCTGATAAAGGTCTCATTTCTCAAATATATAGATAATTGAGTCACATTTATAAGAATATGAGTCATTCTCCAATTTATAAGTGGCCAAAGGATATAAATAGTCAGTTTTCAGAAGAAGAAATCAAAGCCAACTATAGTCATTAGGGTAAAAAATGCTCTAAATCACTGTTGATTAGAGAAACACAAATTAAAATAACCCTGAGGTACCATCTGTTACCTATCAGATTGTCTAATATGATAGAAAAGGAAAATGACAAATGTTTGAAGGGATGTGGAAAAATTGGGGCACTAATGCATTGTTGATGGAGTTAGTGAACTGATTCAACTATTCTGGAGAACAATTTGGAACTATGCTCAAAGGGCTATAAAACTATGCATACCCCTTGACCCAGTAATACCACCACTAGGTCTGCATTCCAAAGAGATTTTTTTAAAAAGGAAAAAAGAACCTCTATGTACAAAAATATTTATAGCAGCTTTTTTGTGGAGGTAAAGAATTAGAAATTGAAGGGATGCCCATCAATTGGGGCATGACTGTACAAGTTACATAATTGTGATAGAATAATTATTGTGCTACAATAAATGACAAGCAGGATGCTTTCAGAAAAAAAAATCTAGAAAGACTTACATGAACTGACACAAGGTGAAGTGAGCAGAACCAGAGAACATTATACATAGTAACAACAATATTGTAAGATCATCAACTAGGAATGATTTAACTATTCTCAGCAATACAATGACAATTCCGAAGGACTAATATGAAAAATGCTATCCACCTCCAGAGAAAGAACTAATGGAGTTTGAATGTAGATTGAAGCATAATTTTTTTTTGCTTCATGGTCTGTGTTTTCTTTCACAATATGGCATATGAGGAAATATGATTGCACATGTATAATCTATATCAAGGAGGGTGGAGATGAAGGATGGAAGGAGGAAGTTTGGAGCTCATTTGTGATTCCATTTTTTCAGCAAATTAATGTTAAAATTGTTTTTTCATGCAACTGGAAAAATATAAAAATTTTCATAGCAAAATATGTATACAAACACATAGAGAGAGAGAAAGAGAGAGAAAAACTCAAAAAAATAAGCAAACATACCTTCTACAGACTTAATAATGTCTCTCCCACATATATGTACTATGCACATACACACATAACTATTTTCAAATACATGTCAAGTATTAGACTATCAGCCTGGATAGTAGATAGACTGTTTGGTTTTAGGTCAGGGAAAAATCTGAAGTTGGTCCCACTTCTGGATGCTAATCACCTATGATTACAGTCAAGTCATTAAACTCTATTAGCCCCAATTTTCTCATGCAGAAAATGGGGATAGGAATAGCTATAGTATCTATATTGCAATATTTCATTGAGGCTCAAATGAGCAAATATATATGTAAAGTATATTGCAAATCATAAAGGGAAATGTAAATATTAGTTATTAATGTTAGTAATAGAATCTGTTGATTCCAGAAAAACATTCATTTAAAAGTGTTACTGACTTCATCATAGCTTTTTTAAATTGTGTTTTTCTTCATCTGATAGATGCTAGTATTATAATTACTGATATGTGAGGGTCCTCAAAAATGTTTTACGTGAGTAATTGTTTGAAAGGACAAGGACACCTCTATTTGACACGTAGGTAGGGCTCAATGCAACATTGTTTGAATGTTGGTGTTTAATAAAGATTGCCAGAGAGAATGATGCCAGGCATGAAGATGGGAAACTTCCCACTAAAATCAGGGGGCATATGCTTCCATTTTGGAAAAACCTGGCAACGTGTACATAGTTCAAGTTCATCACCATTAGTAATTGGAATGAATACCAGATGTGCCGCTAACCTTATGGGCAAATGATTAAATAACATGACATGGGATAGATTGATAAATAAAGAGGAAGAAAATGTGTTTGAGTGAGGAGAAATACATCAATATGCATGTGGGGAGAGTCAAGAAGAAAAAGAGTGATTCAATACATACTCTATTCAGCTGTAACAAGTAAGAGATGGCACATATCTAGACATTTTCCAGTCTCAGAGCGCTATCGTAAGGTTAATATGGGTCGTTTACTCTGCCTAGGTCCCTTGAACTGTAATCAGGATTAGTAATGCATGACTGAAATTTAAGGTAGAGAATTCACAGGGCATGAAGATAGAAATGTGAAGAGTATAACTGCATCGCTGTATGTAGGCGGGAATAAGACTTGATTGGCCAGGAAGAGCTAGGACTTAGAATTCAACTGACCTGAAGAGGTCAGATAGATATCATAGTTTTAGACAAACTTCAGAGATTGTAGCTTAGGCTAGAAAAGGAGTAATCCAGTACTAGAAGCAGTCCAGAGTCCAGGACAAAGTCAATAAGTATCCTACCAGTGCACAGCAATGCGGACATCTGGACCTAGGGCAAGCTCAATGCTCTCTGCTCTATCATATGTATCCAACTACTTCCTGTGTTCAGGCAAACCTGGTATCACAGATGTTGATCATACTCAGAGGGCAGGGGCCTGTAGATGAATCTTGCCCCTTACTAAGACAGGAAAGATATGCTACAAGAACTTTGTAATTACTTAGTGAGCTACCTTGTTGGGTTTGTGAACTATGGATATACAACGTTGAAATCATCACTAGTTCTCTCCCTTCTCACCTTGGCCTCTTGGAGATTAGACCCCAGACTAGCTTCTTCAAAGTTCAACTCAGGCAACTCTTCCAAATTGAGGTGTTTTTGACACCCCCTCCCCCGGCCTCTTCCTCAAATTATCTTGTATTCACATATATATTTTAGAAATACTTGATCACATACATGTTTTCTCCCCAATGGAAGATAAGTTTCTTGAGGGCAGAAGTTATTTCAGGCTTGTCTTTGTATTTCCAATATCTAGTATAGTGCCTGGCACAGTAGGACCTTAATATATTAATATTAATAATAATGAGGATAATAATAAGCTAGCATTTATATACCACTTTAAGGTTTGCAAAGCATTTTGTATGTCTGTGGTAGGTACTTTTATTATTCCCATTTTGCAGATAAGAAAACTGAAGCTAACAGCTTAACAGACTTTCCCAGGTACACTTAGCTAGTAAGGGTCTTTGGCATGATGTGAATCCATGTCTTCTCGACTCCAAGCCCATCACTTCATCCACTATCCTATGCTGCCCCCTGGATAGTCAGTTCACTAGAAAATGGATAGCCAGATAGTCTGGATAACTTCCAGATAGGCATTGTCCTCCCTGGGATACAGAAGAGATTGATTCCAGCCTAGGCTTTCAGTTCAGAGCCTCAGCACTGCATTTGACAAGAAAATGATCAGTATACAATAGGAAAATGATTGGTGTTCTGTTTGACATTTTGTTTCCTTGGTGCACAGCACATCCAAAAGCTAATATGCAATCATCTAAAAAGAAAAACAAACTCAAACCTCTAGAAACCTCTCTGTCTTGCATTAAGGGGCGAAGTGGAAGGGTTAAGGGGAGTGGGTTGTCAGAACAGTAGCAGCTTGAAAACTGAAATAATGCTCTGTTTCTTTCCCCTGTCTGTTTCTTAGGAATTATGGTCCCATGGATGTTGGCTGGTGCTAAGGACTATTTTTAAACCCTGCCGGCATTCAGATATGTCCCCTTTGTGCTTATTCATACAAGGAAACCATTTTCCCTCTTCTTATTAAAGAAATCACAAATATCAGCTGTGGTCTGGCCACATGCTGGTTTATCTGTTGCCAAGCCCCGGAAAGTCTAAGTAGCTAGCAAAATCAGACCAGGATTAGAACTATCTTGGGATCATGCACTGAGGTATTAACCAAGGAATCGACGCTGTTGTCATCTTCCACTTGGAGAGGATGTAATGAAGTGGACTATTGGTAATTAAGCCCATTTGTTCCCATGGCCCTGCCATGGTGTCATTTTATATGGAATGTTCAAGGGTGTCCAAGGGAAAGGGAAAGTCCTACGTGGATATTTATAAAATGGCCTTTCACCCCAGAGGAACCCTCTCTGGTGGCACTGTAATATGGAGCATAGGCAAGTACCATATGCCTTTTTCTGTCCTGAGGTTCACCTCCATCCCTTCATATTCCCCTTCTTGGCAGCATCCCTACCCTCCCTTATCATTTTCTCTTTGCTGCTATCATTCACTTGGGTTTTCATAGCCTGGTCTCAGCCGCTGTTCAAAGGAAACTGTAGCCATTCTGCTCAGTCTGGCTGCTTGGGAGTTCAAAAGATAAGAAGCACTGTCTAGCATGAAATAGGCCATGAAATGTGTTTGAAAATAAAGTTGTTAATGACAATTGTCATCAAAAAACTTTCTCTTTCAAATGCATCATTCACAGCTTACATAGCTAAGAGAACTGATCTCTTCCTTTGAAATTTCATACTGTGAGACAGCCAGTGGAGACAGATGTGGTCATATTTTTATATTCCCACAATGGTGTGTGTATGTGTATACACACACATATGCATACACATGCACACACAATGCCTATATTCATATGATGCATATATAACACATTCACAGAAAACATATATAACACCTATACATATACACTGTGTGATATATACACACATGTATACATGCATGTGTATGTGCAATACATACATATATACATACATAAACATCTATATATGCATACATATATACAAACATTTACACCCATATACTTTTTCATATCTATGTATATGATGGGGGATGTGTATATAGACATTGGCATCTATATACACATTCAGACACATACATACCCATACATACAATCATACACACTGACTCCAATTCATCCCATACACTGCCACCAAGGTGTGTTTCCTTAAGCGCATTTCTAACTCTATCACTGCCCTACCCAATCATTTCCAGTAGCTTCCTGTTGCCTCTAGGATAAAATATAAACTGCTAAGCTTTTAAAGCCTAGTTCCAACCTAACTCTCCAGCCGCACTGGACATTATTGTGTCTCCTGTCGTTGGTGATCAGCCAGAGTGGCCTTCCCTCTGTTTCTCAGACACGATGGCCCGTCTCCTACCTCCCTACGCTTTCCATTTACCTTGCCTGGAACGTACGTCTTTCTCAAACTAATCTGTGATTGGAGCCTTTCCTGGGGATCATTCCCCTCCTCGGTGCCTCTGCATCCTCAAGGTGACTTTGGGTGTGTTCTTTATGTGTTTAGCATGTAATTTCCTCTTATATAAAGTACTTTATTTAGGGGCAGGAACTGGGTTTTTTGGAGTTTTTTGTTATTGTTTTTGGTCTTTGTATCTCTAGCACCCAGAACAGGGTTTGGTGCCTAGTAGGTATTTAATATATATTTGCTGAATGATTGATTGATGTGCTCTCTGTGACATCTTTAGAGAGTTACATTCAACATATTTCTGTGCCAAATTGCTCTTCTCTCTGTTTCTTACAAACAGCAAACACTCCATCTCCCATTTCCATGACTTCTACTGGCTGCCCCTCCTCCTCCCCACCTCATAGAATCCTTCTGTTTTTCCAGCACCACCTTCTATATGATAATTTTCCTGATCCCCACAACTGCTAGTGCTCTCCCTCACTAACTGCATCTATTTTTACCATTTTGCATTGGTTCCATATGTACTTACATGTGTCCTTGTCTCCTCATTGGCATAGGAACTCTTTCACTCTTTTTCATTGAGATTCCTAGCCCCTAGCATGATACCTAAAACAGAGTTGGTGCTTAACAAATGCTTATTAATAGATTGTGTGATTATGTAGGAACACAATGTACTTAATTACATAAACATATAGGTACATATTACATATATGCACATATATGTATATGGTCTGTATTTATGTAGACATACACATATGCAGTTTCCAAGCTGATGAATAAATTATATATCTATATATCCATATACACACACCACACATATATACACACAAATTCATAAACTCGAAGACTTGCATATAATTCACCTAAAATACATCCTGTTGTATGTGTGTATATATATCTAGAGAAATATCTCAAAATAGATATATTACCTGCAGCCTCCTCCTATAAGATGTCTTACCTATGGACTCATGGAATGGGTTCTGTTCTGGGGACAGCCTAATCTTAATCAGGCTTTACTTCATTTCTCTAGCTCATTATATCCTCCCCTCTAGGGAATATCTCTGCAACAAAGCTTTGAATGGTTCATAAGTTGGGTCTTACCTAAAAGGGATTAACAGGGACACTTCTAGAAATAATATTACTTGTTCAAAGTAGATATTGGGCACTAGGCATCTATTGTTTGGTTCACTGCCAAAAAAGAAAGTACAAAAGACTCATAAGCACTCCTTAACAAATACCTAACACACACACACACACACACACACACACACAAACAAACTGTCACACCAATTACCCTCTCCTGAAAGTTGGGACTTTGAGATATTTCACCATGACCTTTGACCTGTGCCATCTACATCCCTCCAAAGCCCAGACTGTTTGGCAAAGCAGGGCATCATCCACACCTCCTTAGTCCTTTCAGCTGAAGCATCTTCCTAGAGTTTTCTCCTGGCAGTGGTGCATCTTCCCTCCGGGGAAGTGGTATAGTTGCAGTACTAGGTAACTGATTCAGACTCAGGAACCCAAGAAATCCTACACTATTAAGGTAGTCATAAGGACCAGAAATATTCATCTCTCAGTTTCACTACTTGGTCATTTGAATGTAAGGAAAGAAATACAACTGCCAGGGGTGTGGGGCCCAGTCACAGGCTTGCCTGATCAAGCACATGTTCTTGTTGGCACATGTTCATAGCCACCATCGCTGCTGGACGTTGTGGGGAGGATCGGAAATATACCCTCCCTCTGCTGCTAAAAGTCCACGGAGGGGTTGGCGGCATCCCAAGAAACAGTCTCAAAAGAGAGGAAGAGAGAGCGAGACAGAGCCTTTGTCCTCTTCTTTTATAGTCTACTGAGTAGGAGGCTTTTCCTGGCTCAATTACCCATCATCTATGACATAGTCCCACAGTCTTTTAGTATCGAGGCAGATGCATGCCCAGCTCTGTGGGAGCGCTCTAGCAGATCACTGTGTGTGTGTATGTGCGCATGCGAGTACAAGTGTAAGTGCATGTGCATGCACTAGCCTGTGGGCAGGGTGGAGAGACAGATAGAGACAGAGATGGAGACAGAGAGAGATTTGAGGGGGAGGAAAGGATCGATTTTGTTAGGTTAGTGTCAGAGAGACCTAGGCTTATATTCTGGCTCTGGTGATTATTTCTTATATGATATGGGCAAGTCATTGAACCTCTGTGTGACTCCAGTGATATCCTCATACTTATTGATTAACAGATAGATTTCAGTCTCCATTGACAGAAGAGTTTCTTTATTGGAAATTATTTGACCGATGAATAAATTATATACCCATATACATACAAGTTCACAGAATCTCAAATTTAGAGATATACAACTTATAAATATCCTATATACAAACACATATAAATATATCATACATGTCTGTATGGGCATAGGCATATGTAAGTGTGTGTAATATTATCTGGCCCACTTCAACTACTATAGGAGCTGCTAGTGACTCTTGTGAAAAAAATGTCGTTACAGAATCTGTGTGTTCAGATTTATAAAGGAAGAAGTTTAAAAAATAACTTAGCAGAGTTGTTGCTGAAAGAAAACTCCTAGGCAGAGATGACCTGCCTAGAACCAAAATATCTTTTCACACTATCTAATTTTTTTCCTTCCTTCCTCCCTTCTTTGTTCCCTCCCTCTTTCCTTCCTTCCTTCTTTCCTCTTTTTACTTTTTTAAAAAAAATATTCCATCAATTAGAAACATTCTATTTTTAAAAATGCAAACACATTTTGGAAAACTAAAAGTTCATCATTCATTCACACTTAAGTGTACACTAATTAATTTAGACCTTTCTTTTCTTAACATCTAGCCATGATCAAGAACATTGAGTGACAGAGCTTTTTAATTAAATAGGGGAGGGGATATAGGCAGTTTGGGGAACTGCAGTACTTTGGAGGGGAGGGTATATGATGATGAGATACCTGTTAGGAGTGTAATGTCAAAAACTTGATCATTGTGACCTTCAATTATGTATTGGCGGGTTTCCTCTGAAGAACTCCAGAGGGCCTTAGATATAGAAAACTATAATTAAGACTCAATATTTTGTGTCAAGTGGTAAATGTGGGTAGGGGGCTAGTTAGGTAAAAAGGCTGAAAATCCCCAGCTGAAGAAGAAAGATAATTGGGTTTGACAGAGGGGACCAGAAGAAGGAAACCAATAAAACATTTTTTTTTTTTTTTTTGCCAAAGCATAGGGAGAATTATTGCTCTTGAAATGTAGTTTTGCATATTTTATTTCAGTGAACACTTCCTTTTGTTTTCTGGTTTTATGTGAGTCTGAATTTAAACAGGTGAACTATTCCTTTGACTGTACCGTGTCTCCAGTGTTTGATGGGTGGTGAGGTCTGGGGAAGGGAATACAAGAGATGAGTTTTCGGAAGGACCTTGGAGAAGGTGGTGGCAGCCTTTCTTTTAAGAGCTGCTGACCATTAGAACAGTGCTTATTAACCTGGATTCCATGGACTTGTTAAAAAATAACTATTTCAACATAACTGGTTTCCTTTGTAATCCTATGTGTTTTATTTTATGGATTTAAAAACATTATTCTGAGAAGGAATCAATAAGCTTCACTAAAATGTCAAAATTTCCACAACAACGACAAAAAATGTCAAGAACCACTGCCTTACAGAGAGATGGATTCAGGGATTACTTAATAATGACTTTGATCGATAAATTGGTAGAATTTACTTGGTAGGTTCCTTGCTATAGCATGATGTGGGCATCATGAAAATACTAGGCTCATGAGTCCTTAGAAGGTCAATACTAGTAATACTAGTAATAAGGAGAGAGGGAAAGAAATGGAAGAAACTGACAAAGAAATACTTTATTTTACCATTTTGCCTAGGATGGAAATTGTACTCAAGAAAAAGAGAGGAAAATATATTTTTCCTCCTTGATCTCCACCCCTTAGGCACCTCATAACCCCATATGCTCAGAACTCTGAACTTAACCTAGTTTTATTAATTTAGATACACCATGGAAATAAGTAGGCTTTAAGGGATGTGCTGGGAACCTAAGCTACACATTTATAATGTCATTTCTATGGGATCCTTCATAAAAGTCCTATTCCAATACTTTAACATGACATGTGAGTGATTTTGGTTTCTTTTGAGTTATGCCTATGGAGCAAAAGCATTTGATATTCCAAAATATTGAAAAAAAAGTTTTGAATACCTTTCCAGAAGCTAACTGTGTGTATTTCCCCAGAAGAGTTTAGCTAAGTAAGTAGAGGCTCATCATCAGTAGACTGGCCGCTAGGTGATAGATTCTTCAGCCTGGCAATCCTCAAAACAAAGGAAAATAGGAATGGTCCTCAGTTTCTTCTGTTTCTGCATTAATAATGTCAGAGTACAAGGGAAATGGTGCTAAGAATATAGCTTTAAGACCATTTGACATCTTAATCTAATTCTTGGCATTCTAAATATAACTTCTATTGGTCCATTAACCAATAAATTGATTTTCTACCAGAGTAACTGAATCATATCTGTATTTGGCATACTTCTTAGAAATGGAAACAGAGAATGTAAGGCTGTTGCAGTTAATTGTATGAATAACTCACAGGTTCTCCTTAGAGAGCCAAAAAAAGTTGCTTATCTTATATGCAATAAAGAGCATCATTTTATTGGACACTTGGACATTTCATAATGCAGTGTTTATGGTAAACATCTTCCAAAGTAGTTTATATACCACCATCTGTAGGAGAAGATAAGGAGGCAAAAAAAAATTCTGCAAAGAATTCAAGAAGACCATTCAAATAAAACAATATACTTGAATATTCCTCCTCAGAACACAGATCTAGAGTTGAAAGGGGCCTTCGAGGTAATCTAATTCAAATCTTTTACTTTACAGATGAGGAAACTGAGGCACAGGGAGGTTTAAGTGACTCACCCAATGTCACACAGGCAGTAAATGGAAGAACTGGTGTTTGAATTCATGTCCTGTGACTCCAAGTTCAGAAATGTCAAACTGACTAATTTTCAAATAAATTTATAGAATATAACCCTCTCATAAATTGATTACTACTATATTAATTTGTGCATGAATGTATATGTATGCAGGTGTATACACACATGATTTCATTATATGACTATTTCTTGGGCAGCTAGGTGCCTCAGTGGTTAGAGCCTGAAGTCAGGAGGACCTGAGCTCAAATCTGACCTCAGAAACTTTTTAGCTGTATGACTCAGGGCAAGTCATTTAACCTCAAAGAAAATATTTCTTGAATGCTTACTCTATGTGAAGCAGTCCTAGGTGGTATGAAATTAACAAAAAGGGGAATTGCAGTTAATTAAGAGGCTAAAATGTACTCATATAGGTATAAGGTAAAATAGAATAATGAAAAAAAGTATGATAATGGAATAGTTCCTATACTAGGAATTGAAAGAGACCTTGGATTAAATTCTTACTCTGGCATTACTAAGGGTATGATCCTAGAAATTTAATTAACCTTCCTGATGTTGTTTCCTCATTCAATAAAATGGGGTTAATACTTAACATTACCTATTTCACAGGATTGTATGAAAAAAGTACTTTGTAATGCTAAAACTCCATCTTCAAGAGGAAATCTTTCCCAATCCCACTTAATTCTCATGCTTTCCCTTTAAGATTATTTCATAGTTATCATATATATCTTATATGTGTATGTGTGTACATATACATATATATGGTTATGAGGTCTTTGAAAGCAAAGGCTGTCTTTTGCCTTTTTTTGTACCCCAGAATTTAGCACAATGCCTGGTTCATAGCAGGCACTTAATAAATGTTTATTAATTAATAGATTGATATGTCAGCCAGCAAGCATTTGTTAAGCACTTTATGCCAGGCAATTGTGGCAGAGGGGGTGGGGGATCCAAAAAGACAAAATTAAAATAAATCTAAAGGGAGAGAAACATGCAAATAAATGATCACATCAAAAGCCTCCTTTCGAAGGTAAGTTTTGAGCTGAGTCATAAGGGAATCCAGAAATTTGAGAAATCGGTGTTGAGAAGGGCGAACATTCCAGAAATGGGGCATAATCTGTACAAATGCAAAGAGATGAGGGCAAAGTGCTATGTATAAGAAGTATTGAGCAGATTATTTAAGCTGGATTGTAGAATGTGTAGAAGGGAAGAAGACTAGAAAGGTATGAAGGGAGCAGGTTGTGAAGCTCTTAAATATCAAATGGAGAACTTCATATTTGAGCCAAGAGATAATAGGGAAGCATCAGAGTTTATAGAGGTGGATAATATGATCAGACCTATACCATAGGCTTACTACTTTGGGAACTATGTGGAAGAAGTAAAGGGATGGGGAAAGACTTAAGGCACAAAAACTGATTAGAAATTTACATGATAACTTCACTATGTATGTAAAATGAATAATAAGTTGTACATAATGCATTTGTAGTTTCATGTACAATCATCTTTTTGATTATACTATGTTATGGAAATGTTTTATTCCATAAATTAAATAGAAAATAAAAAAGAAAAAATTGAAAAAAAAAAACTATTGTAATAATGATGAGGACCTGAATTGGGATGGGGGGTGGGGAGACCTGCATGAGAGAGAAGGAGATGTATATGACAGATATTGTGTAGGTAGAAATGACAAGATTTGGCAACATACATTGGACATGAGTTGGATGAGTAAGAGTGAGCAGTTGAGGATGATACCAAGATTGTGAGGGTTTAATAAGTTGTACAAAGTGCTATGTGATTTCATAGGGTAAAGACGCCTCTTAGGAGGGATTAGGGAAAGCTTCCAGAAGTCTTTTGATCTAGATTTTGCAGAATGAGGAGGATTTTTGTTTTTCTGAATGAGGACCTTCTATGTAAAAGGAGTGACATAAGCAAATACAGTCAACTTGGGAAAGATAGGGTACATTCCAGGAAGAGTGAATAATTCATTTTGGCTAGAAAAGGTAAGTAAAGATTAGAGTGAGAGGTGGGGCAAGAAAGTGAGATTGAGGAGAGGATTTTGGGAAGATGGCAGAGTAGGTCAGAAAACTTTCAGCTTTCCAAATTTCCTCCACAAAAAAAAGACAAAACTTCACCTCATAGCAGCAGAAATAAACACAGGGTAAAACAGTTGCTCTCCTAATACAATTTGAAAAGACCCAAGGAAAGACCTGACCTCCAGGGGCAGAGGGTCAGCCTGAGTGAGGTGCCAACACCTTCAGGGCAACTCTGCAGAATCAACAAACAACAAGCATTGGAGGCATCTGGATTGAGAAGCAGCTTCAGTCTTAGAAACTTTCATTTTGCAGGCAATGTAGGGAACTACATATACACACTTATGTATGTATGTATATATATAGATATACATACATAAATATATACATATATATTATATGTCTGACGGCTGTGTAGGAGAAGATTAAAGGACCTTCCAGTGTCGAGGGACACCAAGACAACTGTGCTGACCAGATTCATCCTGGGCTGTGGCTGCAGGGAGGAGCTAGTACATACATACCTGGTGAGTGCAGTAGGGAGGGATGGGGACCCTGTTGGCTGTGGGAACTTGAAGCAGAGCAGAATCCAGGGCAAAGAGGACAGCTGTAGTTTGCAGCCACCAGAGGGACCACAGGGAGCAAGATCATTTGTGGGACAGTGTGGTTGGAGGCTCTAGCTGTGGCTTTTTGGGCCCCAAGACAGACCTCAGAAAATAACAGTAAGAAGGACCTAGACTTGGGGCCTCATTCCCCATATCTTGGGACTACAACTTGACTACACTAATATCTGCTAAAACAAAATAAAACAAAAAATAAATAAAAATGAGTAAGCAAAGAAGAAATAACCCAGCCATAAATAGTTACTATGGGGGTAGAGAAGATCTGGGTCCATGTTCTGAGGAAGACAATAGAGCTAAAAAAAAAGCCACTCCTTTTTCTTTTTTTTTTAAGCCACTCCTTTATCAATAAGAAATGTCAAATGATCCCAAGCACAAAAAGAATCCTTGGAAGAACTTAAAAAGGACTTTAAAGATAAAATAAGGGAGAATGAGGAAAAATTAGGAAAAAAAAGAGCAATCCAAGAAAATCAAGAAAATCATGAAAAGAAAGTAAGCCAACTTGAAATAGAGAATCAAAAACTTAAGAAAGAAAATAATTCCTTTAAAACTAGAATTGGGCAAGAGGAAACTAATGATGTTCTAAGACACCAAGAAATCATAAAACATAATCAAAAGAATGAAGAAATAGAAGAGAAAGTGAAACATCTCATCAGAAAAACAACTGATCTGGAGGACAGATTGAGGAGAAATAATTTAAGAACAGCTGGACTACCTGAAAATTACAATAAAAAAGAATCTTGATACAATATTACAATAAATTATCAAGGAAAATTACCCTGAAGCTCTAGAACAAGAAGGCAAAGCAGAAATAGAAAAAAATCTACCAATCACCACCTGAAATAAATTTCAGGAGGAAAATTTAGAGGAATATCATAGCCAAGTTACAAAGTTCACAGGTTAAGGAGAAAATATTGGAATCAACAAGGAAAAAAAAACAATTTAAAGATTATGGAACTGCAATAAAGATTACACAAGACCTTGCAGCTACTACATTGAAGAACTGTAGGTCTTGGAATACTATATTTCATATAGCAAAAGAGCTGGGGTTATGACCAAGGGTAACTTACCCAGCAAAGTTAAATATAATCCTGATTGGAAAAAAAAATGGACACTTAACAAACTGAAACACTTTCAGGTTTTTGTGACAAAAACCCTAAACTTAATACACATAACATCCAAGACAAATATAAGGTAAACATTAAAGACCAATTATAAGGGACTCAATAAGGGTCAAATTGTTCACTTCGTATTTGTGAAAATATTAGCAGTACTCTTATAGATTGTAATCATTATTTGGATAGTTTGAAGGAGAAATTGGGCTGAGGTGAGTGTGATGGGGTGATTCTTAAAAACTAAAACTATAGGGAAAGTTAAAAAGGAGTAATTATCTCATACAAATTAGGCATAAAAGGAAAAAATTGATAGAGAAGAAGCTAGTGGGGGGAGAGTGAGTAGTGCTGGAACCTTACTTTCATCAGGAATGGGTTAAAGAGGGTATAAATGGGTTGTATTATATAATGGGTTAAAGGTATAAATATATATGATATGTGTATAAAGTCTTCTAAATTAAGAAAGAAATAAGAAGACAAGGGGATAGGGTATTGGGGAAGGATAAGGCAGGGGCTTTTAAAGGGGTGGGTAAGTTAAGATAGAGGGTAGAAGTAAAGCAGAGGAATGAGGAGAGACAGGGTGAATAGGTTAAGAAGGATAGTGAGGGAAAATAGGAAGGAGGAAAGTACACAACAAGCAATTGTATTTTAGAATGTGAATGGGACAAATTTACCTATAAAACTGAAATGCATAGCAGACTAAAAATTTGAATTTAACAATATGTTGCTTTCAGAAAACATTATAAAAATGAGAGATACACACAAAAATAAAATAAAGGGCAGGAGTAGAATTTACTGTGCAAAAAAAGCAGAGATAGTAATCACGATCTCAGACAAAGTTAAAATTAAAGTAGTTTTAATCAAAAGTGAAAAATAGAGAAACTACACTGTATCAGCAATATTATTCAATATTGTTTTAGACCATTTAAAATACATAGACAGCATAAAATACCTGAGTGTCTACCTGCCAAAACAGACAGAGGAACAATATGAACATAAACATAAAACACTTTTTATACAAATAAACTCAGACCTAAATAATTGAAGTAATATTTATTGTTCAGGGGTAGGTAAAGCCAATATAATGTTTTTAAATGACGATTTTACTTAACTAATTTATTTATTCAATATCATCCCAATTAAATTACTAAAAAAAAATTGCTGAGTTAGAAAAAATAATAAAATTCATTTGGAAGAGCAAAAGGTCAAGAACTTCAAAGAAACCAGGAAAAAGAAAAGATGGAAAGGAAGTAGATTCAGCATTATTGGACCTTAAACTATATTATAAGGTGGAGCATTGTTGAAGTGTAAAAAGGATAATTTCAATTATTTGAAATTAAAACTTTTATGTATAAATAAAACCTATGTAACCAAAAATAGAAGGAATGTGGAAAATTGGGGGAAAAAAACTTTCATCTCAGGATGTGATTGCTTTAAAATATTGCTGTGCTGTAGGAAATGATGATCTAGTTGATTTAGAAAAACAAAGATTTGGACCTTTGAAGGAAGATGCTGTCTACCTTCAGAGAAACAGATGACAGGTGGAAATAAGCATAGTATGGTCTTGTATATATGTGTATATTTATAGATATATGTATATGTATAAATGTATGTGTTTGTGTGTGTGTGTGTGTGTGTGTGTGTGTTTCCTGACATCAAGCCTATTTTGGTTTCTTTGCAACTTCTATCAACCCTTACCCCTAGTTCTCCCTTCCCCTGACAGCCCTTTTGATACTTGAATACAACTATTGTTTCCCCACCACCATCACCACCTAGTCTTCTTCAGGTGAAATGTGTCTAGTGCCTTCAATCGATTCTTATTTGGACTCAAGGTCCTCCACCATAGTGATTTCCCACTTCTGGGGGCTCTCATCACCTTGAGTATCAGGCTAATGATTGTGGGTGTTATTCAATAGACAACAGTGAGACTTTGAAGAATTTAATGAGAGAGTGATATTGTCAGAATTGTACATTAGGAAGAATACTTCTGTAAAATTTGTAGGATGGTTTGGAGGGAAAGACAGTAGTGGCAGTTATGAGGTTGCAGGTTGTTATAATTGGTGAAAAAATATTATCATGGCTAGAACTAGGTGTGTTGGAAAAGGGAATGCAAAGGAAGAGATGCATGGGAAATATGGATATATACTCAACAGAATCTAAGCATTATAAAGGCAGAAGCTATTTGTCAGAAGAAAAGGAGTTGCTTCAGTCAAGGGGAAGGGAAAGATAATGAGGAAGACCACGAATGCATTGGGTTTGAGTACATATTAAAGGTTTAAGAAAATGTTGACTATTGTGAACCTTAGAGTTAAGTTGGGAACCAGGTAAAATTAATTCCTTTTTTCTGGTTGATAGGCATAACTTTAATATGCTTATGGGATTTCTTCTCCCTCTCCCTCCCCTCAAACCCTTGGGCAAAATAGATATCAATACAATAGAGATGTGTGCAGGTAGAGCACCAGAGAACCTGCTCTAATTTGGAAACTAGAAAGATAGTGGTTCCTTCAACAAAAATAGAGAAATATGAAAGTCCAAAAGAGGAGATGGTAGTTTGGGGCAGAAGAGGAAAATGAATTCATTTGGGGGGCATGTTGATTTTGAGAGTCTGTGTGACAGTGATGTAAGAAGAGAGCTCAGGAGAGGGACTAGAGCTAGAAATACAAGTTGGTCCAAAACTCTTTTAAATAATAATAATAATAAACTCATAGGAGTTTATAAATTACTCAGAGAGTATATAGAGAGAAGAGATAACTTAGGACAGAAACTTGAGATATACCCACAGTTAGAGGGTGGGATACGAATGATGAGATAGCAAAGGATAGAGGGAAGGAGTGGCTAGATGTGTAAGAAGAGAACAAGAAGACTATTGTCAACAATATCCATAGGGCAGAGAGAGCCCAAGATGAGAAAGGGGTCAACAGTACCTCATCCAAGCAAATCCAAGAAGGGGGAATATTGTGGAAAAGCCATCAAATTTGGCAATTAAGACGGCAAATATTTCATTTGAGTGATAAAGCTGAAAGTCAGGTTGCATAGTGTGCAGAAGTCAGTGAGAGGAGTGGAAGTGTACAGGCAGTTTTTATTTATTTTTCTTTTCTTATTTATTATTATTTTTGCTGAGGAAGAAATGAGAGACATATGATGGTAATTTGAGAGGATGGTAAGGTTTTAGTCAGACATTTTGACCATAGGGAAGACAGGTATATTTTAAGGCAGGAAGGAAGTAACCGGTAGCTCAGGAGAAATTGGAGAGACAGAGAGAGAGAAAGAAAGAGAGACAGACAGACAGACAGACAGACAGAGACAGAGAGACAGACAGAAACAGACGCAGAGGCAGAGAGGCAGAGAAGGAAAAGAGAGGAGGTAAGGATCAGAATGAAGAATAGATTTAGGAGAGTTAGGCATTGGGAAAGATAGATTGATAAGAAGTTATGATCAGATATGGGAATTTCAGAATTATTGATAATGGAAGTCAAATAACTTGTGGGCAATGTGGTAAAAATCAGGGGTATGATCATCACAGTGTATAATTGAGGGGGTAAGAGGAGCAGATCATGGTAGTAAAGTAGATTAGAAACTGGGAGGTTAGGGTATTTAAGGGCATATCAACATGCATGTTGCAGTCCATTAGCACAAGGGTAAGAGTTGGGGTGGAAAGGGGAGATGGTGAGCTGAGTATTGAACTCCTACAGAAAGGAAGGAGAATAGCATGGGGATTGGTAGATAATAGTAGGATTGAAGTTGGATGGTAAAATTGATATGGTGAGCCTCAAAGGAGTATAGGCTAAGTGGTGGAGGCAGAGAGAGTGTTTGGAAATGGCAGTGGGAAGGAAAGAGGATTCTTACTCCTCGTCCAGGAGTAGTGGGTTGGTGATGTGAGAGGAGGTTCAAACAATACAAGAAAGGAGGTCCAAGAATGCAATACTATCCAAGGTGATCCAGATTCCTCTGACTGACAGAAAATGGAAGGAGAATGAGAGGAAGAAGTCCAAAATGAAGGGAAATCTGCTAATTAAGGAATGGGAATTTTAGGGATAGGCAAAGCTGTAGTGCAGGCCTGCACAACCTGTGCCCACTGGCTGCTTATAGCCTGTAGCCTGCCAAAGGATTTCCATTACATACAAAGGATATTTTCCTCTATGTATTTCCTGGGCTGCCTGAAATCCTTTGGGCTGCAGCATGTGGTCCAAGGGCCACAGTTTGTGCAGGCCTGCTGTAGTGGGTCATTGGAAAGCTAGTGTTGAAACAGGCAGGAAAGAAAGAACAGATTGTGGGGTGGGGGCGGGGGCAGTTAGTTTATTCTTAGCCAGTATAGGATTCAGTAATAGTAAGAGGTAGTAAGAGTTTGCTTACTATGGGGGGAAAAACTGGGCAGAGTAAAAATTTTTTCTATGAAGGCTTCACCTTGAGTCATAGGGGTTAGGGTTTCACTCGGTGGCCATATGGTCAGAATGCATAGGGCCTTCCCTCAGTGGAATAGAAAAAGAGCCTTTTGACTGTACTAGACTTCAGCTGAGTAGTCACATGGTCTGATGATACCCAGCCTCTCCTTCCAACATTAGAGAAGGTCCGTGGTTAATTGCCTCAACTGGGAAATTAGTGATCATGAGAGTTTAGATTATAGGAAAGAAAGAAGTCCTTCAATGGTACTAAGACTTCTGAGTCAGTTCTGGAAAGGAACTGTTTTCCTGGGAAGCTCACAGGGTCAGTAAGACAGAGTCTGGAGCAGGTTTCATACAAGAGGTTCTAATGTTTATTTGTTATTAATTTTTTATGATACATTTTGTTTTTATACCACAGACATTTACAGATATTCCCCTCTCCCTTAAGGGGAATATCTTATGCCTTATAACAAAGAAAAAAATTAAATAACATTGACAGTATTTGGCAATGTATGCAACATTCTATATCCATAGGCCCCCACCTTTCCAATGAAAGGTTGGAAATGACTCTAATGATTTTTTTTAACCTTTGAAATCCCCACCAGCTCTCTCACAATGAAATGGGCTTCTTTTGGGAGATAGTAGGTTTCCTGTCATTATAAATCTTCAGTGATCACTTGTCAGTTGTATTTTAGGGGCAATTATTTTCCCCCGGGGAAGAGGTTGAACTAGAGGCTACTGAGGTCCCTTGTAACTGTTGGATTATATGATTTTCCAGGAGGAGTCTTGGGGAGCAAGAGTGCAGGGGATAACTGCTGCATTTCTTTATTCTGGGAGCCAGCTTGTACTGGGGAGGTGGTCCCCTCTATCTACAAGTCATGATCTGCCTGCCATAGATGTGCACACATGAGTTTGTCAGCTGTCACAGATGAAACTATTTTCTCTTGTAATCCATCCATTGACTCAGAGGTTCCAGGTTCCCCAGGGAAGTGTCACAGAACTACATGACATACCTGAGAGTACAGTTTTGCTTCCATAGCTCTGAGTTAGTTGTGGGTTTTTTTTTGTTTTTTTGGTTTTTTTTGCAGAGATGAGAGGAAGGAGGAAGGTAGGAAACAGCTATAAATGACAAAGGCACTTTGTATGATGGCCCTTTGTAAGGAAGGGGCTCAGAAGTACCCATGATTCTGGCACAAGGGGTCACACCATACACCATCCTGAATCCCTCAATGCATCTACCATACAGCTTTAAAACAGCAACAACTGCCTTCCATCTCCAAGGGGGCAGCTTCCCTGCACCATCTGTGAAGCTTAACTCTGGTGGAATGGGAGGGAATTGCTCAGAATAATATTCAGGGGTCTTTAATCACAGCCTCCAACTTGTCTTGCTGGCCTGAGAGCAGAAAATAAGGGAGAGAGAGAGAGCAAGTAAGAGACAAGTCTCAGTTTGTTTATTCTGTGTTTTAATAATTGGCTGATTAAGTTCCATTTTTATTTGGTTTCACTGGCAATCAGATAGAGAGCTGTAATATCCACTCACACCTTGTAATTACCATTAATTTCTTCCCTTTACTGTGCACAGTCAGGACAAGGTTGGCAGAGGAAGCCGTGGGAGAATGAGTGAATCAGACTAGAGTAAAAATGCATATTCATGAAGCCAAGCAAGCAGAGGCTCTGAGGAGAGCTGGAGCTGATGGGGAGGGCAGGAAGAGAAAGAAGGCTGAGAGACGGAAAGGGGGAAAAATACCTTGAATTGGAGACAAAGGGAAATGGAGGAAAATGTTGAAGTCAGCACAACAGCCTTGCTAGCTTAATTACCATAATGATGTAAAATAGTCCAATCAGCAATCTGGGGCTAATCTTTCATGTATTACAGGTCTCTCCTTCAGAAAGCTCCGCAGCTTAAATGCATTTTTAATGAAGATATTCGAGGCAAGCAGATAATTTCCCACTCTTTACAGGAGGGAATCAGAGCACATTAAATGGGCTGTTCCCTTTCCCTTTGACTGCCCAGAGTTCTTGCTCTGTCTAGCTCAGGGGAGTGATTGTCTTCCATGATGTGTCACTCAAGCCCTGCCTCTCCCGTGAAGCAGCTGGGGAACTTAGAGACTAGACGGGGCTCTGAACAATTTCTAGGCTTTAAGATTCGAATCCAATGATCTGGTGTCCCCTGGCCATTGGCTCTTTCTTTGTAACCCACAGAAATCTAGTTTTCTCAGCTGGAAAAAGGAAGGAGAGAGAGAGAGACAGAGAGACAGAGAGACACAGAGAGTCAGAGAGACAGGGAGAGAGAAACAGAGACAGAGAAACGACCGAAAGAGACAGAGACAAAGACAGAGACAGAGACAGAGATGGACAGAGGCAGAGAGATAGAGACAGAGAAAGAGACAAAGAGAGACAGAGACAGATAGACAAAGAGAAAAAGAGAAAGAGACAGAGACAAAGACAGACAGACAGGCAGAGAGAAACAAAGAAGCAATGTCCTCAGTGGCCCACTCTGTCCCATCTGGCTTCAGATTCATCAGCCTGGGCTTGACTATGTGATTCTCTCAGTCCAGATGCTGCTGGGACTCTTTCTGCCTCCAAACTATGACTTCATAATGCATTTGAACCATTTACCTGGGAAACATTCGTTTTCCAACCAGCATGGATACTAAGGGAGAGGCTCTGGGCCATTGGTGGCCTTCTTCCATCTAGCATAGGCCTTTCCCATGATTCCTGCCTTCACTGACTCACTGAGTCCTCGTCCACAATTAGGCGATATGGTACGGAATGAAGTTGATTTGATTCGTATAAGCTGCCTGTTCATTGTTCCATTGTTTCCTTGTCCAGATGTCTAAATGGTAATTAATCAACAAGTGTTTATTAAGCATTTTCTATGTGCCAGGCTCTGTTCTAAACACTGGGGACAGAAAAAAAGGCAAAAACAGTCCCTTCCCTCAAGGAATTTACATTTTAATGGAAGGGATAACATTAAGGAACTAGGTTCCCACAAAAAATATACAGAGTAAGGGGCAGCTAGGTGGTGCAGTGGATAGAGCACCGGCCACGAATTCAGGAGGACCTGAGTTCAAATCCGACCTCAGACACATAATAATTACTAGTTGTGTGACCCTGGGCAAGTCACTTAATCCCATTGCCTAGCCAAAAAAAAAAAACGAAAAAAAATATACAGAGTAGCTACAAGTCGATCTGAGAGGGGAAGGCATTGGCAGCTGGGGGAAACTGCACAAGACTTTCTGCAGTAGGTAAAATATTGGCTGATTATTGAAGGAATCCGGGGAAACTAAGGCAGGGGAGAACATTCTAAGCATGGGGGACTGCCAATGCAAAGATACTGAAATGGGAGGTGGAGTGTCATGCTTGAGGGACAGGAAGTAGGCTAGCATTGCTGGATTGTAGCAGGAAGGGCAGAAGGAGTAAGAAGACTAGAAAGATATCTATAGCCATTCCTTGCTCATGGGTTTTGGGGCTTGCTAAAGGGTCACCTAACGACAAGGTGATATAAAAGTACGTGATACAGTACCTGCTTGAGGCACTAGGAGGTATATAGCTATTTCTTTCTTCATTGACATTATGGAGGTTATTTGGTACGGTGTGAAGAATGTTCAACTCTAGTCAGAAAGACTTGGAGTCAAATTCTTCCTGTGGTACTTATTAGCTGCATGACTGTAGGCAAATCACTAAACTTCTCTGTGACTCCAGCAACTCCCAGAACTTATTTAGTTACATATGGGAGGTGATCTGCATTGGTAGAGGAAGTTCCCACATCAGGATTTCCCTTTGCTGATGAAATCATAGCTCCTTGGTGTATTCATCTACCCTTTGAATCCCTTTCACTTTGGAATTGATTGTATGACTAGGAAGACACTGTCACAGGACTGCCCAGCATGGCACTCCCTCTTCAGATAAGGTGCTGTGTTCTATGAGGAAAGCAGAATTGAAGCAGGTCAAAAGAAATGCGAGACGCACAAATTTAGAGAATCCACCCCAATTAACCCCAATCCTCCCCAAATCACATGGGTTATTTGTGCCCAACCTGTGGTAGAGCATTCCAAGCTTGTATTGGTCTGATCAGTCACAGTGGGACACACTATACCTTGACTCTAACATAGTGATGTCATTTTGGTCCTTTTTGAGAAGGAAGGACAACAGCCAACCCACTAATCCTCTTAAGAACTCTCAGTGTCACTAGTGTAGACCATTAAGAGAGCCAATTCCTCCTCAAAAAGATGCTATGAACCTCAGTCTTCCAAGGAAAAGGCCTATTTTCTACTGATATTCCATTGGCATATACCTTCCCAATATATTCATATAGGGCATGGAGAATTTAATGGTTAAAAGCTTCTAGAGCCAACTGGACTAAGGACAAATATCTGTATTTTTGCAGATGAAATTTCTTGATATCACTATAGTCAGTGCTTGAATTTTTAACTAGTTATTTGTAAGGCACCTATAACTGATTTACACAGGCATTTGGCAACTCAGGTTAATTTTAAACAACCACAGGAGGGAAACACATGTTTTTCATTGTCTATTTCCACAGTTGGGTGCATGATGATATGGTAGGTAGAAAATTCTTCTTTCTTTCTTTTTTTTTTTTTAAAATGAGTTATAGCCCTCTCATTTAAGTAGAGCAGACAAACTTTAGAGGAAGGAGAGTGACAGAGATAACATAACCACCTTTCTGTTTTCTGTTGCCCAGAAGGAATAAAGAAAGGGGAAGTGCCAAAATTTCAATTGTAGTGAAATGTTCACAAGAACTGTCCCAGTGTAAACGTCGTGGACAAATTTCAAGAAGTTGTGGAAACTTCTCTCTAGATCTTTGAAAATGTTATGGACCACACTGTAAGTGAATGGAACTACTCTGATACTTTTTTTTTTAATCTGTAAAATGAGGGGAATTGTATTAGTGGGTTCCCTTCTATCTCTAACATCTAACTTGCTATGATTCTAGTTTCTTCTTGTGAATGGTTTCACAGAACCAAAAAACCCCAGAATTGTGAGAAAACATGAAGGTACTCTAGTTCAACCCTTGCTCAAAACATGAATTATATTTTATTTTATCCCAGACGAATCTGCCAGCCTCTACTCGAAGACCTCTAGTCATAGGAAACTCACTATGTCCCATGGCAGTCCATTTAATCTTTGGACAGCTCTAATTGTTAGGAAATTAAATTGAGTTACACTCAACCTCCTTGTAACTTCCACTCATTAATCCTAGTTATGCCCTCTGGGAAAAAAAAGCAGAATATGTCCAATCCCTTTTTAACCTGACAGCTGTTAAAATATCTGAAAACTGTTCTCATGTCCTTCCTGAGTTTTTTCTTTTTTTCCAGGTTAAGCATCCTCATTTCCTTCAGCCAGTCCAAATATAGCATGATTTTGAGTCACCTCACAATCCTAGTCACCTTTCTGTGTGGGCATGTAAGTTCATCAATGATCCAACTAAAATTAGTTACTCAGAATTGGACATAATGCTCCAGATGGGATCCGATCAGAATGGAGCTGAGTGGAACTATTGCTTCCCCTTCTCTGGGCAGTCAATTTTCATTCAGGTCGTCTATGGTTACAGCAGTTTGGTTTGTTTTGTTTTGACTGCCACTGATTCATATTGAGCCCGAAGTTCATTAGAAACCCTAGGTTTTTCCCACATAAATTTCTATCTTATCATATATTTCTACCCTCTACTTACACGGTTGCTTTTGGGAACCCAAATCATGAATTTCCTATTATGCCTATGGAATTTCATCTTGTTACATCTGTGATATAATAAGAGGCTGTTGAGATATTTTTTGAATCCCTATTCTATCATTCAGTGTATTCTTGGCTATTATTCACGGCTTCATGTCACTTGAAAATTTCATAATCATGACATTTAGACCATCGCCATCCAAGTCATTAATGAAAATGTTGAATAGTTCAAGGCCAAGGACGTAGCTTTTTGTCAGTCCAATAGACACCTTTCTCCAGGGTGATGAATCAATCCATTAATTGACACTTTAGCTATAGTTGTTCAACCAACTATGAATTCACTTAACTAGGCTTTCATTGGTGCTCTATTTCTTTATCTCACAAAGCTATCATGAGGGACTGTGTAAGATGAGAAATTTACTGAAATCAAGATATACTCTGTGTTTAGTATTCCCCTCATCTACCAGTCTGATTGCTATATGAGAAAATAAATAAATGAGGGAATGACTTGTTCTTGGTGAACTCAAAGCAAGTTTGTCCTCATTGGCTCCTGTGACTTTAAGATGACATGGAGGCGACCTTATCTGATTCCTATAATTTCCACATCTCCCAGGAGTTTTTCCATATTAGTTGGAATTTAGTTGGGAGCAAAAGTTCCTTTTGTTTTGTTTTGTTTTGTTTTCTTCCTTCTGAGAGATGAAGTTTCCCTCAAAGCAAATCAAACACTTTTCAGGTGGTCTGCTTTTAGAATTCATCTTCCCATGAATATTAGGAAAATCCATGTCCTGTCTACTCTGTCTTGAATCTGTCCCATTCTATGCCCTTCATTAGGAGTAATCTTAATAGTAACTGACTTATTTAGCCATTATGCTCGTTGTCGTTTCTGCCTCTCCCTCTCCTTCTCCTTCTCCCTCTTCTTCTCCTCTTTCTTCTTCTCCTCTCTGGGGGTTATTGGCTAGATTTCTTTCTCAAAGACCAAGCCTTAAACCCAATTCACTCTGGAGTGCATAGATTGGACAACAATAGGTCCCTGCCCAAGCACCACTTAATGCTTATTTTTGGGTCCTCCTGGCTCCAAGTGAATGTAAAAAATAACTGTTTCTCTCTTGGCCAGCAACCCTGAGGATCTTCCTCTCCCAGTTTGATTTTTTTTTTTATTGAAGGGATCATCCCTTGACTCACTTCTTAAAGAGGCCTATTCGCTGAATGGACTTTACCTCACTCAAAATGAGAACCTGAAAAGACCTTAGCTTAAAAGAGTCAGGGTCTCCCATTGCATCCTGGGCCATCTGCAGTCGTCCTGATGAATATCTGGCCACTGGACCCAGACGGCTCTGGAGGAGAAAGTGAGGCTGGCAATCTTGCACAGACCTCCCTCACTCAGATCAAAGTCAATTGCAAGACATGTCATCATCTCCCTAATGTCATGGTCCTCTTCGAGAACAAAAGACAAACACAACAATAAGTTTACAAAGTTCTTTTTGCCCAATAATCACAACATAGTAGATAGAATGCTGGACTTTACACCTGGACTATCTCAGTTGAATCCAGATTCAGACTGTTCTGGCTGTGTGTCTGTATATTAGAAACGATAGGATTCCACCAACATTTTTTGAACAAGGGAGTGACACGGACACACCTTTACTTTAGGAATATGTCTTTGGCAGCTATGTGGAGGTGATTATAAAGGGAAGGAACTGGCTGCTGGGTAACCAATTAGGAGACTCTTAAAATAGTATAGATGAGAAGTGACAAATGCACAGACAGGATTGAATGCAAGATATATTGAAGAGATGGAGACAATAAGACTTGGCAACTGATTGAATCAATCCATCAAAGAGTATTTATTAAGCCTCTAACATATCCCAGGCACTGTCCTTATGAAGGAACTGTCTTGTTTGCTTGGGATATAATCAAAAGAGTGCTAGACTTCAAATCTGGAAGAATTGAGTTTAAATTTTGCTTTATACCCTCACTAGTTGTGTGACCCTGAGTAAGACTTTGTAACCTCCCTCAGGCTCAATTTCCTTATCTATAAAATGGGAATAATAATAACAGCATCTACCTCTAAGGGTTGTCATGAAGATCAAATGAAACAACATATGTAAAGCACTTTGTAAAGTGCCATATAAATGCTGTCTGTCTGCTTATCTATCTGTCTGTCTGTCTATCTATCTGTCTATCTGTCTGTCTGTCTAGCTAGTATTTTACAGCACGAAAAGTACTTTATATAAATTATTTCATTTGGTTCTATAACAAGTCTCTGAGGTAGTACTACAGATATTACTTTATTACTATTTTTATTTTATAGATAAGGAAACTGTAGTTCAGTGCAGTAAATGGTCCCAAACTATCTTGTATTTAACTGTTTTGTATATAGACTCATCTTCCTGAGCTCAAATCTGGCTTCAGACCCTTACTAGTGGTGTGACCCTGGGCAAGTCACTTAACCCTGTTGGCCTCAGTTTCCTCATATGTAAAATGAGCTAGAGAAGGAAATGGAAAACCACTCCAGTATCTTTGCCAAGAAAACCCCAAATGGGAGTCATGAAAGGTCAGAAACAACTGAAAAATGATAAACAAATATATTTGTATTTATTCCCATTTTATTTATGCTGTACTTATGCTGTCTCCCCCATGAGAATGCAAGCTTCTTATGAGTAGGGATTGTTTTCTTCTTTGTACTTACGTCTTCAGCATCTAGTACAATGCCTGGAACATAGTACTGCTTAATAAATGCTTGTTTCTAGATTCTATGATCTAAGAGATCTTTTATGATCTCAACTCTGAAAAACCCTCTCATCTTCCCATGAAAAATGGGCATATTTTGTCTTCTGTCCATATACAAGAAGGAAAACATATGACTTAGGAATGCTAAAAACACGTTTATGTAGCTCTTGAAGTTTGCCTTTTTTTCTTTTCTCTCATAAAAACCATGTGACATAGATAATATCTTACAAGTAATATCATTTTCATTTAGCAGATAGGTAGCAGAGGCTCAGAGATGTTAGATGGCCTGCCTAAAGCTACGCAGCTAGTGTGTATCTAGGACTCTAACCCCAGATTTCTGGACTCCAAGCCCAGCTTTCTTTCCACTAACACGTTGCCTTTTGGAGATTACATGAAGCAGACTTTAGCTGGTCCACCTCAGATTGAGAATGGCTTGCCCCAACCCCATTGGAATCCAAACCTTGGCATCCAAGCTACCTTCCCCAAGACCAGATCACTTGAGGCAGCTAAGTGGAGTAGTGGATAGAGTACAACCCTTGGAGTCAAGAAAACCTGAGTTCAAATCCCACTTCAAACACTTATTAGCTGCGTGACTCTGGGTAAGTCACTTAATCATTCTATACCTCAGTTTCCTCTTCTGTAAAATGTGGAAAATAATAGCACTTACCACCCAAGGGTGTTATGAGGATAAAATGAGATAATATTGGTAAAATACTTTGTAAACCTTTAAAGTGTCATAATAATGCTAGCTATCATTATTATTATTACTAAAATATTACGCACATGGTCTCGAATGCAAGAAGTGGCATTTATTTGATCACTGCAACATACGTTACCAAATTTTTTCTGAGAATGAAGAACAAACATCTCTAGATATGGTAGCTATGAACAAAACAGGTCCTTCTACAAGGAAGTGAAGGGAAGTACATATTTTAACAAAAGGCATAAAAACCTGAGACTAAAAAAAAAGCACTCTAGACAAATGTTTGTATATGTGAATATACACACAAATGTGTATATATATACACACACACACACACACACACACACACACACACACACATATATATATATACACACACACACATTATATATATATATATACACACATATCATGGTAACCACACCTCCGTGACCTGGAAGGGAAAGGGAGGAACACAACTTGTCTGAAAATAGGCAAATACAAAATATATACAAGGTAATACAAAGTACTTTCAAGAAGGGGAGAGTATTAACACCTGGGGCATGGCAGGAGGGGGGAGGGAAAGGTCAGATACAACCTTGAGGAGGAGGTGGTGCCTTACTCTGCTTTGAAGGAAACCAAGGGTCCTCCTTTATGGAGTTGAAATGAAGAGGGACTGCTTTCCCTGAGTCTTTGAAGCACTGAGCCAGCAGAATGGTAGTGCCTTAAGGATGGAAAGTGTTTATTTTTGTTTTTGTATTCCCACTACATAGCATAGCGCCTGGCACACAGACATGTCTGTATGTATATATGCATGCATATATATGCGTATAACATGTAATATATATACGTTTTTGTTGTTCAGTCATTTCAGTCATGCATGCCTCTTGTTGACCCCATTTGGGGTTTTCTTGGCAAAGATAGTGGAGTAGTTTGACATTTCCTTCTCCATCTCATTTTGCAGATGAGGAAACTGAGGAAAATAGGGTAAAGTGACTTGTCCAGGGTCACACAGCTAATAGGTGTCTGAAGCCAGATTTGAATCCAGGAAGATAAGTTTGACTTCAGGCCCAGCACTCTATCCACTGCAACACCTAGCTGTCCTACAGTCAGGAAAATCTAGGTTCAAATTCAACCTCAGACACTGCCTAGTTGTATGACCCTGGGACAGTCACTTAACCTCTGTTTGCCTCAGTTTCCTCAGCTATAATATGTTGATAATTCTAGTAACTACTTCTCAGGGTTGTTGTGAGGATTAAATGAGGTAATAATTGTAAAGAGCTCAGTACAGTGTCTGGCACATAGTAAGCATTATATAAACGTTAGTTATTATTATTGATATTGTTATTGTTGCTGTTATTGTTCCTTGTCATCATAAGTATCATCATCATTATTATTATATAAACCCAGGTGTTTCTGACTTCAACATTACTCCTCTTTCTACAGTTCCACAATTCCATTTTCAGTGGTTTAGATAGATGGAGGGCCTTCTTTGCTCTCTTAGTCACAGCAAGAACTATCCAGAAAGCACCTCCATGCTAAGCTATATTGTACCTGGTCAAGGAAATGGCTTAGGGTAGAGTGGATAGTCTCTTAGTTACCACAAAAAATTAAAGAGAAGCCACAGATGGATGGGGAATATTTGAAAAGGTGGTCTCCAATAAACCTGGACTCCTCCTTTCCTTGACAACTGAATGATTTTCTTTTTCACATCCCTTGCACTTAGAGCTTATTTGATTTAGAATGAGAGGAGAAAATGAACAAGCAAGAACTCATAACTTCCTTCTCCCAATGATCATAACTATTCAATAGACAGTCCTTAACAAGTTCCACCACTAACAAGCTGCTGTCGTTTTCGTGTTTGGGGAATGGCTTAATCCTGGGTATGATAACATCCTCAAGAATGGGGAGTATTAAGCTGTGACAGCTTTCCACTGACTTAAGCAATTGCCATATGAAAACACCTTTAGCAGCTCCCCTCTTCATCTGCTCTCCCGCTTTTCCTCCCCACCAGGAAAAGCTAGGCTCAATACTACTATTAAATTACCCTCAGAAATAAGCTCCTCAAGGAAAAATCAATGCACATGTGTTTTAACACTTGTCACCGATAGATCAAATGGCCAATCTCACATATATTATTCCATGCAAAGGTTTAAATTTTACAGAAACTCTCTTTGGTGGCATGTTTGAGAGCTCATTGGCTGTTCAGTGGGTTGAGTGGAGAATAAGGATAAGGAGAAAGAAAGGGAGAGGAAGGCCATTTTTTTTGTCCTGTTTACTCAGCAGTTCTGAACCTGGCCTGTTCTTAATGAAGACTGTGCATCAATCCTAAAGGAGGGGATAAAAACAAAATAAAATAAACTATAACTCTGTACCCAGGCTTTAGTGGCTATCCTTTTTCTAATGAACTAAATTGCTTTCTATTTCAATCATTTTCCCTTGTTTTAATCACTGCCTTTCTAACTTTGAAAGTTTTTTTTATGAAGGAAATTAACAAGGAAAAATTAACAAGGAAAATTAACAAAAATAATATTGAATAATAATAATGATAATTTTTAATGAAAGAAAATGAAACATGAAGTATGTGCCTTACCTGACAAATAAAACCAAACTTTTCTGACTTATGTGTGAGCATGGAGGGGCAGGTCCCTAGTAACTATGGGAAGCTAGGTGGCAGGAAGACCTGAGCCCAAATCCAGCCTCAGACATTTAACTAGCCATGCAACCCTGAGCAAATCACTCTTTTTCTATCTGTTTCCCTATTTGTAAAATGAGGATGATAATAGCACTGACCTACAAGGGTTGCTGTGAATCTTAAATGAGGTAATATTTGTAAAATGCTTTGCAGACTTTGAAGTGGTATGTAACTGCTATTATTATTATTATTCCTATGCCTCTATTTCCATATCTGAAAACAAGATGCTATTCTGTGCAGCTAATTTTACAATCAAGATTATTGAAATATCTTATTATATAAAATGGTGAGGAGGGGTTCATGAGCTGAAAGGTCAGTATGGATTAACAATGCAATGGAACATTCAAAAAACTAATTTGATGGCAGAGTACAATTAATAGAAGTGAAATGCCCAGAAAAAGAGGGGGGATAGTTTGCCCTTTTCAAAGAGCTGAGTAAAGAGGAACGGGGATGGAATTTGGAAGTAGATGATCTGTTTTTGAATCTATGCTCTACTACTTTCTGCCTGTGTGACCCTGGGAAAGCTACAGTCTCTCTGTGCCTCAGTTCCTCATCTATAAAATGCAGGGTTTGACTTACATGGCCTCTAAGCCACCTTCCAGCTCTAAATCTGTGATTATCTATGTACTATGAGCACTCAGAGAATATTCATATTTTTATTTGTATTTGTTTATTTAATATTTACTTTTTTTTTGGCCATCTGGTATATGTCAATAAGAAAGTAACCAGGTCACTATTGGAAAATAATAATGATAATAATAATAGCAATAATAGTTGATATCGATGAGGCACATTAAAATTTTCAAAGTACTTTATAAACATTATTTGATTTGATCCTCACTACCCTGAAAGGATTTGTTTTTATTATCACCATTATAAAGATAAGGAAATCAAAATTCATAGGAGTCAAATTACATGCCCATGTTTATTTAAATATTAAGATTTATGAGTGTTTGGTGCTAAGTGTCAAGTGGATATTGAAACCATGTCAGGCATGGTGAGCAAGCTGAGGCTGGTGAATCTCTTGAGTCTGTGGACTAAACAGATTGGGTATCTACACCAAATTCAGCATTAATATGGTGAGCCCCAGGAAAGGAAGAGCCACCAAGTGGCCTAAGTAGGGGTGAACCCACACATGTGGGAAACATATCAGATCAGAGCTGCCAAGCTAATCGGGGGTGGAGCAAGTAAGCTCCTGCATTTTCAGCCTAGGCTAGAGAGAGAGAGAGAGACCACATCTTAAAACAATTTTAAAAACACACACACACACACACACATGCACACACACACACACACACACACAGAAAGAGAGAGAGAGAGAGAGAGAGAACTGGGAACATTTTAACTGGAAAAAGAAGATCTAAGAGGAATGTGATCCTTGATTTCAAGTATATGAAGGACTGTCATATGAGCTAGAAATTAAACATTTTTTGTTTGACCTTGGGAGACAAAACTAATGGGCGATAGGTACAGAGTAGGCAATTAATAAAAGGTTATCAGACAAATGAATGATGTCATATAGAGTCCAATATAACTAATAGAGTTGTTTAAACTATTAGAAAACAGCAATAATAAAACAATAACTATCTAAAGGTTTTTAAAAAGTGGAATCAAATTTCTCATAAGATACTGAGTTCCACCCAGGAGCTATATGAACACAATTACAAAACACTTTTCACACATTTAAAGTCAGACCAAAATAATTGGAAAAACATCAGTTGCTCATGGGTAGGCCGAGCTAATATAATAAAAATGACAAGTCTACCTAAGTTAGTTTACTTATTCAGTGCCATACCAATCAAACTACCAAAAATTATTTTGTAGAGTTAGAAAAAATAATAACAAGATTCATTTGGAATAACAAAAGGTCCACAATATCAAGAGAACTAATGAAAAGAAATGCAGGGAAAGATGGCCTAGCCATTTCAGATCTTAAATTGTATTATAAAGCAGCAGTTACCAAAACTGCTTGGTACTGGCTAAGAAATAGAGTGGTGGATCAGTGGAATAGAATAAATATGTAAGATACAATAGTCAATGACTACAGTAATTTATTATTTGATAAACCCAAAGTCCCCAGCTTCTGGGATAAGAACTCACTCTTTGACAAAAACTTCTGGGAAAACTGGAAAGAGTATGGCAGAAACTAGGCATAGATCAAAATCTCACACTATATACCAAAATAAAGTCAAAATGTGTTCATGATTTGGATATAAAGGCTAAGACTATAAGCAAACTGGGATAGCAAGGAATAGTTTACCTATCAGATTTATGGAGAACAGAAGAATTCATGACCAAACAGGAGATAGAGAACATTACAAAATGCAAAATGGATAACTTTGATTATATTAAATTGAAAAGTTTCTACACTAACAAAGCCAATGCAACCAAGATTAGAAGGAAAATGGAAAATTGGGAAAGAATTTTTATAACCAGTCTCTCTGATAAGGGCCTCATTTCTAAAATATGTAGAGAATTAAGTCATTGATACATGGTCAAAGTCAGTGATAAATGGTCAAAGGATATGAACAGACAGTTCTCAGATGAAGAAACTAAAGCCATCTATAGTCATGTGAAAAAATATTCTAAATCACTATTGATTAGAGAAATCCAAATCAAAATAACTCTGAGGTACCACATCATACCTATCAGGTTGGCCAACATGACAAAACAGGAAAATGATAAATGTTGGAGAAGATGTGGGAAAATTGGAACACTAATGCATTGTTGGTGGAGTTGTGAAATGATTCAACCATTTTGGAGAGCAATTTGGAACTATGCCCAAAGGGCTATAAAAATGTGCATACCCTTTCACTCAGCAATAACACTTCTAGGGCTGTATCCCAAAGAGATCATACAAATGGGAAAAGGACCCACATGTACAAAAATATTTATAACAACTCTTTTTGTGGTGGCAAAGAATTGGAAATTGAGAGGATGCCCATCAATTGGGGAATGACTGAACAAGTCATGGTACATGAATGTAATGGAATACTACCGTGCTATAAGAAATAATGAGCAGGGAGACTTCAGAAAAACTTGGAAACACTTGTATGGACTGATGCTGAGTGAAGTGAGCAGAACCAGGAGAATGTTGTGCACAGTAACAGCCATGTTGTGTGATGACTAACATTGATAGACTTAACCCTTCTCAGAAATACAAGGATCTAAGACATCTCCAAAGGCCTCATGATGGAAAATGCTACCCACAACCAAAGAAGGAACTATGGAGTTTGAATGCAGATTGAAGCATACTACTTGCCAATTTTTTCTTCTGTTGTGTTTTGTTTCCTCTTCCTGGTGGTTCCTCCTATTGGTTCTAATTCTTCCTTACAACATCATTAATGTGAAAATATGTTTAATAGGAATGTATATGTATAGCCTATAGCAGATTGTGTGCCATCTTGGGGAGGGAAGTGGGGAGAGAGGGGGAGAAAAATTTAAAACTCAAAAGTTTATAGAAGTGATTGTTGATAAAACAAAATAAATTAATTTTTAAAAAAGGAATAAAAAAGTTATTGAGTTCCCTATAACCCAAGGTTCAAACAGAAATTTGGCAACCATTTGATGGAGAAGCTATAGAGAAGATTCATGTTAGAGGTAGGGATTAGATCAAATGTCTTCAACATTTCCTTTCAACACAGGTTCTACAATACATTTGATGTACTTTGTAATTGAATTGAATGTGTTGGTGAAGTACATAGAATAGAATAAAAAAACAAAAAATAAAAAAACCAAACCTCTATTAATAAGCACAGAGAAATAAGGCATTGGTTATTCTATCAATATGTGTTGGAGTCCTCATTTGACCAGTTTACTGGATTATAGCCTTAGGATTGTGAAAGAACTTTAGAAGTCAACTAGAGCTAGCCTTTCTCCAATACACAAGGAGCAAGGATAGAAAGGCAATGGGACATAATGAATGGAAGTAGATGTGTTTGAAATCTGTTTCATACATTTACCGGTTGTGTGACCCTGGGTAAGTCACAGCTTCTTTCTCCCTTATTTTCCACATTTGTAAAATAGCATTAATAATATCTACCTCGCAACATTTTTGTGAGGATCAAATGAGGTAATATATGTAAAGTACTTGGTACACCATAGTGTAATATATAAATGTTAGCTATCATCATCATCATCATCATCATCATCATCATGAGGTTTAAATGAGACTGTACATACAAGCATCTTTGCAAATCTTTAAGTCTATGTAAACATGGACTGCTCTAAAGATGATCTACAGAATGTTTTCCAAACCTCACTTTAACCAACTGTTCCAAACACCTCCTCTGCCAAAGCCTTAACCAGATTTGCTAATGAAAAAACAAACTGACTAATTGGAGTTTCTCCTCCTCACCTGAACCCTTCCCACCTTCAGATAGTAGTGCTAATGAGCAGGGAAATGGCCAAGAGGGTTGCAGTAGGAGGGAATAAGAACAGAAGGGGGCAGGGGGAGCCTGGATGAGTCACACACTGGAGAAACAGTCTCTGAATAACTGAGGACTGGGGAAAACAGGCCTTTTATTGAACAAAGCAAATCTTGCAGAAACAAAGCTTGTTTTTATGTTGCTTATTGCAGGCAGGAAGCTGTAATGACTTTCTTCTATCATACTTCTCAATGTGCCCAGAGGCTAATAAGTGATGGGCGCATCCAATAAATGTAACATGGTGATAGCCTGTTCATTTAAAAAGCCAGTTTGGAGTGTTTATTTATGATTTGACAAACTTCTGGGAGAACCTGGGTTTCTGGATGGTACGAATGAATTACCATTTAAAGCATATTGTACTTATTCTGAGCACACCCGGCCAGGAAGCTGAGTTGAAAGGGTCAGGTCCTAAGTTTAGGTGGCAAATATTAAAATAAGTAGAAAATTGAAGGATCAAGGACATTTCTCTAGCTCTCTCTTTTTACCCAGAGATTGTGGATGGCGATTCTCTGCTTAAAGGCCATTGGTGTATACATCATCTTTAACCAGAGTGAGGGGAGATCCTAGAGCTGCAGAGGCAAGACTGTCATGGTGTAAGACTCTGTTTAGTGTGAATACTGTAGTCGGGGCTCACAGAGGCACAGTTGCAGGCCTCAGTGATGGTCCTCAACATTAGGTGAAGGGGAAGGTGGTGCTAATGGCATCTTCTTACAGTTGACCTTCTTACACTTGGAACCAAGAGAGGAACTTTGGGAATACCCATCCCAAGTGTGTGGAAACATAAGGAAGAGCAGAAACTCCACAGCATTTGGAAGGTTTAGTTCTCAGAGCCATATGGGAGTTTCCAATAAAAGGAGATAGTGTATGGAATTGTAAAGCAATGTATAAATAGGAACTGTATCACCTACCCCAAAGGCTGATTTAAGAACTCAATATTTGTATGTACATATATGCATATGTATATTTATGTGCCACAAATATACGTATGTATACATTTGTTGTTTGTTTATTCGTTTTCAGTCCTGGCTTATTCTTTGTGACCCCTTTTGGGGTTTTCTTGGCAAAAATGTTGGAGGGGTTTACCATTTCCTTCACTTCATTTTATAGATGAACAACTAAGAGAATCAATGTTAAGTGACTTGCCCAGGGTTACACAGCTAATAAGTGTCTGAGACTAGATTTGAACTCAGGTCTTCCTGACTCCAGCCCTGATGCTCTACCCACTGTGCCACCTACCTGCCCTGTATATGTATGTATATGTATATACACACGTGCACATACACATACATACACACACACACATATATATGTATATAATAGTTAATGTGTATGTAAAGCATTAAAATCTGCAAGTGCCTTACAAATAATTCATTTTATCCTCACAACACTCCTACAAGCAGGTGTTATTATTATTTCCATTTTATTAATGAGGAAACTGAGGCAGAAGGAAGTTAAGTGACTTGCCCAGAGTCCCACAACTTGTAAGCACCTAAAGCTGTATTTGAACTCAGTTTTCCTAATTCCAGGCCCAGTGCTCTATCTGCTGTACAACCCAGCTGCCTCAATTGCCAGTCTCCAGTCAGAATGACACCTAAAACGTCCCAGATAAATAATTTTCTTTCCTATTCCCTAGATATATTACCTAAAGAAAATTCTACCACCTCCCTGGCAACCACAGGACAATGGAAAGAACAGTAGATTTGTTCATTTAAATAAGACAATGTACATACAAGCAACTTTGTAAGCCTTCAAGTCTATATAAACATGGACTGCTCTAAAGATAATCTACAGAATGTTTTCCAAACCTCACTTTAACCAACTGTTGTCACTGATTATTTGTATGACATTGGCTGGGTCACAACCTCCCTGGGCTTTAGTTTGCTCATAGATACAATAATGGGGTTGGATTAGATGGTCTCTAGAATCTGTGCTGGTTTTAAATCTATGATACTTCAAATATTACCCTGGGTTTGATAATACTCAAAATCCCTCCATAAATCTAACTTTATCTATTTGTTAGACGTTTGAAGATACTTTGAACAGTATCTCAAATTTTGCTTCTTAGCTTAAGATAATATATTTAGAGCTGGAAAGAAGCCATCTAGGCCATTTTAAAGAATGAAGAAATTGAGGCCCAGAGACGTTAATTGACCTACCTGAGGTTACACAGGTGACAACAGAGATAGAGTTTGGGGCCAAGTCTTCTGGCTCCAGATACAGTGTACTTTCCACAGTACCACACTACATATGTTTCCTTGCAGTGCTGAGCACATTGAAAGGTTCCAATAACCATTAATCTGTCAAACTGCCCTCTGCCACAACCAAAAACCATTTCTACTCCAGTTCTACTTAAAATGAAAATTGAGAATGAGTTCACCATTCTTTTTTTTATCATAATCCTTCATCTATTTGAAGGCTGTTATTAAGTCTCCGCTTAGTCTTCTCTTTGCTAAAAAATATCATTTATTTCACCTTTTTTTCATGGGCTCCATTCCCAAACCTATAATTATTTTTACGGCATCCACAGACTGTTAGAATTGGAATAAATCTCAGAGGTCAGCTTATCCAACTTGTATTTGAGCAGGAATTCCCCTCCTCAACAACCCCTCAACGCATTTATCCAGCCTCTACTCGAAGACCTCTGATGAAAGGGAACCCACTAGCTGTGGAAGCTAATTCTACTTTGGAACGGCTCTAATTTTAGCAATGAAAAAAAAAAGCAAAGAACTATAATATGCCTCTCTTCAAATTCACCCACCACTCTTTTTCTTTAAGACCACTTCAATCTCCCCCTCCCTCCAAGTCTTTTCTCCTCCAGGATGAACATCTTCAAATCCTTTGAGAAATCTTGGGTATGGCACAGTCTCTAGTCCTCTTACCAGTCTGGTCATCTTCCACTGGACATGCTTTATTTTGTCAGAATTCCCATGTCCCTTTTAACCTGTGGCATGCCAGGCTGTTCCCAGTTCTCTTGAAGGGCCTGATCCAAGCTCAGGATAAAAGGAAAGAAAGGAGTGGCAATTTTAAGCTTAAAAATATATAGTGTCAGAGAAGTCAACATTCTCCTGGCTAATTTTTAGCCCATATATTTGTAATTTCTTCACTAGAATTTCCTTTTAATTTGGGTGGTGTTTGGATCTTTCATCTATTAAAAATTTTTATTTTATTTTATTTTATATTTTAGCTTTGCTAGATATCAGAATCAGGACAGAGACAAATCCTTTGCTGACTAATTAAAGCCCTGCATGTTAATGAACTCCCAGCACTTTTCTGCCTTGGAGTGTTTGCAGCCCCACAGGAAATTAATAAGAGCTTTAATCACTTGGAGACTGGAAAGGTCAGTGCCCACTAAGGGTTCAAATGCAAAGAAGGCAGTACAATCATATCCTATTTAAAAGCATAACAACAACAAGCCTTGGGCAATTGGAGCATAACAGCATCAATAGACAGATAAATTAAAGGATCAGCTCTGATCATAGGACTAGAGGTGGGAGGGAAGCCCCACAAAACAATGAGTTGTTTATCATTATATGCTTTGCTATTATTCCCCTCTGTCTCATCCCTCACTTCATACCAACAACTCGGACATAGACAATGGAGTTGTTCATGTCATATTATGTACCCCTAGATTTTCAGAGCTACAGTGGAACAATACTGGCTGTCTCCTATCTAACATATTTGTACCTAGTCAGTCAGCCAGCTATTGAAATTCCAGGTCACTTAGGTACTCCAGGTTCCCAGAAATGGGCTGTGAGCAATGGTAATCATTTGAGTGACTTGGCAGAAGGAATGGGATTCCATTGTGTAAAACTGACCAGCTCCACCAGGTCCCAGTGGTCATTTTCAATAGTAGAATACATTATACAGGGAAGAAACTGGAGGCAGTTGGAAAGCTATTGCAGGAGACCAGGGGAAGGCTAATGAGAGCTTGAACTAAGGTAGCAGGAGTACAAATGGAATGGGATGGTTATAAGAGATACTCTATTCCATTTTCAGATATGAGGATTAAGGAAAAGGTAGAAGTCAAAGATGACTAAACCACAAAGAATGGTGGTACCATGGACAGAAATAGGGAACTTAGAAGTGGAGCCAGTTGAGGGAAGGGGAATTTGATTTCTAGTTCATCTCTAGTCATATTGAATTTCAAGAGACAGCAAAACATCCAAAGTAGAAATGTCCGGCAGAGAACTGAAGATGAATTATCGTAATTCAGCAGATAGGTTGAAGCTGTAGAAATCAATTTGTGAGGCATTCATAAAGAGAAGAGAGTTGAACCCAAGAAAATGGATGAGATCTTTGAAAACTAAAGTATAGAAAGGGAACCCCAGAGGATTTAGAATTGAACCTTGAGTCACTTGCACAAATTTTGGGTTGGAACAAAAAAGAAGAGCCACTTAAAGAGATAGCAATCCTAGAAGAAAACCTTGATACTGTAGGAAGGTGACAGCCAAAGGTGGAATAGAATAGAAGGTAGGGTTAGTCTACAATGGCAAATACTACTGAGAGGTCAATGAGAAATAACCATTGCATGTGGTAATAAGAGAGTTATAAATGACTTTTGACACTACAGATAGAGTAGAGCAACAGTGGGAGTAGATGCCATATTATTTTTCTGCATTCTCTCATTCTTGTAGAAGTTTGCCCATCCTTCAAGATCTATCCAGTTAAGATTCCACTTTTTCCATGAAACATTACTAATTACCCTGCCTGAAATAATACTTCTCTCTTCTGACCTCCTATATAACTTGCCTGTCCCAAAAATTTGATATTTCTCATTTTCTGTCTTATGTTCTAGTTTTTTCAACTACCTGAGAATAGGGATCATATATTCTACAGTCTGAGGTCCCCACCCCTCAGCACCTAACACAGTTCTATATACCTGGTAGATGCTCTTTAGACATCTCTTGGTTTATGTAATAGATTGGATTCTCACAATATGCCTCTGATTCAAAGACCAGGTCATCTGTAAACTTGAAAAGGAGGTACTACCCATGAACACAGAAGATTTTTTTTATAGAAATCAAATAATGAAATTGAAGAACAAATAAAATAACAAACAAGTTTATTAAACACTAAATTTGAATCACTTAAAGATTTAAAAATTAAGTTCATTGTTTTGGAACTCAGTAACTGCCAACTCAACGTAGGGCTATTTATTAACTTCTTTTCTTTTTTTAAATACCCTATACAATACTCAGCTTTAACCTTGACAAATTTATGAGTGGCTACAAAAGCCTGTCTGGAAATAGGCTGTTTTCTGAATATGGAGTGTCTCCTAATATGGTAATCCTACCTATCGCCTTTTCTACAATGAAAGAAGAGTTGTCTGCTGATGGTATGAGTGGAGAAGAAATAGAAGGGGAAAATTTGTTAGCTCCTATTTGCTCATTAAATCAAAATGTATCACCTCTCTGAGGAAAGAAGGAAGGAAAGAAAGAAGGAAGGGAGGGAGGGAGGAAGGAGAGAGGGAAGGAGAGAAGAGGGAGGAGGGAAAGAGGAAGAATGGAGGAAAGGAGGAAGAAAAGGAAGAGAGAGGAAAAGGGAGAGAGGGAGGTAAGGAAAGGATGGAGAGAGGGAGGAAAGAAGGAAGAAAGAAAGGAAGAGAATATGAAAGGAAGAAGGGAAGGAAGGGAGGGAGAGAGGAAGGAAGGGAGAGGAGATGGGAGGGAGGAAAGGAAGAGAGAGGGAAAGGAAGAGAAGGAGGGAAGGAAGGAAGGAAAGAACAAAGGAATGAAAGATGGAAGGAAGGAGGGAGGGAAGGAGAAAAGGAGGAAGGAAGGAAGGGAAATAAAGCAGGAAAAATGGATTTATAAAGTGTTTACTATTTGCAAGGCACTATTCAAAGTGATAAGAATAAATATATAAGCCAAAAAAGTACAGTCTCTGTCCTCAAGGATCCCTAATTCTACTGAGGGAAGACAACCCAAAAAGGGGACTGAAAAAAAATGGTGTGATAGTACAGAAGGGAGGGAGTAGTTTTGAAGTCCAGAACATAGGCTCAAGACCCAGATGGGTCTGGTCCCCTCCACAAAATGGAGGCTGCAAGAAGGACACACCAGTAGGAGAAGGGGAAAGGCCTTACAGAGATTGAAATACTTCATAAAGAGCCATGAAAGATTTTTAATTTTTTTTTCTTTTTCCGTTTCTTGTCCTCCCTGGATGAAGTATTATATGTATTAAGAACAAAATCCCGAACTCTAACAACAGGTTTAATGGATTAAAGTTTTATTTGAAGAAACTTATTTTAATTATTCTAACCTCCTCTAGCTCGCATGTACTAAACACCATCCCCCACTATGTTGTCTCCTTCAAAAACAAAGAAAATATCCATTCTCCTCCCTCTCCTCAGAAACTCCATTTGTTTAATGACATGATCTTCTACACAATTGATTATGAAAGCCTCAAGTACCCAGTCAAGCCACGGATCAATCATAGCCACTGCATAGAGAAAATGACTATTTGGCAACTTTTATCATCTCTACTAGTGCTGCTGGCACTCAGCTCAAGCTGAGCTTGTATGCACTGCCTCCATTCTATAATTCTGCAACTTAGGTAATGAGTTTAGTTTCTTACTCAGCTAGGGTGTTCAGGTTGGCGATTACTCATCTCCAGTTCCTAGGGTCTTCTGATACAAATTCCCAGTTCGCTTATGGATTTGATGATAGTAAGAAGGATATGAAGTTTCCTGTACACTCCATAGTTATTTCTGGTAGCTGCCTAAAAGAATCTGATTCAGATGACCTCTAAGGTACTTTCCACCTCTAAATCTGTAATCCTATGATCCTCCAATACCAAGAGACTGAGAAAGTGAGATCCTATTTGGCCTAGAGGTGATGCAAGGTGAAAATAGGAAGAGAAAACAGGTTTACCCACTAAAGTAGATTCTAAAACTATGTTGTATACCTGTTTCTTCCCAAGATTGTGCATAGTTTGTTCCCTAATATTCCTCACATTTAAAAAAATATTTCTACCATGCTAAATATTTTATTTGGCATTTATTAAGTGCCTACCATGTGCCTGGCAATGTGCTAAGCACTTAACAAATATTATGTTAATTGATCCTCAAAACAACCCTAGGAGGTAGTTTGCTATTATTAATACTTTATAGTTGAGGAAACTGAGGCAAACAGAGGTGAAGTGACTTGCCCAGAGTCAGAAAGCTAGTAAATGTTGGACAAATTTGAACTCAGGTCTTTCTGACTCCAGACCCAGCAGTCAGTCTGTTGCACCATTTAACGGTCTCATTTGTCTAGGTGTGCATTAAGGACGACATCCATGTACTCACAATGCTAAGCAAAACTGAAGGGAAGAGGTGCATTTCCAAGCTGTTAGCTATTAAAGAAAACATCAGCCTTTTATTTTTAACCAAGTGATGGCATAGGAGGACCAGAGGTGAAAACTTGGTTCACTCTGTTTGGAAGTCTCCATGAGATTTTGTCATGCCCTCTAGTCAGAGTCAAATCAAATGAACAAGCATTTAATAGTCACCTACTATGTTCCAGGCACTGTGCTAAGTTCTGAAAATGCCAACTAAAAATAAAACTACTGTGATGGTGAATGCTAGGGTAAGATCTGGGTTTAAATCATATAGAGCACCATTGTGGAGAAAGATATTCTATAAATTTCCCCTGTGGACTTTGTAACTATCGACAACTGACACTTGCTCAGTAAAGCCCTACCCCCTTACCACCTGTTGCAAGTGAATATTTTAATAACTTCCTTAAAGATCAACCCTCTCTCTGCTCTCTCCTCCAATTCATCCTTCACACTTCAGCCAGAATTACCTTTCTTATAGAAAGATTTGTTCATATCACTCCTCTGCGCACAAATTTTAATGCCTTCGTCTTGAGTGGTGAGTAAAACATAGCCTTCATTTTTGCCTAGCATTCAAGACCCTGTATTGGAAGCCACCACTTTACCTTTCTAGCCTAATTTCACACTATTTCCCCCTAAATACTCTCCACTCCAGCTAAGCAGGACGACTCTTTCCCCAACAGAACATGTCCTCTGCTCCAACCCCATTGCTTTTGCTTTCATTGTTCTCTATACCTCCAATGTCCTCCATGATCTTTTACCTGTTAAGTCACTACCTATCCTTAAAAGTTATCTCCCCTATGGAGCCTTCTATAATCCCTCTGTCTGGTAACAGCCTTCACCCTTGTGCCTCATATAAAACTGTGAGCTATCACTGATGACATGCAGTAGGATCATTGGGTCCAGAATTTGAAAAAGCAGCCTCAGAGACCACTCAATTCAACCCCTTTATTTTTTGGAAGAGGAATCGTAAGTCCATGGAGGTGAAAGGACTTTCCAAAGACTATAAAGGTGGTGATTAGCAGAACTGGGATTCAGACCTCAAACTTCTGGTTCTAATGCCCATATTCTTTCCATTTCACCATTTTGTTTTTATAACTAGTATGTGGCATGGTAAATAGACCACTGGACTAGGAGCCAGAAGGACCTGAGTTCAAATATGGCCTCAAACTCTTACTTGCTGAGGGACTCTGGACAACTCACTTCATATCTGCCTGTCTCAATTTCCTTATCTGGGGAGCATCTAGGTGGCTTAGTGGATAGAGCTCCAGCCTCGGAGTCAGGAGGACCCGAGTTCAAATGCGGCCTCAGATACTTGACAAATTGTGTGAGCCTGGTCAAGTCACTTAACCCCAACTGCCTCACCAAAAAGAAAAAAAAATCCTTATCTGAAAATTGGGGGATAATGATAGTACCTACCTTGAAAGATTGTTCAGCATATAAAATGATATAAGTACTTTACAAACTTTAAAATGATATATCATTGTTGTTGTTGTTGTTATGTTGTTTTAATCATGCCTGACTCTTCGTGTCCCCATTTAGGGTTTTCTTGGCAGAGATACTGGAATGGTTTGCCATTTCCTTCTCCAGCTGATTTTACTGATGAGGAAACTGTAACAAATAGGGTTAAGTGACTTGCCCAGGGTCACACTACTAGTAAGTGTCTGAGGCTGGATTTGAAATCATTCCTGACTCCAGGCCTGGCACTCTATCCACTGCACCACCTAGCTGGCCAAAGTGATATATAAATCTTAGCAATTATTATTTTTAATTATATTTTTAATTAATTGTAATAATTGTATCACATGATACCATATTATATATAATGTGGTATATAATATATGATATATTACATGCTATTATTCTACGTTCATATATTATTGTATATTACATATTATACGACAATATAATTATGCATTATATATAATACATCATCTACAATTATATCAATCATATCTATATGCTTATATTATATTAAGCTTATATATTTATGTCATATGTAATTGCATATGATATATGTATGTATATGTGTGGGTATATACATATACCCACATTATAATAATAATACCCACATATACCCTGCATTATAATTCCTATGATAGATTAAGAGCTAGAAAGAACTTGAAAAGTCAGAGTCATCTAGTTCAGTGTCCTTATTTTACAAAGAAGTAAACTGAGTCCCAGAAGGCTTATGAGACTTGCCTAAGATCAGATAGGTGGAAAGTGACTGAGAAGGGATTCTAATTCGGGTTCTTTGATTCCCAATACAGAATTATGTCACTGTACCAGGCTGCCTTTCTCATTAATTAAATTATTTAGGTCTGTGTTAAAATTACCTGTCTAAACATCCTACTAGACAATTAATAGCTCTATGAGAGCAGGAACTGTGTCTTATTTAAACGTTTAATCTGCCACACAGTTTTGCCCAGCACTCTGCACACATTTGATTCTTGGAAAATATTTGTTGAATGCTTCAGTCAACGCTTTTTCTTCCGCAGAGATCAAAGCAGGCTCAGAACCGAAAAAAGATTACAATGGAATTCATTTCAATAAAACTTTGATTCCTTGTCCCTTATGTACAAAAACCCCATGAGTCAAAGGCATACTTAGAAGAGACCTGGGTGGTAGCATGATGAAGGGCAAATAACACTGGATTAGGAGTCAGAGGATCTGGATTCAAACTCCAACTCTGCCATCTACTTCCTATGTGTCCTTAGGCAAGTTATTTAACTTTGGGAGGGCCTCAGTTTTCTCATCTGTAAAATGGAGTTAGATGAAATGACCTTGAAATTTCCCTCCATCTCTGTATCTATGACCCCATGACTTCTAGAATCTATTCCTAAATCCTATTTCTGATTCCATGTCCAGAAGATCAAAGACATGAAATTCAATGAGTGAGGACTGTGGTTGGTCAAATTATGGATTTGTTGTATGGCTGAAACTAGAGAAGACAAGAAGTTATTTTCTTACAAACAGTCAACTTATGAAAAAAAACTTTAATAAAACTAATAAGCTTATGAAAAATCTTTCCCTAAAAGCTGCTGACTCATCTTCTCTTAGAAATATTGCCATGGGGAACTTATTCTATTAGGTCCTCAGCCCAAAACCTCTCCTTCAAAAGGCAGAGAATGAATTAAAACATCCTGCCATCCCCAGGGGGCTACAAAAAAGGGAATGTTCTATCCAAGAATGTCCAGTAACTGCTTTACTTCCCTGAACCATGGGGGCACCTGAATATATGGGGATCCCTGGATATGAACTTGGTGGGCCTATTGAGTTATCTTGTTTAGCTCCATGGAACCAGAGACTACCTTGCTCTGTGTTCAGTGAGTAATTAATAAGTGAATTTAAAGTTTGTAATCTCACAGATGTTACTGAACCCAAGTGTGATGAGTCATGCGTGGAACATAGTATATCTTAAAAAAAAAAAAAACAAAACCACCTAACAGAAGAGGAGTGTGAATAGCACTTACCTTAAGAGTTTATTTTCAGTAGGAGAGGGTGGCCAAAAATGTGAAATGAACCAGAGAGCACAGTTTCACTTGAGTGCTGAGGTCAGAATCCAAATTACAAAAAGTTGAAAAGGGGAGGAGAGAAGCTTTTTCTAGGAGTTTGGCTGAGAAAGGAAGGAGAGATATAGGAGGATAACTTAAGGGGACAGTAGCCCTTGATGATGGTTTTTGGAGGGTGGGGAAATTTAGGGATATTTCAAGAGAGTATGGAAGAAATCAGTAACTAGGGAGATACTGAAGATTAGAGAGAAATATTATTTTTAAGGAAACAATTTGCTCTAGAAGATGGGAGGGGTTAGAATCAAGGGCTCATAGATATTGACTTTGGTAGGGAGAAGAACTACATTATTGTCAAAGACTTGAGGAAATAACAGGTAATGATATTAATGAGATTTAAGATGAAGTAAAGGGGGGAAAGCAGAGTTCAGGAAGCATGGCCTAATTTTGTTCATTAAAAAATGAGATAAGATCCTTAACAGATTGAGTTGGGGAAGAAGAGTTGTGGAAGGCTTGAAGAGAGACTGGAAAGTTTAGAACAGCTTCTTTGGGGATTTAATTAGGGAGGATAAATAAATTGCTTTTCTGCTGAGATGACCCAATTGGGATTAGATAACATACATTTGTAGTGGACTCACCAAGCATGATTTTCTTCAGTTATGATCAACAGCATCTGCTTAAGAGTGGAAGGGGTTAATTATGGAAATAATTCTAGGTTGCGGATAGATATTCAATTAAGAAAAAAATAAAAAGATTGCCTTGCTGCAGTGAAGGCCCAATTCAAATCATTAAATTGCTTCTGGTGGGAAGAAGTGGGACATGAGGAACAACAGATAAGAGTCAAAGATGACTCTTAGGTTGGAACCCTGTGTATATAGAAAAATGACAGTACATGGATAGATCGATGATAGACAAAAATAAGGAGAGACAGGTTCAAGGAGAGATGCAGCTTTCTCTATTCATTACTGACTGGTCCCCAAAGTTAAGGACTCTAATCATATGCCTTATGTGTTTTGTGCAGTACGTAGAACAGTGCCATTTCATGCATGATTTTGCTGCTGACCATGATGATGGTTGGTGGTCATGTGTTTCAGCTATCTGTTGAACAACTGCTCTTTAGAGGTCACAATTTTCAGGTCAAACATAAGTCAAATAGAATTGGCTTGAACCCAAGCAGCATTACCTCCTTCAAACAATTTGGATTGATTTGTGCCCTTTGGTTTGGATGACTTATTTATTTATTTTTCAAATCAAAAACTAATAAACAGGTCATAGATGACAGTGGATAATTCCCTGCTGCTTTTTAGACAGGAGAGCTGAGCAAGTTATGCCAGGGCTTAGAAAGAAATTGCTAGGCTAGCAAAGGCTCAGCCTTAGAATCTGGTTAGAAATCAATGCAAATAATTTCTTTAGTAATGAAATGTTAAGCTAGATGCAGAAGAGCCAAGGCTTTTTATCACCAGGACTCAGGACTCATAATTCCTGTTGGCAGCTACTATTTCTAGCAGACTCTTTGACCTTTGACAAGTCATTTACTGATTTGTACTTTCCTATAAAATGACTTCTTTCTTATTCTTAGCCTTGAGGTGGTTTCTGATGCCTATGCATGTGCTATTTGTACAACATAGAGACATCGATTACAGTAGCTGAGTCAATGAATCAATCAACTAATTAAGCAATGAATATTTGTTAAATACCTCCCAAGTGCCAGAAACTATACTGGGCACTGAGGATACAAAGATAGAGATAAGACAACTCTTACCTTTAAGGAATTTGCATCCCATCAGGGGAAGCACAATGCTCACATAAGAAGGAATGGGGGTAAAGACTAGTCTCATGGTTCCAATGGCATAGGGAATTTCCAGGTGAGGAAACTTCCTCTGTCAATGTGAGTCGGCACTTTCTCTGAAACTTTAGTCTTGATGATTTGTCCAGAGCAATGAGAAATGAAGTCTCTAGTCCAGAGTTACATAGCTAGTATTTGTTAGAGGCAAGACTTGAACTCAGGTCTTCCTAGATTTAATACCAGCTCTCTATTCATTACGTCATACTGCCTCTGTAGATATAAAGATATTAAAGCATATGCAAAATAAATGCAAGGTGATTTTTGTTGTTGTTGTGTGGGAGGGAGATCATGGAAAGTCTCATATAGAAGGTGGTGCTTAAGCTGAGTTTCAAAGGAAGCGAGGAAGGAGCCCAGTGACTTTCTCTCAGACCCCTTTCTCACAACCAGCTGGATCAGATGGCTGTTTCCATCCACTGGGGTAAGGTGTGATCACATAAGAAGAGCTCCTGGTCTCCAATCAATAGTCTCCAGCCTCCTCCAGTGCCATGAATCAGTCAGCTAGCCCTCTTTTATCTACATAATCTAAATTCACAGTGCTTGCTTCATGTAAATGGTACTTTATCGGGCTGGAAATGTGAATCCTGTCAGTAGCACTGGGCTCCGTCATGCTTATCAGAAATACATTATCAGGTGGGGATTAGACAGAGGCTGGTGCTAGTGCTGCTGTCCATGCCGAAAGAATAATGAATAATGAAAATTCCAGGGCCTAGAGACAAACACAATTGACAGGCCGGGAAATGCTTGAGCCACCCTTTCACTCACCTTAATGTGACAAACTCAGCTTCTCAGAAGGTTTTCCACTTCATTCACCAGGGCACATGCTGCAGATGGACAAGAGTGTGTGAAAGAGGGGGCTATGGGGGACAGGGAGTAGTGAATTCCCTCATGCCAGCTCTCCCTACTTTTCTACTTTGCCCTCAAAGCCCCATACTGATCAGTGGAACTGCTGCTAAGTAACCAACCCATGGAAGTGTGTGAGTGGGGGGAAGACACAGAAGATAGGGAAAAGGAAGAAGGAGAAATTGTCCTTGGGTCCAAATTCTGACTCTGTCTCGAGGGACTGTTAAGCTGCCTTTCTCAAAGATGCTCATCTCAGAGTGCCAGGATGTGGGATCACCATGAGACTTAATTACTTCAAACTTTAAATTCGTCAATTTTGCTTGTAATTAAGTTGGCTTGAAAGACCTGAGTGAATTGAACAATACAATGAAATGGTTCAGATTGATATGCCAAGGTCTATTTTAATTTTTAAAAGTGTTTCTCCTCTGTTTGGTTATTCTTGTTTTGATTGGGGAGTAGGGGGAGAAGGTATGACAGCTACTATGGGAACCAGGGAGAAAAATAACACTTCTGAATGTAGACAGGTGATAATAATTGCTCTTCTGCTTCTACTCTCTCCCAAAGACACAACAATGTAGTTTATCCTCATAATCTAAAATTTATGTTGAAAAGTTAACGCTACCCATTTCACAGAAAGAAAAGGTGAAGCTCATGCACATACCATTATGGAAGCCAGCTGCTGGAGTGGATAGAATGCTGGGCCAGGATTTAGGAAGACTTGAGTTCAAAACCAGCTTCAGACACTTAGTAGCTGTAGGATCCTGGGCAAGTCACTCAACTTCTGCTTCAGTTTTCTCATCTGTAAAATGGAGTTAATGTCACTTATCTCTCAGGGTTGTTGTGAGGATAAAATGAGATAATGTTCATAAAGTGCTTTGCAAATATTAAAGTATTATTACTATTGTTGCTTAGAAGAAATGAGGATAGGGTGGTATATGATGTCATGGGGAGGAAAAGAAGGGGAGATGAGGAAGGTCTTTTTAATGACCTCAGTTTTCTAAGTAAAAGAAGTGATATCCTCAGCTGAAAGAATGGGGAAGGAAAGTTGTAGAGGCTTGAGAAGAGAAAGAAAGGGGTTTGGTTGAGCTTCTTTTTGAAGTGAGATTAGTAATCATATAGTATCCTGTGTGGGGCAATACGAAATACCTTCCTGTAATGAGGGCCCAAGTGAGAATAGTTAACATGAATATGTATTGTACTATGTTGTGGAAATGCTTGTTTTATTCCATGAATTTAAAAGTTAAACATATATGTATATGTGTGTGTATGTGTGTATGACCCACTTAGCTTGGCTACATGAGTTCCTCTAGCTCTATTCAAGTGCACTTGAATAGGAGCAGAGGAAGGGATTGGTGGGAGGAGTCCAGTATTGGTGGGGTTGGCAAGGGCTGAGAAGGAATAGGACAGTTCGGTGAGGGAATTGAGAGTAGGAGACAATGTAGAATTGATTTGCTCAATAACCACAGAGTCAAGAGTGGGAGGGAAGGAAGGTAAAATCACATGAAAAATGGCTTGAAAGAGTGCTAGGAACTGGTCAAGGGATTAGAGATCCTGATGAGGACAAAGATTAGGCTTAAGAGGAGTGAGGTATAGTTAAGGATAGAAAAATGGGAAGTTATCATTAGATAGAGGAATGGTAGATTTTTTTTATTATGGAAGAGGAACTCATGCAAGTCATGGAAAGATGCAGCATGTGAGCATTCATTTTTATATGAAATCCTGGGGTATATACTCCTCTCTCTAATTTATGGACATGTTATGTGTGTGTGTGTGACTATATATGTATATGTAATTTATTATTTATGTATTATTTGTTATATTACATTTCATTATATTTATTATTTATTATACTTTTCCTTGCTTACCAGTGTCCCCAAATCCTAGGTACCCTGAATTTCATTTATCATCTCCTCCCTCACCCTCATCCTCCCTCATCCCCATTAGAATATAAGCTCCTTGAGGCTTGGGTCTATTTTATCTCTGCCTCTGTATCCCCAGTACTTCGCACAGTGCCTGTTGCATAGTAGGCTGACAAGAAATATTTGTTGAATTGAACTGAAAATTCCCTCCCAAGAGTACATTAACCTCATAAGTCCTTTAAAAAGAGGATTTATTGTGAACCACAGCGTGGGAATGTACATAGAGAGTGGGGTGAGAGGAGGTAGGACGGAGGTACAGAAGAGCAAAAAAGTTTGACAGTGCACAGTTCTTATAATTTAGCAGTCGTTTTCAACACAAGCTACAGGACATTAGATCTACTTTCCTTATCTGCCTTCTGCCTAAATTTGTTCTTCCCAGTCTTGGATTTGCTGTTAACTCAGTTGTAATATCCTGGTATGGAACCAGCTGACTAAAGCTGCCTTTTGCAGTCATCAAGAATATGTGACATTCAGGAGCTTCTTCCTATAGTCCTATTGCTTTGTTATCTTGAGCGCAACTCGTGTCTTACTAGTCAAAGCCTGAGAAAATCTGCCCTTTACCTCCCTAAACTTTGAGAAAAAAATGACTATTCCCTCTATAGCAAGACTCTGAACTTACTCTTTTAAGTCACACATTTATTAGCAGGTTAGATCCCTAGAACCCTACTAGCCACATGTCCCCTCCTCCCTTGGGTGGGGAGGAAAACCCAGGGTATCCCAAGTAGAACTGGGGTTCTCCAATGCTATTGGCTCAAGCCACCATTATGGTGTGTTCCCTGCATTATCACCAGTGATGAACAAACCAATATCTTTTTTTTTTTTTTTTTGCTTTTTGGTGAGGTGATCAGGGTTAAGTGACTTGCTCAAAGTCAAACAGCTAGTAAGTGTTAAGTGTCTGAGGCTGGATTTGAACTCAGGTCCTCCTGACTCCAAGGCCAGAGCTCTATTCACTGTGCCACCTACCTGCCCCAACTTTTTTTTTTTGGTTAGTCAATGGGGTTAAGTGACTTGCCTAGGGTCACATAGCGAGTAGGTGTCATGTGTCTGAGGCCATATTTGAACTCAGGCCTTCCTGAATCCAGAGCCAGTGTTTTATCCACTGTGCCACCTAGCTGCTCCCCAATATCTTTTAAAACACTGGTATCTCCTTAATATCATTGAAAACCAAGTAAGATAAATTAGCTTTTAAAAAGGGATATTTGCTGAAAAGGTATAGGATCAACAGAAGCACATCCCCCAAACTGGGGCATACTCTCCTCTCTGCCACCTTGGTCCTTGGAGAGATTGGGCTCCAGCTTAAAGCAGCTGTTACAAACATTTTTGCTTCCAACTTCACTTTTGGTTGTGGCATAGCCAATGGACCAGTCACTCCCTTCTGGGTGGGGCACAGTGTCTTAGCTGCCAGGAAGATTCATTGCTGGGCTGGATCACACAGATAACTCCTTGAAGCTGTGCTCTCCCTGGACTTGGCAGTCAGCAAACTCTGGCAAGGAACTCCAGCCCCTGGAAATTTGGGGGCTATTTTTCCTTCTGATTCTCACAATATTGTAGCCTAGTCTATTTCAAATCCTATATTTCTTCACAAGAAGAGGAAAAAATTAAAAAAAAAACAGAAACAGTAAAGTAATGATGTGTGTTTAAGTTCATATAGCATTCTTCGTGAGGAGGTAAGGGCCAAGGTGTCTCTTCCTATCTCTGTCTCTGCTGTTCCTCTACCCTCCTCTCCCTCCTCCTCTTTCCCCTTTCTCTCCTCTCCTTCATCATCATCATCATCTTCTGCTGCTGCTGCTGCTGCTTCTACTTCTGCTTCTCCTTCCTCCCTCCCTCTTCTCTCTCTCTCTCTCTCTCTTTCTCTCTCTCTCTTTCTCCCTCCCTCCCTCCCTCCCTCTTTCTTTCTATTTTCCTTCTAATGAAACTAGGAAAGAAAGAGATCATTTGGTTATTTCCTTTAACTATATACTCAGTAGCCATTCAACATTCGTAAGCATATAGGAAATAGTCACAGAGTATCTATGCATACTCTGAACTAAGAAGAAGCAGGCTCAGCAAAACCCCAATATGAGCTGCGTGCAGATAAAGCCTACTGTACCTTCTCCGAGGCCTGACTGAGCGAACCCTCATTTACATCTATCCAGGCCCCAAAGTTTTGTGCTACCCCATTTTTCAAGTCTCTGAGCTCTGGACCTACTAGAAGCTTACCTATATTCCCAACTAGCCCCCCAGATAGATTCTATAAATTGGCCAGATCTTAATGAATTATCATAAAGAATATGCTTTTCAGAACTTAAATATACATATGTATGTATATGTATATATGTATGTATATGTGTATATATGTGTGTGTGAGTTATCATTAATATTTTTCTACTTTGGCCTGTTTTGATTAAAAAGTCACCTTTTCCACTTATTTCATGTGGGGCCCAGGCCCAACTGGTCTGTCCTGACCAATTTACCACTACCACCACCACCACCACCATTCCTTTATGGTCAGCTAGGGACCAAACAATAAAAATATGCAAATATACACACACACACACACACACACACACACATATATATATGTGTGTGCATACACATATGTGCATATTTATGCACATACATATATGTGTGTATATGTGTGTGCATGCATATATGTGTATACATGTGCACGCGCGCATGCACACACACACACAAGTTGAGTCTCACAACAATGTTGTGAGCTCAATTTCACAGATGAGGAAACTGAGGCTAAAAGAGGTTAAGTAAATTGCCAAAGGTTACACAGTTCATAAGTGCATCTGGAACAGGATTCGAACTCAAGTCTCCTTGACTTTGAATCTGGTATTCTATCCATTATGCCACCTAGATGTCTGGGACATTTTTATACTTCAGAGTTATGAGTTATTAGTCACACTTGTGAGAAGTAGATTTCACAAGTTCCCATTAAAAATTATTGATATCTTTTATTTTTATATTACATTACCTTTAATTTATAGATATCTTTTGTTTTTATATCACCTTACCTTCAAATCCAAATATATCTCCTATCCAGTAAGTCATTTTTTGTAACAAAGAATTTTTTTAAAGGGTAGGACAAAAAAGCAATTCAGCAAAATTGAGCAACATATCAACCAATTCTGACAGTGTAGTGAATGACTCACACACAGTGTCTGCCAGGTCTGCCAAGAAGAGAAAGAGAAGAACTTTTTCATCTCTTCTTCATGGCCAACCTTAGTCATCATTATTACAAAGTGCTCACTCTTTCTTTTTTGTTGGTATTTCTACTTACAATGTTACAGTCACTGTATGTATTGTTTTCCTCCTCCTCCTCCTTCTTCTCCTCCTCCTCCTTCTACTACTACTACTACTTCTAGCTAATATTTCTATAGTGTTTACAATGTGCAAGGCTCTGTGCTAAACACTTTACAGTTATTATCTCATGTAATCCTCAAAACAACCCTGGGATTTAAATGTTATTATCCCCATTTTACAGATGAGAAAACTGAGGTAAATGGAGGTTAAGTGACTTGTCCAAAGTCATACAACTAGTAAATATCTGAGGCTGGATTTGAATTCAGGTCTTCTTGACTCCAGGCCTGATGCTCTATCCATTGTGCCACCTAGCTGCCCCATTCCTCTTCATTAGTTTATACAAATCTTTCTATGTTTTCCTAAAGTCTTCCTATTCATCATTTTTTATGGTGAAGTAATATTGCATTACTTTCATGTGCCACATTTGTTCTCTAGTCATGGGGATTTTATTTGTTTCCAGATTTTTTTAAACCAATTATTTTTGTTTTTTTTCTGTTATCAGAATTATAAATAAGAGCTCATAGGCATATTGAAATATTAGCATATTCTTCATTTCCCTACTTCCTCAATAATTAAGTTGGACCATTTCATAATATTTTGTCTAGTCCCCAGATTCACAGATTTGAAACCTGTGTTCTTACCTTAAAATACAAAAATGGAGCTTCTCCCACCCACTCTTGGCCCTCTGGTTCCTCTTAAGTCTTTTTTGGATTGGTTCTAAAGGATCAGACCATGTGATCAAAACAGTAGTGTCTTCTATGGAATTAGTCACATTCCCATCCTCTCAAAGTAGTAGAGGACTGGCTAGAGAAGGAAGGAAGCCTTCTTCCTCAAACCCCTGACTTAGCAGTCTATTTGTTTCCTAACAAGAGTTCAAATGAGACTTAAATTGACTTGCAGGGCAAATTACAGTGTATGCCACTGCCACAGGGTGGAGATTCATCTAACTCAAGCAATTAACTTGGATACTCTCTTAGTTCCCTCATCTTCATGAACCAAGTCTCTCTGTGGATATTTATCCAGGTACTACCATTAGACATTGGAGCAAATTGTTCTCTGGGCAGATCCCTCAGACCCAATTCTGGCTGGACTCTGAACACTCAGAAATACTATCTCTAATACTTCCTTTCTCAGAAATCCAACCCCAACCAACTCTTTAATCCAGTCTCCTCCAGTTTCTCAATTTTCCCATGCAAACTCACTTCCTCTTTATTTTTTATCTTTATTTTTAATAGTACTTTCTCCAATCATCTTTCCCCTTTCTCATTTCCCACTCTTTCACATCCTATATAATTTAGGCCCAACTTGTCTGCCCAAGTTGTGTTATCTGTCAGTCTTCTCTGATCCATTAAAAGGCTGCATGTCTCTGCACCTGCATTTGTATTAAACATATGAAAGATGCTTTCTGTTTATGTCAGAAATGGATCTATAAAATTTATATGCAGTAGGAAGGGAAGTTATTTGATAGTAATTATGTAAGCATAGTAGAGTAGACAGAATACCATATTTTGAAATCAGGAAGACTTGGTTTCAGTTTTCACTTCTAACTTGCTAGCTATGTGACCATGGCAAATTACTTAACTTCCCTGAATCTTGGTTTTCTGATGTGTAAAACTGGATAATAATATTTGCCTCAAGGGGTTAAGGATCAATAATATACGTAAAGAGCTTTGCATTCTTTAAAGTGCTGGGCAGATGTCTTCATCTGCTTCGAATGAAGAAAAAGTCTTAAAGAAATTAAGCCAAGGTCGCACAGAAGGGAAATGAAGGGCACAAAAAGCAGAATTAGAACTTGTGTCTATTCAGATTTTAGTCACATGGCATATGGTCAGACCTGCCTTTCAGCTTGGGAGGATATCACAACTTTAATATTCTCTTTGTGGACATTTCCCCTTTCTGAAAGCCATGCAACAACAGTGATGGACCATGAAGATTTTCTTCTTTTAACTCTGTGTTTGAGGGAATCTCAAGGGGTTAGGACTATTGTGAGATTTAGGTCAAAGTACTGTTTCATTGAGTGTGATACATAGTGATACATTACATGGTGATAGAAATATACTTTGCAAGATTGCACGTGTATTATTGTTGTCCAGTCATTTTTCAATTGTGTCTGATTCTTCACGACACCATTTGGGTTTTTCTTGGCAAAGATACTAAAGTAGTTTGCCACTTCCTTCTCCACCTCATTTTACAGAAGAGGAAACTGACGCAAACAAGGTTAAGTAACTTGCCCAGGGTCACACAGCTTGTAAGTGTCTAAGGTCAGATTTGAACTAAGGAAGATAAGTCTGACTTCAGGCCCAGCACTGTATCCACTGCACCACCTAGCTGTCGTGCAAAATGTATACTCTATATTAAATTGCTTACTGTGTAAGGGACAGGGGAAGAAGGGAGGGAAAGAATTTGGAACTCAAAATTTTTTTTTAAATGTTAAAAATTGTTTTTACATGTAATTGGGGGGGAAATGAAATATTATTCATAGAGAGAACATGCTGGGAAAAGAAGTAGGAATCAGGAACTGGGTTCCAAGAAATAGAGTGTCATAAAACCTGTACTATGATAGCTGTATGTCTACCCTATGGCAACTATCCCATAAAGATCTCAAAGCCCTCTTAAAATATTAACACTCCTCAGATGCACAGAAAGTAAATAAGTGTTATTATGTATGCCTTTCAGGTGGATAAGAAAAGGTAAAATGCATCATATTGAGAAATGCCAGATTTCAAAATCAAAGGTAATCATTTCCTTTAGAAGAGTGAAATAACTTGCTTTATTTGGGTTATCCAAAGGATATCAACAGTGCTAATGTCACCCCTCCATTTCTTTTAATTTGGGTTATTACCTTAGATTTGTACTATTGTGTGCAATTCTAAATTAATTATTATACTCTTATGTCTAATTTTGGTTAGCACTTTAATTATGAAGTCATTTTAGCTTTTAGTAGAGTTACAGCTGAAGTTAATGAACAGTATTTACTTTCATTAATGACAATTTTCATTACTCTTCCCTTCCATGATACCCATTCACTGAAAGCTTTCAGACCTAGGGCAACAAAAATCCAATAATGGAAATGTTATAGAATAAAGGGCTATGATCATAGATTTGGAGCTGAAAGGGACCTTAGAGGTCATCTTGTTCAAATGCCTCATTTTGGAGATGAGGGAAATTATTCCTATATAAGTTGTGGCTAAGCAGCACAGCCAAAATTTGAACCCAAGCCTTAGGTTTCAAACATCTCTTTCTTTTTAATGTATCAAGCTAGTCTTTGGGAAGCTAGGGATGACTGAAATTGAAAGCTTAGGGAAAAGGTAGATGTTCAAGGAAAAACGACCTTTTGTCATTGATTAGAGCTTACAACTTCCTGTATTGCTTTAGATATTCTTTATCCTAAGCCCATTTATACCAGCCATAGCACCCTGAACACACAGCCTATTTCTGTTACATTTTCATGATGCCAATCTGTTTGAATGAAGAGTGAGAAATTTAGCAGAATATCTGAAATTTTTGTCTACAACCCATGAAGCAACAGGGTTTTCAGAGATAATCTGGATGATTGATGCATTTTCAAATTTTTCTTTGGGCTATTTTGTGTCCTATTGATTTGGTCAAACATTTTTGATATGGGTTTGTGATAAAACATTGCACTGTCTTTACAAAAGAAATGAGTGTCAATTGTTATTTCACAAATATCCCCTAAATAGGATGATATTCTCTTCCACTAAAATTAGTCCCTCTTTCATTTTAACTTAGGTAAAAACTCATCCATTCAGAACCTTTAAGTCCCAACTAAAATTCTACCTTCTATAGGAAGCCTTTCCCAACATTAATTCTAATGCTTTCTTTTTAAAAACTATTTACATATCCTGTATATGGTTTGTTTGTACATATTTTTTTCTTGTTGCCTCCCCTTTGGATTGTGAACTCTACGAGGACAATGTCTGTCTTTAGCCTTTTATTTATTTATTTTTGGTAGCTCTAATGCTTAGCACAGTACCTGGCACATAGTAAATGCTTAATAAATGTTTATTGACTGACTAACTAATCTGCTGTTTTGGACTGGTGTGAATTCTACTTGGCCTACATTAAAGTTTACTTTCATACTCCTGTCTTTAAGGAGGACTACTGAGTAAGTTAATTATAACAATAATAAACACTAACATTTATAAAGTATATGATGGTTTACAAAGTGCTCAATACACATTGTCTTATTTGAAAACATTGGACATATTTGGCCTATTTAAGAGAACAAATTGTTTTTTAAGGACTTTAACACACTCTTAGTATGCAAATGCATTTTTGTAATGAATCTTAATTTTAAAAACAAGGCATGTAGGACTGCTGCTTCAAAACCCTATTAGCTTACTGTATGTAGGCCAAGGTATCAAGATGTTATTCTTTTTCAAATAATCTCATAGTGGGTGCTAAATGAATCCTTATTGAATAGAATTGATTTCTGACTTGCCAACAATTCAAACTGGCCTTCCTACTTCATAAATATGGGTATACTAAATATTGCTGATCTTCATTTTTAAAAATTTTTAAACATTTTTATTTATTTAAAGTTTTGACTTCCAAATTCTATCCTTCCTTCCCTCTCCCCCTCTGAGACAGTAAGCAATCAGATATAGATTATATATGTGCAATTATGTAAAACATTTCCATATTAGTTATTTTATATGAGAAGACTCGAATAAAAGAAAAAAAATGAAAGAAAGAGTGAAAAATAGCATGCTTCTGTCTGTATTCAATCAATATCAGTTCATTCTCTGGAGGTGGATAGTATACTTACTTCATCATTAAACCTTTGGGATTGTCTTGGATCACTCTATTGCTGAGAATAGCTAAGTCATTCACAGTTCTTCATCATACAATATTGCTGTTACTGTGTACAATGTTCTCTTGGTTCTGTTCACTTCACCATGCATCAGTTTATGTAAGTCTTTCCAAGTTTTTCTGAAATCATCTTGCTTGTCATTTCGTAAAACACAATAACATTCCATTACAATCATAAACCACAGATTGTTTAGCCATTCCCCAATTGATGGCCATCCCTTTGATTTCCAATTCTTAACTACCACAAAAAGAGTTGCTATAAATATTTTTGTACAAATAAATCCTTTTCTGTTTTTTTGCATATATTTGAGATATAGACCTAGCAGTGGTATTCCTGGCTCAAAGAGTATGCAGTTTTATAGCTCTTTGGGCACAGTTCCAAATTGCTCTGCAGAATGGTTGGATCAGTTCACAACTCCACCAACAGTGTATTAGTGTCCCACTTTTCCCACAATCCCACCAACATCCAACATTTTCCTTTTTTTGTCATTTTAACCCTCTGATAAATGTGAGGTGGTAACTCAGAGTTGTTTTAATTTGTATTTTTCTGATCAATAGTGATTTAGAGCATTTTTCCCCATATTACTATAGATAGCTTTGATTTCTTTGTCTGAAAACCACCTGCTAATATCATTTGACTATTTATCAGTTGGGGAATGACTTGTATTTTTATAAATTTGAGTCAGAGACCTTTATCAGAGATACTTGTTACAAAATTTTCCCCCAGCTTTTTGCTTTCCTTATAATTTTGGTAGCATTGATTTTGGTTGTATAAAAACTTTTTTTAAAATTTTATATAATCAAAATGATCTATTTTACATTTTGTAATGCTCTCTATATCTTCTTTGGTCATAAATTCTTCCATTATTCATAAATCTGATAGATAAACTATTCCGCTCTCTTAATTTGCTTATGGTACCACCTTTTATGTATAAGTCATGTACCCATTCTGACCTTTTCTTGGTATACAGTATGAGATGCTGGTCTATATCTAGTTTCTGCCATACTGTTTTCCTAGCATTTTTTGTCAAATAATGAGTTTGTTCCAAAAGCTTGAATCTTTGGGTTTATCATTATACTAGATTACTATCATCATTTACTATAATGTAATTTATATCTAATCTATTCCATTGATCCATCACTCTATTTCTTAGCCAGTACCAGATTGTTTTGATAATTACTGCTTTATATACAGTTTGAGATCTGGTATAGCTAAACTACCTTCTTTCACATTTTTTTTGCTTTGATTCCCTTGATAAACTTGAACTTTCTTTTTCTTCCAGATGAATTTTGCTGTTTTTTCTAGCTCTATAAAATAATTTTTGGTAGTTTGATTGGTATGGCACTGAATAAATAGATTAATTTACATAGAATTATTATTTTTACTATATAAGCTTGGCCTTCCCATGAGCAATTAATATTTTTCCAACTGCTTAGATCTGACTTTATTTGTGTGAAAAATGTTTTATAGCTGTGTTCATATAGTTCCTGGATTTGCATTGGCAGGTAGACTCACAAGTATTTTATATTGTCTACAGCTATTTTAAATAGAATTTCTGTTTCTATCTCTTACTGCTAAACTTTGCTGGTAATATATTGAAATGCTGATAATTTATGTGGGTTTATTTTATATCCTGCAGCTTTGCTAAAGTTCTCAATAATTTCATAGTTTTTTAGTTGATTCTCTAGGATTTTCTAATTATAAAATTATATTATCTGCAGAGTGATAGCCCTCATTGCCTATTGTAATTTCTTTAATTTATGTTTTCTTCTCTTATTGCTGTAGCTAACATTTCTAGTGCAATATTAAATAATAGAGGTGATGATGAGCATCCTTGCTTCACCCCTGATTGTGGTGGGAAGACTCCCAGTTTATCCCCATTACATATAATGCTTACTGATAAATATTACTTATTATTTTAAGGTAACCTCTTTTTATTCTTACTCTCTCTAGTGTTTTAAATAGGAAAGGGTGTTGTATTTTGTCAAAGGCTTTTTCTTCATCTATTGAGATAATCATATGATTTCTGTTGGTTTTGTTATTGATGTGGTCAAGTATGCTAATAGTTTTCCTAATACTGAACCAGCCCTGCATTCCTGGTATAAATCCCACTTGATCATAGTGTATGATCCTTGTGATATATTGCTGTAATTTCTTTGCAAATATTTGATTTAAAATTTTTGCATCAATACTCACTAGGGATATTGGTCTAAAATTTTCTTTGTTTTGGCTCTTCCTGGTTTGGAAATTAATACCATATCTGTGCCAAAAAAAAACCCAATTTGGTAGGACTCATTCTTTGCCTATTTTTGCAAATAGTATATATAGAATTGGGATTAATTGATCTTTAAGTGTTTAGTAGAATTCACTTGTGAATCCATCTAGTCCTGAGGATTTTTTTCTTAGGAAGTTCGTTGATGACTTGTTTAATTTCTTTTTCTAAGATAGGATTATTTAAGTATTTTATTTCTTCTTCTGCTAATCTGGGTGATTTATATTTTTGTAAATAATAATTTTATTGAACTCCTTATCTTCTTTCTTGCTTATTTTTTTTGTTAGATTCATCTAGTTCTGAAAGGGAGAAGTTGAGGTCCCACACTAGTACAGTTTCACTATCTATCTCCTCCTGTAACCCATTCAACATCTCCTTCAAAAATTTAGAATCTATACTATTTGGTACATACTTGTTTTGTATTGATATGACCTCACTGTCTATGGTACCTTTCAGCAAATTACAGTTTCCTTCTTTATCTCTTTTAATTAGATCTATTTTTGTTTTTGCTTTGTCTGAGATCATGATTGCTACCATGTTTTCTTTGCTTCAGCTGAAGCATAATAGATTCTGCTCTAGCCCCTTACCTTTACCATGTGTGTATCTGCTTCAAATATATTTTGTGTAAACAACATATTGTAGGATTCTGTTTTTTTTTAATCCATTCTGCTATCTGCTTCTGTTTTATGGGTGAGTTCATCCCATTCACATTTATAATTATGATAACTAACTGTGTATTTCTCTTCATGCTATTTTCACTTGTTTATCCCCCTCTCTCTTACTCCTCACTCTTTCTCTCCTCACAAGTTTTTTACTTCTCATCACCACCTTTCCCAATATACCCTCCCTTTCATCAATCCTCCCTCCCCTTCTATTATCCCCATCCCTTTTTATTTCCTTATAGGGTGAGATAAATTTCTATATTCAACTGAATGTGTATGCTATTCCCTCTTTGAGCCAATTTTGATGAGAGTAAGGTTTAAGCTTTGCCCACTCCCCCCATCTTCCCTTCCATTATAATAGCTTTTTCTTGCCTCTTTTATGTGGGATAATTTATCCCATTACATTTCCTCCTTTCTTCTTCCAGTGCAATTTTATTTCTCACCCTTTTATTTTGTTTTCTTTGTTTCGGTGGAGGGCATCATCCCATCAAAGTCACCTTATATGTTCACACATTTGGTCTACATATACTCCTTCTAATTGCACTTATAGTAATAAAGTTGTTAAAAGTTATTTATCTTATCTTTAAGAGTTACATTACCTTGGTATATAGAAATATAAACAGTTTAACATTATTTAATTTCTTATGTTTTCTCTTTCTTGTTTTTTATTACCTTTTTATGTTTCCCTTGAGGTATTTGGAGGTCAATTTTTTTTATTCATCTCTGGTCTTTTAATTAGAATGATTGAAAGTCCTTTATTTCATTAAATGTCTATTTTTCCCCCTGAAAGATTATATTCAGTTTTGCTGAGGTGATTCTTGGTTGTAATCCTAACTCCTTTGTTTTCTAATATAAGATTTTCCAACCTCTCTGGTTCTTTGATGTGAAGTTGCCAAATCTGTGTAATTCTGATTATAGCTCCACGATATTTGAATTGTTCCTTTTGGCTGCTTGCAGTATGTTCTCCTTGCTCTGTGAGCTCTGAAATTTGGCTGTGAAGTTCCTGGGAGTTTACATTTTGGAATCTCTTTCAGGTGATGATCAGTGGATTCTTTCAATTTGTATTTTGCCCTCTGGTTCTAATATATCAGTGCAGTTTTCTTTGATAATTTCTTGAAAGATGTTGTCCAGGCCTTTTTTTTTTTTTGTTATGGCTTTCAGGTAGTCTAATACTCCTTTATATTATCTCTCCTAAATCTACTTTCTAGGTCAGTTGTTTTTCTAATAAGAAATTTCACATTTTCTTTTATTTATTTACTTATTTTTTTTTTACTTTTTGGATTTTGTTTTGTCATATCGTGATCTTATAGAGTCAATAGTTTCCTGTTGCTCAATTCTAATTTTTAAGCAATGATTTTCTTCAGTGAGCTTTTGTACTTCCTTTTCCATTTAACAATTCTATTTTTTAGAGAGTTGTTTTCCTCGGTAAATCTTTGTATATCTTTCCCTGACATTGACTGTTTTATCATGATTCTCTTGCATTACTCTCATTTATTTTCCCAATCTTTCTTCTACTTCTTTAATTTGCTTTTGGTTTCTTTTTTTTGTTTTATTTTGTTTTGTTTTGTTTTTTTTTGGCTAGGCAATGGGGTTAAGTGACTTGCCCAAAGTCACACAGCTAGTAAGTGTTATGTGTCTGAGGCTGATTTTGAACTCAGGTCCTCCTGAATCCAGGGTTGGTACTCTATCCAATGTGCCACCTAGCTGCCCCTTTAATTTGCTTTTTAAAATCCTTTTAAAGCTCTTCCAGGAATTCCTTTTGTGCCAGAGACTGAATTAATTTGAGGCATCACATATAGCCATTTTGACACTATTGTCTTCTTCTAAGTTTATGCCTTCTAAGTTTATACTATCACCATAATAACTTTCTATAGTCAAGATCTTTTTTGTGTGTTTTGTTTTTTGCTGATTTTTTGGCCTTTTTTTGTGATGGTGTTTTTAATGTGAGAATTGGTCTCTGTTCCTGCACTGCCACAAGCTTTTTGTGCTGGTGCTCTGGGTCTTACTGCTGGCTTTCATTGGGCTTTAGGACTTAGCTGCTTGCTTTTTTTGAAGGGTAAGCTTCCCTTGTGGCTTGTACTGAGGGGTGGGGTCTCCCTGTTGGCCTCCTCTGGGTGTGGTCTGTTGGCTTGCTCCAGGGGTAGGGGTCTTACTGCTGGCTTGCTGTGGTAACTGTCTTTCTGGTGGCCAGCCCTGAAGGAGAGATCTTGTGGCTGGTCTGCTCCAGGGGTGGGACCCTGCTGCTGGGTTGCTATGGAAACATGGTCTCTCTGCTGGTAGGCTCCAGGGGAGGGGTGTCCCTGTTGCCCAGCCCCAGGGTGGGGCTTCCCTATTGGTTAGCAATGGAGTCAGGGCCTCTCTGGTGGCTTGGCTTGGAGGTGGGGTCACTAGCAGGGACCTCACTGCTCTGCACAGACTACTCACTTGCCTAGGGGTCTGCTGATTTGCAGGAAGGTGGGACCTGGCAGCTAGATTACCCCAGGCTCAGAGCCTTGCTTCAGGCCCCCTGCTGTAAGGCTGGCCATTGCTGCTGCTCTTAGACCTCACTCCCCTCCTACTGCAGTGAGACAGAACTTTCATACCTGACTGATAAGCTGCTTCACAGGTCCTTGACCAAATCTCAGGCAGTTTTCTAGTTGTTTGGAGGGGAATTTAGGAGGACTTCAGAGGGTTCTTTCCCCACTCTACCATAGTGGCACCAAAAAGTATTTTGGGGTTTTTTTTAAGTATAATAAGCTATCAAAGGTCTAAACCAAAGGAAAGGAGCATCATCTTAGGAAGAAATCCAGGACAGGAGCATATTTCTCATTTTTCAGAGAATATATTCTAAATTTTTCAGAGGGTCAGTTACATAAATTGTGTTTTGCTGTTAATATCGAAAATATTTTGCATTTAAACAGTGTGGCGGGAAATGTACTTCAACCTTATTAATTGGCAGTTATCTTGGTCAGGTAGTAAGTAATCACAGTAGGTCAATGATAATCTGCATTTATTCCATGAATCCTGGACTGAATCTCTCCATTCATCCTAGCAAGTTGGAACAAGTACCTTAGAATCAATCACTCAACAAGCAATTACCAGACTTGTACTATGTGCCAGGCATTGTGATAGGTACTAGGGTGGTTGTTGTTTAGCAGTTCAGTTGTATCTGACTCCTCATGACCCTGTGTATCCTATTGTCCACTGGGTTTTCTTGGCAAAGATACTGGAGTGGTTTGCCATCCTCTTCTTCAATAGCTTAAGGCAAACAGAGTTGAATGAGTCGCCCAGGATCACATAGTGTCTGAGGCTGGATTTGAACTCAAGCATTCCTGACTCCAGACTCAGAGCTCCATCCACTGAGTCACCTAGCTGCCTCCAAATACTAGAGAGACAGTGGCAAAAATAAAATAGTCGCTGCCCTCAAGGTCCTTATACAGTAATAATAAAAGTGCATATTTGCCTTGAGTTTTACAATTCACACTGTGCTTTTCTTATAGTGATTCTGTGTCAGGCTGTTCTGGATGCATCGTTAATTTTATTGTTCCCATTTCATATATAGGGAACCTAAGACCCAAAGAGCTTAAGTATCTATAGCCACACAGCTAGTGTCAAAGCTGGGACTCCACCCCAGAACTTCTGACATCAAATTCCATGTCCTTTTCACTTTACTAAACTGTTTGACTTTGAATAGCTAATTAGTTCACCTAAGAGTTGTTTGATTACGTGGTTGGGTTAATGGTGTGTGTTGTGCATAACGCCAAGAGCCTTGGCTTCATGAGGATAAAGGAGACTGGCCCTCAGAGTCATTTTGGCGGCTTACAAAGGATGATGAAGTCCTATCCTCCAATCTAGTTCTTTTGTTCTAACTACCTGTTTTGGTAGAGAATCCTCAAGACCAGAAACCAGTTCTCTAAAACAATCTCCATACCATTCCAAATGCAATTAGGAACTTAATACAGTCTTTCAGATGATGATATCTTTCTTTTCAACTCCCCACCCTGCATCCTGCCCATTGCTATAAATGTAAATTGAGAGAACCGTTTTTGTTTGTGTGTGTTTTTTTTTTCCCATACTAAATGACAGGTATCCATAGGAGAGAAAACTCCTATTATTCTTAAGTGATGCCAGTGCTGAACTTGGCAAGTCACTTCAACTTTATGTCTTCCCATCTCACCAATAAACTAATAAGGAAGGCAAAAAAGAGAAAGAAGCCAGAACCATGATCTCATGTGTAAGTGATATCACATCTTAGGATAATTAAATGCCTTTCTAACATTATCATCTCACTACTTGAATCATGGCCTGAGTCATTCAAATTGCTGAGGCTTCACTTTGCTGAGAAACATCCATCCTCAACCTGAGAGAGAAGAAGGAGAGAAAAAAAAAAAGGAACTCATGAAAAGTGCAGACTGGTTGGCCCTTATTAGCATAATGGGTTTCCATTGGTCAATGGGTGGATGACACTACAGGTGGCATCCAGGGAGGCAGCTTTCCTAACTGTAGCCGTGGAAACCCAGTTGGAGACAGTGAAAGATGAGTCTAACAGGAACTCGGCACCTGCAGCTCCTAAGTCTCTGAGCATTTGCTTCCTCTCCCTCACTTCATTCACATCTTTTTATTAAATGAGCCTATTTGTCACCACCATCTCTTGAAGACAGCAGTCCCAAGGTTCTGATCTAAGGAGGAAATAAAAGTTTCCATTTCAAAAATTTGCAGAGCCAGAACAGCACATAGATGCCAGGGAAGAAACTACAGATGTGACAGGACCCTCAGAATTAAATGACTTAATTATTTCAGCAGCTGCTCTTTTTCCGGAAAACACAGCATAAGCAAAGATCTACCTTGTCTTCTTATGCTGCTTAAATCCCTGATAGGAGAACCCCTGATATGCTTTAATTGAGTATATGCTGTCTCAAAAAGACCTCAATAATAGCCTTTAAATCTGATCTGGATGCAAGTTTTGTCTTTAGAGAAAAATAATCATCCCACCAATAATTCACTTTAATTCACTTCCAAATAATGCTTCAAATACTTATTCTTCCTTAAAGCCTTCCTGGATTCACCAAAGAAGAAAATGATGCTTTTCTTACTCTACCCAATCTGGACATGAAATTTCTGTCATCATTCTCCCTTTTTTCATGCCAACTGTGTGCTTGAACACAATTAAATTGATTAAAGCACTTAGTTATATACTACCTAGCTTAGCAGTTTACTATCTGTGTGACCATGAGGAAGTAACTTCAGTTCCCAAGGTCTCAGTTTCCTGATCTGGTATTTGAGGAGAGGTATATGTGGAGCAGCTAGGTAGTTCAGTGGATAGTATACTGAGTTGGGAGATAAGAGGACCTGAATTCAAATCCAGCCTCAGATGTTTATTAGCTGTGTGACCCTGGGCAAGTCATTTGACCTCTGTTTGCCTTAATCTACTGGAGATGGAAATGACAGACCACTCCATTATCTTTGCCAAGAAAATCTCATGGGCAGCACTGGCATGTTATGGTGCACAGGTTCATAAAGGCTCAGACACACATGAATGACTGAACAAGAAAAAATATATGGGAGAGGGTATACTACAGAAGGGAAGACGCATGTCTTTTAATTGATGATGTCACAAATCATTCCCCATTAAAACATATATTTTTATTCTAACCAACAACGATGAACTGTTTAGTGTAGAATGATAATATCCTTTTAGAATAAAAGAGAATTTCAGAAGAGGGGAGAGTTTGTGAGGCAAGATCATAAGTTTTGATTTGGACATAATAAGTTTGATATGCTTATGGGACATCCACTCTGAGATTTTTAAAGCACGTAGCGATATGAGACAAGATGTTCAGGAGGGCAACTAAAGCTAGATATACAGACCTGGAATCATCTATATAGGGATGATAATTACACTCATAGAAGCTAATGAGATCATCAAGTGAGGTAGTATATGAATCCATGGCAAAAGTTTGGAGATAGACACGAAACAAAGGTATTTAGAAAGGGAAGTGAAAATTCCTAGGGAAAGTGGGAGTGCACATAGTTTAAGTAAGGATGTCATGCCAAATTAATTTCATTCTTTATTTTGATAGAGGAATGCTACTGACAACATATTTGGATCTCAGCAAGTGGTATACAGTAAATTATGATAAGCTTGTGGAAAAGAGGGAGAAATTGAAGCTAGAAAATTGTATAATACAATGGATTTGTAACTGGTTGAGTGACCATATCTACAGAGGATTATTAATTGAATTGATGTTAACATAGATGATGGATTCTCATGGCATGTAGTAGGACTTTGTCATCACTTTTTCACTTTATGAAATATTTTGTTGCTGACTAAAATGATGACTAGAAGATGGGTTGCTGTTTAGTCATTTCAGTCGTGTTCAACTCTCTGTGACCCCATTTGGTGTTTTCTTTGAAGAGATACTGGAGTGGTTCACCATTTCCTTCTCCAGCTCATTTTACAGATGAGGAAACTGAGGCAAACAGGGTTAAGTGACTTGCCCAGGATCACATAGCTAATGAGTGTCTGTGGCTGGATTTGAATTCAGGTCTTCCTGACTCTAGACAATGCACTACCTAGCTGCCCTAAATGATAGGTACACCTACCAAATTTGTCTTTTATCTCAAATTGGGAAAGTTAACCAATATATAAGCTGATAGACTCAAGATTTAGAAAAGAAAAAAAACTGTACAAGCTAGAAGGAGGGGCTTAGCACAGTGTCTGGGACATAGTAAGTATTTAACAAATGGTTACTGACTTGAAGAACCTCCTAAAAGTTAGAGCTGCCTTAAAATGAAATAGGTTGCCTCTTTAGGTAGTGAGTTCATTGTGACTGAAAGTAATTTCAGTGGCGGCTTCTCCCAATAGGGATGCGGTATGGAAAATTCCTACATAGGATAGAAGGTTGGATTAGATGATCTCTAGTGTCCTTTCTAACCTCAGATTCTATGGTCTGATGATTCTGTTCTTATCTGTATTCCTTTTGAATGTGAATTTGACTCAGAATGATTATCTTCTACTAGTATAAGAGAACAAGGTTGCATTTAGGAAATGTTCATTATTTAGTTCTCTATCCACTGCACCACCTAGCTGCCCATAATGACGATGATGATGATGATGATGTATTTAATAAAGGGTATTTTCTAAATGAATGGCCTCTCTAACACATGCCAAACTGATGATGTTTCCTTTAGTTATGAAAAACAATGAGTGATCTAAACAAGGACAAATGTGAGAAGTTTGCAGGGCATTTTTCTTCTATTTTTTAAAAATTGAATTATTACTTGTTCATCATCTAATTATGTTAGATTTATGGCGCCCACTGGCTAATTTTAAAATCCTAACTTTTTCCTACTGGTCATGCACCTTCAGAATTCCACAGTCTTAAGGTCCATATCTCCAGATAAATAAAATAATCACATGGAAAGAGGCCTTACCTAACCTTCATTCTCACCACAAATCCTTGGTGGAGCTGGGAAGCCCAGTGTTGCTCCAGCAAGAGCAGAGAACAGTTCTGTAATCACCACAAGCATGATTCTAGATAGAGCACTCCAGCTGATGGCACCTGACTTAGACCCCAGGTAGTGTCCCATGCATATATCAAAACCAGCCAGCAGTGCCCACTTAGTGGTATACAAAGGATTTGGGAGCATTGGGAGAGAGGGCAAGAATAACCAAAACTAATTAATGTAATAAACTGTGGCAGGTGAATTAACTACTTGTCCATGGCAGGTCAGGGCCACAAAGGTGCTAACCCACTTCCTCTATTTACCATTCTCTTCTTGTAGTATTTACTTGACAATAATTGCTTTATGACAATGAAGATGATTTTAAATTTTAGAAGCCTTTAGACTGTTTCTCTCAGGAAATACACACAGACCGTGTTTTCTCCTACACCACATGATCTATACCAGATACAGAGCAGCAGTTGCTGAATATTAAATTAAACTATCAAAAAAAAAAAAGGAAAGAAAAGGAAGAAGAAAGGAAATCGTCCTACATAAAAATAACCTGAAAAGGTTAAGAGCAAAAAGAGATGCTTAGAACAGTTTCTGTCTGTTTGGAATGAATTAATCAGACCATTAAACAAATCTTTTCATCTAAAGTATCCCTTTCATTTCAGTACCCTGTAAAACAAAGTGACTGGAGTGTTGATGGAAGAATTTGCCATCTCTCTCTATTTGTATTACAGAGATGGGGGTTTTGCCCTCATTAACATTCCAGTGGAGTCAAGGACCACACAGGAGAGGTTTCTGTAATGCTCAAAGCCTGAAAAGTATACTGGGTAGCAGAGAGATCTCTCATTGTCTGTTGTGTAGAAAATTGACAACATAGGTAACCTTGCATAGAGTCTCTGGGGAAAGTGAACATCCCACCAATGTACCCCACCCCTTCCAAAAGCTTCTCTTAAGTGCCTGTGTTTAGGACGTCTACTTCAATCACTGTGGGTGGAGAGGAGAAGGATGCTCAGTCCCTTGTTAAAATTACGAAGAGACAACCATAACATCTTTTCATTTGGGAATATTGTATGAAGACATATTTTATCCTAATGTGTATCATTCAGTTAAATGCTGCTCAATCAATTTATGATTAATTAAAACAGAATGGGGTCCTAAAAAAAAGGTATGCTTATTCTCTCTAGCCAACAGTATCTTAATAAAATATAATGTAGTGGAAAAAACAGTGGACCAGGAGCAAAATACCTGCATTCTGGTCTTAATTTTACTATTTAATAGATGCAAGTGAAATTAGGCAAAGTAGTTGACCTCAATGGGGCTACATTTTTTCATCTTCTCATAAAATCATAGATTTAGGGAGAGAAGGGAACTTACTATGTCCAACCACCTCATTTTCTGCATGAGGAAAGAGAAGCAGGGAGATGTAATGTGGCTTACTGAAAGTCACATAGCTAATCAGTGCTCTATCCTCTATGCCACTCTGACTCTTAATATTCAATGCAATTTTATTCAACAGGTATTTATCAACTATTAAGTGCAAGACACTGCTAGACACTGAGAATACAAAAACAAAATCAAAAAAGTACTTGACCTCATAGAACTTAGAGTCGATACAATACAATACAATAGGTAAATTGATAAATCCAAATCAGAGCCAAGTAGGTGGTTCAGAAGATGGAGCAGTGCACCTGGAGTTAGGAAGACCTGAGTTCAAATCCAGGCTCAAGAATTTACTAGCTGTGTGACCCTGGGCAAGTCACTTAACTTCTGTTTGCCTGAAGAAGGAAACGGCAAAACATTCCAGTATCTTTGCCAAGAAAACCCACAGACAGTATTGTTGTGCTATCACAAAGAGTCAGACACAACTGAACAACAATATTCAAAGCAGACAAAATTTATATCAGGAGGAGGGATTGTTAGTACTAGCAACTGGGGGTAGGATGGAGATTAGGTGGGCTTTCTTCATATGGCAGATGGTACCTTGAGAGAAAAAAAAGAATTACATGGCGTGGAGGTGAGGTGAGAGAACATCCCAGGAATGGGGTAACAGCCTGTACAAAGCCTTGGAGGCGGGAGGTAATAAGTAGGCAGTTTGGCTCAAATTGTGAAAAGAATGAATATAAAATAAATTTGGAATGGTGGGCTAAGTCATTCTGCGAAGGATTTTAAATGCCAAACCAAATAATCTGCATGTTATCCTAGAAACATTAGAAAGCTCCTGAAGATTCTTAAGCAGGCCAGTGACATTATTAGATTTATGCCTCAGTAAGATATTGTTGGCAACTCTATGAAGGATAGATTTGAAAGGAGAAAGGCTGGAAATAGGAAGATCAATTAGTAGGCTGCTGCTGGAATCCAGGTGAGACATGATGAGTCTGGACGAGGTGGTGCCTGTGACAGTAGAGAGAAAGACTATCCTTTTCTCTATGAGAAAAGATTTGTTTTTCTCTATTTTTTAAAAAAATGACAATTGTAGAACTAGAATCAAAAAGATTTGGAAACTGCTATGAAAAGAGTAAGGAGAGGAAAGTAAAGAGTGGGAGGTGACCTTGAGGTTGTGAATCTGGGTGACTGGAAGGATATTGGTGCCCTCCACACAAACAGGGAAATGAAGGGGAAGGACAGGTTTAGAGGGAAAGAAAATGCAATTTGCTTCGGGCATGGTGACTTTCAGATGTCCATAGGACATCCAGGAGGAAATGGGTAACAAATGGTGATACAGGATTGGAGCTCAGGAGAGAGATAAGGTCTGGATATGGAGATTTTTTTCTAGCTATCTACATAGAGGTGATAATTGAATCCATGGGAGCCAATCAGATCACTAAGAAAGAGACTGTACTAAGAGATGAGGAGAGTGTACTCACACTTGCAAGGCAAGACATGAATGATGGTCCCACAGAGGGACTCCAGAAGGAACAATGAGATGGACAAAAGGAGAACCAGAAGATAAGGATGTTATGAGAATACAAGGAAAGAATGTAAGTAAGAGGGAATATTCAATAGTCAAGAGCATCCAAGAGGTCAAGAAGGATGAGAATTGAGAAAAGGACATTAGATATAACATTTAAGATATTATTCCAGGGAAGTGATACTGTTAGAAGATAGATTATAAGGGGTGGCAAAGTGAGTGAGAGGGAAGAAGTGGCAGGAAGGGGAATAGAAAGTTCCCTCCCCCCAGCAAGAGTTTGCTATAAATGGGAGGAAAGTTATTGGATGATAGCTTTCAGGGATGATGGGGTCAACTGCAGGATATTGAAGGATGGGAGAGATTTGCTATGTTTGTAGGTAGCTAGGATACTGCTGGTGGAAAAGAAGAGATTGAAAATGCGGGAGGTAAGACGATCAAAGGGGAAAGCTCCCATAGGAGATGGTAGGAGATAGGACACAAGACAAAAGTAAAGAGGCTGGCCTTGTCAAGGAAAATCAACACATTTTTGTTGAGATTGGTGCAAAATTTGGCGGCATAGAGGGGTTTTGAGGTATAGAACAGAGAGAAGATGAAAAATGTCATTTTTCATTAAGTTAATAGGTAAGATCCTTTCTTGAGAGTGAAGAGGAAAGATTAGCATGGGAGAGTTGGGGAAAGAAAAGATTTGCAACAGCCACTGTTGGGTGGGTGATAGATAATCTGAGAGGAATAAAAGATTTCTTATGTCACATTTAAGAGAGACTATATGACTTCCTTTAGCAGCATTCAAATAGATGCAGAGAAGGTGAATAGTAGAGGTGATCTAAGGTTGGAGTTTGGTAATTCCTCAATGGTAATAGTACAAGGGGTCAAAGGAATCAGTTTTGAGGTCACTGGAGAGGTTTGCTGTTTCTTTTTAATATAGTTTTGTTATTTCATTAAACATTTCACAATTACATTTAACTTTTTAACATTCATTTTTAAAAATTTTGAATTCCAAATTCTCTTCCTCCCTCTCCCCCCTCATTGTTTAAGAAGAAAAGCAATGATTTCATTTATACATGTAAAGTCATGCAAAACCTATTTCTATATCAGCTATATTGAAAAAAGAAAATACACAAAAAAACAAGAAAAACAAAAAGGTTAACAAGTATGCTTTCATATGCACTCAGAATTCATCAGATCTCTCTCCTCAGGTAGCTAGCATTTTTTCATCCTGAGTCCTTTGGGACTGTCTTGATCAATCAATGTAGAGTTGAATTGATCAACTACAAGGTCAAGACTTGGAGGAGGAAAGTGAGGAAAAGGCAAGGGAGATATGAAGCAGACTAACTAGAAGTCATAAGGAGACCCTGAATAAGTTTAGGAGGAATTACGCAGAGGGAAAGATGAAGCATACAAGGTTTTGGTCATAGAGATGAAATTCAGAGCTTTGGAACTATAGTTAGAGAAGTTATGGATAAATCAATGATATTCTAATGCATACCTGTGTTTAACTGAGGTACAGTGAATATTCAGGTCATGAGAACTGAGAAAGAAGTTAATGAATTTGGAGACAAAGGCATGGGAGGGGGATATGTGGTTCATATGCATATTAAGGTCTTCAAGTATTATGGCAGGGGTTGGGATGGAGAGGAAAGTTCTAAGCCAGATGTTGAACTTCTCCATAAACGAGGAAGAATGATCTGAAACCAGGTTATAAAAGAGAGGTTGCATAGTAATGGTGGCAGAGGATAGGTCTGGGTATAGCAAAAAAGAAAAAATAGCGTGCCTATTCTGGGGTATGTGTACCCAGTACTGGAGAGGGAAGGCAGGGATGCTGTGTTTTCCTATAGGAGTCACATTTCTATAAGTATGAGAGGAGTATGAGGTGAAGAATTCTCAGACCATAGCATCATATACTTATAATTAGAAGAGACCTTGGAGACCCTGTAGTCCAATCTCTCCATTTTATAGATAAGTAAAATTCATGGAGGTAAATGATTTATTCAAGGTCACACAGCTAGTAAGGTTCAGAGGTAGGATTCAAACCTGGAGGTCTTCCTGGCTCCAAATCCAGTATTCATTATGCTAAACTGCCACTGTGGGCTGGTGCCTGTAACTATTTTGGGCAAATTGGTAACGTCGATAAACCCCATCTTCTAATATTCTTTTTGTTACTTTGTTTTTGATAGGTTATTTTCAATCATGTCTGATTCTTTTTGACCCCATTTGGGGTTTTCCTTCTCTGGTTCATTTTATAGATGAGGAAACTGAGGCAAACTGGGTTAAGTGACTTGCCCAAGGTCATACAGCTACTAAGTGTCTGAGACCAGATTTGAACTTGGAAAATTGAATCTTCCTGACTCCGTTCTTGGAACTCTATCTACCATGCCACCTAGCTGCCTGATATTATGTTTAAATATACACAATATAATATGTGGGATTAGAAAGAAAGTCAATTATATTGAAATATGGTTATTAAAAATAATTTTAAAGTTCATAGATCCAAGGATAAGAGCCCCTCCTCTTAGAGATGTTTGTTAGCAGTAAAATAATGCTCAAGGGAGCACAGCTAAAAAGGGCAAATTAAAATATGGTCACTGGAAGGGTAGGATGGAGACTGATGGGGAAAAGAGAAGAAGGAGCACTAGCAGCACAAGGTGATCCCCTAAGCGTCTTGTGACTATAATACTATTTATCTGAGGCTCTTACTCTTGCAGGTCCTGTGATATTGGAGGGCTCTCTCTCAAACACCAAGGGTATAAGTTTGGGCATCTGAGTAAATCAATACTTTGTGATCTTTCCCTAAAAAATGAATGGAAGATCACCCTGCTTGCTGGAACAGTAAATAGAGCATTGGTCCTGGAGTCTGGAAGACTTGAGTTCAAATCTGACCTCAGACACTCACTAGCTGTGACCTGAGCAAGTCACTTAATCTGTCTGCCTCAGTTTCCTCAGCTATAAAATGGTGATAATAGTAGTACCACCTTCACAGGGATGTTGTGAGGATCAAATAAGATAATATTTGTGAAGCACTTAGTATATAGTGCCTGGCACATAGAAGGTACTTAATAAATGTTTGTTCCTTTCCCTTCCCTTCCTATCCATGACATGCAAATAGCATTGGGCTCTGGGTCTCTGGTACTCATGAAGCCTAAAGGCTTGACTGTGAGGGGGTTGAGAGCGCATAAAATAAGGGGGTTCAACTACATCAGGAGTTCCTAATATTATTTTGTCATGGACCCTTTTAGTAGTTTAGCAAAGACTATGGATCTCTTTTCTGAATAATATTTATAAATGCATAAATAAAATACATTGAGTTACAGAGGAAACTGAAGGTTAGTTGAAAGGAAGATGTAATATTTTTCCTATCCAAGTTCATGGACCCCCAGAAAGCTATCCACAGACCCTTTGGGGAGTCTTGAACTAGATTATCTCTAAAGTATCTTTTAGTTGATAAAAATCCTATGATTCTATTTGTATACAACTTTAGAAATAGAATTCTAATAACATGTATAAGTTAGTATATGTAATAGAAGAAACAGTCTCTTAAGTAAAGCGATTGATTTTCATATGTGGCTTATGCAGTTCTTGTTTGATGGTCACAGATCACACATGAATAAGAAAGAATAGAACCAATACACAATTAAGCAATAAATTTGAACTATCAAATATATATGAGTATTGAGTATGGCTTAGCATAGAGGGGGAAAGAGCTCTGAGGTACATACCTGGAGTAGAAAACAGGACAGTTAGAAGAATTAAAAGAGAGAGCCGTTATGAGAGCCCCAACTTTAGGTAATGGGGAGCCAAAAAAGTCATTGGCTCCCACATAGGCAATCCAAGGGATAATTCTTGGAGGAGGTAAGCTTTTAGAAGCCAATAAAGTGATGGAAAGAGAGGTTGACCAGCTATTATTTAATAATAAGTAACAATTCATCCATATGTAGTGCTTTATTATTTACAAAGAGTTTTCTTAAAGACCCTATGAGGTGGATAGAACATATACTACTCTATTCATTTTATAGATAAAGGGACCAAGGTCAAAAGATTAAATGACTTGCCTCTGTCCCAGAGATTGGAAGTGACAGAAACTTGGTTTTCTGACTCCGAGTTCATTGTTCTTTCTAGTATACCATGTGGGTTGTTTCCCCTTTGGGAAAGTTAGGCTGTGACAGCATGCAGCCATAGTCCCTGGGACTTTTACATCTTAAGGCTATTCATTCAGTTGTGTTTGATTCTTCATGACCCTGTGGGCCATGCTGTTTATGGGGTTTTCTTGGCAAAGATACTAGAGTGGTTTGCCATTTCTTCCTCCAGTGGATTAAGGCAAACACAGGTTAAGTGACTTGCCCAGGATCATACAGTTAGTAAGTGTCTGAGGCTGGATTTGAACTCAGGTCTTCCTGACTCCAGCCTGGCACTCTATCCACTGAGCCATTAAGCTGTCTCATCTTAGGGCTACTAGTACCCTGTAAATCTCCACAAATTATTGCCTATCTTCTTTGATGAAAAAGAGGGACTTGTTAGATTAGAAACCAACTACACAATTGTTGTTGTCCCATCTTCTGAGTCCAGGAAAAGGACTATTAATAGAAAAAGAAGGAAGGCATCTCTGTCTCTTCAGTAAGAAGGTCAGATGTGAGGAGAAACTAGCTGGGAAATGAAATGTCCTTAATAACACATCTGGGAGGATGAAGGTGGGCCCGGCTACAAGCAGGTAAGATTCCTTTGCAAATCAGTCCGCAACCTTCTAGCCCAGACCCCCTTTATCTTTTTTTTTTTTTCCCAATCCCTTTCTTTTCAAAACCCAGGAAGATTAAATGAACGATTTATCTCCTCGGAGCTGAATTTTTAAAGGGAGCAGCTAACTGTGTGATCATATTATTAATATTTATACCTTGTCACTGAATGTTGACAGATTAATTATGCAACATAGTATAAAAATCAGCAGGCAGCGTAGGAGAGTAGTGGCAAAGTTCATATATTAATAACTCATCAGGGTAGCTGGCATGAACACCGGGATGAGTGGAGGCCCCCTAGACCCCCTTCCCCCAAGTAACCATAGACTTACTAGCACACTCACCTTGGGGCTACATGTCTCATCTTGTTCACCATCAGAGAGGCAGTGTGAAACTTAGCCTAGAGAAAGCCTGGGTTCAAATCCTGGATCTGCCTCTAGCTAACTGAATTTCCTTGAACAGATCACTTAAACTTTCTGAGTCTTTGTTCACTCATCTTTATAATTGGAATAATAATAACAACGCTACTTGCCTCACTGGGTTGTTGAGAGAATCAAATGAGATAATATGCATGAAGCAACACTGCTAGTATTATCAAAGGTATTCCTTAAATACCTATTTGTTCCTAGAGCTGAGTCAGATGCAACATCTAGAGTTAACTGCTTTAGTGGGCTTTAACTTTGACTTGCGGGTGTGTAACATCTGAGAAAGAAAAAAACTGACATGGGCAATTATCAGGGAGACTAAAATAGAATAATCAGGCAACCTTATAGTAGACTTTTCCTGAACTGACTTCATTGCTAATAGCCTCCCCCTTCTGAGAGTAACAAATCAATGAAAACTTAGTGGGTGTGCTGTACAAGGCAATGTCACTGTCCTCAAAGAGCTTACTATTTAGTTGGAGAGATGAGTCATAACTTCTTGAAACCTTAAATGGCCATATTAAGTGCTGCTCTTGACAGAAATAGGGGAGAAGTTCATTGCTTGTAATCAATTTCCCGGGCCTGGTTGACCTCCCAGTACACAGGCACCTTATTCAGGTGAGGACCTCAGTTTGAGAATTAAGAAAAGAAACATTTCATAACCTCTGTGGTAAGCTGTAGTTAGACCTGTATACATTACAAGAGAAGAAGCAGATCTAATCAGGGAGTTAGAATTTCAAAGGGGAAGTTTCTATACTGTGATGAGGACAAGATTTCTGGGGTGAAGTCCATGGCCTCTAGAATGAATAGATTTATATCTAAGTCCCAATTACTGTGAATTATGAATTCATTATTTGAATTCACATTGCATATTTCCATTTTCAATTATTGTATTTTACATAATTATAATAGGTTAAATTTGTATACATGAGACTACTTACAAGATTCGTTATTCATGTTAGTCAGGACCTAGATGTATAAGCCACTGGAAGTTAGGCGATGCTGACCAATATTCAGACACACACACACACACACACACACACACACACACAGAGACAGGCATCATAAAGGTTTTGTTTGTTTGTTTGTTGCATAACTAAAGATGTTGAACTAGGAATGTAGTGCGTGGTAGACCCCTAAATTTATATAACTTCCTAATTCTGGGGCAAGATACTTACTCAGATGTGATGTTTCCCACACCACACAGGCCTGTACCAATCACCAGCTATGATTTTGAGGATCATTTCTAGAGGGGAAAAAGAGAAATAAATAAGTCATGGCATTTGGCTGAATCAGGATTATAACCAGAACCAGAGCTCTCCACATCTATCTTTGTTTTGTATCTAATACTTGTATCCTTAAAAGCCAAATAGACTTATTCTTTTATAACCTCTTGCTTGCACTAAGTCAATAATTTGTGCCATCCAGATACCTGGGTTTATGATAGCTTCCTGAGTTACCTAGCACAACCCCCAGGGTAATTTCATCTCTGAATCTGTGGTCTGAGAAGCCTATGATCTTTAAAGTATTAGTAGACAACTCTGTCTACTAGTTGTTGTTCAGTCATTTTAGTCGTGTCTGATTCTTTATGACCCCATAGAAGGTTTTCTTGGCAATGATACTCGAGTGCTCATTTTACAGATGAGGAAACTGAAATACAAAGGGTTAAGTAACTTGCCCAGGGTCACACAATTAGTAAGTGTCTAAGGCCAGATTTGAACTTAGGTCTTCCTGACTTCAGGCTGGGTGCCTAATTTCACAGCTCAACACAGGACAGCATGTGCTTTCAGAGTTTATTTGAGGCCTGATATCACCTGCATAAGCATCATAGAATCTTTGAGTTGGAAGTGAGGCCAAAGGCTGACAAACCCAAAACTGAATAGAAACTCTTCGGTAACAACCCCAACAAGTACTCATTGGACCTTCACTAGAAGACTTTGAGTGAAAAGGATTCCATCACCTTCTGAGCCAGCCCATGTCACTTTGGGGGAACCATGATTCTTGGAATATATTTCCCAACGTTGAGCTGAAATCAGCCTTTGCTTGTAGTTCTGAGCTCTGAGCCTCAGGGGGGAAAAAGTCTAATCCTTCTTAAGCGTGACAACCCTTCAACTACCTGCAGATATCTATTGTGCCCCCTTGCTAAGTTTTTTATCTCCAAGCTAACTATCCCCAGGATCTTTAACAAAGGCAAAAATAAGTCGAACAAATGTGTTTTCAGCTTTCATAATGAGTAAAGAACTACACTTAGCTAAACTATACAGCACAAACCCTGTTCTCAAGGAGCTTATAATCTAACAAAAGGAAAAAAACACACAATTAATTATAATGTAACAAGTTTTCTATGTACTATAGAAAATCTGAGGATTTTCACTCCATTGTAGGGCGAGGAAGAGAAATGTGTCCAGGAAAGACTTTCTGGAGAAGACTACATCTCCTTGGCTGGTTCTTGGGGAAAGGAAGGGAGGGGAGTTTCAACAAATAGAATTGGGGATGAGATGAATCCATTCAAGGCACAAGGGGGCAGAACGAACAAAGATATCATGATGGATGAGGGCAAGGCAAGAACAAGGAATAAGGGGTGGACCTATTTTGAGTATGCATGGGACAAGGATGAAGAAACAACATTAATACTGATAGGAACTTTTGTGACAGAATGTCCCTGGTGGCCCTAAATAAGAAGCTGCAGTGGAACCTGACTAATGGTCTGTTTCTGTGAGTGGGAATAACAGCAATAAAATGCTAGTAATGCCTCTGTGAAGGATGTTGCATGAGTACCAATTGTCATTGTTATTCTGTTATATGTGCTTGTGTGTTTGCATCCAGTGGTTATTGAAGGAAGATGAATAGATAATATGGACAGATAAGTTCACTTGAACCTATTGGTTATCAGGTCACATAACAAAAAGCTGTTGCAATCACAACACATCAAATCAATTCTGGGAGTGATATACCTTATAATCACGCAATGCAAATAATCAGACTCAATAAGCAAGCAAACCTACAATGTCATCAAGCAAAACTCCAACCACAAGGAGCTTTGAAAGCCTCAAATCAGCCCTTTCAAGTCTTCCGTTTCAACTACAGCTCACTCATCAACATGCTTTCCAAACCTGGCTTGTGCAATTTGTTTCAGGACTTATATTCCAGTTAACTATTTATCCTTGCTTGCTGAGCACTCTTGCTGATTAAATTAACTCTTTAGTAACCTTTCAGTCAGAATGATGGATTAGAACTGAAGACCAATTATATTTTTAAAGGCAGCTCTATGTTTACCCAGTTACTCTACCAAGAGGTTGAGTTGTGCAAATATATGTAAATATGTGTGTGTGTATTTCAACAACTCTCTCCACATATTTATATAGAGTATAATATATGAGTGTGTGCATATGTGTATATATGTGTGTGTGTGTGTAGGAGAGAGTGAGAAAGAAAGAGAGAGGGAGAGAGTATTTATCTGTCTTAGGGATATAGGTGGCATATATTCCTCCTATTTTTTTTTATTTTTTGTTCCACATATACTTTTGAGTTCATTGGTATGAAAAATTCCCAGTGAGAAAATTCCATCAACTAGTGCAGCTTTTCTGCAAATTCGAGTCTTAGCAATTTACTAGGCAATGAAATGTTAAATGACTTGTGCAGGAACATGCAGCCAATATGTGTGAGAAGCAAAACTCAAATCGAGGTCTACCTGACTCCAAGGACAACTCTCTTTTCACTATGATATTCTTCTTCATCTTCATTTTGATGATAGAGACTATACAAGGTCATCAAGCGATTTTACCATCAGGATCAAACAGAAAACTCAGAATTGCTGAATATGGAGCCTGGACTTGAAATTGTTTGTTCATTTCCATTTCTACCTATTTTTTGTTTGTTAATTATTATTAGATTTGATCCCGTCAAGTATCAAAGCTATGTTGTTGTATTTTGCTCACTGATTTCATGCCTTTGCAATAGTAGGGTACCAGTAAGTGTCTGGAGTGAATGGGAGTTTCTTATATGCAGGGACTATTTGCTTTTTGTCTTCATATCCCCAGCCCTTAGCACAGTGCCTTGAACATAGCTGATTCTTAATACATATTTGTTGAATTGGACAGAATTGGAGTAATAATTTAATATTGCAAACTAGAGGAAGGAAATATTTTTTATGAGGAGACTCAGAGAAATGAGAAGTGGAGGGAATTTCAGGGACTAACATTGGCATCAAATGTATTTCTATTAGCTGTTGTGTGTTTTAGGCAACCAGTGTAAAGTGCGCTTTTAGAATCAACCCCATTTCTTCAGTATTCCAAAGATTAGTGATTTCATAAGGTTGGGTATTTCTAGTATCGTCTTCAATCATAATCCTTCCATGCCTTATTAGGTGATTTTTATGAATTGCTATAACAACAGCAGCAGCAGCAGCAGTCACTACCACCACCAAACAAAAAAACATGGCAAAGCTTAGGGCAATGGCCTCCAATCAGCTCTTTAACTCTTCTGCCTCAGTTACAATTATTCAGGAACATGCTTTCCAAACCTGGCTTGTGTGCATTATATTTCAGGACTGGGGCTGCTCCAGTTAATGATTCATTCTTGCTTACTTAGCTCTATGCAAAAGTATGTCATCATATGCCACTTCTCCGTGTGCCTCTCTTTCTTTTTCATGTCCCTGTCTCTGATTCTGCATTGGTCTCTACTCTTCTCTCTACCCTCATAATTTTTCACTTTTTTCACCATTCTCTTTGCTTTGTTCCCATGTCTCTATTTGCCCTAGATTCTTATCTCCTCTCTGCACAGAATGTTGTAACAACATCCTTCCTTAATGGAGTCCCGGCTAGTGTTTCTCTTCATTTCTCCTCAGGAGAATGTCAGGCTTCTAATGATGAGGCTCTCTGCACTTAGCTAGAGTGGTCCTCAGATGACAAGCTATACATACAGTCTGTTGCACACACTGTACCCTATCAGGAACGTTTCCACCTCATCAGACCTGTCAGAGGGTTTGCTAAGTTGGCATAGCCTTTGACAACTAAGATCACCACCAGACCTTGATGAGGCATAAGAGAAATGCAGTCCTCTTGAGTCGATAAATGTAACCCACTTTAAACAAAGTACGTGGTAATTAAATATGGTGGAATTATACACCTTAAGTCACTGAATAGGCATTGCCTCAGACAAACTGAGACTTGGGAAAGAACTTAGCTTAAAAAGGCCAAGGTTTCCCACTGCATCCTGGGCCATTGCCAGTCATCTTGACCCATGTCTTGCCACTGGACTCAGATGACTCTGGAGGAGAGAGTGTGGCTGATGACTTTGCACAGCCCTGCCTCACTTAAATCCAATTCACTTGCAAGTCGAGATACCACCTTTCTGATGTCATTGATCCTTTTTGAGAAGGAAGGACAAACAACAAAGGACAATAGCAATAGTGGAATTATACAAGGATAATGTAGAAATGTCTTGCGGTAGGGCATATTCTTATATTTTGACTTTTATATATTAAAATACCTTGGCTCTTTAGGCCCTGGAAGGCTGGCCACAGAGTAGCAGTGTTATTCATAGACCCTTTTCCTGCATATTCTTTACCAAACTTGCTTGTGGGCTTGTCCAGTGGCCTCTCCATTCAAAACCCAGTAATGACTGCTGTTGGAGCTGTCTCTTAGCGTGCTCAGGGTTCAGGGAATTATTTAACACATATGTGAGAAAGAAAAAAAAAAACTAGCCAGGGAAGGTGATTACATTGAGGAGATAAAAAGAAAGACAATAATAGAAGGGAGTTGGGGAAATAAAAGACAATGAGTAATATGTCTTCTGTGACTTGTGCCGTGTTTCTACCTGTTTTTTAAAAAGTGAAGAGAAACAGTGAGAGGAACAGTTTTCTATGCAAAGCTCACTGCCTGTTTACCAACGTGAAGGTTAATTGTGAGGCATGAAAATGCCACCATGAGGCTGAGCTTTTTTTCTAGTGCTGCTTTTTGTTTGAGTCTCCAGGAACCTGAGAGTACAGAATATGTCCTTTGATAGCCACATTGGCAGCCCACGTCTCTCACTGAGATGGGGCAGGTTAATGTGCCGCTGCCAACCCTCCAGACTGAGGCAATCAGAAGCACCGCTTGATAGAAATAAAGTGAAATGTGGTGGGGTGGGAAGGGGGGTGAGATCCTGTGGTTGATATTTTAGCTACCGGCAAAGCCCTCCTCAAATCAAACCCTCAGTACTAGGTTGGTATTAGAAGAGTGGCTGAGGGGCACCTGCAATGCCTAGATTAATCCTCTTTTTGTTTTCTTTTGGGTCTATCTGGGCACTGCTGAGTAGAAGAATTTATGTTGGACTGCTTCCTAGAAGGGAGCTGCAGGCTGTGAAAAGAGTATGTGTCATCATATGTCACTTCTCTGTGTGCCTCTGTCTCTCTGATTCCTCATTGGTCTCTATCCCCACCCCCACCCATTCATCATTCCTACCTTCTTTTACCTTTATGCTTCCTTTCGGTTTCTCTATTTGCCCCGAGTCCTTATCTCATCTCTCAACAAAACAAGGAAAAAGCAGTTTCTTATCATAAAGCCCCAACTGATATTTCTCCTCATTTCTCCTGGGCAGGTTTCTAAATTTGGTACCTTGGTTCCTCATAACACACTATCTTCAAGTGTGTCTGCTGCCTCCCAGGATTCTGATTTGCCCCATTAAGCTGGTCTGTCCTTTGCAGATCAAGGTTAGAAGGAAGCAGGAGCTATTCTCCTGGGATGATCTTGAAATGCAATGTAACTGGGAATTCTCTAGAGCATGGTCATGTTCAGCGAGTTTCCTGCAAATCAAGAAGGTATTTTTCCCATAGCATGTTGTGCTGCTCTCTCTGGTAGCAGGTGAGGAAATGTACTCATAGTGCTTTGGTTTATAGCATCGGGCATGGTGGGAGCATACAGGTATCAGGGATCCACATTTGGCAAAATACTTTTTTGCTCTAGGATTGTTGTACCCCAGGTGGAATCCCATCCCTCTCTGGACAGCATGGGTCTAATCCACAGACCCGAGAGAAGATTTCTGGCTGATGCAAGAGCCTTCATAATCCTGCCTAACTGAGCACAGTTATGCTTCATTTACAAGAGGAAGAGGCAGCTTTAGCTCCTAGCTCATGCAGTGTTAAATAGACATGAAATTTAACTCTTCTGTCTAAAAGCAAAAGGGGGAAAAAAAGGCTCTGTACTGAATAGGGTCACCTTGAAATAGATATGATGTCTTCAAGGAGGAATCACTGTCAGGTAGTTAATTCAGGGGACCATAAAACAGAGCCCAGGGTTTATATTCTGTGATTTTTCTTTGCTTCTATTCTGGAAAATCACATTTCTTCTTCACTCTTCATAGTAGGGCTATGAGACTTCATCAATTACCATTTATAAGGGATGGTGAAAACTTTACATACAAGACACCAGGCAAACATAAGCTGTTATTATTTTATTCCATGCTAACCTCAATGGGAAAGCTTGGAATACCTCAGAATAAAGAAAACCATGGGGTTACTTATTCATGCTCCAATTCGCCTCTCTTCTACTCCTTTTTTTTGCCTTCATACTCCATAAAGAGAATCACTGAAATGTTTAACTACCCCTCCTCAGTAAAAATGATCTGCTGATAGATTTATTGCAGGCGGTGCCTTTCTGCTCATCCCCCTTAGCAACCTATGGTGAGTTTTGTTACCTTTTTGGCCTTCATTTATTGCATCCCTGTCGTGCAAGTAACTGATAACTTGGCACTAAACAGATGGTTAAAAAAATATATTCTATACATAGCAAGGCTTAATGGTTAAATGCCAATCTCTAATGTAGTTGAGAAATCACCAGACCTTGACACTTTTGGAAGCAGGCTCTAAATAACCTATTACTCCATATGAAGATGGGACACTGGAGCTGAAGGTCATTTCCAAGTAGCCCTCAAGGTTAAAGTTGGATGCTCTTCCAGATGGTTTCTATCTGATGCTTTCGATTATGATATTGAACTGCCCTGTGATCAGGACTCTCAGTGCCAAGAATAATAAGAAGTGGAAGCCAGCAACAGGGAAGGCTGCTGCTATAAAGGGCATACAGAGATTTAAGGGTCAAGGCAAGACCATATGGTCTATCAGGGTCCTGCTGCAATAACCCTAGGAAATACAAATCAACTCACACAACTGCTCATCATTCCAAACTCCTGTTGCTTCAGTCACTAGACCCCCTGAGGCCCCTTTTTCTCCAAACCCCTCTTGTACTAATTTATGCCACAGGCTTCTTCCTGCAGAGGCTTGTTCAATTCAGCTGCCAGAGTTTCTGGCATCTCTTTCACTGGCCTGTTTCAAAACAGTCACATGGATGAATAGTGAAACAGAGAGGGCAGAAAGCTCCTAGGTTTTCTAATTCACATGTGAGGCATCAATTTATCTCGTCTAACCTTGGGGCAGGTAACTTGGGCTCCCTTGTGTCTCAGTCAACCCAGCAGAAGCATTGGGTGTGAAGTTAATAACTTGATGGAAAAAGTTGAGAGAGCATCAGCCTTAATGCTCATGCATGGTAAGGAAACTCAGTTGAATCAAGTAGTGAAGTGGAGGCTGTAGATATTTTTTTTAGTCCCCATTTCTTATTTCTTATTCTGAAGGTTGTTATGCTGTCATACTACTCACTGATGTCATATGATGACTTTCTTTTTCACAAAGACTGTAGCTGTTAGAATATATAATATATATATATATAAGAGAATTCATATCTGCTTTTACATTTGATAACAAATACTGACATTCTGAACATCACTTCTTTTTCTATGGTTACTTCTGAATCCCATAAAACCTTGAGTACATAATTTTTGTCTCACAATGTCCTATGTAATTGTCCAGCCACCTGATGTGAGGAAGTTTGACTTGCTTCCCTCCCAATAACTTCAAAAAAGCTATTTTTTTAAACAAACTGCTCCCAGGTAGATTATACCTGTAATACAGGCCTGGGTGTTATGAGTGAGGGGAGTAAGGGGGTTGGTAGGGGATCTTGTAAACATTTAGATCCAATATTTTTACTTTTCATATTCTTTCTTTTGGGGGATGGTAGAAGAATGGGAGAAAAAATTGTCCTTGGCTAGCATTGGGACAGGTCAGAAGGTGATCCAGGATTTGGGCCTTTTATCATCAAAGCCTTGCCTTGGCGCATTTGTGTGTATTCACCCTCTGAAGTTGTATGCTGTCTAGTTACCATGTGGTGAGGTTAAGTATTAAGACAGACCCCACTGCAGAAAGTCATTTGAAATGAAAATCCCATCTTATAGATGACTTTCATTTTTAACTGTTTGTGGTTAGTTTCCTGCTCAGATAAAGCAATAACTGGTACACTAAGCCAGCTATGTCCCCTAGCTAGATTAAAGAAGTCAAACACCCAGGTTATCTCTGCCCCTGTCATTGGCCTTTGTTGATGTTATGACAAGATATTTTTAATGATTATTAAAACCTCTCAGCGTGTATATATCACTTTTTTTTTTCATTCCAGTCCTCAATAGCACCAACTTCAGGCACATCACCACCTTTCCATCCCCCACAGGCTTGCAGCAACCACAGGAACATCTAGCAGAATGGTCCAGTCACCCAAGGGAGCACTTATAGAACTGACCTTAAAGAGCAATTTCAGGCAGGAATAGAGCAGCTCAATTGTTCATAAACCTGACATTTATTACTCGGGGATTCTTTCTCTACAGTACATGCTGCTCTTTACAATTTTATCAAATAAAGTGCCCCTTTCATCAGTGCCCCAATTTCTTTCAGGAGTCTCCCCCTCCCCACTTCCCCTGAATCCCACCCACCTGTTCCCTTTACATTTCTGGTGCCTTCAGTAGAGGCTGTAGCAAATGCAGATGCCAGTGACATAAAATTTGATGATGATTCCTCACAAAGGGCAATGTCTACTCAAGGGGAATTGCCTGGAAATCTAGAACCAAGCAGGGATGTCTGTTCCTTTCACTGCTTTCATTTGGGCCATAGTTAGTGGGAGAAGAAATGGATACTGACATTCCATCATTTTGGAATGGAAAAGCTATTCTGCAGTTATTTCCAGGAGGCCAAGCCAGACTAGCAGTTTGGGCAAGTTCCTACAAACATTCCTATCCCCCAAAGGGTTAACACAGAGGTCTAATTAATTGCTTTCATGCTGAAGAATGATAAGGCACAATATGAATATGAATGTAGGAGTATTTTTTTTAATTAACTGGCCAGCAGCTTGCAAATTTTCAGGGTTTCAATTCAATAGAATTCAACAAAATATGTATTAAGTAACTACTATGTACAACATACTGTGCTAGGGAAAAGAGAAATAAAAACCATAACAGTGTCTGGCCTCAAGGCAATTACAGTCTACTAAGGGGATATAACATAATCAAGTAAACAAATCCTAAAAATATGAAAAAAATGCAAAGTCATTATAAGAGGGAGAGAATGCTAGTGACTGGAGCAATCAGGAAATACTCCATGCATTAAGTGGCATTGAGTTGTGCTTTCAAGGCAACTAAGGATTTCAAGAAGTAGAGATGGGGGGGGAAAGTGTTGCAAGCATGGGGTACTGTTTGTGTAAAGGGAGGAGATAATAATGATCTTTACAGAAGAAAGCATGCCAGATATGAATCAAACATATAAAGGGAAGGATGCACAGCTCACGAAATAGAATCAGAGATGGCAGATGGAAGAGTATTGGCATGGATCATCTCAAACAGGAGATGATGGAATATGTCAATTAGATAGCATCCTGTAGTGAAAGGTGCAATGTAGGCTTAAACTCTAGAAGACTAGGGCTCAGGTCCAAGTTCTACAACTCACTGGCCTTTTCATGTTATTTGACTTCTCTGAATTTCAATTGTTTCCAATGTGAAATGATGATAATAATATTATAACTGTCTACCACTGGAATACAGTAGGTGGAAAGGGGAACTGGAATGAGGTGGAGGCAACTCCAATTATTCTACCTGATGCTCTCTAGAAGAGACATCCAGGCTTACTTCTCTGCCCTTGTCCTTCCATTTCCTGGCTGAAAAAGACAAGAGTTTTGAGTTCTAACTCTTGTCTTGAATATTCAGAGAAATGGACCAGCTTGTCACATAACGGTGTTTATTAACTTCATAACTAGGAAGGTAAAGTCTGCTATCTTGGACTGCCCTCAGACATAGCAATGAATCCACCTTCCATTATGCATTTATTGAGCATTTGCCATGTGCTAGGCCCTGAGAATACAAAAACAAAAATAATCCTTGCCTTCAAAAAGTTACATTCTATCAGGGGATGCAACATGTACATATAGAAGTAAAAAAAAAATCTAAAAAAAAAAATAAAAACAAGGCTATTTGGCAGGGTGTGGTACAAAGGTGGGTGAATTAGGAAACATCTCATGTACCAAGTGATGCTTGAGCTGAGTTTGATACTAGGGAGTCAAAGAGGCAAAGGCAGCATTCTGGAATTTGGGAGGAGGGAGCACTTACCTACATGGTCATTCAATGAACATACTTTTAGTAAAGATCTACTCTGTGTCAGTCATGTGCTTGGCACCAGAGCTGTTGTCATTCAGTCATTTCAGTTGTGTCTGACTCTCTGTGACCCCATTTGGGGTTTTCTTGGTGAAGATATTGGAGTGGTTTGCCATTTCATTCTCCAGCTCATTTTACAGATGAGGAAACAAGGCAAACTAGGTTAAGTAACTTGCCCAGAGTCACACAGTAAGTGTCTAAGGCTGGATTTGAACTCAGAGAGATGTTTTCCTGACAGTGATGAAAGTTTCTTTCACGTTTTCACTTGGGTAATAGGTAGTCTATCCACTGTGCCTCCCAGCTGGCATTGGAGGTACAAAGACAAAAACTAAACAATCCATTTCATCAAAGAGTTTACGTTCTCATAGGGGAGACAACATTTATAGAAGTATGAAAAACACATAAAATGAAGATGAAAGGAAACTGTGGGGGCAAAGGCATTAGGGGCTGGGGGCAGGGAGCAGGAAATACCCCATGTAGAAAGTAACACTTGAACTGAGACATGGAGGAAATCTGGGATTCTAAGAGTTAGACATGAGGAATGAGACCATTCGAGATATAAGGGATGCTAATTCAAAGGCGTGGAGGTAGTAAATGATAGGTCCTATTTGAGCAACAAGATGAGTAGGCTGGATTGTAGAGTAGGGGAAGGGTAGTAATGTGTAATAGAGTTAAAAAGGTGGATGGTGTCAGGTTGTTAAAAACTTTAAAATGCCAAATTGTAGATGTTATATTGGATCCTAGAGGTAATAGGGAGCTACCAGAATTTAATGAATAGGGTGGTGACTTGAAGAAAATCACTTTGGCAGCTATAATTTGGGAGCATTTACCTGGTCCTCTGGGAAAAAAATTATGTTATTCTACCATTATAGCTTTATTCCTTTGGTTTTTCAAGGCCTTTCAATCATAGAGTTTTTTTTCATGAAATGCTAATATCCCTGGGAGGGTGGTTATATAGTTAATTCAATTCAATTCAACAAACCTTTTATTGAGTGCATCCTAGGTACAAAGAACCGTATTGGCCATTGCAAAATTTTAATTTATCTCATCATTTAATAAAAACTTTCATTATCAACCAACAGCAAGTATGAAAGAATGGGACATAGGGCAGGCCCTGTGTATGCCAGCAGGGAGCAGAAGGGCACTGATAGTAGAGGTGGGAGGGTTTGGAAGACAAATTCCACCTACTCTGAAATTTTGCCTAAGGCTGGCTCTGAGCCATCACTATTACAGTATCAGTTTCTCATTCAGAGCTCAATACCAGAGAAGAGTTGATAAGAGGTATTTCTTTCCCTTTCCTATTATTTCTTTTACCACCCTCTTTAGAACATCTCTGTGTGGGAAGATCAATGCTTACTGCTAATCAGCTATCCAGCAGCTTAGAGGATCAGCTTGAAATACTCATTTTAATTTCTTTGTAGCAGGCCCTTTTGCTGTCCCTTTGAGTCCTGGAGCCCTGGTAGCCACCAGCTAAGCATGCCTTGTGAGGATATTATGTTTGTTGGCCTGATTGACACAGGATAAGTTGATTTCTCAGCTTCATTATTTGGGGGGTTATATCATAGGTTATTAAGGCTAAAAGGACCTTAGAAGTCATCCATTCCAGCCCCATCATTTTATGTATAAGGAAACTGAGGTCTAGAGAAACAAGATGATTTTCGTGACATCATAAAGCTACTAAATGGAGGAGTGTGACCAAATTCAGGTTTCCAGGCTCATATTTCAGTCCATTTCCCACTACATCATGTTTTGTGAAAAGATTAGCAAAAAGGAATAAGCAAAATGTAGGAATACTATAACTAAAGGGAATAGATTTCAGGCAGTAACTACAGAATATAGTCTTTAGCTTTAGTAGGCCCTGTGTCAGTGCTAAACAAAAACACTTTTCACAGCAGTCAGAACACTTTAACAGAAAGATAAATGTGGTTTCCTCCATCCCTCTCTCCTCCTATTTATTTCTTCCATATACTACCTAATGGTTCCAGCTTATTATATAAAAATATTCATCCTTACAGCACAGTGCTGAGTCTATGATATCACCCATGCCTGGAAGCAGTATTATATTGAGGGTGGCCATTGTATTACAATACTATAGGATACAGACTGTACTAGAGTGGAGAATAAGGCAGCATGCTGTTGTACAAAGAGCATAAAACCAGGAATCAGAGGACCTGGGTTTTGACCACAATCTTGCCAAGCTCTGTTACCTTGGAGAAGTCCCTTCCCCTTCTTTGGGCCTCGCTTTCATGTTCCACATTATGAAGGGGGCAAAACTCGGTGATCTCAAAGGTTCTTTACAATACTAACCTTCCTTAATTCCATGAATTGAGCCTTCATATAGATGTACCAAATCTAATTCTGACTTAGTCTTTCAAAAAAAATACTATCCTTGTTATTGTCATCATCATCATCATCCATATGATTAATTACTTGTGTGGGCATGGTGCCATAGTAGGTATTGTCCACAGACACAGTCCCTAAAAATAATCATCATCGTTATGCAATCAGTTCCCAATTGTCTATGCTAATTGGAAGGGCCATTAGTGCAGATAATTAAATCCACTCAACTGACACAGGGACATTGTCCCACTCCCTGCAACAGACATAGGAGGTAGGACCATAGACCTGAGTCATCTTAGGAACACAGCAGCTGACTGCAGACAAACTCTACTTACTATACTCCCCTCCCCAAGTCCTACCCCTCACATGCATGCATGAGCATATGCAAATACACACACACATAGACACACACACACACACACACACACACACACACACATAGACACACACAGATTCCTGATTGCCCATTTCACTGAATCACAGACTGAGTTGGAAAATGCTATCTACTCATACCTGATCAAAAATACTCTCTAAAATCCCTGACAATTGGTAATCAAAACTTGGCTTTGAAGACCTCAAGTGACAGGAGGATTCCATTACCTCTGAAGGTAGTCTATATCACTTTGGGATAGCTATAATTCTTTGGAAGTTTTATTTTCTTCTTTCTCATATTCAGCTCAAACCTATTCTCTTTTCAAACAGGCTACAAGAAATCTCCAGGGTCCTGCAGTTAATTTTCTTCCTTTCTAAGTTGGAATCATAGTTCTTTTTCTTGATGTTAGCATAAACATCTATTTGGCTTCCCTCAGCAAAGCCCTCTGCCCCTAAATATCACACAATGAATAATCTATTTTACATATTTCCATCATGGGGAATGACTTTGAACACATCCCAGTTAGAAGGTGAGTGCTCTTTCTCCAACTTAACTAGGATCATCTGGCATGTAAATATGTATTAGCTGATAGGCTTGGTGGGCAGCTAGGTGTCACAGTGTATAGAGTGCTAGGCCAGAAGTCAGGAAGACTCATCTTCCTCAGTTCAAATCTCAGACACTTAATAGCTGTGTGAACTGGGCAAGTCACTTAACCTTGTTTGCCTCAGTTCCTCATCTATAAAATGAGCTACAGAAGGAAATGGCAAATGACTCCCAGTATCTTTGCTAAGAAAACCCCAAAATGGAGTCATGAGGAGTTGGACATGACTGAAATGACACAACAAAAATACCCTGTGTTTAAAATGCAGTGTTGGGGGGGGGGGGCAGTTAGGTGGCTCAGTAGATAGAGCACAGGCCCTGGAGTCAGGAGGACCTGAGTTCAAATCTGGTCTCAGACACTTGACACTTAGTAGCTGTGTGACCCTGGGCAAGTCACTTAACCCTAATTGACTTACCAAAAAAAAAAAAAAAGAGAGAGAGACAGAGAGAAAATTAACAGACTCCCTGAAAACCATGCCTTTAAAAAAATGTAGTGTTGGACTGGAAGATTTTTGAGGAAGCATAAGATCTATACCTTTGAATGAATCTATAAACTTCATAATAACTGTATAACATTAGAAAAGATATATCAATCCATTTTATGAATAGAAAATGAAAGCATAAGAAATGTGAAGTCACAGGGACTGAACCAGAAACTGCATCTTCTGACTTCAATCATTCTTTCTCCCTTGCCTTTTAGTAACAGAAAATATAAACATGAAGTTTCAATTGGTAAAAAATATTGAAAAACAGAATTCAATTCAATAAAAAAAATAGTGCCTTCTATTTAAAAAAAATGAGACTATGATTGGGTGGATAGAGTCTTGGGCTTAAAGTCAGAAAGTCCTAGGTTCAAATGTCATTAACACTACAAACTTTGTGGTTTTGGACAAGGTACTTAAATTTTAGAGTTCTTCCTGACCCATACAGAGATTACTACCAAGTCAGAGACGGGCTACAATCTGCATTGAGGAAGGGAGTTCTCATGCTGATGAAATCACAGTTCTTCCCTGCAATCATATAAATACATGAAAGCAATGTGCTCATTTCTTGGAATTCAAAGGTGAGAACAAATTCCTCCTTGCCCTCATTAGACCTTAGTAAGAGGATATTTAAGGTAAAATCTGAAGAAAAAGAAAGATCAAAACAAAATGCTCTGGGAACATTAGAGCAAGGAGAGTTCACATTTTCTGGAGAAACCAGAGAAGGCTTCTTAGAAAATGTGATTTGAGCCTCGAAGTTCAACCATCAGTTATGTGAAGGAAGCTTATTTCAGGTAAGGAGATATAGCCTATGTGAATACACCAAGGAAGAAGAGGACAGGACAAAATTAAGGAATAGTTACTAAGCAGTTCAGTTTGTCTAGAAGAAAGGGATTTACACAAATTAGGGAACATTAAGAAATTACATTAATCAAAATATTCTTTTCAATTCTATTTTGGGGAGAAAGAAAATATGGGGAGGTTGATCACACTTTAGCAAAAGAAACCCTATTAAGTTTTCATGGACTGTCTGAAATCCTGTTTCCTCCATAGTAGGAGGCAATCACTTCCTGATTACCCTGGGTGAAAGTAACCTCTCCTTCCTGTGTACAGTCACAACACTTTGCCTCTGCCTCTCTTTTGGTACATATCTTTTTCTACCTTAAAGAGGGTAGTCTGATCAATCTAGACCTCTTCAATAATGGGGGAGAGAATAGAGGTAAAAGACAACAAATAGAAACAATTAAAGTGACTAATAAAACCCTGAGCATAACTGCTGAAAGTCAAAGGAATTTTACCAAATTCTTTGTATATCTTTATCTAGTTCTCTTATGATGGATATCTTCAACGGGATCTGAGCTCTCCTTAATCCAAATGCATTTATAAGTTTCCTCCTGAGTATAAAACAGCATAATCCCTAAAATGCTGGATTCACTCAGGTCAATCTGAAGTCTTGGTATAGTTATCCAGCTCCTGAATTGATCTTACTTGTCTTATGGTATGTCCCAAATCGGACCTACGTAACTATGTCACAGACTGGCATAGGGTCATGATGTAGCCTTTGTTTTCAAAGGAAGAAGTAATAACCAGATGGCCTTTTTGAGAATGTGCACTGTGCCTCTTCCTTTAATCTAGAAACATCCTGCTATCATTAAGATCATAGAATTGGAGCTGGAAAAGACTTTAGTGATTAATTAGTCCAACCATAACTTCACAAATGAGGAAACTGAGGCTCAAGTTACTGTATCAATACTTATTTGTATTCCTGCGGTAGAAACCCTTCTAGACTGTAAGCTCTCTGATGGTAGACACTACATATCTTATTAATCATGTCACATTTTTAAGAGCCTTTAAAATTTTCGAGGTGTTTTCCTCACCCAGGTATCCCAAATTGAGGAATTTGAACATTGAATTTTAGAGAGAATTAAATTCCTTGCTTATGGTTACACAGAGAATAAATGGAGTTTGAATTCAAACCCAGGCTTTATGAATTTACATTCATGGCCTTTTCCTTCCAGTCTGGCCTTACTCTGTGGTGATGCTCACTTGCTTTGTGGTAACTTCCATAACACCTACCACAATGGTTTACATATAACAGATACTGAATAAAAGGTGAATGAAATTATAGATATTTTCACAGCTTTGAATACCACACAATTCTACTTAGCATAATGTCTCACATGTAGAAAGACCATGTTTACTGAATGAATTAATAAAAAATAGATTCTGCCTTCAGTATTATACTGACTCAAATATGATGTCAAACAAATTCCTCACTCCTTATGCTAATATACAAATAAAAAGATCAAGAAACACAGACTATTAGAGAATAAGAGAATAAACATTTAAGTGCCTACTAGCCAGACACTGTTCTAAGCATATATACATTGTCACATTTGATGCTTACAACCCTGTGAGGGAGGTGCTATTATTATCTTTGTTTCAGAGTTGAGGAAACTGAGGCAGAAAGAGGTTAAGTGACTAGTCTAGTCCAACTCTATTAGTTTATAGATTTTTTTTAAAGTAGAGACAGTGAGATTAAGTACCTCGTTCTAGACCACATCGCAAGTTAATTGGTGGCAAGGGTAGGACTAAACCTCAAGATTTCCATTATTTTCTCTTCTATCCAAACAGATGGCATTGAACAGGGAAAAATATATATCTATGCGTATACTTTCTTTACATGAATATTGTGAAGATGAATGGAATATTATCTGTAAAATGGTTGGCTCTTAGGGTAAATTCAACCTAATACATTTCTGGGATTATTAGTCATGTTGGCCTATTTTGGAGACTTCTCCAAGCTCATTAGTCTTGGAAAGGGGTTGAGAAGAAAATGCTCTCTCAGCACATTTCTCTATCTCATTACAGCCCTGAAGCTACTATCCAGTGTTTCAACAATATGGTCCATTCTTCACAATTGCCATATGCCACAAATTCCCTAGGGAACTGGAGAGGAGAAAGTCCTTAAAATGATCATCTCTCTTGTTCTACGTGGCTCCCCCTGGCACAATATCCACATTTGTCTCTGGACCTAGGGAACACTGACATGAGACTGTCATCTGTTCCTTCTCAAAGTTTGGATACCTACATGCATTCAAACACAGGTGGGAGTTAGCAGGAAAGTGCATCTGAACCCTTTGAATTTGTTTTTAGCACTAAGAAGTTTGGTGCTAGGTTCTTTGCAAAGATTCGAATGGAATGCTCAAGGTTTCTTTCTTTTTTTTTTTTACCCAAAGCTCCTGGGGATGGAATTCACAGATTCTTTCTTTTCCACCAGTTTGGGTGTTTTTTTTTTCTTCTTCGACTATTCAGTTCAATGGCAGTGAATTGCATTTCTCTCAGAGGCTCCTCAACAAACAATTTACAGTGTAAATATATTTGTTGGCATGCAAATCACTCTGCATTATGAGACTTGATTAATATTATAATGTGTTGATGAAAGCCTGTAAGTGGTTCTTGGAACTAAGGTTTCAGACAAAGATGTGCTGTTTGGGTGCAGAATGTTTGTTGAATATTAGATTAGGTTTTTTGTTTTGCTTCCTTTTTTATTATAAGGAGATGCTTGGTGTGAAGTGGTAACAAACTTCAAAATACACAATTAATTAACACAACCAATCCATCACCCCAATTGCACAAAAACACTCCTCCCCTGTGCACACACACTGCTTGATCACACCCAAAGCTGCTTTGTCTCTTGTACATCCTTTGCTAGAGCTATTTATCCTTTTGCTCATTGTCAGCATCTTGTCTCTAGAGAGAATGTGATTCTGTAGTGTAGTATGGCTTTTAAACTCTGTGTGTATGTGTGGATTTGTTACTGTGTGCCTAATTCCCAATCTGTCCACTGAAATGCAGAGATAATGTTATGGGGCTTTGCTTTTGTGAAAATCAGTTTCTCTGAGGTTGCAGTCACAAATATATATGTTGAGGAGGAGAGACTGTTTTTCATTTATCTATGGCACCCCAGTTTGACTGCCATACAACACCATAGTCTGGCATTATAAAATATTGACTGGTGTTTTTCCACTCCAGAATGCATACTTCCAAAAGATTAGCGACAAAACATTTAAAATAAAAGCCTGTGAGCTCAGAAGATTAGTTAGCTTAATAACTCAGAGTTACTTAGCTTCTCTACCCCTGACTGTAAATTGGGGATACTAAATACTGATGAAAAACTTCACAGAATAGTTTAACTTTATCTTCACTTGATCATCCCTAAGTATTTTGTAATCAAGAATTGCTTTCATCATTTTTATAGAAGGGGCAACTGAAAATTTGGGTGAGTGTTTTTATCATCCTGTAGGCCTGAGAATTGTAATTCTACACACTGAGCTCTCAGGAACCAAGTCTTTTAGTCACAACTCTAAAAGTAGGGGTCTAGGGTGTGGAAAATGAAGAAAGAACAAATGTGATGGGTTATAATGATAGTTTTTGCCTTTCTTTGTATCCCTCGGGCTGAGCACATAGTAGGAACTTAAGAAATGCTTGTTGACTTGATGAAGAACTAGAAAACTGGAGCCCCATTGGGAGAAAGTGAGGGCATGTGTCACTGAAAGGGAAAACTCTTATAGGCTTAAGTCCTACACGAGGCAAACTTGTGACTGATTCTTCACTGTCTATGACTTACGGTTTAATTGTCATACTTGGGAATGAATCTATTGTAGACCTCTACATAACTTCTTTGTTCCCAAAGCTTCTCGATAAATTCCATAGCCTCCATAGGCAATGGGAATGATGGTTTACGACATGGGAGAAAATCCTTCCCTAACTCCTGTTGAGCAAGCGAGACCAGAATCACTTTCCAACAACGAATGGAAGTTCATTCCCCAGTCATGTTAACACTGTGCTATTGCATTCCAGCCTCTTTTTTCTAATATTATACTCTAGTACCCACTCTGGTTGATGAGAATTCACCATTTTTTTTATTCTGACCTAGGGGAAGCTAGGTGGCACAGTGGATAGAATGCCAGGACAGGAATCTGGAAGATCCAAGTTAAAATCCAGCTTCATACCCTTTCTAGATGTGTGGCCCTGGGCAAGTCACTTAATGCTGTTTGCCCCAGTTTCCTTATCTGTAAAGTGAGCTGGAGGAAAATGGCAAACCACTCCAGCATCTTTGCCAAGAAAACCCCAAATAGGGTAACAAAGAGTCAGACACAACTGAAATAACTGAACAATTACAATTCTGATCTAGACCCCCTATACTTCTGTTCCCCAGTCATTTTTGTGATGTGTATAGTGAAGACTAAAAACAGCAATAATAATAATAATAATAAATAATAAATTCAATAATAAAATTAATAGGAATGGATTTCCTCTAGACAGCTCTTTTTCAGCTGGTCACTTTAGTTATATAATGAGTCATTAAGATGGCATCTTTTACCCTCCGTTAATCTGTTGTAATCTACCTCAGTGAAAGAATTCCTCTTGATAGAGCTAACACCTTCCTGTTATTATCTAGGTTGTTCTAGTGATCTTAATATCTCACTATCATCCTTCCCTCTCCCTTCTGCCATTCCTCTGGTTCTCTTTAGCCTGCATCACCATGAATAGGATGGAGACCAGAACAAGTCATTCAATATGGTGTGGTAAAAAGAGCCCTACTTAGACTCTGAGTCAGGAGACATGGCATTCATTTCCAGGTCTGACACTCTCAAACTGAGTGAAATTGAATATATGGTTTAACCTCATTGTACCTCGGTTTCCTCATTCTAAAATGAGGGAGTTGGACCTTTTCAATTTTTTTTGAACCTTTTCAATTTCATGATTTGAAGAGTCGGAACTTTTCTCCACTTTTTCACAATCACCTTATTCTCAACTCTCCACCCCAACTATTCCAGCTTTCTTGTGGCTTAACTCAAAGTTGATTTTCTGAGGCCATCAAGATAAAATTTGCTAAAACAAAACAAAATAAAACACTTCAAAAATGTTTTTAGTTGCCTACACTAACTTGCCACGTGACCCCTGGCAAGTCCTTTAGCTTCTTTGATACTCACTTTCCTCATATGTAAAATGAAAGGACTGGAGCATCTCTTAATACCTTTGGAGAGACCATTGGAGATCTCTGAAGATCTTCCTGGCTTTAAAATCATTTGAATCTAGGACTCTAGCTCCAAATCCAAACTCTTCATTTTGGTTTTCAAAACCTTCTGTGACATGATCATTTCCTTCTGCTATTTCTTACCCCTTTATAATTAAAACTCTTTTTACTGATCTTGTTATGGGACCTAGAAGTTTCCAGACTCATCTCTTTCCCTGTATCTCTGTTTACAGTAATTCTCAAAACCTGGAATTTATTCCGTGCTCCTTTCTGCCTCTCAAAATCTTTTCTCTAATCTTAAAGGCCCACTTCCTCTATGAAGTCATCTTTGAATTCTCCAGACCATGTTAATCTTTTTTCCTTTTCTGATCCCCAAGAGATCTTCCTGTCAACAAGCATCATTCTGGCATTGAATCTCATTTCTAGAATTGTTTCTGGTGCATTTACCTTGTTTTCTCAATTAGAGTATAAGCCTCTATCCAGGTGTGGGGAACCCTCAGCCTCGTGTGGCCTTCTAGGTCCTTGGGGGCAGCCTTTTGTCTGAGTCCAAATTTTACAAAACAAATCCTTTTATTGAGGGGATTTGTTCTGTGAAGTTTGGATTCAGTCAAACGGCCATACTTGAGGACCTAGGGGGCCACATGCGGCCTCATGGCTGCAGATTCTGTACCCCTGCTACAATAACCAGCCACAGTTACATTTCTTTTATATCCCTCACAAGACATTCAATAAATATATACTAAGGGTTTTTAAAATTAAAATGCTACTGAATTCTAATTAATATCTTAATTTTTTTAAATATCTTTTAATATCTTACTTTTTCATCACCTGTATTTCCTAATGTATCTCAGAGAACCATCCCTTATAACAAATAAGAGAAAGAGAAGAAAACAAAACAGTCCAGCAGAACTAACAAATGTATCAAAAAAGTCTGACATTTTATGGAGTATTCTATACTCATAGTCCCTCTACCTTTGCAAAGAAGTGGGAAAGGTGCTTTCTTCTATCTTTCCTTTAGGGCCAACCTTTGTCATTATAATTTCACAGTATTCAATTTTAGTTTTTTCTTGTTCTTTCCAATTTACATTGTTGTAGTTATTGTACATTCTCTTTTCTTGGTTCTAGTGACCATCCTTTGCATTGGTTACTACAAGTCTTCCCATGCTATTCTGCATCCATCCTTTTCATTTTTTGTTACAGCATAGGAATAGTCTATCACGTTATGTACCAAAACTTATTTAGCAAATACTACACACTCATTTTTCCTACCTTTTAGATGTCATGCTCCCATCCTTCTTTTCTTGTCATACAAGCTTTCAACATGTTTTTTTTTTCAAGACCAGTATTATTGGGAAGGGCAAAGAATCCACAAATGACCTAAAGAGATATGCCACTGGACAGCAGACTTTTAAGCATTCCTTTCCTGGAGGACCTTGACAGGTGACATAATGAAGAAGACAGATACCAATTCCAGCATCTCTGCATGGCAGTTGCTACCTTACTGGCAATATTTTAAAGCCAAAGTGATCTGAGTTCTATTCCTAACGGTAGGTACCTGTGTGACCCTGTGAGTGTAACTCTTCTCCTAGTCTGTTTCCTTTATTTGTAAAAGGAGACGACTTGTCTACACCTTCTCAAAGGTTCCTTTCAGCTCTAGGATGATATGACGTAGGACATCTGAGGATGCAAACAGGGCCAGCAAGGGTACAGAATCATTTGCACATATATAAGGGTATGTCTGTGTATACAGAAGAAATAATCCCTTCTTAGCAGACAGCTCAAGGGTGCTTAATGACAGCTTCAAGTTCTGACCTTTGTTAGCTGCTGTTTTGCTCTGAGAAAGACAGGAAGGGAAGGAGGTAACGTGCTATTTTACAGGGCTCCTTGTTCTCTGAGCTAGGAGGCCAAGAATTACTGGTACAAGATGTAGTCTGTTAATGGAAAACCTGAGAGAAATCAGATTGTGAATCTAGCTCTGCCTCTCTACCTCTGCCTTCTTCCTGAAGCCTCTCCAGGGGCTCCTTACCTTAAAGGATGGAAGCCAGGCCCACCCCATTCTTAATATGTCAGGGGATATTTCCCATCAAGGAGTACCTGGCAGCCAGTGTCACCTTCTCTGCAACCACGCTCTTTCAGAGAATGGAAGTTTGAAAACAGGTTGGACTCCTTGCCGAAAGCTTTTATTGCCACATTTCTACTCTAAGTAGTCCTCTGCCCTCACCAGTACACCTCTCAGCTGGCCCCTGAATGCCTAACCACAGACTCAGAGAGGCTGCTTTTGCCTGGCCCTAACACCCATCTAATTACCTCTTAATTCACAGTCACACATTCGAGGTGAGATAGCTCTGGAGACGAAGACACCTCCAAGAGCCACAGAAGAGAGGTGATGGGAAGAGGGGGGGAGGAATCCTAAAGAAAATGAGCACTTCTTAAGAACATTGCCTTTTTTGAAAAAAGAAAAAGACAGCAGGGCCTTTTCCAGCACTTTTAAATGGTTGCCAGGGAAACAGAGCAAGGGAGAGTAGAAAGGTTAGATGGATATTGGATGAAGCTAATGCACTTTTTTCAAACAAGAACTGACAAGTGCTTAAGACTCTGAAGGTTCTGATAACTTTTCATTTCCTCCAGTCCTCTATCAGAGCCTCAAGTACTTTTCTATCACCATTAATTGTATTTTAATCATTTGTAAACTATAATTCATCTCCATCAGAGGCTTCTGCTGATGGGTTTTATGTGGCATGGCCTTTTCCAATTCTTATGGGATACTAGGAATGAATGTTTTAGTGCAGTGGTCCATGACACAGAAGCACTGTTTTACTGAGAAAAAGGGTGACTTATTCTTTTGTTAATCTGCAGAGATATTGGGGTTAGTATCAGTTCTAGGATGAAGTTGGTCCCTGGAAAGATGTAGTGTTCAGCATGATCCACAGCCTAGGTCATCCTTCATATGTTAAAAATGATCCTTGCTTTGGGGCTCTTGCAGATTTCTCTTTTAATTTTTTCTGAGGGTCTGGTGATCTTAAATACTTTGACTGAGGACCCAAGCTTTCCTGCTTTCCTCTCTGGGCTCAGAGATTTATCATACTCTATCACTAATTACCTGTACCCCCTTTCAGCCTGTGCCACCATATCTCAGTTCTCTGTTTTTGCAACCCCTCCTGTTTTTCCCTTTTTTTCTACTGCTACCAGTTTGTCAATAAGCATTTATTAAGTGTTTACTATATACCAGGCACTGGGATGAGACCTATGGAAAAGAGAGGAGGGGGGGGGAGAAGGAAGGAAGGAAGGAAGGAAGGAAGGAAGGAAGGAAGGAAGGAAGGAAGGAAGAAAAAAAAGTCCCTATTTTCAAGGAGATCAAATTCTAGTGGGAGTAACAATATGCAAACCAATATGTGAATATATGTATTGTCAATGGGAGGAAATCTTAGAGGGAAGGCACAAGTAATAAGGAGACAGGACCAAGAAAGGTCTCTTGCAGAAAGTGGGATTTGAAGGAATCTAGGGAAGCCATGAGGCAGAGGTGAGAAGAGAGAGCATTACAGTGATGGGGGATAGCCAGTCAGGACTTGGAGTGTCCTATGCAAGAAATAGCAAGGAAATATGTGAATTACCAAGAGGATATGTGAGTCATTGAGTCCCTGAAGAGGAGAAAAGTGCAAAACAGACTGGAAAAGGTAGTAAGGGGGTAGGTTATGAAGAGCTTTAAAAGTCAAACAGAGGATTTAATATTTGATCCCACAGGAAATAGAAAGCCACTGGAGTTTATTGAACAGGAGTATGACATAGTCAGGCTTGTGCTTTAGGAAAAACACTTTGGCAGTAGAATGGAGAATGGACCAGAGTAGTAAAAGACTTGAGTCAAGGAGATCAACCAGAAGACCGAAGTCTAGACCTGAAAAGATAAAGATCTTGTACAGAGTAGCAATTATGCCAAAGGAGAGAAGGGGACACGTGAGAAATGTAATGAAGGTAGAATCCACATAAATTTGGCAACAGATTGAATATAGGGGGTGGAAGGAGAAGTCTCTAAGTACTTCAGACTGTAAGATAATGTTGTCTAGGGCTTATTGAAAGGGTAGAATAAGAATAGAATTATAAAGACTAAGGTATCAGGTAATTGAAAGTGTACATACAACAAAAGGTTGAGGCATAGTGGAGATTCCTCTCCGACTTAGGTTGGACTAAATGGCTACAGACAGAGGTTCCTTTCAACTCTCTAATTCTGTGATTTTGTGAAAACTCTCCATGGGAGCCAGGGTGCTCCTCAATTCATGAGGCATGAAACCTGTTCTCTGGCATACTGGTTCCATTCTGGCCAATCTACCCTAAAAATGATATTGTCTACTATCAACTGTCCCTTGTCTCCCCCTACTCCACTAAGTTAGCATTAAGCCATAAAAGCAAGCTGAGTCAACTTTATTTGCCTATTCCTCAACCCTAGACCCATTCTCAGCCAGTCAGTGAACTGGTCTCTTTTTGGTCTCTTGACACTTCAACCATATTACTACTTAATCACCAATTAAGTGGAGCTGCTCTTCTCACCACAAGTGGGAAGTGGAGAAAAACAAAACAAAACTCACAAAAGATAATATTGCAGTTGTGCTCCATCACCCAGGGAAAAAAAAAGAAGAAGAATTCAACCCAGTACTCAATTCACTCCAGAAGTTATTAATATCACATTTTCTCAGAGACTCTCTGACCAGACCTAGAGGGGTCAGTGAAAAAGACATGATGAAATGGACCCTGAAATTGATTGGTTAATTCTGTCAGGCTCAAAGGAAATTCATGTGAATGATAGATGAGGAGAAAAAGAATATAAGCACTGGTATCTAGAGTCTGAGCACATTTGTTTTCCAAAGGAAGAACTGGCAGTGACTATGCTGATCTTCCTTGTAGTGAATATTTACAGTGGACCCTTTCACTTCACTAAACATAATCATGAATTTTAGTTCTACTTGGTTTCTCCATCTTGCCTTCTAGTGGGTATTTATACCTCCTGTTTTCTTGTATATCGTCCCATTCTATCTTATTCTTTGTCCCTTCAGCATTTATATACTCAATTTTCACTGTATTAATTTGTACATGTTGTTTATTGTTTTGTATTCCTAAGACTGTGTGTGTGTGTGTGTGTGTGTGTGTGTGTGTGTGTGCGCACGTGTCTGCTTTCTACCCCTAAACTACTTTATAACATCCCAGAGGGATTATACCCATACATTCTCGGTCTTTCTGTGTGTGCTCACACAAGGCAAGTGCTTCCATTGAGGTCAGAAGAGGCAATACAAAGACACTCTCAAGGTCTCACTGAATAACTTTGGAATTGATTGTGAGACACTGGCATAGGATTGCCCAGTATGGTGTGCCCATATCAAAGAAGGCTTTGTGCTCTATGAGCAAAGTTCATATAAATGTGAGATTCAGTAGCTCAAAAGAAATGTGAGATGTGCAAATGTAGAGACATCTCCATTCCAAATGCTCCTAGGGAATATTTGTGCCTGACCTGTGGTAGAGCCTTCCAAGCCCCTATTGGTCTGATCAGCCACAATCAGATACAAAGGACCTTGACCCCGACATAGTAATGTCATTTTGGTTCTTGTTGAGCATGAAGGACAACAACCATTATACACATGTTTGCAGGTACATTTCCTTCCCTCACTGCAACTCTGCCCAATGGTACCTACCATATCTTCTGCACACAGTTTACCCTCTGTGTAAATTTTTGGCTGATTGGATATACATGATAATTGTGTATCATGACTTTAAATGCATATTGACTTTTTCATCCAGGAAGCTCACAGCTCACACCACCAGTTCAACTCAGCAAATGTTTGTTGAGGCCCCTACCATGTTTAAGACACTGCACAAGGTTCTGAGAAGATTACCTGGATTTGAGTTACAGATGTGACACTTAGGAATTCAGTGACAATTGCCAAGTTATTTAATTTTTCTGAGCTTTAGTTTCCTTATTATAAAATGGAGATAAAATTCCCTGAATTGCTTACCTCACAGGATTGTAGAGAAGAAAAGGGTTTGTGAAATGGAAAATTCTCTGGTAAAATGAGCTGCTATACATGTATACAGACATGTGCACACATGCATATACTCATAATCTGTATATATGCAGCACATAGGTATATAAACCATAGCAGCTCATGTTTAACAAGCATTTTCCCATACATAGGCAATATACATATATAGTGAGTCTTCCATGAGACATCCTTCAAATACCTGGATAGCTCTTATTTTTATCCTACATATGTATCATATCTACTATATCTACATATCTACTATAGGTCAAACATCCCAGGTGCCAATTCTCATTTGATAGGTTGTTTAATCATCTTAACTATTATGGTTGTCCTTTAATATGTTCTAATTTGTTCTACCTCAAATATAACTATGAGAATTGAACTAAATACCCCCAGAAATTACCTGTCAAGGGCATAACACAGTACAGTTGCTGCCTGCCTCTTTTGGACACCATTTCTCTGTCAGTACAATTTTTGTTGTATTTAGAGTATGGGTAGATTATATTTGGGAAATATCATAGCACCTTCAATGATCTTTAGGTACTATTTGAAATAAAAAAGACATCTTTTTTTTAATGCCAATAGCCTGTTAGTGAGGCTTATATGGGTATGAAATCATGTAACTCCACAGTTTCTGAAGTATCAAAATTTTAGGTGGCCCAAAGGGCAATAAAGAGCTACATATGGTAGGTATAAGTAGGCTACAATATATTATTAATGAGGACTCATGTATAAGAAGTAGTATAAAAGATATCACCTGTGAAATATATAATCAGAAGAGGAGATGGGCCAGTCAGGCACTGAGAGCTAGGGATAACAGATGAATAACCTGAATGTTCTACTAATACACAGGTTAAAAGACCTAGAAGAAGATCTATATTCACAACCCTTATATAAACATGCCCAATTCATTCTGTACTTTCTTATTTTAAAATTATATTTTTATATTTATGTATCACCTTCATTTCTCAAATATCCTTTCCCCTCTTCTACCCAATGTGTCATCCTTATAACATTTTTAAGAGTAATGAAAAAAGAGCAGTTTAGCCAAACTAAAAGGAACATCAACTTTGACAATATATTCAATATTTCATATTCATAATCTTCCATCTTTGCCCAGAAAGGAGGGTGGTCCAATTTCTCATCTCTTCAGGAACAATCATGACCACTTTATTTACATTGAATTCAGTTCCATTTCATCTTCCTACCCCCTATTTTGTACTTCTGCACTTGATTTTTTTAAACCCAAGTTCAGGACCTTATCTTTGTCCATATCCAATTTCATCATATTAGATTCAGTAAATTATTCTATCTGATCAGTATTTGGGGAGGATCCATACTCTATAAGCCTTCATGTTAGCTAGCTCTCAACTTTGTGTTTTCTACACAAATTGATAAACAAGTATTGCATATATGTATTTATGTGTATATATATACATATATAATTAATAAAACTATTGAACAGAACAGAGCTAAGGAAAGATCACTAGATTAATTGACTATAGACCATCCTCCAAGTTGTCATAAACTTTAAAATAACTTTTCTTTGTACCTATTTAGTCATTCAGCTAGTTCCAATTTCACTGAAGTGTAGTATCATCTAGCCCATATCTCTTTCCTTGTCCAGCATGATTGTATGAAAGATTTTTTTTTGTAATACCTTGCTGAAATCTAGTTTTATCTATGGCAGTCTCTTGGTCTACAAATATGATAGCAGTGTCAGAATAAGAAATTAAAGCATCCTGGCATTATCTATTCTTGATGAAACCATTCTGGCTCTTAGCTCCACATCTTTCTCCACATGTTCACAAAATGTTCTTTTGATGATACATCCTAGAATTCTGTCAAGAATTTGAGTCAAGTAGACTGGCCTATGCTTTAAGGGCTCCCCCACCCACCCTTTTTTAATATTGCTATATTACTTACCTTCTTCTAGCCCTTTGCAAAGGGTCCCATTTTCCATGATTATTCAAAGACTTCCAGAAGCTGCTTAGAAGGCACATTCACATGTTCTTTTAGTACCTGAGGAAGCAGATTATTCAGGCCTGAAAATCTGAACCCACTAATGTAAGTTAGTTGATCTTTTACCATTTTGTTATCCCATTTTGCTTTATTCTCTTAGTTTGCAGATTGTTCTCCTTGCTAATGAAAAAGGAAACAAATTAGGAATCAAGTAGTTTTGCCTTCTGAGCATCATCAACTATGATTATTATTCTTATCGATAAAAGGAGGAGACCAAATACATCTATCTCGCAGATTTCTCAGGAAGAAAGCATTGTGTAAACCATAAATTGTTACATAAAGTGAAATATTATTATTGTATTATTGTTGTTATTATTTATCCTGAGGAGTCAGCTTTTTTCTCCTATTTTGCTTTCCTTTGTCGCCAACATATTTAAAATACCCTTTTGTTTTCCTTAATATTTTTTACTAGTCTCAAGTTGTTCTGAGAGAGAGCACTCCTCTAAATATTCCTTCACTACTATGCCACTTTTTTTAAAAAAAAGTGGAAGTATTCATTCTCACCTGCTGATACCTTTTTTAATCTGTAAATTGTTGATTAAGTTACTGTATGTCTACATTGGTCTCTTTAGAGGGATTGGTTTTTATTCCTCATTAGAATTATTTGTTTTTATAAAAAAATTTTGAACCAGATAACATTTCACTCCTCTTGGGGATGACTTCTTCTGTTGGATGACAGGCAATTAGATTTATACATCATTTCTATGAATTATTTTAAAATCGTACACTCTAAATCTACAGTGTGTATCATCCAATATCTGGCTTTTCTTTTCTATTGTTAAGTAGAAGATGATAATGCCTATTCTTTTAAAAAATATTTCCTAATTTATTATTTATTTTAAACATTCTTTTCTTTTAAAATTTTGAGTTCCAAATTCTATCCCCCCTTCTTACCTCCTCTCATACTCAATGAAACTACAAGAAATGTGATATCAATTATATATGTGAAGTCATGCAAAACATTTCCATGTTAGCCATATTTCTAAAAAAAAGGCAAGAAAAATAAAGAAAGTGAGAAAATTATATTTGAATTAGCACTTGGAGTTCATCAGTTCTCTCTCTGGAGGTCCTTTTGCATTGTCTTGGATCATTATATTGATCAGAATAACCAAGTATTACATAGTTGTTCATCATTTCAACATGGCTGTTACTGTACACAATAATCTCCTGGTTCTTCTCACTTCATTTCGTATCAGTTCATACATAGGTCTTGCCATGCTTTGTTTTGTTTTATTATTTTTTTCTGAAACCACTCCCCCATTATCATTTTCCATTGCACAATGGTGTTCCCAAACAATTGTGTGCCACAACTTGTCCAACAATTCCCCAATTGATGAGTATCCCCTTGATTTCCAATTCTTTGCCACCACACACACAAATGCACACACACACAAACTGCTATAAATATTTTGTACATTAGGTAATTTTTCTTTTTTCTTTGATCTCTTTGGGTTACAAACTTAGCAGTGGTATTGCTGAATCAAAGGGTATGCATGGTTTTATAACCCTTTGATCTAGTTCCAAATTCTTCTCCAGAAATGGACCAGTTCACTACTTCACCAACAATTAATTAGGGTATCTGCTTCTCCGTCAACCTCTCCAGCACTTCTCATTTCTAATAGGTGTGAGGTGGTACCTCAGAATTGTTTTGTTTTCCTTTTTCTAATCAATTATCTAATCAGTTAGAGCATTTTTTCATATGTCTAGAGATAGCTTTGATTTTTTTCTTCTGAAAACTGCCTCTTTGTATCCTTTGACTATTTATCAATTGGGGAATGAGCCTCATCATTTCTAATTTGGCAACAGATTCCCCCATTTTGGAATCAGGTCCCCAGTAACAATTCCTCTCATTGTTTCATCTACATTTGAACAAAGACATTATGATTAAAGTGAGACAAAAGAATTTATAAGCTGCCTTACTTTTAGTTGGCAGATATTTGTATAACTGAAATTTTCCACTTCTACTTTTTACTATGTTATCTGCTTTCTGAATTCATCATCCATTTCTTCCTTCTGATCATATGGTCCACTGTGTACTTCTCTCATGAAGTTATCATTTCTCCCTTAATTGACCCTCACTCAAATTACTTTCATCATAATTTTCACTTCAATTGGTGAATTTACTAAAACTAGTACATTTTAACTATTCTTCCTAAAGTATATCCATAATGCTATTCCATTCATGACTCATAAGGTGCCAAATATTGGTGATACCTCTAAGTTAAAATTTGCCCCATTATGTTAAGATGTTTAGCTCACCTTACATGTTTCTAATTTTTATAATTATCACTTAAAGTCTAGTTAACAGTCTTAGAAACTAAACAAAGGAAAGGAACTCAGAGGCCATTTGGTTGAACCTCTATTCACTCTACCACATATATGTTTTACTCTTCCATGTACATGAAAAGTAGTTATCCAGCCTTTGCTGATCTCCAGTGAAGGAGATTGTAAGTGAGTCTTGGAATTGAGGCCAGGCTCCCTATTCCCCTGTGAGCAACCACAGGCACCTTTCCATGGAACTAGGACCAGGGCCCTTGCTCCCTTGTAACATCAAGTGCTATTGCTCCTTTTGACTCTGGGACTAGTGACCCTGTATATGTACACTGCAATAGAGTCCTGGACCCAGTACTGGCAAAGAGACCCTTAAAATCTCTTTCTGACCAATTGTCTGACCCCTACACCATCTGTGGGTTTAGAGCTCCCAAAGCTGCTGCTGCCACCGGTGCTGCAGGAGTGGGCTCAGCCACCACCCAGTGAGACAGACCTTTCCTGCTAACCTCCTAAATTGTCTTCAACTACACCTTTTGTTGGTTATACTGCTCCAGAATTCAATTTGAAGCATTACCTTAGAGTTGGTAGGAAGGGAATTTGGGAGAATTTGACTGAGTGCTTCTTTATTCCTCCATCTTAACTGCATCTCTCCACATGAGCATTTTTGAAGTTTTTTGTTTTTGTTTTTGTTTTTGGTTTTTGTTTTTGTTTTTCTGGTGAGGCAATTGGGGTTTAAGTGACTTGCCCAGAGTTACACAGCTAGTGAGTGTTATGTGTCTGAGGCCGGATTTGAACTCAGGTCCTCTTGACTCCAGGGCCAGTGCTCTATCTACTGAGCCACCTAGCTGCCCCCCCATTTCTGAAATTCTTGAAGGCAGCTATCATATATTATCTTCTCCACAATACTTTGTTCCTTTAACTCATACAGTACTCATACAGCATCCTTTTGAAGCCCATCTTGGTTGTCCTCTTCTGGACCTTTTCTAACTTATTAATGTCCTTCCTTCAATGTAGTACCAAGAACTAAGCACAATATTCTAAATGTGATCTGAGCAATGCAGAGAACAATGGAGCCATCATCTTCCTAATCCTGGGTATTATGTTTTTCTTTATGCATTCTAAGCTTGCATTAGCTTTCCATATCATACTATTAATTCATAAGGGTTAATAATCCACTAAAACCACCAGATTGTTTTTTTTCTCATGAATTGCTATATAGCTATATAACCCACATTTTCTACTCTGCTTATGAAGTACATCTTTTAAAACCAAACATAAGATTTTCATTTATCCCTATTAAATTTCATTTTAATATATTTAACTCACATTCTAGCTAGTTGAGAGTTTTTTTATTGTATTTAAATAACCCTAACAACTTTATGTTATTTGAATGCTAGATAAGCATAGCAATCCATATCACTGAAAAAAAAATTAAGCAGCATGAGTATAGATTCCTGGGGTAATCCACTGGAATTCTCTTTTCAAGTCAACATCAAACCAATAATGCCTAATGCTGGAGTGTAGCTATTAACCAGTTCCAAATCCACCTAATCAGAATACTATCTAGCCTATATTTTACAATCTTTTCCACCAGAATAACATGAAATCTTTGTCAACTGCTCTGACAAAATCTATGTAGACTACATCTTTGACAATATCATGTTCTATCTGTCTAGTAACGTTAGCCCAAAAGGAAACATGTTTAACTTAGTAATAATTGTTTTGGATCAAGCCATTCTGGCTATTTGTAGTTACTCATTCCTTTTCCATCTGTACATTAACCAGAATTTTGCTAGGAATTGAAGTTAAGGTCACATATATAGTTCTTAGGTACTATTTCTCTTTTTCTTTTTCTTTCTTTTTTCTTTGAAAATTAGGACATTTAATGTTCCTAGTCCCCATGCTACATTTGCCATTCTCCATGATCTTTTTGTGATTACTTATCTTTGATCAGCCAGTACTTGAAGTTCTTAATGAAGTATTTTTTTCTGGGCCTGGTGGCTTGAACTCATCAAAGATAGCTAGATACTGTCCTACTGTTTTCCTGGATATTATCTCCTACAAATTATTGACCCTTCCTACTGAAATTCACTCAATGTTGAATCCACGTATGTTGCTATCCAGATTTATGTGGACAGCTTTCTCCTTGCCCCTCACATTTTCAATGAAAGCCCTTTTGATCAGATCTTCAATCATCTAAACAAATGTATTTCTACCAACCCTTGTTAAATGCACTCCATCCCTCACTAACAGCCCACCATTCCTATATCTTAAGGTATAATTCAGATCTAACTTTCAGACATCTTCTTGAAATAGTTTGAGAAGCTATTCATTTCCCAAATCCCTTTCTCTATTCTGATGCCTAAAGCTCCAATTATAGGCAATGATGTAAGCATAATTTGTCCCTCCAAGCTTTTTAGTTTCTTATTTGAGATTTCTTAATCAGATAAGCAGAATTGGTATGAATTTGAAATATAATCCCATCCATGTTCTGTTTTTTTTTCTATTGTGATATATAATTTGTTGGAAATCTGTATGATAGCAGCATAAACACAGGGCCTTGGACCTGTACGAATTCCTGGAAATCTCCTTTCCACTGTCACTCAGTATACCACAATGAAGATGCATTTAGGAGGAAAATGATAAAAAAACTGTGATTGCCATACCACTCTCCCAAACCTTATCATTCTTCTGTGACTGCATTCTTATCATATAGTTTTCAGACTTGACTTTGAAAGTTGGAGGTGTAGATCCCATTATTACCAGATCCACTCCCTCCCTCTGACTCCCTTAAACAGCCCATTTAACTGTATATGCTAGGGAAAAATGCTGATTCAACAGGTCCCACTTCATTTGATCTCTTTCTCACAACTACCTTATGACCTAGGAGAGTCTCCAGTAAGACCTCGTGCCCAGTTCTGTCCATGCTCTCTTTTGACTCTGACCCTTAGCTCAGATGATGAAGAACAAGCTAAGAAACTGTTAGAATTAATGAAAAATCTGTCAACTCATAATCAAGTAGGAAAGATAAGACAGGCATACAATCAGTCACTCAATCATTTGTTTAAGGGTTTTCTCTTTGCGAGGCACTGTGTTAAGCACAGGAGATACAAATAGAAAGAAAATACAGTTCCTGACCTCAAGGAACAAACATTCTAAAGAGAAAACAACACATACAAATTGATACCATTGGTTCTAGCCCAATAGAAATATACAGTGCAAATATGAATAATTTGACCACTTTACAGGGTTATATGCACCGATCAGTACCTATCCATATGAAGGAGGTGCGAGATATACAAATAAATAAAATACTAAATAGAATGAGATAAATACATTAGCAAGCACTAGTAGTGTTGTTATTATTCAGAGCGTTAGGAGTAGACTGTTAGAAGCCTCAACTTTCCATTGTCATACCCTGGGGAAAAGGGATATAACTACTTAGTTGAGGGTTATTAACATAAACAATAGATCCACCACAGGGATTGCTGGGTTTTGTATGTCAGGAACCTGTAGTCACAGTTCTAGATGCACCAAATGTACCATAAGATAATATATTTAAAGGTGAAGGAGATATTAAGAGCTCCAGGCTAACCCTCTCATTTTATGAATTAAAAAAAAAAATTGGGGCTCAGAGAGCTTTATTAACTTTACCAAAGTCACACAGGCCACGACAGGGACATGATACTCAGATACTCTGACTCAAATACAGTGTTCTTTCCATTGCCTCATATTTCCTCTCTAGGGGACAAATGCAAAGCACATTCTACTGGTTGCCCCTTCTAGGAGGATTCCACTTATTCTTTTGGCTCTAGAGAGCAGAACTAGGAGTAATAGTAGAAGATGCAAAGCGCCAAATTTAGACTTGATGTAAACATAACACTTCTTTATAATTAGAGTTATTGGAATGGATGTCCTACTGAGTTACTGGGCCCTACAAATCCTCGAGCCAATGTTTGATAACCACTTGTAGGTTACGGTTTATGGAGATTTTTTTTTCAGGCAGGACTTAGGCTAGGTGGCCTATAAAGTGCCTTCCAATTCTAAAATCTGTGATTTTCCAAAGCTGTGATTTCCAAATGTTTTTGGTCATGCACCTATATCATTTTATAAATTGATAATACTCTTCAAATAAATATATGTGTGCATTTATAAATCATGTACATGCGTTGCTATACCAACAATGTTTTAAGTGCTTTTTTTGTTAATAGAGGAAATGATATTTGATCCTAGGGTCAATAGGAAGTAACTGAAACTTATAAAGGGGGTATTATAGTTCAATCTGTACCTGTGGAAAATCATTTTAGCAACTGCTTTGTTGAGAATATATATTAGAGAATGAAGAAATTTGAGGCAAGAATCTCAGTTAGGAGGTTATTGTCCAAGTAAGAGTTTGTAAGTTGTATGAGTAAAGAGCAAGGGATAGATAAGAGTGATGTTGTAGAGACAGAAATGACAAGATTTGGCAACTGATTATCTATGTGGGATGAAGGAGAGTTGAGTAATCAATGATAATAATGAAGTAGCACAATGATAAAGTGCCAGCCCTAGAATCAGAAAGACCTGAGTTCAAATCCAGCTTCAGACACTTACTAGCTGTGTGAACCTGGGCAAGTCACTTAATTCTGCCTCAGTTTCCTTATCTATAAAATGAGCTGGAGAAGAAAATGGCAAACCACTCCAGCATCTTTGCCAAGCAAACCCCAAATGGGATCACAAAGAGTCAGATACAACTAATTGTTAAAACAACAACAATAACTAGCTCACTAGCATCCCAGAGAGTAATAAGGAAGTTTGGAATGATTGTTAGTTATCATTGGCAGGAAGGAGAATGTAATAAATTCTGAAGATCTTCCCACTCTCCAATTGGCTGATCAAATATCCATTAGGATCATGGCATGGTCCTTTAGATTATGGGGAACCTGCTTTAGAGAACATTGCAATGAAGGATCAAACAGCCACTATAAGTATTGTTACCATCGGGTTATATATAGTGGATATTTGCAAGTGCCAACCAAATCAAAGTATCATCTTACTTTTTGGATTCATAACCAGACCCGCTTCCTTCTGTCTCAGTAGTTCATCTATATATACGACCATTTTTGGTGTATTGGCACAAAATGCTGTAAGAATTTGGAGGGGGGGAAAACTGAGGGTGAGGTTTAGGTAAGGGTCAATGCAGGGGGTAAAATTGAGCCAGGTCATGAAGTATGTGTATCACTTAGCAAGGTTATCATACATAAACGCTTTATAGGACACTGCATACAATGCAAATTGTTTAAAAAATCTCTCTGGATAGGAATTTTTTTTTGCTTGTGTTTCCTCTGTATGCTAGAGCAATTCTGCTTCTAGTCTTCTTTCTAGCACCTTGACAATGGCTTACACATAGTAGATGCTTTAGAAATGTCTGTTGGATTGAAGTAACTTATATTTCCTATTCATCTTGAATATAGCAACCAAAATCTCCATAAGTCACAGTCTTGACATGGCATTCCGTACCTCAAAAATCTGCAAAGGCTCTCTATTGCCTGTAAGATAAAATAAAAACTCTTTGCTTTAGGATTTAATGTTTTTCACTGTTTGGATCCAGCCATACTTTCCCAACTTGGCTTCACATACTATGTTCCATCCAAGTTATCCTTCCACTTTCCATACTAGGTATTCCATGTTTCTTCTTCATATTTGTGCCTAGGCTGTTCCACTTACTTAGAATGTACTCCTTCCTCATCTCTACCTCTCAGAATCTATGGCTTCTTTCAAGATTCAGTTCAGGTGCCCCTTCCTGTCCCAAACTTTTCCTTATCCCCCTGGTTATTAGTGTACTGTCGCTCCTCAAATGATCTGATACTGACTTGTCTTTGGAAGTATTATGTTTTCTCTTCCCAGTAATATGTAATTTCCATGATGTCAGTACCCGTTTTGTTTGGCCTTTGTATCATCCACACCCAGCAGAGAGCCTAACACATAAAAAAATGCATAGTAAATACCTTCTGAATGGAATTAAATTGACCAAGACCACTGTTTTCCTCATTTTAGAAATGACACGGCCACATTTCAGTAGTTGCATATAATATATAAAAGGAGTTTTTAACCTTTTTGTCTCATGAATCCCTTTTTTTAAGTCCATGGACCCCACCTCAGAGTAATGTTGTTAAATGCATAAAATAAAATTATAGAGTTACATAAGAAAACAATTACATTGAAAGAGTCATAAAAATATTTTTAAAAACATATTTTTAAACCGTAGGTTAGGACACATGATCTAAATGCTGCTGTCTCACAATGGAGCACCTTTTATGTGGACAGAATGCTGAATTGGAGCAAAGGGAAATACTACCTCAGTAGCTAGCATTTAACTCAGGGCAAGGTCATAGTGTTTCTCCCTCTTCAGACCCAAGAGGAACAAGGGGTTAGATTGGTCCTGATCAATTCATAAACCCATTAAGATCCAGGAAAAGAAATCTGTGCTATCCCTCTGCCTCAAGGCAAGATAGCATTTAGGCCACCTCAGTCAGGAGTAGGGTTAATGTCTTTTCTAAAAGTTTTCTGGGGAGAAGAATGCCATAACCTCATCCATCTTCTTGTTCTGGTATTTCAGAATTCTTGCCATCAGTACATTCCTTCCATTCCTTCACAAATTGAACAAATGAACCTATCCTTTCTCTCTCTAGTTGTACATTGAGTTTCAGGTCTTGGGGTCTGGTTGCCTGTTCAGAAACCCAGATTCTCTGGCCCATCCAATTAAATTGTAACACAGGAATCATTAAGGTCAGAACAACAGGCAAGATGTAATTTATTTTCCCTTCAAACAGTTCATTCCTTCAGCTAATTAATAGTCACTTTTAAAGTACCTACTATATGCTAAATATTGTACAAAATACCAGGCAATCAAAAAAAAAAGACAGAAGTAGTCTCTACCCCTAAGGAATTCTCATTCTAATGGAGGAGACAACACTTAAATAAATTACTACATATAACAGTCTATAATAGAGCTCATAGAAGGGAGTCTCAAGAGAGGAAGACACTAACATAAAAGGAAACTGGGAAAAATCTCCTTCAGGAGGTTGCATTTGAGCTGAGTTTTGAAGGAAGCCAGAGATTCTAAGAGTTGGAGGTGATGAGGGAAAACATTCCAGGAATGAAGCAGCTTCTGAAAAGGCATAGAGATGCCAGGTAGAGCGTTGTGTGGGAGGAACAGCAAATAATCTAGTAGGTGACATCACAGAGTATGAAGGAGGGGTAATGTGTAAGAAGACTGAGAAGGCTAGGAAGGCACCATCTTGTGAAGAGTTTTCAATGACAATAGATTTTATATTTGATTCCAGAGGTAATAGGGAGCCATTGGAGTTTATTGAGTATATGTGGGGAGGAGGGATGATGGTAAAATGGACATATTTGTGCTTTAAGGAAATCGCTGTGGTATCTGATTGAAGAATTCACTGAAACTGCTCAACCTAGTCCTGGGTGCTGAGAGAGATGAAAACAAGCACAAAACATGCCCCATGATGTCTAGAAGTCCACAGTTTATTTGGAGTTGCCATTAAGGACATTAAAAAAAATAACTCCAAACACAAATTCAATAATAGTTAAATAATAATGAAAGGCAGTCTGATATTACCTGCCAAAGTGAGGAATGTTGAGAATTGCTACCAATGGAGTCCAGAGTGGAGAGGGAATCACAACAGAAAGGCATGTTTGAGAAAGACTATAAAGAAAACACTGAACATTTGTTGACCCTGAGAGACAGGTAGGATTTGGATGGAAGGAATTATAAAGGGGTAAAACAGCTTGAATTAGGAATGAACATATGGTTCAAAGACTTTGAGTGAGAAGACAGCTGATACAGGGCAGAGGATTCATACTGTAGAGCTCTGAGATGTATGGTGGTTCCAAAGTGGGGAAAGCCTTGAATACCAAGATGAGGAGTTTGTATTTTGGCTTTTATTACATAGGTAGGCCATTAGAAATTTATGAAAAAAGGGAGAGACAGGATGGAAGCATTTTTCGAGGAAGTACATCACAGGATGGTGATACATAAGACTGTGCCAGGAAAAGCGGCCTTCTCATTGCACTATTCCAGCTACGTATGCCTACTTGCTTCCTACAGGTGTGACCTGAGGCTTGAGTAGGAAGGCCCTTTAGGGAACCTCTGCCTCTCAAGCTCTTTCACCCAGAATCAAGTACCCTTGCTACTGCTTGTGCCTATGACCTAGTTTTGACTAGGAGCCCTTGTTGTATTTACTCTTTTACTTGAGTCCCTGATCCTTTAAACCTCAAATCTCTTCCCTGTGTCTTTAATCCTTTATTTCCAATATCCTAAATTGGATTCCTGATTCCTGATGCTTGACTAGTCTCTCAAATACCTTCTGACCCCTCTGTAACATTCCTTACTTCTCTGAACTTGACCTCTAGCCAACCTGACTTAAACTATCTTCATTTCTGTCTACCTAGATTTCTGGTGCTATCCATTCTTGGCTTACTATGTCCTGACAACATCCAAGGTTTGTTATGGAAGATTAGAGGGAAAAACAATTCAGAAGTCAATTTCAGTAGTCTAATTACTAGGTAATGAGAGACAGGCTACGGTGGTAGCAGTGTGAATAGAAAAGAAATGGTCAATTCAAGATAAATTCAAAATGTGAATTAATAGGACTTTGTCACAGAATGAATATAGGGGATAAAAGATAAAGAAGAGTAAAACTTGATTCCCAGGTTATAAGATTGGGGTATTGGGAGAATTGTGTTGTCCTTGAAGAAACATATAGAAGAGACCAGCCTGATTATGGGATTGGGAGTCAGGGAGGGAGTGGGGACATTCATTCAATTTGAAAAAAGCATTTACTTAATGTCTCATCTGTGCAAGGAATTTTATTAGGTATTGGGATTACAAAGAATGAAAATAGTGCCTATCCTTATGGAATTATAGATAGATAGATATAGATAGATATAGGTATACACATAAATATGTATGTATGTATATATGTTTATGTATATATCATATATGTATATATGTTTGTGTTTAAATGTTTCTCCTCCCCTGAAACTATTAGAGTATGAGTTCTATAATTATATTGAATATAATTAGATATATATGATATTTATATAATTATATTACATATGTTATATGATGTGATATGTGGTATAATGATGTGTTATGACATACTGTGATGTGATATAATGATATGATATATAATATATTTTGAGGATAGTAGAGAGAATATTGATTTCTAAGAGGATCAGGAAAAGTTTTTTTTTTTGTAGGAGTTGGCCTTAAGCCTTGACAGAAGCTAAATATTTTATAAGGAAGAGGTGAGGAGGGAGTACTACATTCCAGGCCTTCAGGGTCCCTTGTTAAAAGGCATGAAAGCAAGAGAAAGGATACTGAGTTCAGGGAGTATTATTAAGTAGTTTAGTTTGACTGGAAACTAGAGTACATAAGAGAGTAATGTGAAATTTGTCTGGAAACCTAGGCTGGTGTCAGAACGTAAGACATTTTAAATTCCAAGGTGAAGTGTTTGTATTTCATCCTTGAAGCAATAGGGACACATTATGGATGTTTGATTAGGAAAGTGACATAGTGAAACCTATGCTTTAGGACAATTATATTGGTAGCTTTCTGTAGGATGGATCAGATAAGAAGAAAACTGAAAGAAAGGTTTCTGATTAGGAGGCCATTAAAATAGTCTGGGTAAATGGGGGATGAAGGTCTGGACTAGGATAGTGGAGAAGATGAAGAAGAAAGATGATGCACATGGTTTTGTACATAAGGCATCTGAGGCGATACTGGGACAAATTAACAGAGATGCAGTGTATCAAGTTGAGCTAGAGAAAAACAATGCACTTCCATTCAACAGGAATTATTCAACAAGCTCAAGTGTGAGGTTTTGGCTGGAGATAGAGATTTGAGAATCATCTAAATAGCTGTCACGGGACCAGCTCAATTCACCAAATGAGAGAATGGAGAGTGTTAAGCGAATCATCAATTTTCATAGGACTTGATATTCAAACAGAATCTGGCATCCAGGAAAGGTAGGGCAACCCTTCTCTGGCATGCTAGCTCCTAACCTGGAGTTCTGGGCTCCTGAGGGATGAGAGTCCTTCATGTCCAGAACAGATCCAGACCAACCACACTGATCTCTGGCTATCTTCACGCCATATCACTGGGTGCATTTTTTCCCTCCTCTCTGTCTCATGAGTTCTGCTAGTAATGACCAAATCAAAGCTTCCATTCAACTGCCCTGTGACTCCACTCCCTATTCCAGTCCTGACCCCCTACTGCCCTATATATATTGTCTTCCTGTATTAGCATATAGACTCTTTTTAGAAGATTATTAGATTCCATTAGAATTTTGTATTTTGAATTGCTTTTGTATTTGTATTTGTATCTTCAGCTCTTAACACAATGAGCTCTTAAATGCTTTTTTCAAAATCCATTCATTCATTCATTGTGGGCTAGCCTTCTTTTGCTTGGTCCCAGAGAACTAGGACCAACAGATTGCTGTAGTAGAAAGAGATCACACGTTAAGTAAGGAAAAAAGAATCTGAACAACTGTCTAAAGGTGTAATCAGTTACCTAGTTAAGTAGTGAGTTCTCCATCACTAGAGGGCTTCAAAGAGGGCTGGATGTGGGGGGGATTCCTGTTCAGGCATAGGTTAGACTAGAACGTCCCTAAGGTCCTTTCCAACTCTCTGAATCAGTGAAATCACATCTTTGTCTAAGCATGAGACATCTGGCATACAGAACTAGCTATGGAGCCAGGAAGAGCTAAGTTCAATCCCACCTTTAACATGGAATTGGTTGAGTGACCCCGAGGATATTACTAGACCTCTCAGTGTTCTAAGTACTCTTTATTTAAATTTTATTTTTAATTTATGGAATAAAACAAACATTTCCATAACATAGTACAATAAAAAAAGATGATTGCACATAAATCTTCAAATGTACTATGTACAACTTGCTATTCCTTTCAAATATCCAACAAAATTATCATGTAAATTTCTTTTTTTCCTTCCCTTCCCCTACCCCCACCCTAGAGATGCCCAAATAAGCATATATATATATATATATATATATGCACATACATATGTAAAGTTATTCTATACATCTATTTATCAGTTTTATCTCTGGATGCAGATAGCATTAAGCACTTTTTAAGATTTCAAGTTAAAGAGAAGATACTGACTGGAGTGGTAGAGAAAGTTTCTTTATACAGGAGTTCCCTACATCAATGAATTACAGGCTCGGCCCTATATACATGTCTTTATATTACACACACACACACACACACACACACACAAACACATACATTTTTAATTAAATTTTTAAAGTTAAAATGCCTAGAAAAAAACAAATAAGGCTAGTTTTGTTTTGGTAGCTTTCTCAGATTCTACGATTATATTATTCTAAGACTTGTGATCCTGCAAAAGAGACCCTGGGATGTCACAAAATTAGAGTTGGGAATCACTGACCTAGATACTGTACCAAGATGATAGGTGCTACATAAATATAATAAATTACATATACTGAGAGGGTTCCCCAGGCCCTTCTCTCTATTTGTGCAGATGTTACAGAAATAGTCCGAGGAGTCTTTGAAGGATATTTCAGAGCAGAGAAGTTCAGCACCTTTAGCTCCTTTTCTTTAACCATGTGTTCAAGTGATATTCTTTGGCATCAAATATATATGTTACTGCTTTTGATTTCCCCTTCAATTGAAATGCATGTAGGCCAAGCCAGTCTGTTCTTCTGGCCTGGATGGGTTATTCCACCAGCCTTTTCTGCCTCTGCTAACATCTGATTTCTCTCTTCATTCTCTGTCTATAGAGTTTAATCCATAGTATCTAATTCTCTGATTGAGCATGAATAGAAATAGAGGGGTAAAAGGTAGACCTGGAGGTCATATTCACATACTGTTCTGGTTTCCCCAGGTTATCAAAAAGGTGCTGAGTGTTTGCCCAAATCACAAGAATAAGTTGGTAGAACTAGTACAAATTGCATAAACCTGGATCATAGCTCTCCACCTGGGCCACATTCTTATTGGGAGCTTAGTAAATGGTAATGATAATGATGGTGATGATGATGATGATGAACATACATTAATGCCACAATGAAATAAGAATCTCATTTGCCAATGTTGCAGAAATTGCTGATGAATGAATATCATTTAGATGACTGTTTTGTTTCTCTTTCTTTCTCTAACCCCACCCCTCTGACCTTGCCTCCTGACACCCATACCTTCCTGCTATCAGGCAGTGGAATTTTTCTCCAACAGATAATTATCTGGTTTTTATTTGGTTCCCACCCACAGTATTTTCTGAGTCGGCAGTGGCACCTCTTTGGGCCGGTGCCTGTAAGTAGCTCCATTCCAGACTGACACAGCTGCATGTGAAGTTGGTCCCAGGGTGTTAATAACCCTGCTTGGCATTTTCACCTTCCTGAGAGTTTTAAAAACAAGGTTGAATGCACCACTATAGATTATTTTTTTTCTGGTCTAAAATAGCTGATCCATCTGCAGAATAATCAAGGGGCCTAAAACAGGCCACTCTCAATGAGCAGCACATGTGGTGTTTGCAAAACACTGAAAGCAATAAATAACTACAGTATAAAAAAAAAAAAACAAACCCAAGTTGCTAAGCTATAGAAAACATAGGTAGTTGCTTTATTAAATGCAGACTGTACTGTAAGGTGGAAAACCATAATAAGCAAGCCAAGACAGCCAACAAGACTTGGGACAGTAGCAGCTCATACTTTTTCCTTCCCTGTATGACCAAATTCATGCTGAAAGAATTTTGGCAGGTTAACCAGGTCATGTGGTATCCTCCATAAAAAATAACTGTCCTGATCTTTCTTTTGACTTTAGAAAACCTGAAGATCACAAATAGAATAAAGGGCTTGTATTGTTTTACTTGCAAGGCCATAGGAAAAGATAGCTGAAGTTCAATATTCTACACTGTAACCACTTGACACTTCCAGGTCTGCTCCAGTCCTAGGCACCCTAAGAATGACTCTTAGGCAATCATTTCCTCATTATAAACTTAGAAAATCACAGAATTTTGGAGTTGAAAGGGAAGTGGTCACCCTTAGAGTGATGTATCCAAAAGTAATCCCTCACTATAACATCCCTTACAAATGGTTATCAAGCCTTACCTTGGAAGTCAATGATAAGGGGGGTTATTACCTACTAAAGGAGCTAATTCTACTGTTATCTAGACAACTTGCAGGAAAAGTATGTCTGTGTTCTATTCAATGAGGACTTCTAGAAAATTCTAAAGCAGTAGGCAATATAATAGGTCCATACCAGTATCTTATACCATACAGCACAGTAAGCTACAAATGGAAAACTTAATGCTAAAATGTCATCTTGTTTAAAAAATTAGAAGAAAATGGAGAATGAAACAAGGGGTGAAAGTGAAAAAAAATAAAGTAGCTTGTTTTTATTATATATGTGTGAAAAAGCTTTTGCATAAACAGAATATGGCTAGGGAAAAATACTGTATGAGGGAGAAAACTTTGCATCAAATATCTCTGTTAAAAATCTAAAATCCAAGATGCATGGGAAATGGACATAAATGTATAAGACCAAGTACTGTTCCCTAATAGATAATGTATTAAAAATATAAACAAATAATTTTTCTTTTCTTTTATCCTGAACTTAAGAAATCAAACAAGCATTTCCATAATGTAGTAGCATAGGCAAAAAAAAGATAATTGTACATGAAACTGCAAATCTATTATGTACAACTTGTTATTCCTTTTAAATATATTATAAAGTTATCATGCAACTTTCTTTTTTTCTTCCTTTCTCCCTTCCACCCTAGAGATGCCTGCCATTACACACAAATAAGTATATATGTATATATAATATATATATACACATATATATACACACATATACACACAAATACATACATACATACATATGTGTATAAAGCAATTCTATACATACTTCTATTTGTCAGTTCTTTCTCTTGACTCAGCATTTTCCTTCATATGTCCTTTGTAGTTAATTTAGGTATTATAATGATCAAAATGACTTAGTCACTCAAAGTTGTTCTTTAAACAATATTATTGTTACTGTATACAGTGTTTTCTTGATTCTGCTCATTTCACTCTTCATTATTTTGTGCAAGTCTATCCATGTTTCTCTAAGATCACTGAGCTCATCATTTCTTATAGCAGAGTATTCCATTACAATCATATACCACTTTCAAATAAGAATTATAAACCATTAACAACCATAAGAAAAGATGATCTAGATAACTAATAACAAGATAAATGTACTTCATTTGGAAGAAAAGTAAGGGACTATGTACATGGAATATTGAATATATTGTCAGATAGTTTTGTTACTAGTTGATTTTGTTTAGCTGTTTCTTTTTGTTACAGGGGAAAGTTAAAGGGCATGAGGTAGTAACTTAAGGAATGACAGTCGGATAAGACAGATCAGACGTCAATAAAACTTGAAGAACTGAAATTAAACATGTATCATTTTGTCGTTTTATGTGAAAAGAAGCATGGCACAAATAGGCCAGGATGGAAGTGTGTCAAGAGGCTTGTAGTAAGAGACCTTGTCTAAAAGAAGTTTCAATTTTGATACAGGAATAGATAATTAGAGATGGAAGGAACTTTGGAGATCATCGAGTTCAAAGCCTTCCTTTCATAAATGAGAAAACTGAGACTCAGTGGCATGAAGTGACTTGTTAGTTAGAGCCAGGTCTAAGAATTCTGTCCCAATATAGTTTTCCCTCCACCATATATCTCTACAGTACTAGCCATCAGGGAAGGGATCAAGGAAAGTTCATTTCACTAGGGTATTTCTGGTTCCTATTTTTCAGGTGAATCAAAGACAGAATTGAAAAGGGAAGACCCTGTATTTTCTTCTTTAACATACTCTCACGGATTTGTGAGAATTCAAAAAAATTTTTGTTGGTCTGATAAAAATCACTCTAGTTGCCCACCATTGTCTTTTGGACCGTGGTTGGCCAATTTCCTCTTCCTTTCTTACCCTGGTATGGTGCTAGTCATATGACAGTGACTTTTTCTGGTTCTAGAATTAGGAAAATGAACTTTAAATGTGTTGCTATAAAGAAATGGAGATGGAGTAGAGCAATTATCATCCACAGGTCTCTCTGACCTTATTAGTTTGTTTAAAACTTACTCACAGGTGGTTGTCAATGTGGTTTTAGCTACTATATATCTCTCTTGTGACTGCATGGACTTGATGTGGATGCCATCACACTCCAGAGCCATCACACTCTGTCCAACAGCCAGAAGGCATGCCACACAGTTCTTCCTCTTTCAAAGACAGTATGCAATGAGTATTTGCCTATTTTTGAAAGTCATTTTCAATTCTCAACCTTTATGCAGGGTAAAGATGATTGACAGATACCAAATCGATGAGTGATTTAGCCCTTCCCTCTGAGGGCCCAGTCTACCTCCTGCCCCAGGTTTTCTTTAATGATTCTACACTCTAGTGCCCTCTTTTTCCCAGATTGGGGGGTAATTGTGCAGATAACTAAACCCCCAGATCACTGTCAGTACAGTGTTTTTTGTTTTTGTTTTTTTTTTTTTAGTCACAGATGCAGTCTCTTGGTTTATTTTCACAGGATAGCCAATATACTTTTGCCAGGGAAAGCTTTTTGTTTGTTTGTTTTTTGTACCACTGTCAAAGTAATTGATATAAGACCCTAGTTTAAATTATGCTTATACTTTGAAGGCATTCACCTATTTATGTTTGTATTCACCATTATATATTACTTTAAGGTCTACAAAGCACGATACATACATTAAGTCATTTGATCCTCATAATAAATCTGTGGCATTATTAATCACAAGTTACAGATGAGGAAACTGAGACACAGAGAGGCTAAAATTACTTATTCAGAGTCACACAGTCAGTAATTATGTAAGGTAGACTCCAAACCCGAGACTTCCAGATTCTATACCCTGCACCCTTCCTATCTACTAAATTTGTGATGCAGAAGGGTCCTGAAATTTTAGTTAGAAATTTCTGCCTTGGAAATTGGCAAATGTTACAAACTAGGGCTTGATTTATTATTTTGTTGATTGTCTAAACGTAAGAAAGTGATGAAGAGGGGGCAGCTAGGTGGTGTAGTAGATAGAGCACCGGCCCTGAAGTCAAGATGACCTGAGTTCAAATCTGACCTCAGACCAAACACTTGACACTTACTAGTTGTATGACCCTGGGCAAGTAACTTAACCCCAATTGCCTAAAAATTAAAAAAAAAAGTGATGAAGAAAGTGTTTCAAGTGTTTTACAGATTAAACTGAAAAGACGGTTGTGTTTTTGTACTCCCACCCCCTAATGAACCAGCAGTTAAATAACACACCCCTGTCTGTAAGTGTCCCCAGTAATAACTTAGAGTACTAGTCCTGGCAACAAACTCAGTGAGTTCAGCACTGCGGAGAAGAGGAAGAAATTCCATTTTGTTCTCTGAGAGGGAGAAGCTAATAATTCATATTTGTATTATGTTTAAGGTTTTCAAAGTACATTTTCCCATAATAACCCTGTTAAATTGGTACAAGTATTATTAGCCCTATTCTACAAATTAAGAAAATGAGGTTTTAGGGTATTAAAAGCCACCTTCCTAAGTACACCTTGCTAATATGTGTAGGGGGCAACATTCAAATCCAGCTCTCTTGACTTCAGGTCTATACTCTATCCACTACATGCTACCTTGGATTTATAAGTTATGGTTTTGTTCACCCCTGCTACTACAGGAATAGTCTGGGAGAGGGAGACTTAGTTCTCTCTAGTGTCCAGACAACAGCTTTATTTCCCAAACCCCTGAACAAGGATAACCCTGTGTTTGCACTATGACCCCATGGCTAGCTTTCAAAAGCTATGGACCATGTCTACTAATGCATTAAGCTCATGGAGCATTCAAAGTGGGTCTGAACACTTACTAAGCAGTATCCCTTTTCACAGAATAGATGTAAAGACTTCAAAATCTTTCCCATGTGAGAAAGTGTGATTAAACTGTAGCTAATGAAGCTCGGAAGAGCAAAAGAGACAGCACATCTGTCGGAGGGGACTCACAAACAGAGTCAATGCAATAACAGTCAGGAACTTTGGACTCGGCCCTTGATTCATTCCCTCATCTTACGCCTGGTCAAGGTGTTTGTTTTTCCTTTTTCCTCCCTTTTTATAGGTCAAATGTCTCAATTCTACAACAAGAACACTGAGACCTCTGCCTCTTTTCAACCGCACAGAGATATTTTGAGCATCACTGGATCTCAGAGTTGGAAAGGGTCTCAGTTTAGTTCAACCTATACCAGAACTAGAATTCTCTCTCCAACATGAATGAATAGGTGAGCATTTATGAAACACCTATTATGATGCAGGTATTGTGCTACACATTTGGTGATAAAAAAATGCAAAAAAGGAGAAAATCCTCATCCTATAAGATATTATTTTCTAATACAGGCAAACAACACATATTAAGGAGTGGTGACCAGGGAAGGGAGTTTGGGTCTGGGGATGGTGAATAAGGTCACAGGGAAGTTGACCATCATATCTTTTGTACAGTATTGATTTGATTATTATTCTCAGAGTATCCATAAGAAATGGAAAAGGTTGAGGAGCAACAGTCAGGTCATATGTCAAAGTGCCTGGGTAGGTTCTATTTATTTGGTAAATGACCTGTAAAAATGAAGCATATTGTGGGGACAGCTGGATATAATAAATCAGGTGAGGATTCATTCATTCACCCACCAATCAAGACAACTCACATCCAGGATGGAGTCCCAAAGGTCAGAGAATGAAATCCCCCAGCGTCAGGGAGGATAGTGTCTGGAAGTCCTTCTGAAGGACCAACAAATGGCCATCCAGTCTTGCCTTTAAGATGTCTGTGTAAAAGGAGAGCCCACTACCTCCAAAACCAGTCTACCCTACTTTTTCATGGCTCTTGTTAAGAAGTTTCATCATTCTTGCATAGTTCCTATTGGGAAATCCCACTCCCCACCCCAATATTGAGAGACTGTATGTGTCTTTAAAATTTGTGGCCAAGAAGAACAAGTCATTTCTCTTAAAGGGAATATTATTTCATTTGTCCCCTCCATTCTTTTCTTCTTGGGACAACTACCCCCAGTTTCTTGAACCTACTTTTACATGACATGATCTCAGGACCCTTCACTACCCCTTTTTGGATACTCAACAGCTTATCAATGCCCTTACTACAGTGTGCCACCCAGAATTAAACATAATATTCCATATCTTGTCCAACTAGGGACTGATACAACGGGTCTGTCACCTCACTGGTCCTGGACACGGTGCTTCTCAATGCGGTCTGTAATCATATTGGCTCTTCTGGCTGCCATGTTGCCCGGTTAATATCGCAACTCGTTATAGTTTACTAAATAGTCTAAAAGTCACCAATTCTTTTCAGAGAAATTGTTACCTAGTTATGCCTTCCCGCACTTGAACTTTTAAAGTATTTGCCGATACCAAGTACAAGACTTCAATATGACCTTAGCAAGTTAGAACCTTGAGTCTAATCTAATAAGATGAAAATGATTAAGGATAAATCCAAGGCCTTCACGTGGGTGAAACATTGAACTTTACAAGTACAAGACAGAGGAGGCACAGTTGGAAGTTATTCTGAAAAAAAGAATCTGGGAGATTCTGGGAGAGCAATAGTGGCCTACTGGGCTTGCTATCCAGAGACCATGACTCGTCTTCCCTGAGGAAATTAGCTACTTACCTTGTAACTCTACTCTTGAGCTGAGCTTTCTTGATTGAGTGAGTGAGTATAAACTCACTTAGACAACTATATCTAGACAGCACCATGCTTTTCTACTTATCTAATTCAATCTTTCATTCTGGGCATCTTGCCATTTGCCTTCCTGCCGCTTGTGCATCCACCTTTCCTTTCCACCACATGCTCTGGGCACAATAATCAATCAATACCACCATTGCTTCTGGGACAAGGAGTAACAATCAACTACCCTGTGCTTGTATTCACCATTCCTGTGACTATCTTCCCTGGCCACTGCTCATACACACACATGTGTAGATGTATAAACATATTTATACAAGGTATATATACATATATACACAAATGTATGTGTGTGCATGCATGTGTATGGGGCAGATAGGTGGCACAGTGGATAAAGCACCAGGCCTGGAGTTAGGAAGGCTTATCTTCCTGAGTTCAAATGTGGCCTCAGTCACTAGCAGTATGACCCTGGACAAGTCATTTAACTCTGTTTGGTTCAGTTTTCTCAATCTGTAAAATGAGCAGAAAAAAGGAAATGGCAAACAATTAGTATTTTTGCCAAAAAAAAAAAAAACCCAAATGAGGTCACAGAGTCAGACACAACTGAAACAACTAAACAACAACAGATGGGTACATATATATGTATGTGTGTGTGTGTGTATACATATATGTATTTAATAAATTTAGTACTTTTCATAGGTACTTTTAGAATCAATATAGATACTGTTAATCAATAACACATAATAAATTTGTTTTCCTTCATTCATGTAAGATGGCTAGATGCTGTCCTGTCACCCCTCTGCTTCCTTTAGGTTTCAGTTCTCTAGTAGCCATTATTCATTCTGTCCTTTGAAGCCCAAAGCTTGTTCTCTTTGTTACAAAAAAAGCAGAAACAAAATTAGAATTGATTTGTGCTTTTTTTTTTGTTCATTATCATTGCCCCATCCACGTGTAGTCCTATCCCATTTTTCAGACTCCTTTCTTCCCTTAAAATGAGAGGTGATGTGAAGGTGTGTCCAGAAAGATCTAAAATTAGTCCTGCAAAATGCTTCTTGTATCTTTTTAAGGCAGGGGTTCTTAGCATGGGATCCTGTTAACATGTTTTAAAAAGTATTTTGATAATCATGTGTTAATATAATTGTTTCCTTTGTTGCTGTCCAGTTATTTCAGTTGTGTCCCACTCTTTGTCACCCCATTTGAGGTTTTCTTGGCAATAATACTGGAGTGATTTGTCCTTTCCTTCTCCAGCTCCTTTTATAAATGAGAAACTAAGGCAAATAGAGCTAAGTGACTTGTCCAGAGCCACACAACTAGTAAGTGTCAGAGGCTGGATTTGAACTCAGGCTTTCCTGACTCCAGGCCCAGCACTCTAGCCATTGTGCTTTGTAATCCTATGTATTTTGTCTCATACATTTAAAGGTATTATTCTTAGAAGGGTTAGGTAGGTTTTACCAGTTGCCGAAGGGGTCCATAACACAAAACAATCAACAAACATTTATTAAGTACCTACTACATGCCAGGGACTATGATAAGTGCTAGAGATATAGAGAACAAAAGCTGCCCCTGACCTCAAGGAGCCTACAATCCAATATTTGTACAACATGCTAAAATTATATAAAAGCAAGACACACACAAACACATATATGTATGTATGTATACATGTGTATATAGGTATATACATACATACATACATCATACAGGATAAATTGGAGATAGTCACAGAGAGAAGGCACTAGCATTAAGGAGTACTGGCAAAGTGCTCCTGGTCTTCATATAGACAATTGGATTTCACTTGAAACTTGAGGGAAGCCAAATATGCCAATTGGCAAAGATTAGGAGGGAGAAAACTCCAGACATGAGAAGCAAACAGTAAAAACCCTTGCCTTAAGGAGATGTGAATCTTTTGACAGTTAGATTGTTGAGCAGGTGTGAATTCCCTTCACTCCTTCACATCATAGTAAAGATAATTGATTTAACCATGGCAGGAACAACTGGGCTATCCCCATATGTGGTCTTTAAAAGGGGAACAGATCAGACAAACTAAGGAGAGCAGGAACCAATAAACCAAAGGGAAAAAATGAGGGTGGGAAAGCTGCAGAAATTCTTGAAAGAAGGACTACTACATCCAGAAAGTTGACTAGATTCTTTGGAGGGAGTTTGCATGTATTAACAGTCCTTAGAATAACCCATATGGTCCCAGGAAATTAATAACCACATGGCCTTGAGATGGTACCGGAAAAAGGTAGAGTTTGATATATGAAGTACTAGAATGAGGGGATGAGTTGTTAGACCAAGTTTCTCAGATGTATTGGAGAAATTCCTGGACCAGTTAGGATCCAAAGCTAACGATCAGAAAGTTACAGAGGCACAATATGGAGGAGCAAACCTCAATCTTGCTTTTCATTGAAAACTATAAATTACGTAGACTTTGAATGTAAGTCAGCCAATATATATTTATTAAGTGCTTTAATATGTGCTAGGCATTGTACTGAGTGGTAGGGATATTAAAAAAAAAAAAGGCAAAATACAGGCCCTGCCTTCAAGGAACTTGTAATTTACTGGAGGAGGCAAAATGCAGGCAACTTTGTACAAACAAACTACATACTGGATGAAATGGAAATAAGCAACAGAGCAAAGACATTAGAATTGGGAGGAATTGGCAAAGGCTTCCCATAGAAGGTCAAGTGAACAGGTCAACCCTTTAGAAATTCCATTTGGTTTCCCTCATAAGGAAACCTGGAATTGAGGTTCCAGGGGGAAGTACATGTATGAGGTATAGTTGAACACTAGGATATGGCAGCTCACCAGAAAGGGAAGGAGAATGTTTTGATTGCTTATAGGTGTGGCTTCATTTGTGTTTTATTTAAGGTTTTTAAAAATTCCTATTCTATAGGCAATGTTTTATTAGCCTGTATATTTCTGTGCCAGCTAAGGGATATTTTCCTTTTGTTTCAAAGATCTAGGCACAAGAAAAATTCTAATGTCCCAAGGGGAACCTGGGTGGGAAAATGAGCTAAGGAGTACATTAGTGACAAGTACCTGAGGTTGAACTTGGCCTGTATAAACCCATAACCTCTGTTCTGGGCCAAGAATTACATGAATAACATGCTATTGCCTTTTAAGATTCATTGACTGCCCACAATTTGTGGGGCATTGTCCTGAACTCAAAGTGCCATTAGTGTACAAGGTTAAATGACAAAAATCACAAAGTAAATCAGCAGAAGACTATAAATTTGAACTCACTAATATTTATTCTCTTTTCTCTGCCCTTGGCCTATCATTACATCCTTCCCCTCCTAATACAGCTTGGAAAATGAGTATCCCTTTTCATCCTTAATTCCCCAGGCAACTATTATTTCCCACAGAATTTTCTCCATCTACTCCCTCCCCTTCCTCCTCTTCACTGAAGTAGTGTCTGTTGTCATCTTTCACTTTCCTTCTTCCTTCTCCTTTTCTCAGTGCTTTATTTCCTTTTTTCCAGCTGTGTAAACCCTAAACATATCCTCATGTTGATTCCAGGGTACCAGATCCTCTAGTGGGTTGACATTACTCAGCTTGAAAGAGAGATCAAGTACAGGGGAAGAATGATTTATGAGGCTTCTCTCACAGAGGCAGGCCATTCTCAGCCTATTATAAAACAATTCAGCATCTCCTTTCCTGCATGGGCAGAGAGTGGCCTTACTTGTGGAGGCATGGCCCATGCGGGGAATGGGAGAAGGGCAGGGAAGTGGTGTCATTGGAAGGTTAGTGTGAGGAAACTTAGAAGGTTTTGAAGGAGACTTGGGATTTTCTGAGTGGTTTGTGTGGTTAATCTCTCACCAGTTTCCTGTGTAAATCTCCCTTTGATGTTGATCTTGGAACTTCCTAGTGTACCTGATAGAAGAAAATGTTCCTGTGTTCTCCTTGATTCCAGCCAGCAGCATAGGAGGTAATGAGAGTAAGCCCAAGTTGACTCAGACCGTAACTTGGCATCAACTCTTCCACATCTTTGATCTTCTCCTTTATGGAGACCTCTATCAAGGTAGAGCTTAAAGTCAGAGCTGCCCACTGAAGTGCAGGTAAGGAGTCAGGCTGCATTCATTCCTACAAGGTCCAGCTTGGTCAGTTCTGAGCCAGTGTTCTTCAAAGGGTTTAGATTTCAGACTTTCCTTATGCTGGTCACTACCCTAAAATATGATTACGTCTTTCCCAACATTCTCCTCTCCATCAGTCACCTTTTGCTTTAGGGAACAATTTCAAATGACTGCCAGCAGCACGTAAGTAAACATGGTAGTGCTACTAAGTTTAGAATCAGAGGATGTAGATTTGAAACCATTTCTTCTACTTAACACTTGATAACTTTGGGCAAGTCATTCAACCTTTCCTAGGCCTCAGTTTCCTCATATGTAAAACAAGGAGCGAGGTGAACTAACTGGCTTTTGAGGTTCTTTCGAAATCTATTACGCTGCTGGAAAGATATTCCATTCCAGCATGCTCTGCACTGTATGCTTGAGAGCCAGCAAATAGAATAGTGGAAGTGATAAAAGCCTTCCTGGAATCTGGGGCTAGTCCTTCTCCATCAGTCACCCTCTAATCTGACCTATCTTGGAATTTATTTGAGCAGAATAGACTACCCGCAATAGCACCTTCAGAATCTTATTACCTGGAGACGATCTCCACCAAATCTCTTTTATATCATTTTAATTTTTGCCCACATTGCTTGCATTTTCTGTCTCCAGGGTTTTCCAACTACAATATTCCCTTTGTCCAATTGCTCAATTATAGGCAAGAACACTGAGATTTAAAGACAAGGACCTGGATGCAGTTCCAGGCTTTGCCACTAACTAGCTGTGTGACCTTAGGCAAGACAGTTCACCTCTCTGACCCTCAGTTTTCTGATCTGTAAAGTGAGGATGTTAGATTGTATGTTATCTAAGGTCCTTTTCACATCTAACATTATTGTCTACATTCCAAGCTACAAATTTGTATATTGTGGTTCAGTAAAACAATAATGATAAAAAGAAGAGGAAAAAAAGGAAGAAGAAGAAGAAGAAGAAGAAGAAGAAGAAGAAGAAGAAAAGGAGAAGAGAAGGAGAAGAAGAAGGAGGAGGAAAAGGAGGAGAAGGAGAGGAGGAGGAGAGGAGGAGAAGAAGGAGGAGGAGGAGGAGGAGGAGAAGAAGAAGAAGAAGAAGAAGAAGAAGAAGAAGAAGCATTAGCATTTATTTAATGTTTTAGGATTTACAAAGCGTCTGATGAATATTACCTCATTTTATCCCTATAACAACCCTGGGAGGTAAATGCTGTTATTATTTCCATTTTATGGATATTGAAATGGAGGCTGAGAGAAGTTATTACTTGTCCAGGGTCACACAGCTAGTAAGATTTGATATAGGATTTGAACTCAGGTCTTGCTGACTCCAGGTTCGGTATTCTATTCCCCATGCCACCTAGCTGCTTCTGTACATAAAATGAGCTATAACTCCATTTTCTAGCTCCCCTAGCATGTACCATTAACTGTCTTCTGATGAAGGTAATAGGGAGGGTAAAGATTCATAGTCAACCAGCAACCTCAGAAATCTTTCCCACCCCCTGCACCCCCCATATAAATATTTCATACATAAGAAAACCAGGGTTTGAAGAGGTAAAACTATTTGTCCAAGGTCACATAGCTGATAGAACAGGGCTTCAAACCCAGGTCTTCTAATTCGTATTCTGGTTCTCTTTCCACTTTCATAAAATTTATTCAACACGTAATCTTTAAAGATCTTTAAAAAACAAATAAACAAAAACTTCTTCTTAGCCCAGAAGGGATTCTTCTTTTTGTCCCATTTTTCATCATTCTTTCTACATATTTATTGAACTGGGTTACATCCAAAGCATTTGGGTGGCAAAAGATTTGTCTGGAAGATGAGAAATGAAATAAAGTCATATTGTAGTGAAATGCAGTGTGCCCTCCCCTCCATAGATGCCCAAGAAAGGCTTTAGCAATTTTTATTTGGGAAACATCCTCCTTGAGTTTGTTTTATCCCCAGTGTCCTGGCAGACTGACTGTTGACTTATCAGGCCTCACTCTCCCTGCTAATGGTCCTCCATAAATAAACCCCCGGAACAGTGATCGAGAACGATCATAAAAGGCAGGCGAATAAATTAAAGCTGATGTTACAATAAACCAGAGAGCCCTTCACTGGCAATTTTATGTCTCTCCTTGAGTCTGTGGCTCTGCCAAGAGGGAACTGCATACCTTCATTCAACTGCTTCTTTTCCTATTGGTTTGTGGATTTGGGGCTCTTGAAATTTTAGGCAGGAAGTAGGACTTCCTGGGTGCTTGGGCTCTTTTTGGAAATCATATATGCCCTTGTTATGGAGATGAGCTAACATCAAAAAAAGAAAAAGGAGTCAAAATAGATGCACATGAACTTTGCATTCTAGGTCAGCTTACTTGGGAAAGATCTTGGAGTCAGAATATTAGAACAGTCGCTGTTTCAGTACTGATCAGCTTTGTGATCCTATGAAAATTTTGTTTTACATCCACGAGTTTCTGATTTTTAAATATAAATAGGGATGATGATGATGATAATGATAATAATAATAATAATTAATAGCTAGCACCAATATGGCACTTTAAAGCTCGCAAAACAGTTTACAAATACTATCTCATTTTATCTTCAAAACAATCCTGGTAGGTAGGTGCTATTATTATCCCTATTTTACAGAGGAAAATAAGGAAGGCAAAAGTTAAGTGACTTACCCAAGGTCATACAGCCAGTAAATGTGTAAAGATGGATTTTAATTCAGGTCTTTTCTAAGTCCAGCCCTCTATCCACTATACCACCTCTAGAATATTTTCTGCACCTGACATTTTGTTACAAGAAATACTTTCTCTAAATCTTTGCATGCTAATAAATGTTTGTCATTATTATTTTAATAAAGCAGACAAAGGACTCTGTCAATGGACTGAGTCCACCCTACCCTACCCTACCCTTACTTCCCCAAACTAGATGGCATAGAGCACTTTAAAATTTATAAATTACATATATCTTTTCTTATATAACACCATGAGTTCATTACTACAGGTGTTATTAGCCTGATTTTAAAGGGGCAACAATGGAAGAAAAGTTTGAGGGCATAAGATCAAGGATTTAGAACCTGAGATGATCTTAGAAGTTCTCAGATTCAAGCTCTTCATTTTTACCTCTTTTTATTTCCATAGGTAAATTGAGGCCCAAAAACAGTCAGTTACTGTACAGTTAGCAAATAGTGTATCTTCTGTCACAGTATGCTACTTTCATATGAAAGGAAGGTGAACAGAGACATACGATGAGAAGAACGTGAGATAGCATCTTATTTGTTTTTGTTGTTGTTATTCAGCTATTTCAGTTGTATACAACTCTTCATGATCCCACTTGGCATTTTCTTGGCAGAGATAATCAAGTGGCTTGCCATTTCCTTCTCCAGCTCATTTTACAGATGAGGGAACTGAGGCAAACAGGGTTACGTGACTTGCCCAGGGTCATACAGCTAGTAAGTTTCTGAGGCCAGATTTGAGCTCAGGAAGATGAATCTTCCTGACTCCAAACCCGGTGTTCTATCCACTGTGCCACCTAGATGAACAGAGACATATGATGAGAAGTGTGTGAGACAGCATCTTAGATAGATATAATCAAACCTTTGGTATTATTATTAGATATCCTTTTAACCAAATATCATCCTCAGAACAAGAGAGGGTGAGACAGAATTGTCAATGCATTTAATCAGCATTTATTAAGCATTTACTGTTTCAGTCAGCTAGGTGGCACAGTGGGTAGAGTGCTGGGAAGGACCGAATCAAGAAGATTCATCTTCTTGAGTTCAAATCTGGGCTCAGACATTTTCTAGCTACGTGACCCTGGGCAAGTCACTTACCCCTGTTTGCCTCAGTTCTCTTATTTGTAAAATAAGTTGGGGAAGGCAATGGCAAACCACTCCAATATCTTTTCCAGGAAAACCCCAAAGAGGGACACAAAGAGTTGGACACAACAGAAGAAAAAGAACAACAACAACAACAACGTGTTTCAGGCAAGGCACCCTGAAAAGAGTGAGACAGAAGGCAACTGTAACCAGGGAAGTCAAACCATCTCCACGTTGGTTACCATCTCCCTTCAGACTCTGATAGGGAAAGCCCATAACCTTGATCCCCAAGAGTCTTGGGAATAGCAATTCTTCTAGCCCAGTTCCCGGAGCCATCTTCTTGAGAAGCAATCCCTATAGCGATGCAGCCTGGCAATTGTTCCTGCAGATGCTAGAGCCACAGTGACAGAAGACCCAGAACAGAAAACTCCTGAACCTTCTCAATAACCCCTGCAAGATCATCACTTCAGCCTAGGCTGAATACTTCCTCAGTATTCTCTACCCTTGGGGCACCTCCCACCCTCTCATTAGAGGCTGGACACCAGAGAGCTCCTCCAAGAATCTCCATTTCAAAAGGGAACCTAGGCCAGGAATCTTCATTTCCTACCCAGCTGCTCTCCTTTGAGCTTCTGTAACATGCTCCTTCTCTGGGTACTTTTCTAGGTCCTCCTTACTCATTTAGACCTCCCCTAAATTTTTTAGATTCCTTTTGTGTGTTGTCTTTGTCTGTTAGATTGCAAGTTCACTGGGGACAGGGATCATCATTTACCTTTCTCTTTATCCTCAGTCTTAAGTGTTTGTCACATAATAGAAAATTAATAAATGTTTATTGCCTGCCTACTACCAAAGTCCTTGCCACTGTCAAATTGTTCAACACCAGAAACTGACATAGCTTTATCAACTGAATTGATGCTAACTAAAGAGGAATTGCTTTGCTGTAGTACCCTAAGGTTCACGGATCTATTCCATCTGACTTATAGCTGAACTCACCCATGTGTTATCTCCCCCATTAGACTGCGGATTCCTTGAGAGCAGGGACTGTCTTCCTTTTTTATTTGTACTTTAGAGCTTAGTATAGTGCTTTACACATAGTGCCTAGTAAATGTTTCATTCATTCATTCGTTCATTTATTCAGCTATTCATTTATCCATACATACATTCATTCAATGTGCTTAGGACTGTGTATACAAAGAAAAAGGAAAAAAGAAAAATGGCCTTGCCTTCAAGGAGGAAACTGGAAAGTCTTCCTGTAGAAGGTTGTGTTTTAGTTAAGTTTTGAAAAAAAGTCAGGAGTTGAAGGTAGGTAAGGAGAGCATGGGGAACAGTTATTGCAGAGGAGACTGGAGATACAAGTAGTTGTTTGAGAAACAGTGTACTTGATTGGGCAGTAGAATGTCTGGGCAGGAGTAAAATTCAAACCTGAAGAATTAGGAAGGTGTATGGTTATAAAAAAAAAAAAAAGAAAGAAAAAAACCTTTGACTGCTAAACAAAGGAGATTATATTTGATCTTGGAGGTTATAGGGAGCTATTGTAGTTTATTGAATGGCAGGGTAGAGTGGTCAGTGACATGGTCATACCTGTGCTTTAGGAAAGTCACTTTTGCAGCCACAGATTACCATTAACTCAATTTGAAATGGGATAGATAAGATTAAGTTAAAATATATATATATTTTTAAAATTTTAATCCTTTTAGGTAAAATGTAATAAAGAGCTATATACAAAGTTTAAATGCATGCAATAAGGATTATAATTCCTAATTACATAATCTGTAGGACAGAACAATTAAAAGTACATAAAATTATAAAATACTTTAAAAATGGAAGTATTTTATTATTATAACAGATTTTCTAAAGAAATTTCTAATGAATACATTACAACAGGACATTCACAATCTCTAGATAGTTTTCTTACCATTATTCTCAATGTGCAATGTTAAGGTCAGTCCTTAACTGCTTCAGAAGAAGCATTGACAATCAGAAATACATTAAAAACCATCCCTTCATAATGCCATTTCACATACATCCCAAGATTCTTAGTAAGCCAATTATAAAAATACATGTTTGCTGATAAGGCTTAGGAAATAACACCAGAAAACTGGTGAAAGTCACTTAGAAACCTAGATTCATCACCGACTCTGAAATAATAATTGACCTTTTAAAGAAATCTAGCTTTCAGCTGTAGTGACTTCTATTAATTTAGTGGGGTGGAAATGTTTTAAGAAACTGCTTGGGAACTTAAAAAGTGGAAAGAAGATATGCTTCATTTCCATTGTATGAATAAACAGGAAGAAAATGACAAAGTCTGAACTGGCAACTTAAAAAAATTGTTTTAACCTTCCCTCCTGTCAATCCTACTGGAAAACTTAAAAAAAGAATGTCCTGAAATCTATAATTAAACAATAAAAAATGTAAAAGGACATTGTTGGTAAACTAAATATGTGTCTTTGTGGTTGATGAAATACATAAAATACAAATGTATGTAGGTTTAGTTAATAAAAAATATAGAATTAATAAATAAAATCATATAAATGTCAACAATTTTTGATGAGGGCTATACTATTACAGCTTTTCCCAAATTATTTTTTGTGGAACCCTGATGTTCTAACACCATGATATATAAGGTTTTATTTTTGTTTTCTTTTGAGAAGATTTTTATGCTAGTGGTATTTTTCTCTTTAAAATATTAATAATTGAATTATGTATGGAATCATGATACCTATTATGTGAACCGGTTTTGGGACTATGAAGAAGGTCAACATTTCTAAGCTTGAGTCACTTCAGCCCAACATTTATTAGGTACCTATCAATATAATTCATGTCCATACTCTTCTGTGACCAATTTAGTTTCCAATGCAAACCAATATAACAAGTACTTATTGTCTATTATATATGAGACACTGTGAGATAATAGGGATATAGTGATAAACATGAAAAACCCCACCTTCAAGAAGCTTAGATTCTCCTACATTGTTAGAACATGTTAAATAAACCAAGAGTATATATGATCAATAAACATTTATGAAGCAACTATGTGCCAGGCATGATTCTATGTGATAGGTATACAAAGAATGAAACAATCCCTATTCACAAAGAAATAACATTCTAATGGGGAGACAACAAATATGTATTTAAGTAAATACAAAATAAATATAAAGAGAATTAATGTGAGTCAACACAAGGTAGTTGGTGATGGAGGACACTAGTAGCTGGGAGGTATCAGGAAAGGATTCATGCAGAATGTAGTACTTAATGGAAACGGGATTCTAAGGAGCAGAGCAAAAGGAGGAATATATTCCAGCTACAGGGAGCAACCTGTTTGGCATGTGTTATCCTAGTATTAGGTGCAAAAACTCTTTGGGAAATAAACTAACCAAAGCATCATTTATTTATCTTACTGAAAATCTTATACAAAACAATGAAATAAATCACTTAACATTTTCTCAACATGAAAACAGCATCTATCTATGAAAAGAATAGGCCTTAAGATGGTTACAGACATTAAGTATGTCCCATTTGGGGGGAGGAAGGAAATTGTATTGAAACCCTCTATTATTTAAATTGGGTTTTCCAGTTCTGTTTTTGGTCTCATATATCCCTATAGCTAGAACCACTTGAAGAAGCAGTTATGTCAGAAATTCATAGTTCATTTTTATTGTTGATGGTGTTGTTTCTATTATTTTCATCATTCTATGTGGACAGTACGCTTCCAAGCCACCTAGACCATTTTAGATGACAGGCTGTTGTCTGCCCAGGCCTTGTGGGTTCCTGAGATGCACACAGTGGATGCACTGGGGAAGTTAAGATGTGTGCAGACTGAATTTTGTGCTCCATTGGCCTATCACTAGCCTGCTCATGCTTGGGCTCACTCTTCCAGATTATGGATTTTGGCAGCTGCTAAAAACAGTCTTTCCATCTTGGGTGGGAACTCCCAGTCCCTATTTCTTTCTTTTTTCTTACAGATCCTCTTGGTATTATAAACTATCTTATACTGAATCTTTTGGGGAGCACAGGGACCTTTGAACATAATTGACTCTGTATTTTCTCCCTAGGGAAAGTTCTAAATAAAGTTATAAACTTTGTGGATTATCACAGTATAAAAAAAAAAAACAGAAAGCATTTATTTATACTAGAGTTGGGTCCCCAAGAAGTTTTTTAAACATGGGTAAAGGAGAAGAACAAAGTTGGAAACTCTAAGAATACAAGTCAATATGAGTAGAAGAGAAGATGGTCAAACTGTTGACTCTCCTCTCAGTCCTTGGGAGCTAAGGAGAGCTAAGCTACTTCTACAAAACATCTGTTGAAAAAAGCAGATGATTCCAGGTTGCTGACAGGTCTGAATTAATTAAAACCACTGAAAACTAAGGAGAGGAGATTGGGGGAGGGGCAACTATCTACATTACCCTCCCCATTGAGAATCCCTTCAGGCAGGAGAGTGGAGCTTAGAGATCGAGAAGATAGAGCTTCTACCTGTATTTAAGGTAGTTGACATGTTGGATAGAGTGCTGGGCTTCTAATCAGGGAGAACTGGGTTTAAATCTGGCTTCAAATACTTATTAGCTGTGTTGTAGGACAAGTCACTAAATCTCTGTTTGCCTTAATTTCCTCAACTGTAAAATCCAGTTAATAAAGCACCTCCTTCACAGGGTTGTTGTGAGGATCAAATGAGATAACATTTGTAAAATGCTTAGCACAGTTCCTGATACATGGTAGGCAATATATAAATGCATATTTCCTTTCTTTATACTGTGTGATTTCACTGTATTGATTGGGGCAGGGGGTGGAGGAGGGAGCATTGACCTGCAGATGTTTTCAGTCCAGTTTGACTCTCCATGACCCCATTTGGGATTTTCTTGGCAAAGATACTAGAGTAGTTGCCATTTCCTTCTTCAGCTCATTGGACAGATGAGGAAACCGAGGCAAACAGGATTAAGTGGCTTGGCAAGGGTCACACAGCTAGTAAGTGCCTGAGGCTAGTTTTGAACTCAGGAAGATGAGTCTTCCTGACTCCAGGCTAGCATTCTATCCACTGCTGAACTAGCTGTTCTGTATTTGAATCTATGGTAGTTTAATCCTATGCCTATAGAGAAATTCCCTGGGCCTAATGACCAGCAAGATGCTCCATATATTTCTCCATCTCCCTCCTTTTCTGGTGAGCCCATCCCTCACCTCATACTGCTGGTTGTTTTCTGCTTCATTTCCTCTCCAAGCCCTCAGATCACCCCTGAGCTCTCTCCTATCTTCAGCATCATCCCAGCCGAAGAAAAATATAACTGCATCTGAAAAGTACAGAAATCAAAGCTCCCCTTGGGGACAATTTTCCCATATCACCTGTCGAATAGAGAGCCCGTGTGTCCTTGAAAAAAATATGTATTTCAGGCTGCTGGGGCGCTAATTTGCAAGACCCATTACTCAAACGAAACATTAAAATGGTCTCTCCTATAAGCTAGCTCCTTTCTGCCTGCCTCCCACTCTTCCTGCATCTCCCTCACCAGGTATAGGTTTCCTGTCAAGTCAGAGAGCCAAAAGCATAGATTTATCAATAGGAATCCTGACTCCAACTTGCATTTTAATTATGTCACTATAGGACTATTCTAGGCAAGAGCCTCTGTGACTACTTACTGGATTCTCACTCCAGCCCTTAAAGTCCACAGATTTTCCCACGGTACTGTGATGTTCCAGAGTGGCCTCTTGATTGGTTTTGGAGCATTCCTGGCTTTACAAAGGCTATGGTATAAATTCATCAAAAACAGGAGTGATTCCTTGTTAAGTTAGGTTCTACAGCCTCTCTCCAGAACACTGTGAAGGCTTAAGATAATCAATTTCAATAGATAATATTGATGATTCCCTGATCTCTTGGCCTGCCTGGGGATTGATTGCCAGGGATTTTCTCTTGTAACTCTTGGAGTCAGTTGTATAACCAGAGATCCTGGGACCTCAGAAAGATTGGAAACAAAGTTCCTAACTTTGATCAATCTTAGTTTCAGTGTTTTTGTTATACTACTAGTATTAATATTCCTACTGGGGGTAGAGTGTTATTGCTAGAGAATGGATCCTTTTGGCATACCATTGTAGCCTAGAAGTGGCTGTATTTTCAGGGATGGGACTGATTTGTATCTATAGTGTATAAAGTCCCATATATTCATATTATAAGGTTCTGGATTATCCTACAAAATGTAAGATTTCCTTTAGAAGTAGCAAAACACTATCCAGCCTGAATAACTTATCTGTTCCTTTAAAAGGCTTATACATAACTGAAAACAAAATAAAATTGCAATTTACCATAACTATATCAAACTAGTATACCTGACTTGTAGTGTTGGAAGCCATTACCCTGGGATCTCAGTTAGGTTAATTACTGTACAAACAAATGTAACTAGACAAATATCCTAGGAATTTTAAGCCTATGTGCTGCGGAAAAGAGATTAGACTTGTTCTGCTTGGCCTCAGAGGACCAAACTAGTAGCAGTGGATGGAAATAACAAAAGAAAAAAAAAGCAAATTTTAGTTTAACACATGGAATAAAACTATTTAATGGTTAGAACTTTCTCAAGATTTAATGGGCTGCCTTGGGAAAAAATAAGTTCCCAGTCACTGGAATAACAGGAGGCTGTATGACTTCTTGTTGAGATATTGTGGTGAAGTAGAAGACTCCAGGTTAAAAGCAGTGAAGTGATAGATGGAGTGGATAGAACATTGGACCTGGAGTCATGAATACCTGAATTCTAATCCATTCTCAAACACTTACTATCTGTGGGACCCTGGGCAAGTCAAAGAACCCTCCTGCCTCTGTTTCCTCAACTGAAAAATGGGGATAATAATAACACCTACCACTGAGGGTTATCATGAGAATAAAATAAGATATTTGTACAGAGCTTTGCAAAACTTAAAGAATTATATAAATATTATTATTATTACTACCTTAAAGAGCTATATAGATGCTTCATTTCCTCTCCAAGCCCTATTAGGGACTGAGCTCCATGGAACCTTCTATGACTTTGGGAATAAAAACATGTTCTATAAGACAATGTATTCTTAAAGTGAGACTGACTGCTTGCCTCAAAAGCCAGACAGAACATCTAAGGTAGAATATCATAAGATTTCTGATCTCGATGAGACTTCAGATGTCATCTAATTCAGGGGTTTTTAATCTACAATCTGTGAACTTGTATTTTAAAAAATCCATTCTGTTAACTGTCAGATTTTCTTTATATTTCTATGTATTTTATCTTATGCATTTAAAAACATAATTCTCAGAAGAGGTTCATAAGGTTTATCAGAAGGTCAAAAATGGATGAAAATCCTACAACTCCCAAGTCTCCCATTTTCCAGAAATTTGAAGTTCAGAGATGAGAATTCACTTGCACAGAATGTCAAGTATAGATCTTGAATCCAAGTCTTTTTGGCCATCAGTCCTGTGCTCCTTCCTCTATACTATGTAGCCTCTCTAAGGTAGGATGGAAAGCCAAGAGGAAAAGGCAGCTTGGACGAGATGAAAGTCCATACTAACTTGTCTGTCCTTTTAAAAATAATAGCAAACTGGATTATGACAAGCAGTCACAGACACTAGCCCTGGAAAGCAAAGATGAACTTTGTTTAAATGCTACACACTGTGAGAGGGAGATGAATATCTCCCACACCAGTAATGAAGAGAGATGTGCTTTAAGCAGCTTTTGGATGAGTCCTTTCGTGTGTGTGTGGACAGCATATTATTTCCTTTCTCATCCTTTGGCCACCAGTTGTTGGTGGGGCCTGAATTGTGTATCCAAACTGGACACCCTGTGAGAAGCAGCAGCTAAAATTGCTTTTTGGTGGGCCAGATTTCACACTGAGAGGGAAGCAGCAGCTCAAAGATGAATTGGAAGGCCACGCTTGTCAGAGAATGAAATGTGATGAACTTCAGGGTTTTATTGACATGCCGCGGCCGAGATAGCAATAGCAGCTGGTGCTGGCATCTTCTTAATACCATGTTCTTGGGGTGGGAGTTTGACCCCATACTTTCAGCTAGAATGATACATATTCATTAGACCACGGATCTCTAAAAGAAAGAGTGTGCCCAGTGTCAGACACTATCTCAATAAAATCTTTCTTTTATTAAAATAAATACAGACGATTTCTCTGTGACAGCTACTCTGCAGAGGAGAGCTTTATTAAGTGGTGACCTTCAGTCTTTCAAAAGAGACAGGCAAGCCAGAGCCTGACCACTTGTTGGGGTGGGGGGGAGGGAGACAACCACCTGTGGAGTATTTCCTGCGCTTGGAGAGTGGCAGCTTTGTGCCCTGATGAGCGTGCAGTTGGGCCAGTTATAGTCAAACTCCCTATTACCTCCTCAGTTTCAATTGTAAATAATAATAATAAAAAACACTCTGCTCTGTTTTCCATTTTTTTATACCCACTAGATAAGGGTGTGGGAGCCACCACCTTCTCCCCAGTGTTGGTCTCATGCCAATGTTCTACACAGGACCCCAGTCATGGTATTTAAGTCAAGGGGCTATAGAAAGGGGTTCCATTGAAATAATATCTGGTGGGGGGAGTGGACTTCCCCTTCCTGGAGGTCATTAAACAAAACCTCAATGACCACTTGTCCAAGATCTTGTAGAAGGAATTTTTATTTGGGCCCATGAGGATGACATGGCCCTTAAGGTCCTTTTCAAGTTGAGATGCTGTCATTCTGTAATGCTTTTTTTCTCTGCTATTTTGTGAATATGGCTTGCCAATTTAAAAGGAAGAGAGGCCTTAAAGTGCTGTACAGGGAATATTATTCAAACATGAGATAACGTAGGTAAAGTGCTTTGTAAACCTTAAATTATGTGAAGTATTTTTATTATATATTGAAGAGAGATAGAAACTCTTCAAAGACAGGAACCATTTATCTTCTTAGGTTCAGCTCTCTATTTCATTATAGGTTATTCATTTCTTAGAATGTTTGTTTATATATATAAGCATAAGGTGTGTGTGTGTGTGTGTGTGTGTGTGTGTGTGTGTGTGTTGCTCTTGAAGTGGTGGGATACATGAGGCAAAGAAGAAAGGGGAAAAGATGCATGTATGTATGTAAAACAGCTGTAACCTTGGTACATGTTTATAAGGCCGATTTATAAATTATGGCTCACATTTTTAGTGATATTTGGGAGGCTGGTTATGAAATAGACTGAGTTTATGCCCCCAGTTGGAGAACACAACACTTTAACAATAGGCTGGGGGACTGAGTTTCCAGCCCTTCACTGAGAAAAGTCCTTCTCATGCAGCTCCCATTGTGCTCTCATGCCAGAAACAGAAAGATACCTAGCAGCTTAAGGACAGGTTCAGCCATAGGTATTAGTGGGAAATAGTACTAAATCTGGCATATGTTTTCTTTGACAGAATAAATTTTACAAAACACAATAAAGTATAAGTAAGGCCGGGGCAGGGTAAGGCCTGCCCATTTATTCATGAGAGCTGACTTGTTTCCCTTAGAACGATTGTTACTGAAGAAAGCACACAGTCAAATATTTCCAGCTTGTCTATTTGGAAGAAAACTCTTATTATATAAAGAAGGGAAATACAGATGCAGTAGACACTGACTACTACCATGGTCTCACTGCCCTTTCTCCTCTCCTCATTCTCTTCAAGAGTCTCTGTACTTTACTACCATAACAAAAACAAAACACAAAAACAAACAAGAGAAATATCTGCCCTGCTGAGAGCTGATCCTCATTAGTTTCTTCTCTTCCCAAAGTAGAGAGAACCACAAATCCCAGGACTCTTTACAAAGCCATATTATGTTTCTGACTCATCTTCAGTTTTTTATTCATTAATCCCCCTCCCCCCAAGGTCTGTTTCTACTTATTTTTGCACTGCTAGGGCCCTTCCTCTGAGGTTACTTTTCATTCACACCATATATATTTTGTATGTACATAGTTCTTTGCATATTATGTCTTCAGAGATACCCCTTAGAATATGAGCTCTTTGAGAAAAAGGACTGTATTTTTACATTTCTGTGTATATCCAGGGCTTAGCCTAGTGTCTAGAATATAAGTCTTTAGTAAGTTGTTCTTGATCATCAACCTGATGATCATTCCATTTATATCCATGCAACTTATTTCACTTTTCATAGGTTATACCCTACCAGTTATCCTTACTGAACTTTACTGGTTTCTATCCATTTCTTCTAATTATGCAGTTTATTTTCAATGCTATTAGTACATCTACAGCATCAATTGAAGACACATTTTATACATCTCCCAATGTTGGCTTTTGGGGGATAAAGAGAGTACCCGAATAAGTACTCTTGTCATTGATGAATATATTTGTTCCTTTTTGTTTGTTTGTTTTTTGGGTTTTTTGCCTTTTAAGCAAGAAACACCTATTGGAAAAGAGTATACAAGATAGACTAGACTTGTAAAACCATTATTGCCTTCATATCCTTCCCGAAACAAGAAAATGCAATGTTTCCCTGGAGCCAGTCACTTCAAGGCTAAGCCCCTATGTCTGATTTTTTTCAGGACTTAAATTACTTCCCACTATAGTCTGTTCAGATATCTCACCAGGTCTCACCCAGACCTGTCTCTTCATCTTCTTTCTCTTTTACACACCATGTTTGCTCCTGCCCTAATCCTGTGACCTCTTATTCTCTCTGTCTGGGATGTACTCTTTTCTCTCCTCTGGGTAAATAAGGCCCATCTAGCCAAAGTTCCATGTGTTTCTCAGCTACTCTAGAGTATAGTTATCTCTTTGGATCATAAGATCATACATAGACTTAGGGCTGAAAGAGACCTTAGAGGTCATCTAGTATGACCCTCTCATTTTACAGATGAGAAACTAAAACCAAAAGAAGTTAAATGACTTGACCAGTTTCATGAAATTAGCAAGCAGCTTATGCAATATTTGATCTTAGGTCTTTCTAACTCCAAGTCTAACTTTCTCCACCATAATCCCTCTCTTCTGTATCTCCATCGTATTTAGATAGTACTACATAATTAATATAATTTCTTTGTATGTTCGGTTGATGTTGTTCTACCCAACAAATATAAAATACTTGAGGTCATGATCATGTTTATATTTGTTTTTCCTTTGTATTCCACCACAGTGTCCAGCATAGTCTGGAGCATGGAGTAGACAATAAATACTAGCTAATTATTTGATAGGTAACTAGGTGGTACAGTAGAGTGCTGGCCCTGGAGTCAGGAAGACTCATCTTTCTGAGTTCAGATGTGGCCTCAGACACTTACTAGCTATATGACCCTGAGCAAATCACTTAACCCTGTTTGCCTCAGTTTCCTCATCTGTAAAATGTGCTAGAGAAGGAAATGGCAAACCATTCCAACATTTTTGCCAAGAAAACTCCAAATTGGGTCACAAAGAGTCAGACATGACTGAAAAACAACTCAACAACAATCATTTGATTGATTGAAAAATATAATAATGACCCTTAGAGAGCTTACAGTCAAATATAAACCATCTCGCAGTACCTATTTAGGTGCTTTTCCATTGATGAATGTTTTGTTCTTGATTTTTGGCAAGAAACACTTTTTGGAAAAGGTACTACTTATTATTGTATTTTTGACATCTTTAGATTATATGCAAACTATGATCCCTGGAGTATCAATCATATGAGGGGACCTCTGTAAACATTTGTGTATATGTACATATATAAACATACATACATATGTAATATATGTATATATTGTTATTGTAACATAAGATATTCTTTTAAAACATACTTATTGTAGTTAAACTATTTAAAATAGTACCTCATCAAAAGAGTTCAAAGAAACCACTTGAGGAATCAGTTTGTTCCCATGAAACAAGTGAGAGCTATCACATGACTACTGGTGCTGACTTGGGGCTATCCATTGTGAATTATTGATGACTCTCACCACAGGAGGTCAAAGCTTACCATGTCAGTAATGCATATGGAGGGCAAGGTGAAACCTGGTGAATGTTTTATTTTACATTTCCAAAACAACTGCTTTTTTCACTTCTGGGAAGATAAGAACCATGTGGCCTTTGAAGGGTATGGGAGCAGGGTGGTAATCAAACAAAATAAGTTCAGGGCAAGGCATTAATACTTAGAAATTTCAATAACACCTTTAGATTAAGCCACACAAAGTGAGTACTCAGCAACATGATCCTTTTGGAATGTTAAATCGTCTCCATATTTCTAGCCTGGTCAAGCTCTCTTGAGGTTATGCTTGTAGTGATCAGAAAGAAGAGATTTTTTTTTGTGTGTGACTGAATAGGAAGATGGGCCTTTTACATAATGAGAGAGAGGGATAATCAATGAACAGATCACATACTTCATTGGTATCCTCTAGTCCTCAAGGTAATACAAGGAAATCCCTCAACATAATGAAATGGTCCTGAATTTTAGAAAGAATAAGGACAAATCACACAAGATAGGAAGGCATGGCTAGATTGTGGTCATCACCTTTGGGGAAAATACCCATATCTCTGATATAACAAATCTGCTGAATTACTGGAAGAGAGGGAGGAGAGAGTAGGGTTACAGGATCAACCAACACTGGTTTGGAGTTTTCCAAAATTATATTTTTCCTGAGTAGCTGAGAGTCTATAAGCCCAAAGGGTTTAAGTCAGAAGAAAAATGTATCCATTCTGTCTCATTGCATAAATGGGTTATCTATATATCAAATGTGCTAGAAGGTCATTTATGAAAATCCAGAATCATTCATTTCAAGAAAAATGGGCCAAATAAGGTTTTTTTACCCTTTGGTTCACAATATGCCTGTATAAAGCTAAGCTATATGAAATACATATCTGAGGATGTGAATGTTTCTATTTTCACTGAATAAAATAATGAACATAATGCATATAAGACCTTACTCAAATAGAAAGCATCCAAATATACAGAATTTTTATAGCAGTTGTTATTAATTCCCCTTGATATCCATTGTGCCCTTGTCCCCATGGAGTTCTTGGTATAATCTGTCTTGGGTGCTTTGCACAGGATAGAGAATAAAGGAATTTAATTTGGAAGAGGGGGAAAAATAAAGTATTAATTGTGCTGATCATGATTATCACCATTATGATTTCAAAGACTAATAGACTTGGGAGAGACCTTCCACATAATCTTTGGCCCACCCTCCCAGGAATACAGGAATCCCTTCTACAATATACCACATATGTTGAACATCAAGTTTCTGGTCAAAATATTCCATTGATGAAAATTCTCTACCTTTTCATCCCGCCTATTCCATTGCGATATAGTCCTAAATGTGAAAGGCAACCTTTTCATCATCTTTCATTGAAATATTCCTCTCTGTGACTTAATATGTTTTGGTTCTGATTCTGCCCTCTGTAACTATACAGAATGTCTATTTCTCTTCCACACGACAGCTAGCTTTTCAGATATCTGAAGACCTATTACGCTCCCATTTTTTCTTTCTTCTATAGGCTACACATTCCTTGTTTCTTTTATGACATGGTTTCTAGACCCTTCACCATTCTGTTTTACCTCCTCCAAATTTTCATATTGTCAGTATTCCCTTTGCAAGCCCCAGATTGAACACAGCCATCATTATCATCAATTAAATTTATTATTTGTATATGTTTATGTGTCCATATACATTTAAAACATGCAATTTCAGTTCAATTAAACAAATGTTTATAACACACTTATCAGTTGCTGATTATCATGCTAGACAAAAGAAGTGATCAAAAGTTTAGGTAATATAATGTCACTGCCTTTATTGATAGCATGACACACAAATGCATGTAATATCTCCAAAATACATAAGGAGAAAGGCTAGTGCTGATTAGGGATGAGGAAAGTCTTCATGGAGGAGACAGCCTTGTGTAATAGTATCTCAAATTTATGTTACACTTTAAATTTTACAAGGTGCTTTTCTTCACAACAATTATATGTATTAGGTAGTATAAGTTCTATTGTAATTTTGTAGATTAGGAACCCGAGGCTCAGAGAGCTGAACTGGCTTGTCCTCTATCAACAAGATGGGTAAGTGTAGGTATCAGGAGATCTGGTACTTGAACCCGAGTACTATAGATGTTATTCTCATTTTATAAATGAAAAATGAAGCTCAGAGAAGTTGAGTCATTTGATTGTGGTCACACAGCCAATAAGTGGAGGAGCCAGAATTTGAACCCAGGTCTCTCCTGACTTCAGTTTCAATGGTTTTTCTTTTCTTTGCTTCCACACATGTTGTACTCCTTTCAACAGGAAAAGAGAAAGGGGAGAGTATTCCAGGCATAGGGAAGAGGTAAACACAATTATAGGAGAAGTACAATATACAGCATTTTAAAGAGGTGTTGTATAATCTAGTTTGGTTAAAGCATGGTGATGTGGAAGGGCAAGGTAGAAGATGAGACTGGATAAGTGGAATGGAAAAAATTGTGGAGGGCTTTAAACGCTGAGACAAATTACTGGTTTCATTAGACACTGGGTGGGCAATGAAGATATTTAAGCTGAGAAGTGACATATCCAGATTTATCCAAAATGGAACAATATACTTGCATGAAATGAAGGATCAATTGATGGATCAGAAGGCAGACCTGAGAAGACTTATGACAAGGCTATTGCAGTTGTGCTGGAGAGTGATATCATGTAACCATAGTGTAAGTAGAGAGGAGACAAATTAGAAATGTTGTGGACAATAAGCTCAAAGTGATTTAGTAACTGATTGGTTATGAGAGGACAGGGAGAGCAAAGAGTCAAGGATAACACCAAGATTTCAAACAAAGAGAAGGGGTGAATGTTGTGTTTCTGACCAGAAGATGGTAAACTTGCTTTAGGATATGTTGAATTTGAAGTGCCTGTAGTATACCTGCTGCACACATCCTGCTGGCATTTGTGATACAGGTCTGGAGTTCAGGGCAGATATCATGACATGTAACACAGATTGAAAAGTCAATTGTGTGGTGATGATATTTGAAGCTGTGAGAGTGAATGAGATTTCCCAGGAAGATAATGTAAAATGAGAAGAGAGAGAATGAAGGATTGATCCTTAAGGGGTCAGGCAAAGGATGAAGAACCTGTGAATTAGACAGAGAAGAAATCATTAGATCAAAGAGGAGAATTAGCAGGTTGTGGTGTGTATATACATAGAATATATAAGGGACTTTCTTTGGTATGATACCTGCAATTCTCTGTGGTCTACTGATTCCCATAAGATACATGTACACAATCCATCAGTATATAACTTCCTGGGAGAAGAAAGAAGAGAAGAAATGGAAAGAGGTTGAACATGGCTAAGAGCTTAGAGCTTAGGCAATGCTTCCAAAAGACCACAGTTGGCAGCCTTGAATAATAATAATAATAATAATAATAATAATAAAGCATTTATATAGCACTTTAAGGTTTATACACAGATATGTGTACATAAGTATTTATGTAATCTCATTTGATCCTTACAATCCTATAAGGTATGTGCTATTATTATTTCCATTTTATAGATAGGTAAATTGAGACTGAAAGAGATTTAGTGAGTATCTGAAAGAGCTAGAGAGTGTCTGAGGCAGGATTTGAGTCTTCCTAATTCTTAAGTCCAGCTCTCCATCCACAGTGACATCACACAACTACTACTTCTTGATCACTTGAACTTAAGAAGCATTAGACAAGTATAGCATTTTAGAGTTTCTTCATAGATAGTAAGGATAAGGTCTCAGACTTTAGAAGAATAGATTTCAAAAATTCATAGAATGTATAGAGCAGGATTGCATGGCTTGAAACTTTAAAAAAAAAGTCAATTCAAGAAGGATCAAGTCTCTCCACAATAAAATTCTGATGATACAATATCAAATGATTTCTTTGACGGAAAAAACATTATTGATGTGGTTGCAAGGGACAACCTCTAGGGAACAGGGAGCTCACTGTTGCACCAGAATTTAAAAGGGATACAGTGTATTAGTGTATTAGATCAGCAAAAGTAAACATTTTTGTCCCTGCCCCCAAACTATATATATATATATATATATATATATATATTATGACTTCAAGGTATGTGTAATTAACTAATCAGAGGGTGGAAAGACAGGTCATATCTCACCCCCTCCATTGATAGTCAACCATATGTGTGTCTCTGACATAACTGTATCACCCCCTCTGTGGGTCCCTGAACATTCTGTCATTTCACCCCCCAACTCCCTCCACCAGTGCCTCCTCTGGGTAGGCCATTATCAACTCTGCTGGAAAATTCCCTTTACTATGCCAACTCCAATCCCAGTGTTCACACAACCACATGGTTGTGGTAAGCACATGAGGCCACCTCATGTTTGTGGCAGGCAATCCTGAACAGGCAGTCTATATATGTGTACTATCTGTTCCACAGATCTAACTACATTTTATTTTCCTCCAAACCTATTTTTTTTCTTCTGAATTTTGATATTTCTATCGAAGGCATCACCACCATTCTGAGGTTTACAGACTCAGTGTTATTCTAAATTCCTTTTACTCCCTCATGCTATCCAATCAGTTGTCAAATCTTGTCATTTCTTCCTCAACACCATCTACCATCCGTCCTCTTCTCTTTCCCTTCATACAGTCACACACTCATTCTGGCACTGAATACCTCTCACCTGGTCTTTTGCAATATCCTCCTAATTGGTCTTACTGCCACCAGGAACTCCTCTCTGTAATATATCCTCTACTCAGGTGCCAAATGATATTCTTAAAATGCAGGTTTGATCCTGTCATTCTTTTACTTAAACAAGTCTAGCAGCACCATATTGATTCATATTGTTTCATCTTTATCTCATTCCTTTTAATTTATATTTTTGTGAAAATTTTATAGTGTACATAATTATTAGTACAACTATGCAATTTATAATTTATACATTAGTAAATTTACATGTTAGGAGTAGGGACGCTTTTTTTTTAAACTGATGGGGAACATAATCAAAAAAGTTTGGAGACAATCATATTAGATAATAATATATACAATTAGGTGGATTTGAATTTGGCTAGATATTCGGACTCAGTGTGCAAGGTTTAACGTGCATATTGATATTCCCTCAAATACTCTAACTTCTCGGATTTTTAATCTACTCATTTCCCATAAGTTACTTTTATATTCCACTTCTGATTCTCTCAGATCTTTGATCTAGCCATCACCACAAGTGTTCTGCTTCCTTGTTTATAAACTATGAAATTCCTTTATTTGATTACAACCTTTTATCATTCCATCTTTCCATGCGCCTTCTAACTCCCAATCCTGTTCTTCATTCTCCCTGGATCTCCAGTCCCTCAACCCTTCAGTTCTTACCCAGGTATCACCTGTATCCTGGCTACAATCTCCTACCTTCCCTATCCTGAAGTTTTGGTAAATCATTTTAACTCTAGACTACGCAACACACTCAAATCCCTTCCCCCCTTATCCTACAGCCAGTCGTGCCTTGCATTACTCCCACAATTTCTTGCCTTCACTCCTACTAACATGCTATTGAATGAAGATGGAGATAATCACAAAACCATGGTGACTGGGTACACTATGATTTTATGTTGCATGATCTGAACTGGGCCCTTACTGCAGCAAGGCAATCCATTTATGTTTTTCCAATAGATTCACTCTCCCACTGACCACAATGGCTATCCCAAACTTTTTCATCCCTCCTCCATCCCCAACAGCATCTTCCTCCTCGCCACACCCCTGGATGAGGACATTAGCATGTAGTTCACTGAAAAATGTGAGGACAAGAACTCTTTCCTTTTCTTCCCTCACACTGATATCAGATCACACAAATTATCTCCTCCATTGCCATTTTCTCTCATGAAGAGGTGGCTGTTGTTGCCAAGGAAAACCCCTCTGTATGGAACTATGATCCAATCCTCCTTTTCGTCTTCTCCAGTACTTGCCTCCTCTCTATCCCCCACCTCTAATTTTCAAACTCTTCCTATCTACCGTCTCCCCATCCTTAAAAAAAAAAAGCTCTTATTTCATTCCCTAGCCCTTGTGAGCTATCATCGGGTAAGTCTACTCCAGCCAGCCATCTGCTGCTGATGTCTCTACTTCCCCTCCTCTCATTTGATTCCATTCTCTTTGTAATCTGGCTTGAGACAATCTTATTCAATTAAAACTGCCTTCTCTAAATTAACCATAGATCTCTTAATTGCCAAATCTAATGGCCTTGTACTTTCGGGTCTCTCTTTAGCCTCTGACACTGTGGATCACCCTCTTCTGGATACTGTCTGCTCTAGGTTTTCATGTCACTGGTCTGTACTGGTCCTTCTGTCTGTCTGGCTGCTCCTTCTTGGTATTCTTTGCTAGTTATTCAACCAAGTCTTGCCCACTAACCATGGGTGTCAGCAAAGGCTTTTCCTGAGTCCTCTTCTCTTCTCCCTCTATGACATATTGTTGTTGATCTGTTCAGCCACCATGCTCTTAATTATCTATGCTGATGATTCCAAGAGCTATGAATACAGACTTCTTTCTACTTCAGTATATCACAAATTGTCTGTTGGACGTTGGACACTGGATGTCCAATAGGCATCTCAAACTCACCATGTTCAAATCAGAATTCTCCCAGTCCCTTCCCTCTTCCCAACTTCCCTCTGATTGTGAAGTGCAAAGACATCCTCTCAGTCACTCAGTCATCCTTTATTCCTCTCCCCCACTCACTCCATGTATCCAATCTGTTATGAAATCTTGTTATTTCTACCTTCACAACATCTCTCATGTATGTCTTCACCTCTCCACTCACAACACCACCAGCCTGATGCAGCTTTTCTTTACCTCACACTTAGATTATTGCAATAGATTGACTGGTCCCCCTGTTTTGAATCTTTCCCCACTTTGGCCCATCTTCCACTTAGCTGCCAAAGTGATACTCTTAAAGCACAGATCTGATCGCACCAAACACCTCAATAAATTCCAGTGATTCTCTATTACTTCCAGGATCAAAAATAAAATCAATTGTTTGGTTTTTGAGCCCTTCACAAAGTGGCTCCTACCTACCTTTGCACAATGCTTATACTTTACTCCCCTCCATCTATCCTACAGTGTGACAATGACCTTTTTGCTATTCCTTGCATATGCCACTCCATTTCCCAGTTCTGTGCCTTTTAACTATCTGTCCCCCATGTCTGGAATACTCATTCTCCTTACCTCTACCTCTTAACTTCTCTGTTTTATTACAAGACTCTGCTCAAATCCTACTTTCTACCAAAGGTTATTCTAAGTTACCTCCTTTCATCCCATGCTAGTGCCTTCCCTTTGTGATTACTTTGCATTTACATTGAATAAATTTTTTATATTCATAGCTGTTTGCATGTTGTCTGTTCCGTGAGAATGTGGGCTCCTTGAGAACAGGAACTGTGTTTTCCCCACCTTTTTTGGTACCATTAATACTTAGTACTTTCACAGTAAGCCATTAATACATCATTTTTGATTGTTTGATTGATTAATGGATTACTATCAAGTCATACTGAAGTTTCTAATGCAAAGCTATAGGACATAGTCATTGGCTGAATTTTGTGAAATAGTTTTGTTTTGTTTTGTCAATGACTTGGATAAAGACATCAGTGGAATTCAGTGAAATACAAATGCACATTTGTAGATGACATAGAAGTGGTGAAAGATAATGTGATGTTGTGGAGAGAAAGCTGTTGTCAAAGTCAGGAAGACCTGAGTTCAATTTCTGCTTCTGACAGAAGTCACTACTTCTCAGAGAAATCTCTAAGATTATAATTTGCAGAGCAAGTGCCCATCTGCATTGGTCCAGGGTCCAGGGAGGAATTCTCTCCTTGGAGTTTCTTCTACCAAGAGAATCACAGATCCAATCCATGAAGGTAAATATAGCTAATCAACGTATGACAGAATCAAAATCCAAAAAGATCTTGACAGACTCAAATCATGAGCTGAATTTAATGAGAATTGTTTAATTAAAAGCAAAAACAAAGACATGCTAAACTTGGGTTCAAAAAATCAACTGCAAAAGTACAGAATGTAGAGAGACATAGGTAGAAACTAGTTCATGTGAAAAAGACCTCAGAATTTCCGTGAATTAAAAGTTGAATATAGCATCGGTATGATGGGGAAGCCAAAAAAATTGTAATCTCAGTCTGTTTTCATAGATATAAAGTCTCTAAAACAAGATTTATAGTAGTCCTACTGTGTTCTGCCCTTGTTCAACCACATAGAAATCACTGTGCTCCATTCTGGGCACCACAATTTAGGAAAGTCACTGACGGACTGGAACATGTCCAGGAGACGGCTATGAAGATGGTAAGAGGACTTGGAAGCGTGCCATGGGATGATCAGTCAAAGAAGAGCAGATTCAAGAGGAAAATAGTCACTGCCTTCAAATAACAGAAAGGCTGTGATGTGGGGAGAGAGATGAGACTTGTTTTACTTGGCCCCAGAAAATAGAATTAGGAATGATATATGGAAATCACAGAAAGATGGTTTGGGGCTGAGTATGAGGAAAGAAAATTTTTTTTAACAATTTGAGTCATCCAGAAATTCAATGAACTACCTCAAAAAGTAGTGGGTTCTTTGTTACGGAAGACCTTCAAGTGAAGTCTAGACACCCACTTACCGTAGAGGAGATTCATGCATCGGGCAGCAGTTGAATTAAATGGCCTATGAGGATTCTTCTAAATCTAGGACCTTCTGATGATTGGATTTTTAGAGATATCTTGCAGATCTACAAAAATCCTTGATTCTCATTTTGAGTCATTGCCAGATTGGGGATCAGGGAGAGGGATAAGAATTAAATATGAGTAATAATACTTCTCTGACCAATGGAATGGGTTTTGAAAAATCGTTGTCCCCAGCACGCCTCATTTCTGACTTGAATCTCACTTTGGGGACTGAAAGTTGTAGGAAGGCATATGGGATTCTTCAGATTTAAAATCCCTTTGAGATGTGTGCCTGCCGAGGGCAAGAACGTGCTATTTCCTCTTTGATCTTCCATTGACTGCTGTCAGTAGGCATGAGTTCTCTGTGTCGCCTGGTTCTGGCATTACACCGGGCCTTGGCTGTGAAGCTCATTGAGACAAGTCCATATATTGCTGCGCCTTAGACCTCGTTCATGCAATCCATCATCCGTTCCATTAGATCTGTCAACTCGCCACAGACATCTCTCCCTCAAAAACCCTTTGATCCTTTTACCTGTGGAAACAGTATCTGACTATTTTATCATCTGGATATTTCAATTAAATTACATTTTTTAAAAGCATACAGTAAGGTTAAAAATGATCACTATATCACTCCAACTTTCTTTCATCCCCAGAAGGTTAATTGAAAGGCGGCCATCTTGGCGACGTTTAGACAAATGAGGATAATTATGTGTTCTCCAGCTCTTTGAGAGGTTAATTGCTTAGATATACGTAGCCTTGAAGAACAAAGAAGGAATAAATCAGAAGCAGGACTATGATCTGATAATGTAATTTGGTATATTCATGTACAACTCAAACAAATAAACCCCTAATTAGATGAACTCATTCAGTTCCATGGACACATTGCCAGTTTGCTGGTCTCAACCACTGAAAATCTACAACACTTCATTCAGGAACCTAGGAGGCTGAGTAGGAATGTTAAAGACCAGCAGAGAATGGAAGCAAAGCCTTGTGCAGCTATTATGAGGAGGCTTATAAAATGGAAATATAAGTAGGCTAAATGTGAACTTTCTGGAACAAGTAAGCTACTATATCCTTGCAGGAGATTGGGGGAAAGGTGGGATTACCTCTGACTTTCTAAGGTTGGGATTTCTCGGTGCATGTTGATAACTGCAGGATAAAGATGTCCCAAAGTTCCCAGAGCTAGGCTCAGATGGAGCAAATGATAGAAAACTTCCAGCTGCAATAGTTATATTAGTTAATTTAAAAAATTGTCTCACGCATAGCAGGTCTTCAATAAACATTTGCTGAGTGAATGAATTGAATGAATATAAAATGCTATTAATTAAAAAGAAAAAAAAATAGAGAATTGGGTTGCACGCTCCATAAAGAACTTCATGCAGATTTTAATGTTTTACCTCTTAATCAGAGCGTCTGTTTCTGAATACTTTATCAGGTACAACATCTTTCCTTTTCTTTCATTATCTTCAAGTTCAAGTACAGAAAAGAAGTCAAAGAAGTAATATTTAAAACAGAAAAGCACTCAGAAGGGTAGAGAAGGGCATGTGTGTTTGATGTGAAATAAAAACTCTATTTTCCCTTGATCAATCATCCTCACAATTGCCTTTGATCCACAGTGTATTGTAGGGGACACCATAGCTTTGTGCAAAGGCTCTTATCCTTTGTTTGTGTCATGGACCCCTTCAATAGTCTGGTGAAGGCTATGGACCCATTCTCAGTATAGTGTTTTCAAATGCACAAAATAAGATACATAGAATTACAAAGGAAATCAACTGTATTATAACACAATTATCAATTTTTTTTTTAATTCATAGACCCAGGGTTAAGAAACACTGACTTAAAGTCTGGAAAGCCTAAGTCTCCAGACATACCTGATCAATGCAGCTGGTGCTTCCAGCTTACTTAGACTTTTCTTTCTCTTCCTGATCACTTTTATTTCTTCAAATCTTGCTGTGCCTAATGGATACAAGCCTAAAAGGTGTTATGCCTAAACTTTCAAATAGCCTCGGTCCAGCTATGACATATACTTAGAGTCATGGAATTTTGGCATCTGAAGAGGATCCTACAGGGAGAGGGGCTAGCAATGAGCATTTATTAAGTGCCTACTATGTGCCAGGTTTTAGATCTTTAGAAACCGTGCTCAGCACTTTATAAGCATTTGATCCTCACAACAACTCTGCAAGGTAGGTGCTATTATGATCCCCATTTTACAGTTGAGGAAAGTAAGGCAGACAGTCATTAAAATTATTTGCCCATGGTCACACAGCTAGTAAGTTTCTAAGACTAGATTTAAACTCAAGTCTTCCTGATTCTCAGCCCAGTACCCTATCCATTACACCACATACCTGCCTAAGCTGACCTCAGAGATCATCTAGTCCAGGGGTAGGGAACCTGAGGCCTTGAGGCCACACGTGACTTCTAGGTCTTTGGGTGCAGCCCTTTGACTGAGTCCAAGTTTTACAGAACAAATCCTTTTATTAAGGGGATTTGTTCTGTGAAGTTTGGATTCAGTCAAAGGGCTGCACTTGAGGACCTAGAGGATCATGTGTGACCTCGAGGCCGCAGGTTCCCTACCCCGATCTAGTCTAATCGACCATATTTTACAGATATGGAAACTGAGGTGCAGAGCAGCTAAATGTCTCATCCAAGATGAGATAGCTGGGTCAGTGTTGTATTTATTGATCTTCTTTGGCAAAAGAAACAATATCATGAAATCACAGAATTTTTTATCATCAGAAGGCACCTCACCAGCCATCCAGTCTGTCTCCCCAGAGAAATCACCACTATGATAGCAGACAAATGATTGACAAAGTTCTGCCTGAAGACTTCCAAAGAGGAGGAACATACCACCCCTTAAGGGAGATCATTCCCTGTTCAGACAGCCCCTAATATAATATAAGGTCCTGAAAATCAGAAACTATTTCCTCTCTGTCTATACTCAGTGCCCAGGCATAGTAAATACTTCACAAATGTTGATTAATTCATTAGGAAACAATGAACACTAATCAGTTGACATTGTGGTTTTAAGAGTTTTACCCCAGAGTGAAAGCCAGTCTTTTTCCAACTCACCAAACTACTACTTTTACACACCAAGGAGTAATATCAGAAACCATCTCTCAGTGACAAAGCGTTCATGTAATCCATTGTTAGAGGTACAGATAATTCTATGTTGATTTCCAGACATTTCTAGTCTTCCGAAGTAGAGTTCAAGTAATTTTTCTCAGGAAGAAGTCCATACAAAAGGCAGTAAAAGAAAAAAAAATCTGAACAAGGAGGAGGTAGCAATAGCCTCTCAGCCACTCCTTTTCCTGGGATGGGTTATTTGATTCTGCTTAATCGCTGGTGAAATCTTCCTCAAATTGGCAATTATAATCTGGGGCTGATTGCTTACCCAGGTAATTTACAGATTTCTCATTTGGCAAGAATGCTTCATAACACTTCCCATGAAGTATGGTTTCATCATCCTTCAGCTGAGTTTCCTTTAAAAAAAATTCTTCATTTGAAGGATGTTATTACTTTTGCCTGCAGGAAGTTTGGGTGCTAATTCTGTTAGCTGCATGTTCCTGATGAAATCAAGTGGTTGTTTTGGAGGTTTTTTTTTTTTAAATCCCTTGGTGACTCTCATCAACTGTGCTGCTGTTTAGGGGGAGGAGGGAGAGTAAAGGGCTGAGGGCATTTAAGAACCAGCTTTGCAACACCCTGCTCATTCACCTGCTTATCATTGGGTTACATGCTTCCCCACTCTTGAAGCCAACAACTTCCAGATGATGGGTAAACTGAATCAGAATTTGGGGACTGTTAATACTTCCACGACCTGGAATTATTCCTTCCAAAATAACAAAGGTAGGATTGGAATTGATTATAGTAGGTTCCAGTATGGTAAATATAAATCATGTTCTTTGGCCTTGCTGAGGGATTTTATGAACTAGCTACCATGCTTTCTACCTTGGTCTTCTCTCTGCCAGCACACTGATTCCTTCCTTCCCTGGCAGTCTAGCCTGAAATCAAAGTTTAATTATCCATATTTGCTCTTGTGCTGTGCATTAAGATAGAGTTTATCCAGCAGTCCAGCTGTTTTGAAGATAATTAACAGAGAATTCAACCTGATGTAAAATAATCCTTCTGGGCAAAGAGCCAAAAACCCAAGACGTATCCTCTGAAGGCTGAAAGTTCTCCATTACTTGTAAGAGTCACAAGATTTTCCATCTCAAGTCAAATATTGTGGGTTATAACAGCAGAAGAGGAATTTGGGATTACAAAACATGGTTTGCATTTGTAACTAGTGTCCATTTGGAAAATAAAAAAAGGTGACATTTCATTTTTCAGGAATTTAAAAGTTGTTGGTTAGTTTTAGTAGAAATAGTTAGCTTGAGGATGGTTGTTGAGCTAATTCCAAAAGACATGAGAGGATTTCTTCAAAGTAAGTTTGAGGAACTTCAAATTTCTATTCAGCAGAGAATGATGGCGGCTTCTCCTATGGCAGCTCTAGCAGCTCTCTCTTCAAGAATCAAACTTTAGGTGGGTGATTTAATACCGTTCTATGGACTTAGCCAGCTGGCACTGGAGCTGATCACTGGGAGCAACATGGTCTAGTCCTCATCAGTGCCACTTTGCCAGGGTCATTTGTCCTTTTGTGTGCCATTGCTGTAGCTTACAGGGAAACTAGCCAAACACATCAAGATTCTGGAATCCTATAGAAGCCAGAGCAGAATGGTAATGCATGTTAATTACTGGTGCCTAATTACAGCAACTATTTTATCTGGACCAAATTAAGCACTAGTCATATGTCTCTCCCACCTACCCAAATCTGCTACCCCTGTACCAATGGCTCAACATAGGAAGGAAGGGTATATGGGAAATAAGTCTCCTTATTGAAGATCAAGTTCTTGAATTTTCAGGTCTGCTAACATTGCTTGCAATAAACTCTGCCTTTCTTATGCTGTTTTTGATTGAAGAACACTAGAAATCAGTTGGGAAGCAGGTGCTGCATTGTGCTAGATTAATGCTGATTGAATTCTTACACAGCCAGCTGATTGAAGAGCGTGTTCTGCAAGCATATGATTCTGCAAACACCAGGTTGCAACAAGGAGGGTATTTTGCCATATCATGTCCCTTAATCAGCATCTGAGAATCTGTCAATATGGTCAATGAGGCTTAGTTTCCTTTCCCCAATCTGTGGAATAGCAATCCCATTCTATCAAAACCTTAAGACATGATCTGTAACAAGAAGAAAAATTGTTTGTTATACATTTTCTTTCCATTGAGAGTAGATAGAAACCTTTAAATCCTAGACTTAACTAGATACTAATCAGAGTATGCGAGGATAACTGATGGACCTGGGTATTTTATTCTTTTCATCAATTTCTATGTAACAGAACTGGGTTTGGAAATGAAGAGCAAAAAAATAATAATAATTTTGCATATTGTAGGTACTTGCTAATGAAGCTGAAAATATTTGGACGTGTGGTTCCTTTTAAGAATGCTCTTGAAAAGCAAGATAGATACACATGTACACACACATGTATACACACATATATACATATAAATACACACATATCTATATTTACATACATAAATACATCTCTATATATGTATGTACACACATGCACACACACACACACACACATATATACATACATAAACACACATACACAGAGTCTGCCTTGAAGTCTAGAAGACCTAATTTCAAGAATTTTTCTGATATTTACTCTGCCTTGGGCATGTCTGCTAACCTTCAAATCCCAGACAACTCTCTAAAACTAAAATGCCAAAAAAGTTGCTTATCTATTTTGGTAGAGGGAATTTCCTCCCTTGAAGTTCTCTATGCCAAGAAACCACAGATCCAATTTAAGGAAAAAAAAAACCAGCATGTATATGCTTAGACTACTGTTGAGTACACATGGGGGGCCCAATAAAGCTATTCATTTTGATTTTGTGTTAGATAAGGATTCTATTTTTTTAACTGCATGGACTCAAGAGTTTTCAGTGCGTCTAGGAGCAATACATGTGAAAAGCAGAAATAGTAAGTAGAGACCTAGCAAGTCATAAGCAAATTGAGAGAACAATTTTCAAATTCGGAAAGATAGAATAAAAATGGTTCACAGGGAAATGAAATAGGAGCCATATGGGCAGAGAGGAGAGCCCCTAGTTGCTCTCAATAAGTTTTAGTATTAGGTGAATTATATCTCGGAGTACTAAAAGATCTGGTGAGCCAGTACAGTGCCTGACATATAATACGCACTTAATAAATGCTCATTGACTGATTGTAGTTGATGAGACACTGCTGAAGATGGCTGAAAAGTCATAGGGAACTGCAGAGGTGCCTTATTTCTAGAAAAGGGAAAAGATGGACCTGATTTTCAAGAAGAATAATATGGATTCTTAAAATTCTAGGACAGTCAAAATGACAAAATTCTTGGCAAAATTCTAGGCTCTAATATTAAGGACTTGGCATGTGAGTCAAAAGGTAAGGAAGGACTAGCTAAGACAGATGGAGAACCAGCATGGCAGCATGGGTTTCTCCAGAATAGGTCATGCCATATTAACCTTGCTATTATCAATGAAGTTCCATAGACATTGTCAAATGCCTCATTGAAATCCAGATATACAGAATTTCCCATTAGATCTTTCTGAACAAGATGGAGAGCTGTGGGAACACTTCAAAACTGGTTGAATGAACTTACTCAAAGAGCAGTGATTAATTTGTTCAGTGTTAAACCTGGAGGGAGGCCTCTATTGGGTAGTACTAGAGACCCAGTTACTTCAATGAAGGCATCAGATTTGTAGTTGACAAACCAGTAGTAAGGATACCTAAGACATCAGACATTAGAGGAAGGATCCAAAAAGATTTCAAAGGATAGAATGGTGGGTTGAATATAACAAGAATCTTTTGAATAGAGATAATATTAAGTCTTCCATTAAGGTTAAAAAAAAACAACAACAACAACTACACATAGGGGCAGCTAGGTAACACTGTGAATAGAGCACCGGCTCTGAAGTCAGGAAGACCTGAGTTCAAATCCAACCTCAGACACTTGGATCACTTGATTCTTACTAGCTGTGTGATTTTGGGCAAGTCATTTAACCCCAACTGCCTTGCAAAAAAAGAAAAAAGAAACAACTAGACTAATATAGAATGGAAAGCTGGGCTAAACAATTCAAATGAGGAAGACCTTAGAATTTTAGTGGACAACAAACTCAATATAAACCCACAGTGTGATGCAACAGTCCCCAAAAGGTAATACAATCTTAAAGCTGATTTAAGAGAAGCTTGAAATAATCCCATTGTACTCTGGCCTGGTCAGACCATATCTAGACTATCATATGCAACTCTGGGAGCCACATTTTAGAAATGGCTTTGACAACTTATCGTTTATCTAGAAGACAACCAGAATAATGAAACAACCAGAGAAAGTGACATTTGATGAATATTTGAAGAAACTATAAATATATTATAGTCTAGAGAAGATTTCAGAAAAGACCCGATAGCTATCTTTAAAACTCTCTGAAAGGTTTTTATGTGAGGTTTATTTATTTGTTTGTTTGTTTGTTTACTTGCCAGGCCACAAATGGCAGAGGGTCAATAGAGACAAATCACAGAAATGTAGATTTCAAACTTAGATAAAGACTGCCTCAGTACTAGAGCTCTCTCAAGGTAGAATGTACTGCTTCAGGAGGGTAGTTATCTGTTTTTGAAGTCTTCAAGTAGAGGCTAGATTACTATTTATTAGGCTTGCTGAAGAGGAGATTTCTGTTCTGTTATAGGCGAGAACTGAACTCTTTCCTCAGTTTTTAAGATTGTGACTCTGTAGCCACCTCCCCATAAATCCTCTTCCACTGGAACTTATTCCTGGTTTTAAAATCATCCAGGAAATGTCACCAGTAATTTGGTTCCTGTTAAACAGGTATCAAGCATGTTGTTGTGCACATATTAGGGACTCAATAAATAGATAATGATTTTGATTTTATGTCAAAATGAGACACTTGTAGAAAACAGCAATGTAGGGTTAGAAACAGCTCAATTGAGACCAGCTAAAATGCCTTAATGTAATCATATAAAATGTCTAGTATGTGAAACAATGAACCCGCATTTGATGAATATCTACTACATTCAAAATATTCATCTAAGCACTATAGGAAATGCAAAGTACAACAACAGGTTTTATGATGAAGTTTAAAGTCTACTAGAAGTGATAAAATAAGAAGACAAGTAAGTTTAGTATATGGGCAGTTGATGGCACACTGGATAGAGGGCTGGGCCTGGAGTCAGAAGAATCTGAATTCAAATCCAGCCTCAGACACTTACTAGCTACGTGACTCTGGGGAAATCTCTTAACCCTACTTGCCTCAGTTTCTTCATCTGTCAAATGAACTAGAGAAGGAAATGTCAAATGTCATTCCAGCATCTCTGCGAAGAAAACCCCAAATGGGATCAGGAAGGGTCAGATGTGATTGAAACTGCTCAACAACAAGAAGACATAGTACATGGCAGTGGATAAAGTGGATAAGTGGATAAGTGGATAAAGTACTTGGAGTGACCTTAGGCAAGTCACTTACCCTCCTCAAACCTCAGTTTCATCATCTGTAAAATAGGGATAATAATATAACCATTGTGAGGATCAAATGAGTATTTGCAAACCTTAAAGTTCTATATAAATGCGATGATGATGATGATGATGATGATGATGATGATGACATGCTAAACTATAATGATACATGCCATAAAAGAAGCACAAAGCTCAGTTGAGGTTCAGAGAAAGGAGATCTAACTGCCAGTTAAAGGGATTGGAAAAGGTATCATGGAGCAGGTGGCGTTTGGACTGTCATTTGATCCTTGAAAGACACATTGAGTATTGACAAGTAGAGATTCTTGGTCTTTTTAACTAGATCATCACCTATAACCCCATCCCTAAACATGATTATCATAAGGTTCTATCCAGGCCTGCCTTCTTCTTCTCTTTGGTCATATCATCCCCTCTAACTTCAGTGATCATCTCTAGTCTCCCACCTTTTTGTTTAAAGTTCTAACCCAGCACTCCACTCTAACTTTACAAACTGCTTACTGGAACATATCCATTTGAATATAACATTTCCATCTCAAACTCATCGTGTTCAAAACAGAACTGATTATCTCCCCCATTCCCAAGACTATCTTACTTCTGACTTCTCCCATTTTTAAGTCCATCACATTCTTTTGAGTCATCTAATTTTTTAATCTCACAGCAGCATCATAAGGTGAAGAGTCAGAGGCATGGGATCACAACCCATTTCTGAAATTACCTATGTAATATTCAGCAAGTTGCTTAAGTTCTCTGGGCTTGTTTCCTCATCTGTAAAACAAGGGGGTTGGATTGGATGGCTTCAAATGTTCCTTTCATGTATGGATCATAGGATAAGGATGACTAGATGGGATGCATTGACACCCTCACTGTAGTGATCTAACCTCTCACAGGTTTGTGGACATCTACCCATCCTCTTAGCTATATCACTCTTTCCAACCAGGTATCACATTCCTTGTCTAGTGTCCTAAAGAAAGACCACCACATGATTACACTCAAATTTTACCCAAATCTAGGAGTAACCACTTTGAGGGTAAATGCAGTCCTTTTCTTTATCATTCTAGCTCTTGAACCCCCACCAAAGCAATTCTATTTATGCAACCAACTCCTCATAATAATGATGCTTTTAGATCTTAAATATAACCATTCACCTAAAAACGGGCAAAAACAATAATAACATTACAGGCATTCACAGCTATATAAATTGACTTTAATGATAATAAGCATTACAATCCACACATAAATCTGGTCACACTTTCTCTCCACTGCACTAAGTATCTGTGATATTGCTAGATTCATGCTTACATGGATCTCAAAGGAAAGCATATGAGAGAGAAAAAAAAACCCTGGAGGTTAATCACAATTCTGGAATTCAGAAATATCTGTACCACACAAAATAGCTTCTCTGCTACCTGCTTCTCTCCTAGTCCTCATTACTTTCCAACTAGGCAAATCCTCTTTCCTTCTATACTCTATTGTAGGCTTTACAAGATTTTTGTATTTAATATTGTTCTTAAAAAGGCATTTAGAAAATTCTACCTCTTATTTTGAATTTTTTTAAGCCAGAGAACTGCAGACCTAATTCAACCGACTATTTTTGGACTATATATACCAGCCTAGTAAGTTATTAACTCATTAAGATGCTACACAGTCTAATCAGAAGTGAACTCACAGCAAACATCTTGTGTTGACTTTATGAGCAAATCATAGTAGCTCATAAAGTCAATGTGCTCCTTAGATAAGACTCCTCAACTACCTAATGACATTTCTTTTACATATACACCCTACACGAGTGACTGATTCAACCAATCACAAGATTTGTCCTCTGTGGTGGTATCTAATAGTCAAGGCTCCATCATCCTCTTAAACTGAATGAGAAATTTGTCATACATTGTTATGAGGTTGTTGGAAAACTCTTCAAAATCCCCTTTATACTTGTGATTACATTCTAATCCTTCCATGATTATACCAAGTGAAGTGGTGAGGAAACACCCTCTTTTACATTAATTCTCTTCATATGCTCTAAGTTCAAACAAAACTGGTCTCCTAGTGGTTCCCTGAACTTAATTTCATACCTTCTGACTTCATTAAAACTAGTCATCTCCGAACCTAGAACGTACTCTTGTTCATATCTATCTGTCACAATCTCTGTCTTCCTTCAACATTCAACTTAGGTACTATATCCTCAGTGAACTGTTCCCTGATCCCTACCAAAATAGTCCTTTTTCTCTTCTGAAATGAAGTTGTATTTCTCTATCTGTATGTTGTAGCACTAAGAAGAATGTAAATTTCCTGAATGAAGGGACTGTTTGGTTTTATCTTGCACATAGTTACATAATGAATGTTTTTTTCAAACTGAATTACGAGGTATTGTGCCTGGCACTTGGTACATGCTTAATAAATTTGATTTCATTCACTGTGCTACATGTTATGTGAGATAAAGATATTTGATTAATGGCTTACATTTGTATAATATTTTACATTTACAAAGTCCTTAAACATACATTATTTCATTTGAGTCTTGTAATAACACTGTGATATAGATAGTACAAGTGTAACCATCTTTGTTTCCTGGAGGAGAAAAGCAAGGCTCAGAGACTTTATGTGACCTGCCTAAGGTCACTTAGATAATACAGAACTTATTGACTTAGTACCCAATGTCTTATGACATTCTATAATATAGTGAATTTTTTGTTTGTTAATTTTTAACTATACCATCTCTGTAAAGAAGTGTGGGAAATGATCTCTGTATTCAAGAAGTTGAGGAGACATGACCTGTAAGTATAAAAAGTTAACTAAGGCAGTATTGGATAAATGCTAGTTAAGTGATATCATTGGTAAATAGCATAAGAATTTCCTTTTTAAAATAATATTTTATTTTTCCCTAATTACATATCAAAAACAGTTTTTAACATTTTGGTGGTTTTTTTAAGTTTTGATTTCCAAATTCTATTCCCTTCCCCTTCCTCTACCTTAAGACAGTAAGCAATGTGATATAGGTTACTTTACATGTGCAATTATGTAAGACATATTTCCGTATTAGTCAGCTTGTGGAAGAAAACTCAAACCAATAAAAGAAAGAAAAAAAGGAAGGAAGGGAGGAAGGAAGAAAGGAAAGGTAGTATGCTTCAGTCTGTATTCAGATGCCATCAGTTCTTTCTCTGGAGACTGATAGCATTTTTCATCATGAATCCTTTGTAATTGTCTTGGATTGTTGTATTGCTGAGAATAGCTAAGTCATTCACAGTTGTTCACTGTACAATATTGCTGTTACTATGTACAATGTTCTCCTTCACTTTCCATCAGTTCATGTAAGTCTTTCCAGGTTTTTCTTTCTTTCTTTCTTTCTTTCTTTTTTTTTTTTTTTTTGGCAATTGGAGTTAAGTGACTTTCCCAGGGTCACACTGCTAGTAAGTGTCAAGTGTTTGGTCTGAGGCTGGACTTGAACTCAGGTCCTCCTGACTTCAGGGCCGATGTTCTATTCACTGCGCCACCTAGCTGCCCTCTCTAGGTTTTTCTGAAAGCATTCTGCTTGTCATTTCTTATAGCACAATAACATCCCATAATGTACATAACAACTTGTTTAGCCACTCCCCAACTGATGGGCATCCCCTCAATTTCCATAGGAATTTCAAGAAGATGACTACAGGTTGCATGGAGCTCAGAAGGATTTAAGACAGAAGTGGCACTTCATGTGGACCTTGAATTATGGGGATATTAAGATAAGTAGAAATTAGTATGATGGGCACAGCATGACGGATATGTTGAAATGATGTCAGCAAAAGTGCAGAGATAGGAAACAGTGAAGAGATCACTTTTGCTATAGAGGTAATTTTACATGTAATGTAATATCGTAAGTGAGTGGTGGAAAATGGCACAACTCAGTGACATCAGGTAAGTCTGAAAAGTAAGTAGTATCACATTGAAAGTTAGTTTGAAAAAATTACAACTTTTTTTCTGAAGTCAATGGGAACTAATGAAATTTTGTGAGGTCCTTTCTTTATAGTTGTAGTATTATGTTACTTCTATAGTGTCTGTTTTGTTCCTAGCACAGAAATAAATGTACAAAGAAGTCTAATAGATATTCCTTTTTTTATTCTATCCAATCTTGATGTGTCCTATAAAATTACCTGTACACTTTTCCTTCATATAAAAACAATATAGCCTTTTTAAGCTGTCCTTGCAATTCCATCTTCCAGTATGGCCAAAGATATATATTGTACACACACACACACACACACACACACACACACACAAAAATATCAGTGTGGCCCGAATCTATGGATTATTTGACATAGGGAACTCCCAAATAAGGAAATGAATTCTACCAATGCAGATCACCAACTTCTTTCTAATTTATAGTGTTAAAGTGTTACTTTGATTTGTCACAGAGCTAGTATGAGTCACAGCCAAGACTTGAACCCAAATCTTCCTGACTTGAGGGGCAGCTCCCTATCCATTATATGATATTGCCTCTCTAAAGCCAATATACTTTCTACTACACCACAGTGCCTCCCTTATTTAACATGATCAAACTGTCCTTCTCTATAGTTCCTTTACAACAGGGGTTCCTGATTTATGGTCCACAGACCAACAAGGGGTCCATAGGTAGATTTCAGGGGAGAGGACCGATGTAGGCAACAAAACATTATATCAAGAAAGGGGCCATAGGTTTCACCAGTCTGCCAAAAGGCTCCATGACACAGAAGACATTAAGAACTCCAAATATATACACACAATCCTGGCTTAAGAACACCAGACTTATAAATGACCCATACAAAAAATTATTAGAATTTTAACCTCTGACACATTTGAGGTTTCTCTCTGCCGGCAAAGGAAAGAAGCTGGCAGGGTGGATTTTTTTTTAGAGGCAAACCATGTTAAGCAACTTGACCACAGTCACAAAGCTAGACTACAGATTGGGTACATTTTGTTTAAAAAGCAGCTTCAGCAGTTCCTCACAAGTTGCTTAAGGGGGAGATAGCCATCCCAACAGAGTTGTCAAGTGACATATCCATTTTCTGCTGGAGAATGAAGAAAAACTCTGCCTGGAAAGAATACAAGAGACCATGCATTAATTTGGAATTATGCCCAAAGGACTACAAAACTGTGCATACCCTTTGACCCAGCAATGCCACTGACTAGGTCTGTGGCCCAAAGAGATTGAAAAAAATGAAAAGAACCTAAATGTACAAAAATATTTACAGTAGTTCTTTGTCATGGCAAAGAACTGAAAATTAAGAGGATGCCCATCAATTGGGGTATAGCTAAGAACGTTGTGGTATATGATTGTGATGGAATACTATTGTGATGATGCTGCTTGCAAATGATGAGCGAGATGCTTTCAGAAAAACCTGGGAAGACTTGCATGAACTGATGCAAAGTGAAATGAGCAGAACCAGGAGAATATTGTACACAGTAACAGCAATACTGTACTACAATCAACTGTGAATGACTTAGTTACTCTCATCAATGCAATGATCTAAGACAATTCCAAAGGACTTAAGATGAAAAATACTATCCACCTCTGGAAAAAGAACTGATGGAATTTGAATGCAGATGGAAGCATACTGTTTTTTAAGCTTTCTTTATTTTTCTTTTTCTTTTTGTTTGTGCTTTCTTTCACAACATGACTAATATAGAAATGTGTTTTGCATGACTGCACATGTATAACCTTTATCAAATTGCTTGCCTTCTTAATGATGGGAGAAGGGAGGTTGTAAAAAAAAGAACGTCAAAATAGTTTTTACATGTAATTGGAAGAAATATTAAAACTTCAAGAATAAAAAGTTATTAGCCTCCCAATATCAGCAAAGCTGCTATAAGATGAGTCCATTTGGACTTGGAGATTTTGTAGAATCCAGGCTGGCCCCTTTGCCCCCAAAATCTCTTCCTGAAAATGTTTGCTTCACTATGTTAAAACCTCAAGAAACATCAGAAATTAAGAGATTCATTTAAATTCATAATGATCTTCTTTAAAAAAAAACACAAATAGCAATGAAAACAGAGCACCAATCATTCATAATTCAGTGTGAATTAATTAAATCAAAACATTTTTCTTCTAACAGTTGAGAAAATAGCTTTGGGCTACTCTAAAGAGTCACTGGTTTCAATTTAGGATATTAATTCTGAAGCATGGAAGATTATGGGGAGTGAGGCACACCTCATAGTATGAGAGTCAGGTATGCGGCCTCAAGGCACAAGTATGAAGTCACAGCATATTTGAACTTGAAGAGAACCACATTACAAGGTAGGACATAAAAAATATATGGAAAGTAATAAAGAAAGGATGGGGGGTATCAAAACAACACTCCCCCTCACCCAAGCCAGAGCCCAATCTATGCCCAGAAAAAAGGAAGGAAACTCTTCTTCCTCCTCTTCTTTATAATCCATGGCCCTTTTTCCCCCTACACTTAGAACTCAGGCTACTACCATTCTTATTATAGTTCAGCTATATTATGGATTACATAAGAACTAGCCTAAGAATCTAACCGCCATTTATTTACAACATTGTTTATAAACTAATATGTCATTGAGAATTATCATAAAATAATAGTTATAGTAGCTAAAAGCTAGCATTTATATAGTGCTTTAAGATTTGCAAGTATTTTATGGATACTATTTTATCCTCACAACAAACCTGGGAGGTAGGTGATACTATTACTTAATTCCCATTTTTCAGATAAGAAAACTGAGACAGACAAAAGTTTAGCAACTTTGCCTAGGGTCACCTAGCTAGTTGGTGTCTGAGGCCAAATTTGAACTCAAGGCTTTTTCATTCCAGGCCCAGCACTTTATCCACTGTGCCACTTAGTTGCCTCAGAAAATAACAATTTCTAACATGCATATAGCACTTTAAGGTTTGGAAAGTGCTTTACAAATTGTTGTCTCATTTTATCCTCTTAACAATCCTGGGAGGAAGGCACTATTATTATCCTCACAATTTTACAGATGAAGAAACTAAGATAGGTAGAGATTAATGGACTATGTCCAAGATAAAGCAATTAGTAAGTGCCTAAGATTGAATTTGTACTCAGGTCTTCCTGACTATAGGTCCAATGCTCTATCCTCTGCACCACTTAAGTGAAAGTATCTACATTGTTGAGCTCCTCTGATACAAATACTTTCAATTTTCACAATTGTTCTGAATGTTTCTTGACCCACTGTCCCTTAAAATTGTAGCATCCCACCAACTAACCAATATGCACTGAACATATTAATCTTAGAGGTGCTTGCAGTCAAGGCATAGTCTCTAACTGTGTATATATACTTTCCCATTTCCATGTACCTGGGGAGGTTGTTTACAATGGGATAAACTAGGAAGCAGTAACTGCAACTTCTTGCTTCTCATTGTACCCTATGATGCCATCTAAGTAGAGGAATACTTTACACTAAGAGGCATTAGGTAAACCTGACACATTTTCAAAGTAATCCCTGTCCACTAGTTTAACTCTCTGAAGTCTGTGCAGTGGTGATAAAACTATTTGTGCCATTTTACACAAGATCCAGGAAAACTGACTCAAACATTGTCTGCATAATCACACTCTTAACCTAGAATGTTTTATGTCTCCCAGAATGCCTGAGTTGGAAAGGGTCTCTTCCTATCAGGATTCAATAAGAATAAAACTATTTTATGCAAATTTCTTTAAGTTTTCAATATAGTGTAATGAGGAAAAAATAGTGGACCTGGATCAAGGGAGACCAGAGAGATCAACTCTCATCTCTGACATTTGAAAATTGTGTGACCAGGTGCAAGTTGCTGCTTTTTAACTTCTCTGAGCCTTGGCTTCCGTATTTGTAAAATGAGAGTTTAATCACAAGCTAATCCATTATAGGTCATTCACTTGTTAAGTTAAATACTGTAAGTACTGTCAACCTAGTGCTCATCCCTAGTGGTTATGTGCTCTGTCCAGCCTCAGACAGCCCTCTTGGGTAACACCCAACCTTCTCTAGCTCTCAGAGAGGTGACCACCCTTTGTACCTTTCTGTAGGTGTCAATATAGGCTTGTTAGTTTGAGGGTTTAATATGGATTTATCCTAATACACTTGATTCAACTACCATTCATACTCCAGGAAAACTCCTTCCCTCAGCAAGGTCTCTGCTCTATTTCAAAATATATTCCTAAAATCCATAGTCCCTACAGGTCTTTAGTCATAACATGAAAAATGTATAAAACCAACTGTACCAAAGCACCCACAGGGCCAACTACTTTCAACTCCCAAATTCTCCCCAGATCAAACAACAATGGTCCTTGGGGATTAGACAATCCCAAATCCTATGGGTTTATTCCCTTCTTCCAGGCATCCGACCTGGGGTTTTCCCAGTCATTCTAAAAGCCTGTAAAGTCATGGAAGGTAATCTAGGAACTCAAAAATCTTCAATCAGTCTCTGTCTCTCTGTCTGTCTCTGTCTGTGTCTCTCTCTGTTCTTGACTCCACCCAACAATCTGCACCAGTCCCTGATCCCCCCCTCTAGGTGACCACATCACCAGCTATGTTCTAGTTTGGTTCCACCCTGCATCCCATGTCATCATTTTGCCCCAGGCCCACTTCAATTTCACTAAAACACACATGCTATCATGCCTGTCTGATGGGATCTCTTTTGAGGCATCTCCCCAGGTGCTCCACCACATGAATGTACTGCTGGGAGAAGGAAACCCAGCCACAACCATGACTACAAGGGTAATAACACTTGCACTGTCTACCTCTTGTGAGAGAAGCCTGTGTTAACCTTGACAAAGATCCATAGAAATGGGGGTTGCTAGTAAAGTGTTCTGCCAGTATGAATTTCCTCAATCTAACCAAGCATTTATTAAGTCCCTACCATGCCTAAAGCACTGTGCTGGGTACTAGAGATACAATTACAAAGAATGAAATAGTCCTAACTAGCACGGAGCTTCTATTCAAATGGGAGAGAGATTACATATAATCTATAGAAATAGTTATATGGCTATAGATATACACACATACACATATATGTATGTATATATATGTATACATACATACACACATATATGTGTGGCATAAAGATAAAGTCAATATGTACAAACATAATCCAAAGCAATTAAACACAAGGTAATTTATGAGGGAGGCTACTAACAGTTGTAGGGGAAGGGAGAATCAGAAAAGGCTTCATGAAAAAGATGGTGTTTGAGTTGCATTTTAAAAGAAGAGAAGTGCTGTAGGAGATGGAGGTAAGGGGTAAGGAAAAGAATATTTGTAGGCTACTTAGGCTAGAACTGCTGCATTCTAGAGATGGATTGGGTAGCAGGTGGTATATCTCCCCTACCTTCCAAAAGGTACATTTTAAGAAGATAAATAGGATGGGTGGATGTTGGTATATCTGGAAATTACTGTGGTGTAAAAACAAAAGGCACCAATAAAACATTAATTAAAGAAAAGAAAATGAATCAGCTTAAAAAATATAGATTAGTGAGCCCACCTACCTAACATAAAGTCCTAGCTGTGAATGAATTCTGATAAATGGCAATAATCCCATGCAAGTCTCCCTCCCAGTTCTGTCAGATGTGGGTGGGACTGGTTTGAATTCTGGAGCCATAGCCCTATCAATATGCCCAGGTGTTGTTGCCCTACTCTATAGAACAAAGCCATTGCTGTTAACTGCAGTATTTGGTCTGTCAGTCATCCAAACAATCCTAGCACTTCATAAACCAGACGTTCCAAATCAATAGGAAAACAGAGAAAGCTTATTCCAAGTGAGGAAACCTTACTGCATAATCCAGTGAAAATCCCAATGTAGCAGTCAAATTACCCTTCACAATTTAAATGGCTTTATCAAGTGTTTCTTTTTTGTATTCTGAAAATAAGCTTTAAAAAAAGGTTTATTAAAAAAAAATAATAACGGCAACTTGATTTCCAGGTTGACATAGCCTTCAGAGGATTTGTTACAATTTAAACATAATTCACTGAATGGCTTTTGGGCTGTGAGCCCAGGGTCAACAATTTTACCTTCATATTATTCCTTTTTCATACTCAAAAAAGGACTCCTTTTCACATTTTATATCTGCCAGGTAATATATGATTTTGCCAAAAAATGTAGCCTTGTGTCTCTTGGTAGACGACTCTGTTGGTCAAGACAAGGCCTGCCAATTGATGACCTCCTTGACTACTTCAGGCATATTCATGTTACTGGTAGAGGTTAAAAAAAAATCTAAGTAAAGTGATTTGTTCATACTCACACAGCTAGTTAGTAGAAGAGCTAATGCTAAATGATAGGTCTCCTGACTTCTCGTCTAAAGTTCACATCATTACTGTACATTTTTAAAGATAATAGGTGGGGGTAGACTTCATCTGCCTCCCCTTCATTTTTGATATTGTGTTGTTTTTTTTTTTTAATCCAGGTGATGATAGAGGCTGTTTTGTTTTTGTTTTTCTTATGGTTGGCAAGAGGTTTCAGGAAAAAAAAAAAAACTCTACACTTGTGTTTTCAAAAAAAGAGGAAAAAACAAACAAACAATGAATAAGGGTTTTATATAGGCTCTTAGTTTATGATATTCACACCACTTTTCAGAGCTGTTCTCAGGTTTCTTCCTGGCCCCCTCCTGAAGTGGCTAAGAGATAGGTTGTAAGACCCCAGTTTTTCTAGGTAGGAACAAGGAAGAACAAAAAGGTTAAGTGATTTTGTTAGAGTTCTGCATTCCTTCCACTGAGGCTTTCTGATTTCTACCTGAGTGATGCATCCACTAAATCACTGTGGGCTCTCTTTGCAAAGCAAATTGGTGGCAAACCTGTTTTATATCAAACATTTCATTCTTTTTAAAAAGCCAGACCTCTGCTCTTCAGAGAGGGTGGAAACAGTTGCTTGGGAAAGAAAGCAAAGTGCCTGATGTAAATTAGACTGGAGACTGCACAAGAACCAAATCACTTTCTAAATACTTGGTACTTAGTGTCTTAGTTTGGCTGATGATTTTGAGAGAAACATGAACATTGCTTGGAGATGAAAAATGTGTTAGAGCATAAAAAAATGGTGAGTTTGGGACGGAAGAAGTGGCTTTGAGTTTTTCTTCTTATAATATCTTCAGTCTGACTTTGGGGGATGGGTGAGATAGGGTTGTGGACTTCCTAGTTTGAGGAAAACCCACCTCTACTATGTTTTAAAGATCTGCAAAAAGAGCATAGGGTTGGGTATAAAGGATCTTAAACTGAAAGTTAGTGCTCCAGCTCTTCCTGCTATCCAAATGATAATGTAGCTTAAGGCAAAGCAATTTATTAAAGCTACATGGATTGAGAAATAGAGGTTCGTGCCTTAAGCAAAGCATTCAAATCAACCATACTATTTAGTATAGCATAGCCGAACTTAATGGGATGAAACTAAATCAAGGAAAATGTGGGCTGAGTTTCATGAAAAATTTCTAAATAGTGATGAGACATTGGAATAATCTCCCAGGGGAAATGTTATTCTTATTCTTATTCACCATTTACCAAGTACCAGCAAGATGTTATAGGAGAAACTGGTAGAAACAGAATTAGATACATTCCCTACCAAATGACCTTACAATATTTGTCTGACCAATTTGTATGCCCCCATACAGACTGAAAAATCCATAGGGAAAGATGAGTATTCCTTTCATATATAGCCAAACTGTGTCTACATGTACTTTCAAGCAGAACACAACAGTGAATCTGCCCACTGGCCAGTGATCTCAGATATAGGTATCTGGATTTGACTCTGATAAAAGGATTTCTTTCAATAAAGAAGGTCCTTGTTGAAATGGGATTTATCTGTGGCTAAAAAGGGTAGGAAAAGAAAAGTGGAAAGCATTGACTCAGAAGGAGAGTGTGACCTGATTATAAGTATGGAGGGATGAGGGCACCTCTTGAAACTTTGAAATCAAAGGGAAACAAAAGTTATTTTCCCAGCTATAAACTAAGGGGTGTTGAGATTTTGGAGTTTAGGGGTACTAGAACCCTAATATCACAAAACGTGGATCCTGCCTAAAAGAATTTGACCCAAGCCTTCTTTCAGCCAAAGACAAGGTTTACTACAGCACCCAACATATTGGGTAGACTCTTTTTTTTTTTTTTGGTTGGGCAATGGGGGTTAAGTGACTTGCCCAGGGTCACGCAGCTAGTAAGTGTTATGTGTCTGAGGCTGGATTTGAACTCAGGTCCTCCTGAATCCAGGGCTGGTGCTCTATCCACTGTGCCACCTAGCTGCCCCCAGACTCTTTTTTTTTTTTAGGTAATTGGGGTTAAGGGACTTGCTCAGGGTCACACAGCTAGTAAGTGTTAAGTATTTGGTCTGAGGTCAGATTTGAACTCAGATCCTCCTGACTTCAGGGCCAGTGCTCTATCCACTGCACCACCTAGCTGCCCCATGGGCAGACTCTTAAGGAATCTGAATGTCAGTGAGCTATTGGCTAGATTGTAAGAATCTGAACAGTGGCTAGATTTTAAGAATCTGAGTACCTTAATGGAGACAAGATGGACCTTATATGCAGAAAGACTGTGGGGGAAATCTAGGAGTGGCCAAGTGGTCTTGGGGGGGGGGGGCGTGAGGTAATGGATTGCCAGGAACCTGAACCCTGTGGCCAAGGGAGAATGGAACCTAGCCAGGATTAAGGGTGGGAAGTTGAGGGGAGCAGCACATAGTAAGGTAAAACAATGGAGGACCAGGCTAAATTAAGGGTAACAGAGATTGGGCCTAGCCACAATAAAAGGCCAGTTGATGCGGATTATAGCCTCAGGCAAATGCCAGAGATTTGGCCATGTGGAAAAATCCAGGGTTTGTCCTCTTTGGGGTCTAGATCCCATCCTCATCAGGGGGGAAAACCTTGGCAAGTATCCTCAGGGTATTGGAATAATCATGTTTTAATGCAAGATCAAGTTAATCTGTGATTGAAAATGCATCTGGGTAGCCTATCATGGGCTGGGCCAGAAAATTTGGGGGCAAGGGTAGAGAATTCATCTAGCATTCACCCTCATTCACCCAAAGAATAAAAAATGTATACACAGTGACTTCCATGTGTTAAATACTTAAATACATGCTTGGCTATTGATTGTCTTCATCAAGAAAGGTCTTACACTTAATGCATTCTGGAACAACCCATTAGTTAAATCTGATATGAAAACATATTATTCAAGCAGTGTAGATATTTTAGGAAGCAGAGATGTGGTCTCCAGGGACTTAATCCTTTCCAGTATTATTCAAGAGGTGCCTAGGATAAAAGATGGGCAGAATTCTATATTCCCTTATGGCTCCAAAGTTTTAGATGGAGAAGTTCCTATCTAAAGCCACCTTTCTGTGTAAGGCACGGTAGGCAAGACATCCTGGTTTCCATCTTTGTTTTCCATGCTATTGCGGCACTTGGAACTGTCATGTCCCCCAAAGGCAAATTGCAGAGTCTGATTTAGAATTGATGATCTGCAGACATCTGCTTCAGGGAACCTGGGGCCAGCACCTGCAGGGACAGCCTGATGCTGATCAACTGGAAACCAACCAGAAGGTTTGGAGAGAAAACACAGATGGAATGACATCAAGAAATGGACAGCTCTATAGGTTAGGCAGACAATAAGATGACAGCAGACTGGAACGGGCATTAAGTCAACATGTCTTGTGCCCTCAAGACTAAGAATAAATACCAACCATTGCAATGACAGAGGCCCAGCAGAGGCTGTCCTTCCTTTGGGGATCCATTGTATTAAGCCCAATGTTATGCACCACAGACAAACTGGGGGCTAATTTGACTATTTACATTGTTGAGAAAGGATTAGTGAAACCTCCCCTCTTGATGGCCTGTTCCTAATTTGCATCTTTAACGAGGTGGGACCTAAGCCAGGTTCAGTTCCTTTGTGTTTACTTCTGAGGAACTGTGTTTATTTCTGATAATTACAAATAAATCTTTCTTCCTTTTCTCCCAACCGCCTGAATAAAAGATGTTGGAAGTGTGTTAACTCCATAGCCTGAATGACTATCAGAAAGGGAGGGAAAAAAAATCCAATTATGACTCCTTCGAAAATGTAATTAATGTTTTCTTCCCAAAGAGGATGCTTGGTACATTTGCTTTTTGAAGCATTTGTCTTCCTCTCTGTAGTTGTTTATAGCTTGTCTAAGACAAACTTGCACTGCAGGGAGCAGTGACTCCAAACCAGGGTGTCAGGCCCGGGTGTGTCATGAAAAATTATAGGACCAGAGAAAATGTAGGTTGCAGAGAAGCCAGAACTTAAACTTTAAAAATTGATAAAGGAATTTTCCATTTCTTCTTCAAAGGAATCAGAAAGACCAAAGCAAAACTCTATCTAAGTTGACTAATTTTTAAAAGAATTGTCAAAAAACCAGGAAACGCTCAAAGAATCCAAAAAGGGATGTAGGTTTCCAACTGATTTTAATACACCACACTGGATGGCTGTAGGATGGAGATTGAAGAGGGGAAGGGTTTTGGGGTGCTCCTAGATGCACAGAGGCACCCCAAGATCACAGGAGGTTTTGGGGTGCTGGGAAAAGCCCCAGATCGCGACATGGGCTTGCCTGAAAGAATGCAACCCAAATCTTCTTCCAGCCAGAGAAATAGTTTATTAAAGATAAATCACATATAGGCCAGGTCATGCCCGTGAGGGAGGGCAGGGCTTGAGAGTCTCAGCCTCTGGGCATGAGAGGTTCTCAGCCTCTGAATGGGGACAAAGGTAGTCAGGTGACAGTAAGGAAGAGTGGGAGTGAGACAGTCTCAGCCTCTAGGCTTGAGAACAGCTCAGCATCTGAATGGGGCAAAGGTGAATCTTAAGTACAGAAAGACTGTGGAAGGGATCTAGGAGTGGCCAAGTAGTTTGGAGTGACAAGGAGGGGTCTAAGGAGATCTGGATGGGAGGGTCTAAGGAGATCTGGATGGGAGGGGCTAGTAAGCTGGGGTGAACAGAACTCCTGGGTCCTGGACCTTGTGGTGCCTAGCTAGGATTAAGGGTGAGAAATAGCCAGGGGTCACAGGAAAGTAAAACAATGGAGGGGAGATTGGGCTTCCCCACGATGAAAAGCCAGTTGATGGGGGAGGTGGTTGGGGAAAAGGGTCCAGGTGAGAATTTCCTTTTGGAAGGTCTGCGAGATTTGAATAAACAATGAGAATCGATAATGAAGGAAACTGGAAGGGGGGAAGTTTGCTTTCCAATGGAGCTGAAGAAAGATAAACAAGAGCAAGTTCTTTTCAGGGTCTGGGAGGAAAGATGCCTATCAAAAAGGCCAGGCCCGAGGCTTTGGAAAAGGGTGTAACAATAAAACTATTAGTGGCAAAGGTCTGAAACCCTCTTCAGAGATGAGTATGAAGGAGGAGCAAGTCTCACCCATAACAAGTCTCCTGTAAATCCTGTCAATGGTAAATATCATAGTAATCATTAATAGCTCACATTTAAATAGGACTTTAAGGTTTTGCAAGAAACAGCTAGGTGGCGTGGTGGATTAAGTGCTGAGTCTGGAGTCAGGAATCAGACTCATATTCATGAGTTCAAATCAGGCCTCAGACACTAACTGGGTGACCCTGGGCAAGTCACTTAACCCTATTTGCCTCAGTCTCCCCATCTGTAAAATGAGCTGGAGAAGGAAATGGCAAACCACTCTAGTATCTTTGCCAAGAAAACCCCAAATAGGGTCATGAAGAGCCAGACACAACTGAAAACAACAGTAATTGCATGGGTGATCTCATGTGATCCTCACAACACCCCTGTGATATAACTGCTATTATTTTCCTCCCCATTTTTCAGATGAGGCAGCTGAGGCTGATGGAAGCTCAGTGAACTTGCCCAGGGTCACACAGCCAGCAAGTGCCTGAAGCAATAATTGAAATCAGTTCTTACTAATTCCATACCCAGCAGTCTATCCACTATGCTCCCTGGCTATCTAGGTGGGGTTTGCACATAGCTATCTCCAGCCAAAGTTTGTTCCCAGTTCTGATTTTAAACTTCAGTCCCTCTACAGATGGTGGTCACAATCTACTCTACTTTGCCCAGGTTTGACAATATCTGAAATATTGTGCTAAATTTTCAGAGATGCATTTTTTTTGGAGAGCTATTAACAAGCTAGAGGGGAGCCATGGGAGCATGATAAGGATATTGAGAGGTCCCAAATCAGGTTGTGAGGTAGCAAGTTCCATTTCCTGGTCTATAACTACACAGCTAGTAAATTATGGAAGAAGCACAGATTCTCAAAGTCAAAAATGACTTTGGGAACATCTAGTCTAAAATCTTAAATATGCATTTCCTGTACAACATATGTGACCCATGGACACATGGTAGCTGTATGACTACTTTCAGGGAAAGAGACATAGAATTAACAGGATTTGTCAACTAATTGGATGCTCAGAGTTGAGGAATCAAAGATGCTTCTGAGGCTTTGAGAGTAGGAGAAAAGTGATAAAATTAACAGAGAGAGCTAAGGAAGGATAGGTGTTAGATGTCTGGGTCTGATATTCCAGAAGACACTGACTGGGATGGAGATTTAGAAGTGGAAAGAAACTCTGAGGCCATTTAGTCTAAGATCTCATTTAACAGATAAGGAAACTGAGGCCCAGGGAAGTTAAATGTCTTTCTCTTACAGGTTGTAAGCTTCAGGAGTTGCATCTGAATTCAGGCATTTTGACTCATGAGTTTTGTGGTGTTCTTTCTACTGTACTATGTTGCTTCTCTAGATGTTTAGTAGACAGTTGGCAGTGCAGGACCAGCACTCTGGGGGGTAAAATTGAAGTTAAAGATTTGGGAAATCATCCATTTGGTGGTGATAATTGGAGCAAGGGGAGTAAATAACAAGGGAGAAATTGCAGAGATAGAACAGAAAGCCAAAGGCAGAGTCTTGGGGATGCTTAAATTTAGGAAGTAAGAGGAAAAAGAATGGAAGAAAAGAGAGAGGTCAGGCGAGAGCTAGGAGAGTGTAGTGATATGCAGACTAAGAGGAGAGAGTATCAGAGAGGGGAGTGGTTAACTATGTTAGAGAGGTCAAGAAAAACAAGGAATAAAAAGGAGCTCATTAGTGAAATTGTGTCATGAAATAGATGGAGTGGTAGGAAATTCAACAAATATTTATTGAATGCCTACTACCAGCAAATCACTGGGAATACAAGAAGAAGAAAAAAGCCCATGCACTTAAGGAGATTCAGTCCAAAAAGAAAGAAGCCATATTACAAAGAAGTGTCAATGAATGGGTAATAAAAAAAAAGTTGAGGTAATAAAATGTTGAGACTTCTTTTTACAAAATATATCAGTGAAGAGGAATAGAGGAAGAGTATAATAAATTTGTGACCAGGAAAGTAAAGAGAGGTTTCTTTCTGTTTTCCTTCCTTTCTTCTCTTCCTTTTCTTTCTTTCCTTCCTTCCTAGAAAGTTTTTATACACATACATATATTATATAAACATGTATAGTATATGTATGTAAATATGTGTTTACATAAACATATATGTGTTATATACGAATGTATGTATATATGTGTTACTTTGTACAAATAAATTAGCTTGGCCCCTTAGGCATAGACAACCTTTTGATTGTAAGAATTAATAAAAATTCAAACTCCTGGATGCAAAGGAAGTACCCTGTCACTACATATCAGGACTTTTATATTCTGAGCTCTACTCTGCTAATATTTGCTGGCTTTTATAGTTTTCTTTCACCTCAGGATTTTCCTTGGATTTTTTTCAAATCTCTATGCACAGTATGTTACAACTGGTCCCAGGTGCTATTCAGACGTCTTAATTTTCCCCTTGACATCTCCATGTTATTCTCTGAATATTCTTCTTACCCTACCCTAGGTAGCTGACCATATATTTTTTTCAATGTATAATCAGAATATGAGGTCATGTGGTCACAGAAGTTTGGCTTCTTAGCTGACCTTTAAAAGTACCAGGTCACATCACATGGCATATATTTACGGACTGAAAATATGGTAGCTGACCATTGTCATTGTTGTACTAAGGCAGCTGCATGGCACAGTGGATAAAACACTAGGCAGAAAGTCAAGAAATCATGTATTCAAATCCTACCTCAGACACTTATGAAACTATATGACTTTGGATAAGTCATTTAACTTGTTTGCCTGAGTTTCCTCCTCTATAAAATAAGGATAATAGCATTTATCTCATGGGGCTGTGAGGATCAAATGAGATATCTGAAAAATGCTTAGCATAGTCCCTGGCACATAGTAGGCACTTAATAAATGCATATTCCCTTTTTCCTTCCCTTCCTACATGTACCACACATCTATCTGCTGCAACCCTAGCTTGCAGATGCCCTAGATCCAGGCCAAGGGGATTGGGAGGGTTTTGTGAGGGATCTGTTTCTTCACCATATTTTGTGGCTCCTGATCTTTTATACAATATGGGAACATTTATAACAGTGCCTACAGGCTTGGTTCATTCAGCTGTAATTAATTGGAATATTAGAATACCTAGCATATTAAGACAGTTTATGAAAGGGAGGGAGACTATTTAAAATCCAGACCTTCCAGGATGTATAGTCATTCTGCTTTCTCAGCTCTGGTTCCAGATACCACCCTTCTCAAAATGGAAGCATTCTGCAAATATGAGGTTGTAGCTCATTCAAAAACACCTTTCTGCATCCCTCTTTCTGGTGAACAGCTCCTTAATTTGAGAATCTAACTTCTCAATGATGCTAGACCCTTTTGCTTCCAAATCTGTTAAAATTAAGATGGCTGATTCACTAGGAGGTAAAAGGTATTTAGAAAAGGAAATGGCAAACCATTCCAGCATCTTTCCCAAGAAAAACGCCAAATAGGGGTTGCAAAGAGTCAGATTCAACTGAAACAGCTGAACAGCAACAACAAAAAAGTATAATTTAATGAAAGCCTACATTGTGACACCAATAGTGGGAATTTTAAGCTAGGTATACGTGACAGTTACAGGTCATTGAGAGAAAGTCTGGCTCCAATGGACCTCACAGTTTCCTCATATCACACTGGGATACCACTCGTTTACTTAGTGATTCATTCAACAAATATGTATGTGTCTATGATGTGCTGTATGCTAAAGAATGGCATAGCAAAAATATGTGAGACACCTTAAGGACTTTTCAGTGTATTGAGAGAATAAGGGTCACTCCCAAAATATTTCTGTTCTTATAATTTTAAAGTGGAGATGGGGAATATAAAATGCTATGAGATCAGACAAAGCCTCCGAGAGATGACTTAGACTTCCATCTGGGAGGCTCTGGGAAGCTTTGACAAAAGTTAACTTTTGAGCTTAACCTTGAGCCTTGAGAGTCAAGTTGTTCATAAAATGGGGCAGGGGAGGGGGAGGGTAGAGGCTGGAAGGGACCTCCAGTTGGAGTAAATGGCATAAGCAAAAAAAAGGTTACACAGGAGATACAGCATGCATATTCAGGGAAGAGCGTGTAGCTCAGTTTGGCAGAACATACAATACATGACAAGAGTAGGTAAAGTGTATGACTGAGCTAAGGCTGACATATTGGTCCTGACAACAATTCTCCAAGGTGGATTCTAGAGATATCTTCATTTCAGTAGTATTAATGATGTCATTGAAGGTCAGATTATTAACTGACCTGACTGTAATAGCACAGCTAGTACTTACTATGGGCAGGATTTGAACTGAGTTTTCTCCTGGCTCCAAGACCTTTTTTTCTTTCCATTATATACTGATATCCTGAATGGCAAGTAATAGAATTTGGGCTTTAATTTGGTAGATGATAAGGCATTGTGGGTAGTTATTTGGCCTCAGATCTGAGAAGACTGCTTGTGACAGAGACTGGCACTGTGACCTCAGGTAAATCATTTTACTCTGACACCTTTCCAAGACCAGAACAAGGTGTTGCAGAGAAGATTTTGACCTGCACTGGTAGAGGAAGTTCCCTATTCCAATGAAATAACAGGTCTAGTCCCCCTTGGGAGAGAATAGAGAGTCAATTAAGATTTTTGAGAGATGACTCAATGAGAGAACAATGATAGAAGCAGCACAGCCTTTCCTCTTTAGGGAATTTGAAATAAATACCTTAGGACTCCTGATGGGGATTAGAGGTAGAACAGGGGATGTTAAATATGTCTTGTCATCTAGTCTCAGAATATAATAGGGCTCTTTTTACTAGGTATCCTTTGCTTAAAGGAATTCTCACTCTTCCTATAGGGGCAGCTAGGTGGTACAGTGGATAGAGTGGTTCACCTACAGTCAGGGACACCTGAAGTCAAATGTGGCCTCAGATGTGTACTAGCTGTATGACCCTGGGCAAGTCACTTAACCTTGTTTGCCTCAGTTTCCCCAACTGTAAAATGAGCTGGAGAAGGAAGTGGTAAACCACTTCAGTATCTTTGCCATGAAAACCTCAAATGGGGCCACAAACAGTTGGACATGACTGAAATGACTGAACAACACCACCCTTCCTATAACTACCCAGAAACCTCCCTGATCTAATTTCATCCCTATTACATCCCTCTTACCATGCTTACCCAAAATTTGCCTGATAGAATAGCTTGCTCAGAGCCAAGAGGGAAAGAGGAGAATTGCATGTGAGCAAAAGAAGGCCCGGCCTCTGTTGCTTAATCTTCCCTGTAAGGTAAGAGTACTGTCCATATCATTAATGAAAGTAGGTATGCAACTGTCATGGTGATTCAGGTGGGGACTTGGCTAATAGGTCCCCAGAGCTGATGCTGACCAGTTTCTCCACTGGAATATAAAGAACTTACCCACAGTATTATCTATATTGTTGACACTAAGTAAAATAATTCCTTGGAAAACTTCAAAATTAGCATTTAAGGATGAAAAATAGTTGCAATTAGAACAGAGGTAGCACAGCCTGATGCTGCCCCCAGCTCCCTCCTCCATGCATCTTCTCACTTGACTGCATTCAGGGCCACTGGCCTTTCTTCTTTAAGGTGCAAGAACTTGAAATAAATACCTTAGGCCTCCTGATGGGGATTAGAGGTAGAGTAAGGAATGGCAGGAAACCTTTGGGAGATGGTGGATAGTACCCGCCCAATATAAATAAATAAAGTAGGTATAGTTTGAGAGGTGCTGCAACACCTTGCCTCTCAAATAAAGGATGTCTTAGAAATCTTAGTGGAGTTTTAAGCGCTAATTGATTAAAACTGAGCTAAGACTTTTGGAAGGGCAGCTAGGTGGGTACAGTGGATAGGGTACAGGGCCTAGAGTCAGGAAGACTCATCCTCAAGAGTTCAAATCTGGCCTCAGACACTTACTCGCTGTGTGACCCTGGGCAAATCACTTAACCCTGTTTGCCTCAGTTTTCTTCATTTGTAGAAGGAAATAGCAAACCACTCTGGTATCTTTGCCAAGAGAACCCTAAATTGGGTCACAAAAAGTCAGACACGACTGAACATCAACAAGACTTTTAGAACACCCTGTACAATGTATGTATATCTCCCTTAGAGGTCTACCATGGTTCTGTTCTCTTCCCACATGAACTGAAATTCTACCTTCCCCCACCCCCATTAGTGACACTTTTTTACCTTAAATAATAAAATGCTATAGTCCTCTTTTCAAAAGGTCACTATAAAAATGTGTTTTACCTGGAGAGGGTGTGTGGGGTAGGGGTTAGGGGCAAAGAGAATCTCCTCTAGCCTTCTGTCATTAATTAGCACATTGGTACAGATTAATTGCTTGTCACCTTGAAAGGCACGAAGAACTCAGCCCTGAGGGAATGTGAGAGTGGACCCAGGAAGTTTTGATGGAGAGAGGAAAGGACCATAGATGTTTCTAGGGAAACCACAGAAAAACTGCCCTTACCTCATTACTTTGCCTAGGGCCAGCCCTGCTTACCTTTGTCTACAACTGGCACATTGGGGTAACACAGGGATTTATGAAACATTTTGAAGTCTTCAGAGATAAAGATAAAAGAAAAAGAATGAGAAATAAATGCTACAATTGGGGGAGTGAGAATTGAGATACAATTTCTTCTTCTGCTATTTCTATTGCCAAAGGCAGAGGTCATTCTATAATGGTATGGCAACTTCCCTCCCTTCCTCCAAGGAAAGCCTCAAACGGAAGGCCATGATCTGGGTTCACACTGCTTTCTTTGGTTAACTTTCCATGGCCTCCAACCCTAGAATCAAAAAGGAAGTCCTCCCTCTAATAGTCCTGTCTCTGTCCACAGTCCCTTGCCCACATCCTCTTCTTCCGGCAACACTCCACCAATCTAGTCAAGTATGAAATTACTCTTTATTACAGTAAGAGGAAACTTTGAGCTACAGAGAATATGTAATTATGCTTATGATTCCACGTTCTTTCAGGAATGGGTGGGGGTGGGCACAAGCCTTTAAGAAATTGTTCACTGTTCAATGATCTTGACTAAAAACCTAGGAGTCAGTCTATATTTCTTCTTCTCCCCTACTTCCTATGTTAAATTACCAGGATCTTATAATATTTTTCACATTTACCCCTTCTTTCTATTTTTACTCACTTTACTACCCTGGTTTATAGCTTTAGTACCGGTAGTGTGAATTCTTGCAAAAGCTTCCTAACTAGTTTCTTAACTATCGTCTTCCAACCATCCTCATGAATGCCCAGTGTACCTTCTTAATGAAAAACTCTGAACAAGTTGCCACTCTACTCAAACACCTTCACAGGTTCCCCATTGCTTGCAGAAAATAACTACAAAGTCTCAAACCCAACATTTAAAATCTGCTATATACGTACCTAACCTGACTTGATATTTTGTTCTCACGTTCCTCCCCTTCAAAATCCCTACTTTCCATTCAAACTGGACCATTTGGGGTTTCCTGAAAATGGCCCACCTTTTCTTAACCTTCTGACTTCACTCAGCTAGGTGGTCCAGTAGATAGAGCACTGGGCCTGGAGTTAGGAAGACCTGAGTTCCAATCTAGTCTCAGGCACTTACTAGCTGTGTGACCCTGGGCAAGTCACTTAACCCTGTTTGCCTTAGTTTCTTCATCTGTCAATTGAGCTGGAGAAGAAAATGGCAAACCACTCCAGTGTCTTTGCCAAGAAAACCCCAATGGGGTCATAGAGTCAGACACGAATGAACAGCAACAACATACTCTTACCTTCTCATGAAATACCCTTCTCCCCATCCCATTCTCCTCTTTGCCTGTTAAAATCGTTTCTATTCTTTTCAGGCCCAGTTCAAAGGCCACCTCTTGCATAAAACCATCTTTGCTCTCCTGACCTGTAGAAGACCTCGTCTGTGCTCCCAGAGCACCGTGTTTGTGCCGCTTTTGTGAGAATCATTTCCTGTTTGGACAGTAGCATAGTTAGTTGGGAGCCCATCAGCTTCTGGAAGACCAAAGTGAAATATTTTGTCTCACTCATTAAATTAACACACATGTATTCAGTACCTGCTATATACAAGGAACTATGGTACTTTCTGAGAGAGAGGCAAAAGTTAAGCGAGACATAGCCTTTGTCATAGTGTACAGTTCAAGTCTTATTCATCTTTGTAGCTTCTCATCTCCTATCCCCCTGAACTACCAAGAACAGACTACCCAGCACATAAGTGCCCTTTAAATACTTGTCAACTTGGGGTTTTATCAGAATAGGGAACTCCAAGTAGAGAAAAATCTCTCTACTAATGCTGATCAGAAACTCCTTAGTAATCTACAGTCTTAGAATTACCTGGACACAACAAAAGTTTAAGTGACTTCATTATGGACATGAGTTGGTAGATGTCATGGGAAGGATTCGAATCTGGGTCTTCTTGTATATGTACGTGGAGGTGTACACGTGTGCATCTATGTATATATGCTGTTTGTGTACAAGTGTGACGTGGCAGAAGAAGGGCTGGCCTTTGAGTCAGGAAGAACGTGCCTCTTGACACATAATTACTTTTGGGAACCTAGCCAAGTCACTTGATCTCTCTGTATCCCAGGCAACTCTGTTGCTGCAAGTTACAGCTTAGTTGCCAATCCACATAGATAGAGGGAGTTTACATTCAGAACTTCCCAAACCTATGAAACATAGGAGTAGGTGGGTATAAAATGCACATTTAAGCAAACAGGAATTTACATTTTTTACATTATCTTTTCCTAGGATAAAATCTAAACCTCTTCCTTCTAGTATTTCCCTTCTGTGAACCCTCTTTCTAGTTTATAGACCTTCTCTGAGAGGTCTTAAAGCTTAGATTTTGCAGTTTCTGCTTGCCTCTCCCTACTTCCATACTCAGACCTATGCTGAAAATCTACTTTCAACCCCCAAATATCCAGAAAATTTGTCTTTCTGTTATAGGCCCACCCCTTTGGGGCTCTAGGGAAAGCTTCTCTCCTGGTACCATTTGCCATTTGTGCTCTCAAGTAAGTTACTGCCTCTGCTCTCTGTCACACGGCATAAGGACTGACCTCTATTTGGCTACTAAGTTGAATCAGTATTCCAGTTTATATATCCTGAGGTCCCATCCCTTTAACTCTACTCATCCTGTTTTCTTTCTCTCTTTTCTCCCTTTCTGGTTTGCCAGGTCTATCTCACTTTTTTTCCCCTTAATTCAATTTTATTTTTCAAATGACAAGAAAAAAAAAAAAGCTCTTCATAGCCTGGCCTTCATCTACCCTTTTAGTCTTCTTATTCTTTTCTTATGCCTACGTATTCTGCAATCCTATGATACTGGTCTTCTTGTTCCTTGAACAAGACTCTCCATCTCCTGTTTGGAATTGTCTCCCTCCTCAATTCTACCTCCTGCCTTCCTTGGCTTCCTTCAAGTCCCAGCTAAAATCCTGCCTTCCACAGGAAGCCCTTCCTTAAGGCCAATTCCTTTCCTCTCTGATTATCTACAAGTTATCCTATATATAGTTTGCTTGTAAAGAGTTGTTTTCATGTTGCCTCCCTCATTAGACTGAGCCCCTTGAAAGCAGGACCTGTCTTTTGCCTTTCCTTGTTCCAGTATCCAGTGTAGCACAGTGAGCTGGTACAGAGAAGGAGCCTAATAAATGCTGTTGAGTATCTCTGTCAGCTTATCATCATTGTCAAAACCAAATCTTAAATGTAGAATCAACAGGGATTGTCCACATATTCAAAGTCAGAGTGAGTTTTTGATGCCAGAGCCAAAGAGTTAACCTTTAACCTTGTTAGCTTTTACCAGCTTCTTCCTGGACCTACTTTATACAAATGGAAAACCATTGGAAATTCCAGTATTAAATTCATTTATAAGACCTAAAATTCTTAAGGGTCCACATCTACATTTTATTAAATATATAAATATATCATCAGCTCCCTCTACCCTCTTTATCACCTTGGAATGAAGTGTTTTTGCCATTTTTCTTCATGGAACTGGGCAGCTTTTGTGAGAGATAGCAAATGTTATTCTCAATTGAATTATGAAATCAGAGAAGTTATATATAGGACAATATAAACCAGACAATATGGAGTGAGGCTCTCCCATTGGGAGAGAGATGAGAGGGAGAGGGAAATGGAGAAGAAGAGGGAGAGAGGAGAGGGAATGGTAGAGGGAAGGAGAAAGGAAGAGGGGGAGGGAAAGATGGAGAGGGAGAGAGAATGAATCCTGGATCTCACTGAAGGGAAACTCCCCATTCTCTAGAGTAGCAAGCTGGGAACAGGGACATGATGAAGACTGCCCACTCCTCTAATCTTCCCAGAGTCTTTTCCTTTAGCAATCTGAAGTGAATCTATCTTCTCTCTTGAAGCTAGAGGCTGACTCAACATGGTAAAAGAAACTTGACCCTTCACTAGTCCCGGCGGGGGGGCCTACTGAGAACTGAAGTTCTCAACTCCTGCCAGTTCCACTTCACCCATCACTCAGGGCAGGGCCTTCATCTATACTAGGAAGGGGAGAGTCCCATACTAATGGGCTTTGGGGAAAAAAGAGTTACATGCATTTCCACATTAGTCCTGTTCCAAAAAGAAAAAAAAAAGAGAAAGAAAAATATGCTTCATTTTGGACCAAGAGTTCATCAGTCCTCTAATCTCGAGATTATTTTTCATTTTTCATCATCGGTCTTTTAAATTGTGGTGGACAAGTCTTTCATGGTAGATTATCTTTCAATATTGTTACTGTGTAAACTGTTCTTTTGTTTCTGTTCATTTAATTTTGCATCGGTCTATGTCTTCTTAAGTTTTTTTCTAAAACCATACCCTTCATCTTTTTTTATAGCATAATGTCCATCATATTTATATACCATATTTTGTTCAGCTATTCCCAATTGGTAGGTATCCCCTCAGTTTCCAATTCTTTGCCACTGCATAAAGAACTGCTATAAATATTTTTGTACATATGGGTCCTTTTCCTTTTTGTTTTTATTTCTTCAGGGTATAGACCTAGTAATCTTATTACTGGGTCAAAGAGTATGCATAATTTTATAAGTTTTTTTTAATCATAGTTACATGGGTGAACTAGTTCACATATCCACCAACATTGCATTAGTGTACCTATTTTCCCATATTCCCTCCAACGTCTCATTTTCCTTTTCTGTCATCTGAACCAATTGGATGGGTATGAGGTAATAACTCAGATATATTTTAATGTATATTTCTCTAATTATTAGTGATTTAGATAATTTTTTTTCATAGGATTACTGATTGCTTTGATTACTTCCTCTGAAAACTGCCTGTTCATATCCCCTGACCATTTAGCAACTGGAGAATGAGAATATGTTCTGATGGGAGGATTAGTTTAATAAGTAGGGCCATGATAGTTATTTTCAAATATTTGAAGGGTTGTGGGTTGTCATACAGAAGAAGAATGCTACTTATTCTGTATATTTTAAGAACAAAGGTAGTATACAATTGCAGAATGACCGAATGAAACATTTATTAAATGCTTACAATATAAGGAGCATTGTGCTAAGCACTAGGATACCAATAGAAAAGTAAAACTGTCCCAGTCCTCAAGGAGCTCACATTCTAAGAAGGTAAAGGAGGCAGATTTCAGCCCAGTGTGAAGAAAAAGTATTTAAAAAGCTATTAAAAAAGGGGGGATAGTCTGTACATTTAAATAGTGAGCTCTTATCACTTTAAGAGTTCAAGTTGAATGACTATTCATCAGGGATACTACATTGCCCCAACTGCTGCAGTAAGTGGGAAATAGGACTCTATAACCTTTAAGATTCCTTTCAAATTTAAGAATCCATAATTCAAAGACTCTACAAGTAGAAAAGAGGTATTCTAGTGGCAAGAGGAAGATGAAATAAGGAATAAAGTTGCAGTTTGGGGTAGGTAGGATGATGATAACCAAAGACCAAAGGAAGGTAGAACTCTATGGTAGAACTGTCATTCTGTCCCTTTTGTCTCTGCCAAGTATAATGACTTCCAAAGAAGGAAGGAGTAAACAAAAAAAATAGTATTAGCATCAAGTGAAAGTCAAAGTATGGGGAACCTAAAAAAGCACATAGCTTTCCCCACTGGGTTTCCTTGATCTCTCACTTATTAGTATTCTCTTTCTCTTCAGATTATTTTGTTTGCTTAGGTGAATCCATTCTGTGGGCAGCCATCTAGCACAGTGGATGGAGTGTTAGGCCTAAACTCAGGAAGACTTATCTTCCTGAGTTTAAATCTGTCCTTAAACACTTACTAGCTGTGTGACCCTGGGCAAGTCACTTAACTCTATTTTCATCAGTTCCTCATCTGTACAATGAGCTGGAGAAGGAAATGGAAAACCACTCCAGTATCTCTGTCAAGAAAACCCCAAATGGGGTCACAAAGAGTTGGATACAACTGAAATGACCGAATGACAATCCATTCTGTGGCTTCCAAGAGAATGTAAGCTCCTTGAATGCTGACTTTCATTTTTTCTAGGTGTTGAATCCTTTGCATGGCTTCTCATACATAACAGTGGCTCTCTGAGTCAATTTGATTTGAGTTCAACTCATTGGCATAATTGATAGATCTGGCAGATATCGTTGCTGCTGTCAGGAATCTTTGTAAAGTCAAGGAAGATAGGAGAAATGACAAAAGGCTGGAAATGAGCAAATGATGTTCCAGTCCTCACAAAAGTGCAGAGGATAGAGTCCTCAAACAATGTTCTTCTGAGTTAGAATTTGATTCTTGTGGAGAGTCTAGAAAATTTTAAAGTTATTAGACTATGAGAATCTATAAGTAGATGTAAGGATCACCAAGAGGCAACAAGGGTTCTTGGAGAAGGCTAAATAACAGTGCAGTAAAGGGGATTTGTAAATGATCAAATGATTGGACTGAAATGGTCTAAGGAGTAGTGCTGCATGGAGGAAGGGGTGTTGGATTTGGGAGTCTTTAGAGATCAGGGTTTGAAATCTCCCCCTGATACTAGCTGTCTGACCATGAACAAGTTACCTAATCTTTCCCAGTTTCTATTTTCTTATTTGTAAAATAAGAATGATACCTATAATACTTACCTCATTAGGGTATTGTGAGGATCAGATAAAATAATGTATGTAAAGTACCTATTGGATCACTTACACTGACTTTAATATCTGTAATTTATTTCATAACAATTAATAACTGGATATCAGACTAGAATGAGGTCTCGTGCAGGAAGTCTCAGAAGTCAGTGTTTGTCCCTCTATTTTTCCACATTTTTATCACCAATTTCAATGGATAGACAAGATTATGTATCAGAGGGGTAGCTAAGTAGTACAGTGGATAGAGTGCCAGGCCCAGAGTCAGGAAGACTCATCTTCTTGAGTTCAAATCTGGCCTCAGACACTTAGTAGCTGTTTGCCTCTGGGCAAGTCACTTAACCCTATTTGCCTCAGTTTCCTCATCTGTAAAATGAGCTAGAGAAAGAAATAGCAAACCACTCCAGTACCTTTGCCAAGAAAATCCCAAATGGGGTCACAAAGAGTTAGACAGGACTGAAATGACTGAATAACAACAACAAAAATACTTATCAGATATTCAGATAATACAAAATTAGAAGAGATCACTGTCAGAGGCATTATTCAAAAGAATTCTTACAAGTTAGAACAAACATTCAAAGCTAACGAGATTAACTTTAATAGGCATACACATAAAGTTCTATACATGTATTCAAACAAGTAGTGGATGGAGGAGTCATGGGCTACAGAACAGTTTTAGGAAAAGGATTTATTTTCAGTGAGTTTTAGTAGTCTGTGAATTCAATTTGAGTCAACCACATGACAGCAGCCAAAAAAATTTACATGATTTTAGACAGTTTTAAAAGACACAGTGTCCAGGGTGGGGGAAAAAAGTTGTAGGTATGCAGTACTCTGCTCTGGTTAGACCACAACTGCAGTATGGAATCTGGAATATTCCATGTGGAATATTCTGGGTACTGCATTTTAGACATGCCATTGACAACTGGAACAGATCCAGAGAAGAGTTAGCAGATCCTGGCAACTGTAGAGACCATGTCATATAAGCATCAGAGAGGGGAACTGGAGACCCCTGCCTCTTAGACTCTTTAGCTTCCTCTGAGGCTGACTTTAAGTGCCACCTGGTACAAGAAACCTATACAGATCCCCACAAAGCCTAGTGCCCTTTCTACCCAAATCACTTTTTATACATTTGATATTCAAAAGGCAACTTGGTGTCATGGTTTAGACTTTTCACACTTGGCCTCTGAAGACTGAGCCAAGGAGTCTGATGGAAGTTACAGAGATGCAGATTTCTGCTTAATTTAATGTGGATAGATAGATAGATAGATAATTTACTAAGTACTTCCTATATGCCAGGCACTTTAGTAAGCACTGGGAAAAAAATACAAACAAAAAAAAAATACAAGTCTGTACACTTAAGTGGCTTTAATTCTTATAGGTGAAGAAAACACATAAAAAGAAACTAGAAAGGGGGGAAGAGAGGGCTTGCAGGTAGTGGGGGCAATAGAAAATCTCAGAGACAGGAGCAAAGACAGAAGAGAAGTAAGCATGGAAGGTCTGGTCACATCCTTAAATGGTGGTCCCTGGGTAGAAACTCATCAGTTGAAGGAAGGAGCCACAAGGATAGAAATTTTTTCCAGAATGAGAAGGCTGCTGGAGTGGCAGGCGGGAGGTAGGGGGAGATTGGGAATCAAAACTGTTTCAGGAAGTAGTGGATTTTCCTCACTGAAAATCTTAGATCCCAGACTGATTCCTAAGATGGTCACCTGTTAGTGATATCATGGAAGGACTCCTTCAATACAGGTTGTATTTGATGACCATTGAGGGACCTTCCACTTTTGTGATTCTGAGTAAAGAACTGCTATCCTCAGGTAGCTAGGAGATGTAGTATATAAAGTGCCAAGTCAAAAACCTTGAACCAGGGCCTTGGGTCAAGAAGACCTAAGTTCAAATCCAGCCCCAGACATTACTTCTTTGACCTTGGGCAAGTCACTTAACCTGTTTGTTTCACTTCTCCAACTGTAAAATGGTGATAACAACAGTACCTATTTCTGGGGATTGTTGTCAGGGTCAAATGAGATAATATTTGTAAAGTGCTTAGCACAGTGCCTGGCACATAGTAAGTGCTATATAAATGCTGGCTGCTATCACTAACACTGTCATTGTTACTATCATTATTATATTCTTCTCCTCCAAAAGCCCCAATGGCTTGGTTGTTGGATTTTAACAGCCAAAGGACTAGAGGCAACCCTTGGCTCCCCCCAGGAAAACTGGCCACTGGGATCTGATGCCATTTCCCATCCCTCTACACCTCGGCAGGCAGTTGAATTCCCATCCCAAGTACCCACTTTGAAATTGCCTGATCGCTTCTCTGGGGCGCTGCTTTTAAAACACAGGACTAAAGCTGTCTGCCAACCACATGAACCGAGCCCTAAATTCTGATGCCAGGTGACTGCTGAGGCCCAGCTGCCAAAGCTGGCTTGACTGCTGGCAAACTGGTAGGCTTCCTGGTTCAGATATTCTGGAGCTTCCTGGGACAGCTGTTCCCACCTTCTGAGACCACAAGCCACCCTAAATGTTCTGCCTTTGCTGTACCTACCATTGCTCTGACATTTGGGTTTCTCTTTGAGATGTACAACAATATAATTTCCTTCAAAGGTGGATAAGGGGGGCTCCAAGAGAATGTTAATATGAACTTGTCTTTGTTCTTAATTAGATCCCTTCAAGGGAAAACCTCCTGGCTTGGTTTCTCATCTGGCTTTGTCAGAGCTTGTCAGCTTTATCGAAACACTTTGAAGAAGTCTCTTCATTCCCTTAGTCACTTGTTTGCTTGTAGGATATATTATCATAATCCTAGTCAATTGGCAAAGGAAATGAATCTGTGATCTACTGATCAGGAAAGATCTCTCTGGGTCTCAGTTTCCTTTTATGTAAAAGAAGGAGGGTTGGATTTCTGATATTATCTATAGTTTTGAATCTTATAATTCATTGGCATCATAATTAACATTGAAGGACAAGCAGCAGTAGAATTGAGGAATTTTGTGCAGCATGCCCCCAATATCTAATGGACTGGGTCTTCCAATGGCTGTTATGATTTGCAAACCCAACTATTACATTTTGGGTAAAGCTGGGATTATGCTTTTTGAGAGGGTCATAGATTTAGAGTTATAAAGGACCTTGGAAGCTATCTAGGCTTCCCCCTCCTTTTATAGATGAAGAACTGAGACCTCCACAACCAATGAGCTGCTATACAGTCAGCAATAAGATCAGAAACATTTTCTGATATGTAGAATACATGTGAAAAAAGTGCTCCCCAAAGTGATCCAGAGGTACAAATCTTACCCTGACTTTTCAGCAGCAGGATATAATTTCCTCAAGAGTGTCAGGTAAACCCAGATCTTTTTAGAATTCCTCATTTATATTCCTCTTTCCTTGAACTTCTGTTCCCCTAGACACAAGGAACTTTGTGGAGTAACCAAAGAAATCTGAGTCTCTATGGTTTCCATTTCCTGTGCTCCCATTTGCTTGCTATTCTGAACCCAACTAGCAGTGTCTGTAAGTATCATGGGGTTTGACATCTCCAAACCTCTTATGGGATTTTGCCTCTTCTTACGTCGGTACAAGTTAACCTGGCCTTGTGTTATCAACCTACCATAGGCTCTGGATGGAAATTTCCTGGTGTCGTCTTCTGCTTCTCCACTTCTTCCTGGCCTCATGTCTTGCCTTGCAGTGTTCACACTTTGATCCAAAACTAAGTAAATAGGTAGATATCTGTGCTATCCCTGAGGCTAGGTCCATGGAAACTGGAAGACAGCACCACTCAAGAGAATTAATGGCAATCCTTTCAGCTCTTTCTCATTTTTTTTCTAGTATAGAAAAGTATAGTATTTTCTAGAATACTTTAATGGAAAATATTCTAGAGCAGGAATCATGAGATTCTGTTCCCATTTGACTACTTTGACCTTGAATAAGGCTCTTACACTCTCTTACTCTCAATTTTCTCGCCTCAAAAGTAAAGGATTAGATCAAGAATTCTTAACCTAGTGTCCATTAACTTTTTTTTTTTAATTTTGATAATGGTATTTCAGTATAATTGGCTTCCTTTGTAATTCTATGTATATTATATGGATTTAAGAACATTATTCTGAAAAGGGGTACATAGGCTTTACTAGATTGCCAGAGGGCTCCATAACTCAACAAGGTTAAGAAGTCTTGAACCAGATAATGTACAGAGGGCGGGAGCATGTCTTTGCTATACATGTTAACTCTGCCTTGGGTTATCCATCTACTATACCCTACCATGTCTAAAGTCTACTAAAGTTTACTGCATCTACAGCCCTTTCTGGCTCTTAGATTCAGCGAGTTTGGGGTCTAAATGATTTAGATTGGCCCAACTAGGTAAATTATAATGAGTCCCCTTTTATGGAGATGGAAAATCAGAAGCTCAAAAAAGGCCAAGGTCCCAAGTACATGGAAAGAGACATAGAGTGAAATCTTGGGACCAGAACCCAAACCCAAGCCAGGTGGAATTTGGCCTCTGTTACTTCTCTCCTCTTTTTAACTCAGATTTTTTAAATTACCTATTTGTAGTATTTTAGTCATATTTACATTTCTGCATCAATGAAATATAATAAGATAAGGAAGAGAAGTGAATCAAGTCTTTAAAACCTTCAGAAAGACTTGACCTGTTGTTCGCAATGTGGGGAGAAGGTTGAGATACCTCCATTGGGGATGGGGAATCCTGGAGGAGCTTTATTAGTCAAGGCAATTCTTACTCTCCTAATTACCTTCTGAAGGTAGTTGCAGAAAGCAAAAGAGTGGGCCTGCTGAGCACCTCAGGTTTCTCCAAGTGACTTTGGAGCAGCAATAAAGTAACAAATACATTATAATCAGTGCCAGCTCTGCACTGTGCTCCAAACACAAGGCTAGCGTAGAGGGATCTGATTTCATTGTATTTTTCAAGATTCTCCACTCCTTCAGTCTTAATGAGGGGAGGAGATTGGTCCTTAGAAGTACTTTACCATGGGTATTTATAGTAGACCTAACGCACCAGTTGTCTTCTTTTCATATTACTGCCCTGATTCTTCAGTGCACAAGATGAATAATTTACAAAAAAGCGCATGTAAGTATCTCTTTATTATTCATTATAATGAACTGAGACAGGAGTAATACTCCACTCTTCTGGAATCCCCCAGGGCTCAGCTCTGCCAGGCTGTGCTTTGCTTTCCCACAGTTAATTTGAGTGGAAGGAGACTTTTCTCTGTGGACACTGGGACTAACTGGGACAGACAGTATTTAGAAGGTTGGGGCCCTGTATACATATGAGGAAGCAAAGGAGTGAGGAAGGCACAGGCCTAAGATAGCAAGGGCATTGTTCAGTCAAGTTTTGAGAGAATTGACTTAACTGTTGGGTGCCAAGTAATGAAGTGTTACAAGGAATTGTGAAAGAGTAAGAGAAATTGGTTGTTGGTGAGTGCTGGCAGAACGCAAATTAATTTTAATATTATCCTGAGCAGAACATAATTAGGAAGGTAAATCTGCAGGAAAATAGAGGCATATCGTACATTTTACTGCCAATCTAAATCATATGAAATTATTTTCTGTTGGGGTATTTTTTGGAGCGGGGTGGTTATTTGTGCTCTAATTCTTTCCATCAGAGTGGACGATTGAGAACTGTTTCTATAGTTTATCTGATCTTCCTGAACTAAGCAAAGGCTGGTATACCCCTTGGAAAGGAACAAGTGGATAAATGTCTTTGTGAGCTTCCATTTTTCAGGGTATAAAAGAAAAACACCTTGGCCTAAGAAAGACCTGGGTTCAGCCATACTTGGCCATTTATTGTGTATGTTATTCTGGTGCTGACTAAATTCACTTCATCTTATATTAAGCTAGATAAGGCAAAGTCTCTGTCTTCGTGGAACTTACGGTCAATTCATACATCAAAATACATTATGACAGACATTTCTTAATCCATGGTATGCAGAGAACTGTGCAGAGTTGGGAGTAGGTGAGGGGGATGTTTAAATAAGACATAGCCATTTACCCCCCAAGGACCTTATCCTCTAGCAGAGGACTAAGGCAGCAACCTAAATAGCTGAAATAAGCACATGATAAATACATCTGAGAATTACAAAGCAAAGTGCTATATGAAATCAGAGTAAGGGATGATTATTACAAACCAAAGGGAGTACACAAAGGTTTCATAAGGAGGGGGCATTTGATTAGAGCTTTAAAGTATGGGTGGGTAGGAATACTAGAGGTGAAGAGAAAGAAGTACATTCCTGATTAGGGAGCGCTGTGAATAAAAGAGTGAAACCAGGAGGAGCCTTAGGTGTATGAAGATATGTGGAGATCAATGAATAGTCCAGTTTAATTGGAGTGTAGAGAACATGACTAGGGCCTACAGGAGAAAAAGAAAGATCATCCTGGTAGTAGTATGGAGGATAGATGGGATTGAGCAGATATTAGAAGGAGGATATACAAGGAACAGATTGGAGAAGGCCATGCATGTTGGAATGAGGGCTTGCCCTAAGGTAGTGGCAATCAGAGAAGAGAAAAAAGGATGGATTTCAGAGATGGAGAATTTACAGGAGTTGGTAATTTACTGGCTATGAGAGATAACTGAAAGGAAAAAGTGAAAAATAATCCCATGGTTTTGAATATGAGGAAATGAGAATATAATGGTATTACTAATAGAAGTAATAAACTCAGAAAGAAAAGGATATTTTGGGAGAAAAGATAATCGTGGTATTGGACATACTGAATTTGAGATGTCTGTTTGATGCCCTGTAAACATTTAATCAGCATTTTCTAAAGTTTCAGGGAGTTCAAGAACTAAAAAATAGCACTGGCTTTGGTAAATAGGATGTTATTTGGAAGGCAGTTTCAGTGTAGCGTTCTTTCTATTTTTCTTTCCAGAGATGAGGGTCTGTAGATGTGAAAAATCACATTTACTGCTCAGACATTATGCAATGGGGCATTTTCCTGAGCTATTTCCCCCCCTTTTTTATTTTACTCATTCTTAAAAGGGACGGTTCCCTGGTGTCAACACCAGGGAAACTCTGAGCCCCTACGCTGCTCTGACCCTAGGGAGGGGATGGGGAAAAAAGATATTTGAAAGTCAAGGTGATATTAAAATGAAAGTTATCAATAAACTTTTTAAAAAAAGAGACCCTTTTCAGCACAAAGGAAAGGTAAGGAAAGAAGACTGCTTCTAGGCATTGAGAGAATAAGGCTTGGTGTTGGTGCTGGTGGTGTTTTTGGTGTTCATCCTTCATTCTTGAAGAAGATCATAGCAGCAATGAAGGCAACAAGTACAAGTCTGACCATGTCAATCCCCCCACCCCCACCTCATTCAATCAATTCCAATGGTTCCCTATTACCTTCAGGGTCAAATATAAAATCTTTTGTTTGGCATTCAAATGCCTTTGTAAACTGGTCCCCCTCTACTTTTCCAGTCTTTTTATGTTTTAATCTGCCCCTTACCCTCCAATGACACTGTGATCCAATGACACTGCCCCATTCATTTTCCTTACACAGGAATCTCCCTACCACAGCTCTGGGCATTTTCACTGACTTTCCCTCATACCTGTAACTCTCTCCCATCCTGGGACATTGCCAGTTGTCCTGACCTTTATCTTGCCATTGGACTTTTGATGACTCTGGAGGAGAGACTGATGCTGGTGACTTTGCACAGCTCTGCCTCTCTTGAATCCCATTCATAGGCAACTCAAGACTTCACCCTTGTACCCTTGTGATGTCATTGGTCCTCTTCAAGAATGAAGGATGAGCAGCAATTCACTCCCTCTTAATCTCTGCCTCCTCATTTCCTTAGCTTCTGTCAAGTCTCTGCTGGATTCCCACCTCCTGTAAGACATTTTTCCCAATTCCCCTTAAAGCTTGTATGTTCCCTCTGTGATTATCTCAAAATTATATAGCTTGTTGGTATGTAGTTTTTTACATATTTTCTCCCATTAGACTGTGAGATACTTGAGAGTAGGGACAGTTCCCCCACTTTTCTTTGTATCCCCAGTGCTTAGCACAGTGCCTGGCATATAGTAGGCACTCAATAAATGCTTGTTGACAACATTTTAGAGAAGTTTAGCAGTAAAGGTGAAGAAAGAGATGATGATAGCTCAATGGGCTAGAGATATCAATATGAAGTATATGTGTGTATCTATAAAGATGCTGATATTTGCATAAGTCTATAATATTGGGGAGATCTAAGCATGCTTATAGACTGGCAAGAAGAAAGGAGTCAGTGGAGAGGGAAAAATGGAAGATTCATGGAAGATAATGCATGATTCTTGCTGAAAACTCCTTCAAGGAGAAGGAAAGCATGGCATTGATGGCAAAAATAGAGAAGTGGCCCTCAGGAGTAGAAGGTATATTTTACCTTCTATGCCTATGAAGGTAGGGGAAAGGTGATAAAACTGAGAAAGACTAGGAGAGATATGAGCTGAGTCCAGTGGGCTCTTGTCTTACTAATGAATTAAGAGGCCAGGTTATCTGCTGTAAAGGTCAGGGTGGCAGTTCAGAGGAGAGGAAAGAAAAGAAGGTTTGGAATAGTCTCTATGGGGAATAAAATAAATAAAACCAGGTAAAACTGAAGGATTACTAAGTATCAGTGAGGGTGTTCAACTGAGGTTATGTACCATGAATCTGTAGTAGGTAAAATCATCTTGATTGTATTACTTTATACATTGACACTCAGCAGTCTTGGAGCAGGAACAAAGATGTCATATGGTGAAGCTTATTCAAGGATACTGATTCACAGGTCAGGGGTGGTGGAAGATCAGGGGGAGCAAGGGATTCTAGGAATGATGATACACTGAAGTGGCAGAAGATGAGGTCAAGGCTGGGTCTTGATGCAAGTAAAACAAAAGTGGAAGGGATGGATTGGGAGAAGAGAAATGGTCAAAGATTGACAAGTCACAAAAAGGGTGAAAATTAATTCTTTAGTGTGACGAAGAAAGTGGGAGAGTTAGAAAGAGAGGAAGGGGAAAGAGCATAGAATTCCAAAGATCAGAATCTTGGGAGTGGTATAATTTATGACCTAATGATTTTAAGGCATCATTATGCTGGTATAAAGTGGAGAAGCAGTGGGAGTGGAGGAAGCTGTGGAATAGTTGGGTGAATTTGTTAGAGGAATCATTATTACAAATATTGATTTCCTCCAAGCCAAATGCAATAGGATAAGATAGAGCTTAATCATGAGTCACTGAAAAATTTGGGACAATCACATAGTTGTTTGTGATGACAGCAGCAAGGATGACAATAGAATAAGTGCAACAAAAAAGAAAAAATCATGGAGTGATAACTGAGAGTAAAAAGCAAGGAGTATTCCCACTCCTGCTCCTGGGCCAAAAAGAGAGGGTTTCTGATGGACACTTTATTAGAATATAAACTCTTTGTGGGCAGGAACTGCCTCCTTTTATTCCCCCCAGCTATTAGCCCAGTGCTGTGCACATAGTAAACGTCTAATAAATGATTTTTTTATTCATCCCTTCTCACACCAACCCTGTAAGGCACATTGTGCAAGTGTTGCTATCTCTATTTAACATGTGAGGAAACTTCAGCTCAGAGAGATAGGTGGAAATAATAAATGCCATCAGTATAACATGGTCAACAGAGTACTTCTAACCTTAATCTATCTTAGAGTTTGAAACAGGATATGCAGAACTTGAATTTTCACATACAGCATGTCTCCAGGAAATCTCTCTGCTCCTCAACTTAATACGCAGGGCTCCTGGGTTTGGGGGGAGCAAAGGTTATATGTAGGAATTTCACCTTGAGTGAATGGGATGGAGAGAGCGAGAAGGTTAGGGCATTGATACAGAGAACACAAGGGAGAAATGGAAGACACCAAGATGGTAGCAGAGAAGAGAATCCATTTATAGGTACAGCTGCACAAAGAGAGGGGATGGCCTAACTCTATAAAAGGGTCCTGCTTACATTTCCCCACAAGAAGTTGAAAGGGAAAGGACAGACCTTTCTTCCACAACAGAAATGTCCCACTGGCAGTAAGACTATGATATCCTGGCTGAGTGAGGAAGTGGATCTATTGGAGTACTGGGCAGAGAGATCCTCCCCAGATGTCAGCATGCTTCCTTAGTCTAGGCTTTGGGTGAAGAGCTGCTGTTTCAGTGTTGGACCTCCAGGATACATCTTTTCTAGGCCCAGTATGGTTCACTTGGTGGAATATCTTGCCGATTCTCAGTTGTTTTACCATTAAAGTGAGTAGAATAATACTGCTCTTTCTTATTTCACAAATTTGTTGTGAGGATTAAACAAGATAAAACATTGTTAGTATTAAATGAGCTGAGACATATATACACACACACACTCACACACACATATATGTATATGTGTATACATATGTATATACACATACACATACACACACACATATATAGGAGTGTTTTATAAACTGTTAAATGTTTTACAGATGTAATCTGCCATCATTATTATTACCGCATATTCCTGAACACTACCGGGTTGCACTGCCTTCTATATTCCCTCAGTAAATGAATGAAACCAGGGTCGGGATAGAAAGATAGTGATTGTGTCCGGGTCAGTAACTTCATCTCCTCTCCCTGGCTTGAGTTGTCTACTGTTTCCTACAAGATGAGAAGACGCTCTTCTTCCCAGATTGGCAACCTGTGGAACACAGCTAAAGGCAAAGAGAATTAAAGACAGCAGTCTTCTGGAGCTGAAATGCCTAAAGTTGCCAAAGTTAACAATGCAGCTTGTATTGCCCCCAGGGAATTTCTCTCTCTATGCATACCATGGAACAGGAGAGAGACCTATTTTTTTTAAGGGAAAAGTTTGCATAATTTCTATGGAATGAGCCACTGTCCTGAAAAAAAAGAAAAGATTCACTTATTTTAAATATATAGATTAGAAAAAAAGCGAACTAAACAAAGCAAACACTTTACAAACACCAGAGAGATGGTAACTAAGATGGGTGAAGGCCTCATGAAGATTGTACAGCACTCCCCATCCCCACCCCTCCATCTGTCCCACACCATCTGGCCATTTAAAATGGGAATCACATGAAAACCCAGAGCAGTTTGTTTAGGCATGTAGTCTGTTCAGGATAGCACAGAATGTATCAGGGAATCTTACTGGGTCCCCATTTGGCCACCATAAGTTTATAGGACTATACATGGATGGCAGCTGAACATATCGATTTATTAAACTCCAATTGCTCCTTATGAAGGGAAGCAGGATGGATGGGTAAAGTACTAGGAAATCTGTCAGGAAACCATTGGCCTTTGGCCCACTTTCTCACCATTATGCAGAATGGGAGGCATTGTGCTATGCTGACACAACCTGGGGCCTGAGCTTCACCGCTGACCCTTCTCCTGACAGGAAGGAATGTGGGATGAAAAATTTGAGATTGTAAGAAAAGGGCCAAAGGAACTGCCTGTGTAGGACAGACCCACATACTGTGCTCGCATTAAGCACTCACACATGATGATTAGTTATAGATTTAGTGCTGGAACTCAACGCCTCAGTTTCCAACATAAAAATGGGAGTATACTACTTCAAACCTCAACTCATAGATTTGTTGTGAGGACAATGTTTTGTAATTATTGTGTTATACCATGGTCAGCTATTATGATTATCTGTGACCTGGGAATAATAGTGTCTACGAGATAATGAACTTCATTGTCAGTAACATAACCTGAAAAGAAATATGGAGATATCCTGTGGAGTGAAAGGGTTTGGGTAAAGATCTATCTAAATAGAAGACAGTATTAAACACTGGTTATCTTAGTACAAGAGGAAAAGGACAAGATTTGGAGCCAAAGAAATTGATTTTGAACCTCATCTCTGCCACTTACCATCTATGTGACCCTGAGTAGGTCACATAGCTGTCTGGGCTTCACCTTGCTCAAATGTAAAATGATGCCACTGGACCAGATGATCCAAACATTATCACCACTGGTTGAAAGATCCTTGACTCTGGAGTCAAAGGACCTGGGTTCAAATTTAGCCTCTGGTGCTTTCAACAATGTACAAGTCATTTTATGTCCCATTTTCCTCACCCTGTGCTACATACCTGGCTGTGTGTTCATGTGAGGCAGGGTGGGGGAAGTCAGTTAAGGAACTGACTATAGGATATAGGTTTTTTTAATTTGTTTTTTGTTTGATTGTTTGTTTTGGTGAAGGAATTAACAACCTCATTGTGGAAGCAAGACAATCAAGAGACAACTATGATCAAGATAAGAGAGTATGTAAATGTTATACTGTATAGTGGTTACTAGTAAAGTGCTTTGGAATCTCAGAGAAAGACTGGTGAAGGAGGGCAAAAGTAATCAAGGGTCTTCATAGAGGAAATGGGACTTGAGTAGGACTTTGAATGATAGGTACATTTTAGATAAGTATTTGAGGAGGGGAAATTATTTTAGTTATGATCAACATGAGCAAAGTCATAAAGTCTTGTTCATAGCATTGTGGATTAGTGCAAGGGTGAGTTGATAAGTACTGGAAGGAAAATATCTTTTTTGCTCTGTGAGATAACGTTTGTTTTCTTCAGTCATTGCAGTTGTGTCTGACTCTTCATGAGTTTTTTGAGGTTTTCTCAGCAAAGATACTGGAGTGATTTGCCATTTCCTTCTAAACTGAGACAAACAGGGTTAAGTGACTTGCCCAGGGTCACACAGCTAGTGAGTGTCTGAGGACGAATTTGAACTCAGGTCTTCCTGGCTCCAAGCCCAGTGAGACATATCATATGCTAACTAGTTAGAGTAACAGAATCAGAGCTCAGAGATCTATAGCATTTTCCCAGCTTTACACATAAATTCCACAGCCTCTTCTGGTATGCTCCTTCTGCAAAACTGGAATGGAACCTTGAAACACAGCCTGATGGTGGCAGAGAGATGGGTCAGGTGATCCTTGCAGTTCTTTTCATTTCTAGGACTTTCTGACCTCATGGAGCTTCCCCATAGCCCTTTTTGGCTTGTGTGGAAATTGCTGGGCTCTAACCTATGTTCTGCCAGAGACCCTGCTCCCACACTGCTGTGCAGGAAACTCAGTACTGACTTATTCCATTCCTCAAAAAGATATCAAGCTCCCCAGACTCCCTGCTTTTAATTTAAAAAATTTAATTTATACTTTTCCATGGATGATACTGAGACAGACATGGCCATGAGTAAATATGTCAGGATAATCTATTGGACAGAATTTAAATGGTATGTGCTTGGGAAACATTTTAATTTCTTTTCGCTCAGTTCTTTGCCAAGGAAAATGAACAAATCAGGGAACCAAGCTTTCAAAGCTGCTCAGCATGGGAAGGTGAGGGAGAAAGGAGGGGAGGGAGAAATGGGGGCAGGGACCAGATAAATCTGTGTGTCTTCTCAAGGCATCCCTGGCAGGTTGTAGAGCAGATCCTGAAAATGCCCGAGGTTCAGAGCTGTATATCATGAGCAAGCAGACGTGAGTGCTACAAAACAGAGTAAAGCTGTCATTGTAGTTTACAACTCCATGTCAAGCAGAACCCTACTGGCAAAGGCAGGTGGGGAAGGGAATTTGGGGGTGGCTGCTGGGCAAAGAGGCATTACTATTGCTATTCTCACCCTAAAAAAATCAAACACACACACACAAAACAATTTTTCATTCTTCAAAAGATTCACAGCTTCTGTAATGACCTTGTTTCATGCCACAGTCTGCTATCTAAGTCACAACCATTAGGAAAGGAGGTGAAACTGTGGAGGAATATTAAAGTAAGGCCATGATTCTCAAAATGATGGCAAGTTTAGGTATCTAGAATTGGAAGGGACCCCAGAGGTTATCTAGTCTGGCCAGTTGCTCTCAATTTACAATGGAGGAAACAGAGGCACAGGGAGGATCAGTGACCTCAGGGTCACATAGGTAACCATCCCATCAGAGAAGGGATATGAACCTGGGTCGTCTGATTACAGAGCAAGAACTCCTTCCACTGAATGATGGTGATGCACATAAGGTGATAGACTAGAATATAGAGAATAATACATTAGAACTTGCCCATTTCTCCAGGGAGAAAATCTTCCAAATATCTTGTGTTCATTCATATCTGACTCTCTATGACTCCATTTGGGGTTTTCTTGGCAAAAATATTGGAGCGGTTTGCCATTTTTTTCTCCAGCTTATTTCACAGAAGAGGAAATTGAGATAAATAGGGTAAAGTGACTTGCTCAGGGTCACACAACTAGTAAGTGTCTGAGGTCAAATTTGAACTCAGGTCCTCCTAACTCCAGGCCCAGTGCTCTATATACTGAGCCCGCTAGTTGCTCCCTGATTTTGATTACTCCACTGCTTTCATTCCTCAAATTCAGTACTCATTACCCAGGCTGCAAGGCATCCAGTGATGCTTCCATTTAATTAAGAATGCAGTGCTCTGTGTAATTATGCATTCCAGTTATCTCAGGGTTAATCCATTTGAACAGTGAAGCTTCCCAGAGCCAGAATTCCCACCCACCCTTCTCTACTGAGTATTGGCAGCCTGAACTCCCTTTCAGGTGTACACAGTTGTATAGACTGATATCTCAATTATGCATTTTAGAAATACAGTACTTTACCAGCCACTTATCATCAATCTGGCAAGCAGACCCTCAGCCCCAGTATCAACACACTTTGCAAGAGGTCTGATAAAAACACTAAGTTAAAATTTTCCCTAATGGGGTTTGCTAAGCAGAACAAACCTAGAGGGAACAGTAAAACCTTTTCCCCAAAAACTTCACATAGGTGGGATGCAAAGAGCTTCAGAAGTCCAGAAAACATGACAAATATTTGAAAAATATTTTTAATGTTAGCAGCAACATGTGGTCTGTAAAAAACACCAGGGTAAATGATGTTTTAAAGAAATGCAGAAATAGGAGAAGGATCTGAGATTTTAGCAGCCGGGGAACTCTTGAGTTTTAGAACTTCCTCCATGAAAGCAGATCAACCATCTATGACTTAGCAGATAAATATTAGTGCATATCGGAAGTTAAATCACTTCATTTACTATTTAACAAGCATTTCAAAAATTTCTCCTACAAACAAGGCACTAGGCAAAATAAAAACAAAAACCAAGATCAAAAACAATCTCTGCCCTCAAGGACTTTACATTCTATTAAAAGAAACAACAGACACCATCGAAGTTTAAATCCAAACTATATTCAAAATGCTCTCCCCAGCAGGAGTGTACTCTTTTTTTTTCCCCCAGAACATAGAGTGTTTAATCTGGAGTGGACAAATAGATATTTGTTTACTTACGCAAGAGACAAAATATTGCACCTTCTTTGCTGAAAAGTAATAGCCATTCCAAAGGAATGCAATTTTTGTCGCCATTTCAAATCAAAACATACTGACTTAAGCAAACTGAACACCAATAAAAAAATAAATTAAAGCATCCAAATTGTCGAAAAATCTCAGTGGGGAACAATTGTTTTTCTTTTTTTTCTTTTTTTTGTAGCATAATGTTTTATTTTATAGTTTTTTTTTGTTTTCAACATTTACTTCCACAAGATTTTGAGTTCCAAATTTTTACCCCATCTCGCCCCTCCCCCCACCCCAAGATGGCATGCATTCTGAATATCCCCTCTTCTAGTCTGCCCTCCCTTCTATCTTACTCCCCCCTTCTCTTATCCCCTTCCCCTTCAATTTTCCTGTAGGACAGGATGGATTTCTGTACTCCATTTCCTTGATTTCTTATTTCCCAGTTGCATGTGAAAACATTTTTTTTTAAACATGGGTTTTTAAAACTTTGGATTCCAAATTTTCTCCCTTCCTCCCTCCCCACCCACCCTCAGTGACAAGGCAGGCAACTAAATGTAGGTTATATATGTGCAGTTATGCAAAACACTTCCACAGTAGACATGCTGTGAAAAACTAACTCTATTTCCCTTAATCCTATCCTGCCCCCCCCATTTGTTCTATTCTTTCTTTTGACCCTGTCCCTCCTCAGAAGTATTTGTTTCTGATTACCCCCTTTCTCAATCTGCCCTCCTCTCTATCATCCCCCTAACCTTTTGTCCCCTTCCCCCCCTATTTTCCTGTAGGGTAAGACAGATTTCCATATCCAGTTGAGTGTGTATATTTTCCCTCCTTAAGTCAAATCCTATGAGAATAAGATTCACTCATTCCCTCTCACCTTCCCCCATTTCCCATCCACTGTAAGAGCCTTTTCTTTTCTGTTTTTTTCTGAGATAATTTACCTTGTTCTACCTCTCCCTTAATCCTTCTCCTAGTATAATCCTCTCTCACCCCTTAATTTTATTCTCCAGATATGATCCCTTCATCTTCAACTCACCCTGTGCCCTGTATCTATCTATCTATATCTATATATACATACATATAACTTTTTTCCCTCCAACTACCCTAATACTGACAAAGGTCTCATGAGTTACAAATATCATCTTTCTACGCAGGAATGTAAACAGTTCAACCTTAATAAGTCTCTTGATTTTCTCTTTCCTGTTTATCTCTTCATGTTCCACTTCAGTCTTGTATTTGAAAATCAAATTTTCTGTTCAGCTCTGGTCTTTTCATCAAGAATGCTTGAAAGTCCTCTATTTCACTGAATGACCATTTTTTCCCCTGTAGGATTATACTCAGTTTTGCTAGGTAGATGATTCTTGGTTGCAATCCTCTCTTCTTTGCCCTCCGGAATATTATATTCCATGCCCTGTGGTCCCTTAATGTAGAAGCTGCTAAATCTTGTTATCCTGATTGTGTTTCCACAATGCTTGAATTGTTTCTTTCTGGCTACTTGTAATATTTTCTGCTTGACCTGGGAACTCTGGTATTTGTCTACAATATTCCTAGGAGTTTTCCTTTGGGGATCTCTTTCAGGAGGTGATCCGTGGATTCTTTCAATTTCTATTTTGCCCTCTGGTTCTAAAATATCATGACAGTTTTGCTTGATAATTTCTTGAAAGATGATGTCTAGGCTGTTTTTTTGATCACAGCTTTCAGATAGTCCAATAATTTTTAAATTCTCTCTCCTGGATCTATTTTCCAGATCAGTTGTTTTTCCAATGAGATATTTCACACTGTTTTCTAATTTTTAATTCTTTTGGATTTGTTTTACAGTGTCTTGGTTTCTCACAAAGTCACTAGCTTCCAATTGCTCTATTCTAATTTTTAAGGAAGTATTTTCTTCAGTAAGCTTCTGGACTTCCTTTTCCATTTGGCCAATTTTGCTTTTTAGAGCTTTCTTCTCCTCATTAGCTTTTAAGGTGTTATTTTCTTCAGTATTTTTTGGGGTTTCCTTTAGCAAGCTGTTCACTTGTTTTTTCATGATTTTCTTGCAACACTCTCAGTTTTTCCTTTACTACTCTTACTTGCTTCTCAAAATCCCTTTTGAGCTCTTCCAAGGCCTGGGATTGATTCATATTTTTCTTGGAGGCTTTGGATGTAGGAGCTTTGACTTTGTTGTCTTCTTCTGGTTGTATGTTTTGATCTTCTTTGTCACCAAAGTAAGATAATATAGTCTGACTCTTTTTGTGCTGCTTACTCATGATTACTTGAGTTTTAAACTCTTTGTTAAGGTAAGAGTCTGCTTCCAATGTGGAGAATATACTGTCCCAAGCTTTGGGGGTTTATATAGCTGTTTTCAGAGATACTTCTAGGGACCTGAAAATTTTCAGTTCTTCCAAGGTGGTATGATAAGGGGCAAGGTATTTCCTCTCTACAGCCACAACAAGCTCCACCATGCCAGCGCTCCTCCTCGCCCCAGGACCACCCCTCAGAACTGTTACCCAGATCTAAGCACGGGTAGCACAAGAGATTTCTGCCTCAGCACTGGCAGAGATCCTTGCAATCCCCCTCTGATCAGGCACTCAATTCCCCCTCAGTCTGTGGGCTGGGAGCTCAGGAGGCTGCTGCTGCCCCATAGGGACTTGTGGCTGAGACCTAGCTCCTCTCTCACCGCAGTCACAGACTTTTCCCACTGATCTTCCAAGTTGTCTTTGGCGTTCCTGGGTTGAGACGTCTGGAAACCGCCCCAGCTGCCCGCGATTCAGTCCTCTGAGGCCTGCTCCAGGCTCGCTGTGGCCTGTGCACCCATGCCAAACTGCACTCCTCTCCCTGCCCAGTGCAATATACCTTTCCGATCAACCATCCAGGTTATCTTGGGCTGGAAATTTGTTTCACTCTGTCTTTTTGTGGGTTCTGCTGCTTTAGAATTTGTTTAGAGCCATTTTTTATAGGTATTTTTAGGAGTGCACTCTCAGCTGTGTGGGTAAGGATAGGAGGAACTACTTGAAGAAAGCTAAAGATTCTAACAAAGAAGAGGGGGGGAAAGAAATGTATTCCAAATATGGAGAATGGTTGTGAACATTGCAATGACATGAAGAGGGGAAGTTATAAGAAGTTACAAGTTACAAGAGTAAGTCACTGAATCTGCTTGGTCAGGAGAGTGACATGGTCAGACCTATGGTCTAGAAGTGTCGATTTGGCAGCCATATAGAGCATGGATTGGAAACTAGGCTTAGAGACCAATTTGGTAGCTATTGCAATAGTCCAGACAAGATGTCATGAGAATCTGTATTAGAGTGACAGCTCTATGAGATAAGAAAGTAAGCCAACTCTTACCAGAAACACTGGCATCTCTCTCAGATGGATGGGCTACTCTCAAGGCACTGCCACAGAGAAATTTGTTCCCCCATAACCAGTTAAGAAACACTTCCTTTTCCAATCCAGGTCCCTACGGAAAGAAGAAAAAATATGTTATATCTCCTTCTTCCCATACCCAAATTTAAAAATGGATCAAGATGTGAAGGGAGATAATGGGGAATTTTTCCTCAGGAACATTGGACCCTCTTTCCGTCTGTCAGCAGAGCAATCTGAGTTAGGCCACTGCATGTGATAATATAGCAAGTGAGCAATATTTTCAAGGTAGAATTGGTAAACTAGCCAAATGACTGATGAGAAGAGAGGAAAGCTGAGAATGACTCCTCAGGTTGAAACGTGAGTTGCTAAAAGTTTCTGGTGCTCTCTCAAAAACAGAAAAAGAAAAAGAAAAAAAATGGAAAAGGAAAAAAGCAAGTTTGGAAGAATATGGGTTTGGGAAAAGATAATTGTTTTGGATATTTTGAGTTTAAGTTGTCTATGGAACATCCAATTGGCCGATGTTCAGCTTACCTAAAGTCACACAGTCATTAAGTTGAAGAAGTGAGATCTAAACCCAAGTCTTTCTGTGGTTTCACTATACTAGTGATGATGCTATACTTAAATAAATAGTGATTAAAGTGGTTTCTGATTGCTTAACTAGTAGAAATGTTCCTTGATCAAAAACTCTAGCTTTTCTCTATCTGACCATGGATTCTCATCACTCCATGTCCTCTTATGAATCACTCCTCCAAAACCTATCTTCACTTCTCAGTGCAAGCTCCAACCCTTCTAACCTTCAGTACTTTCTCAAACTATTACCACTGATCTCATTGCACTTTCTTCCCTTTCCAATCTCAATCCTGCAGCTAACCAGCTCACCTCTACACTCTCTTCTCCTTTCTAGTCCCTTGCCTCTTTGTCCTTTTGCTGCTCATATCTTACCATCCACCTCCTCTGTTCCTACTCACATGCTGCTAAATATAACTAGAAAAAGTCACAAAAATATGACAAATGAATACGCAACAAGCATGTGATTTAATTTCAACTGGGTTTTCACAGCAGCAAGTCAGTTTTTTGTTTATCTTTAATTGATTCTCTATCTCATTCCCCATGGAAGATAATCCAAACTTTAGCCCCTTCACCCTCTCAGCTGATGATCTTACTTCTTAATTGGACAATTAAGGTCATTTGCTGTGAACTCCATCTTCTTTCCTTCTCTTCTCAAAACTCCTTGAAATCTTCCCCCATTCTCTCTTCCTTTATTCTAGTCTTCAATAATTGAGGTTTTTGAGATGTCCTCCTTGCCACAGGTGACTGCTTTACATCCATCCTATATCCTTCCCTCTTCTCCAACAGATTGATTACTTACTCAAACATTCCCTCTCTCACCTTCAATCTTCATCTACTGCTTCCTTCACAACTGCTTCCAAATATATCTAATGCCCTCCATCCTAAAAACAAAACAAAAAACCCCACCCTTTCACTAGATACTATCATTTCCTCAAGCCATAATTCTTTATCTTCCCTCTCTTCTTCAGCCAAACCCCTTGAAAAAGTTATCAACACTTTTGCCCCCACTTTCTTCAATCCTCATTCTTTGTAATTTACCTTCCAACATCATTGTTATCCCTCCAAAGTAACCAATGACCTCTTAATTGCCAGATCTTACGGTCTTTTCTCAGTCTTCATCCTTCTTGACCTGTCTATTGCATCTGACACTATTGACCACTCTCTCCTCCTCTTCTTCTCCTCTCCTTGCTTTATTTTCATGACACTTCTTTTCTGATTCTCCTCAAGGATCTGTCCTCAATGATCTTCTCTCCTTTCCTTATGCTCTTTCTTGATGACTTCATCAGCTCGCATGGTTTTAGCTATCACCTCTATACAAGTCACTTAAAAATCTCTTTCTCAAATCTCTAATCTCTCTCTTGAGCTCTAGTCATGCATTAATCAATCAATATAAAAAAAATTTATTAAGTACTTACTATTCACAGAGCCCTATAATAAGCACTGGAGGTAAAAAGAAAAGTAACACAATCCCTGTCCCCAAAGAGTTGACATTCTAAGGGTGGAAGCACGATGTAAATGACTAGTTGCATACAAAACAGATACAGAATAGATGGGAGATAAGCTAGAGGCACTAATCACTTCGGGGAGAAAGGATAAGAAGCCTACTACCTATTATACATTTGAAACTCAATGACCTGGAAATCTTTCAAACTAAACATGTCCAAAACAGTACTATCTTTCACACTACCCCACCACCTGCTCCACCCAAACCTATTTTTTTTTTCAAAATGATCCTGTTTCTATTTAAGGTACCATCATTTTTCCTTTCTCCCAGGTTTATAACGCCAGCTTTATTCTCTACTCCTTTCTTTCCCTCACTTTCCAATTAGTTTCCAAATCTTAATATTTCTACCTTTTGCATCTGACCCCTTTGCTTTATTCATATATCCTCCACCTGAACTCAGGCCTTCATCACCTCTTGCCTAGACTATTTCAGTGGCTCCCTAATTGGCCTCCTTGCCTGTCTCCCTACTTCAATCCATCCTCCACACAGATGCCCAAGTGATTTTTCCTTAAGCACAAATCTGACTATGTCACTTTCCTACTCAATAAACTTCAGTGGCTTCCTATTGCCTCTAGCATTAAATAGCAATTCCTTTGTTGGGCTTTTAAACCTGGACTCAACCTATCTTTCCAGCCTCACTGTACGTTATTCCTTTCCTGTTCTCAACAGTTCATTTCAAATGGTATTTTCTCTTTTCTTCACGTTACCTTCCATTCCCCATCTCCACATCTTTGCTTCTGCTCTGACTATTCCTTGTGCCTGGCATACATCCCTTCCTTACTTCATCGTGGAATGCCTCTTTTCCTTCAAGATGCATAATAAGCACCACATTCTACATAACACCTTTTCTTATTACTAGAGCTCTCCCTCCCTAACTTCTAATTATTTTTGTATTTATTCCATATATATTTATGTCTTATTTACTTATGTAAATGTCTCTCTCAGTAGAATAAGGTAAGGATTATTTCACTCTGTGTGTGTGTGTGTGCACACATGCATATGTATGCATCCCCAGCACCTAGCATTAGTGCCTACCTCATGGTAGTTACTTAATAAATGCTTATTAGGTTGACTGAGAATGAATTTAAGCAGTATCTTTTTTTCTCTCAGATGAAAACTAGCTTCCATAAAAATCACATTATTTAGTGCCAAAAGGGATCTTTGAGTTCATCTAATCTCACCCACTCGTTTTGCAGATGACAAAATTGAGGACCAGAGAAGTGGAAATGATTTGTTTGCCCGAGGTCAAGCACCCATTTGTGTCAGCATCTTGATATTACTTACTCTCTGTCTCCAAATTCAGTGCTCCTTTCTCTAATCCAGAGTCTCTCTTCATTGAAAGCACCAAGGTTGAAAGCAGATAGCTTCAGAATTTCTTGGAAAATTAAAGACAAGTTCTGAATGAGTTGTATTAACTTAATCCCTACTTTCCTCTGCCCTCGCAATATAATGATTTGACACTATTTGTCAACAAGTCTGACTATGCTTATGATTACACAAGCTGGAGGACAAAGCAATGAACTCAGAATCAAGAGCCTTGGTTCTAGGCTTAGTTTGGACTTCTGCCACCAAACTAGTTATGGGACCTTGGAAAAGTTACTTCCTGTCTTGGTTTTACTGGGCCCAGATGACTCTGGAGGAGAAAAGAAGGCTGGTGACTTTGCACAGCCCTTCCTCACTTAAATCCAATTCACTTGAAAGTCATGATATCACTTTACTGATGCCATGGTCCTCTTCAACAACTAAGGACAAATAACAACAACAACAACAACCCTCTTCTCTAAAATAGTGATGTTAGATTAGATGACCTCTAAAATCACTTTGACATCTGTGACCTATGACAGTAGGTTCAATTCAATTCAGTAGATGTTAATTAAGGACAATTGTGCTAAAGGATGGGGTGGATGGAATATTTTAAAATAAGGCAAGACCCTTTCTTCAGGGACCTTAAAATCCAGGAAATCTTTAGAGATAAAGATTTTAGTACACATGCATATAAGGAATTTAATACATGATATATCAGAAAAGTAAAGAAAACAATATTACGTGAGATTTGAGGGAGAAGGTGATTAAAAGGAAAAATTAGAAAAGAGTTTATGGGAGAGGTTAAATATATTTTAGCTGGGCTTTTAAGAGACAGTACCCAACTCAACAGGTGAGAGAAGATATTGTAGGCAAAGAAAAAAAAAACAGTACAAGCAAAAGCAGTTCTTTTGGAAAGGCCTCAGAGGCATACCCAGGATTAAAGAGAACTTCACCACACTCTCATGTAGGGTATCACTGATATCTTCAGAAACCCAGCAGCTTCTACATTCTTTCTTACCACACAATCACAAAGACCAAAGAGCTGACTATAACAGGTAATTCATTCCACATCTTGGACCCCAGACACCAGGAACTTATTAGCCATGATGCCCGACTCCAACTTCCTACTTTCCCCATCCTCTGCTCCTTGGCGTTTGGAAAGAGCATGCCCAGGACACCAGCTGCTTTCATCTCCCCAACCCTCTGCCCACAACTATATCCTGAATCATCATTGAATCCAGGAGGGTAGGAACTAGATCAACTGGAATTCTGATGAAATATGGCTAGCAAATTTCCATATTCTTCTTCCCTTCTCCACAGTGAAAACTCTTCCAATGATTCAGAGTCTCCATCGATGAGGGGGAGACTGCTTTTTCTTATTTGGTCTCCCTGAACTCCCCATCTACATCAGAACTTACTTCCTCCTCTGTCCCTACTCTCTAATTCCCCGGCTTTCTACTATGCCCTTTGGAACCTCCAGTCATTTACAAACTTGAATTTGTCCATCTTTTTTATTCATGGAAATTCTGTTCTTTCTAGAAAATACTCCTGGATGCTCCTTCTAGTACTGTTGGTTCCTCTTCTTAACTGGGCCAGGAGGAGCCATATTCCTTGTTTCCCACTACCATTTTTGGGCTTCCTTCTGCTACCATTATTCAGAAGACTCTCCTCCTTTGAGATTCAGTCTATCTTTGTATATCACTAAGTCCAGAATGACTTTATAATCCACTGGTCTCCTGGTCACTGTCCATTCTTTCTAAATATGTATAATAGTACCTAACTCAGGTACTACTGAAATTTTTCTTATCTCACAATCCCTTCCATCACACTAAGAATGTGTGTGTATGTGTGTATTTTCATATACTTCGTTCCTCCTAAATGTGTTGTGGTCCTAAATACAACTGCCAATCCCTCCATCCCTTCTTCTTCTCATAGACTATCATGCCAGGCATGGTCTTGGGGAAATTATAGTTAATTATAATTAAACCAGATCAACTGTACTTTCTTCCACACCTTAATCCCTTCTCTCTTTGTCCTATGGACATTCATACTAGTGCAGCATTTAATCCTGGGGTACCTCCACCACCCACTTTCTTATCTTCTACTCCATGCTGGTAAAGGAAGTCATACAACTATGGCAAATGGGTCCATTACAGATCCATATTATCTAATGTTACATCAGTTCTCACTGTTGATTAATAATTCTTTCATTCTTCTCTAACAAGTTTTTGGGGGAGTAGGGCTGTCTGCAGTCACTCACGGGCCTGATCCCATTGCTAATTATCATGGAAGCTTTTATCTGATCCATTTTCATCTTTGGGCAACCTGGAGCCCTCTGATCCCAGGTACTTGCCCTATTGGTACCGTATGTATTGTGAACACCCGTGACTGGTTTAGCCCATTCCAGTTTAGAACTTCTAAGCTCAAGACATTGACCAGCCTCAGTCTTCTAATAGCAAGCATTATGCCACCATGCCCACCTTATTGACTCTTTCATGATCCTCAAAGCAGGATTGTTCCAAATTTTCCATTTCCCCAAGCCCACCCTCACTATCCTCTCAGTAGAAGAATTCAACTCCTTTACTGAGAATATTAAGGATATACATAATAACCCCTCATATTTCTAATACTTCTGTATTTTCAACTATCCTTTACTCCTTTGTTTTCTCTCCACTTAGAATGACACTACTTAGTTCAGACCCTCATCCAGACTATTGTGACAACCTCCCAACGGGTCTCCCTGACTCCAATCTTACCAATCCGTCTTCCACATGGCTTCCTAAATAATCTTTCTTAGGTATAACTCTGAGTATGACACCATTCTACTAGTACAACTGTAGAGATACCCAATGGCCTCTAGGGTTAAATGCAAAATCTTAAGCCTGGCATTCAAGGCTCCCCACAAGGTGATTCCAACCTGTGGAGTAACCTGAGATGATTCAAGGAAAAATTCCATATTTGGAGAACTTTGTGTGTTAGCCAAAGGAATTTCAATTTTACTTAGTAGAAGATAGGGAGTCATGGGAAAATTTTGAGTGGAGGAGTAATATGACCTGATTTCTGAACCATGTTTAATTTGCTAGATCAACATACCTGGATTCTAGAGCAGATATGTGATTTTATGCAAGTCTCTTCATCTTCCTGATCCTCAGTTTCCTCATTTTTAACCTGAAGGAACTGTACTAGATCTCAATCAGTCTTTCCAGTTCTAATATTCTATGATGAGTCTTTGGTGGAAGTCTCGAAGCCTCTTCCTTTTAAATAAAACTTTCATAGAGGTAGCTTTGGAGTGCAGACTTTCCTTCTGTCTATAAAACCCAACAACACATTTTAAACTGACTGTCCAGATTCACTGTGGTTATAATTATCTGGGTGCTGGTTAACTGGAAAATATGCTAAAATTTTCAATGGTATTGATAATGAGAATATGAATAGTTAGCACTTATATAACACTTTAAGGTTTGGAAAGTGCTTTTTTTACAAACCTGATCCTTACAACAGCCTTGGGAGATAAGTGCTATTATTATTCCCATTTTAGAGGACAGGAAACTGAAGCTTAATTTAAGTGACTTGCCTAGGGTCATACAACAATTAAGTTTCAGAAATTGGTATTGAACTCAAGTCTTCTTGACTCCAGGTCCAATACTCTATCCACTTTGCCACCTAACTGCAGGGTCCCTTCACTGCTACTAGTTTAAAGCACACTTTTGTTCAATATCCGTTCAAGATCACAGTTTATGAGCCCTCCTCCCCCATACCGTGTTTCTTTTAGTAGGCCAGCCAGAAAAGACAAATTAAGCTGCATAGCCAAATAGATAATAAGAAAATTCCCCTCCATACCCACAAGTATATGCCTTACCACATATCCCCAACGTAAACCATCTCTACTTTCTAATCACAGAACCTTGCCAAACTTTACTTCTTCACACAACAGGAGATGGGCCTGCGCAAGTTTCAAAGCACCTCTGCTGGCTCCTGTGTAACCCTTCTTCCTTTCATCCCAAGTTGGAAAATAGCTTCATCAATCATGGGAAATGGTAAGGAATCTCACTGTAGCTCTCAGAGTAGCCTAGAACTGAAAAGAAGCAAAACCAGGAGTGGGTCATCTTTGGCCGTCTGCTCAGGAGCAAAACCTCCTTCTTTTGCTTTAGGAGGGATACACTATGCCAGCTTAAATCCCACTCCCTGCAAGGGAACTTTCTCATCCACACACCCCCAACTGCTAGCACTTTCCTTCCAAATAAATTACCTTGATATATACATCCATACATATATTCTTGAGTGTATACACACACATACATAAATATAAATATACATTCTTTTATATATGTATACACATATATAAATACATATGTAAAATATATAATAATATTATTCTATGTATCAGAGTATAATCCATATTCCATTAGATTGTAAGCTTTTTGAGAAAAGGGATTGTCTTTTGCCTCTTTTTTAATTCCAGCACTTAGAACAGTACCTGGCAGATAGCAGACACATCATAAATGTTTATTTATTGATTGTATATATACAAATGTTGCCTATATGTATATATGTACAAGCATATAAATATGTAGTTTATATGTTCACAAGTTAACATGTGTGTATGTTTACAATGTAGGTTATCCATATACACATGTATATGTGTATGCATGTACACATATGTAATGTTTCTATTATATATGTATGTTAATATGTGTATATATTCATGTATAAATATACATTCACATGTTGTCTCTCCCCTGAAGGAAGTCAAGTTCCTTGAGGGTAAGGACTATTTGATTTTTGTCTTTGTATCTACAGCACCTTACACTTGTTTTTAAAAATGCTTGTTGATGGATCTGGACAAAGATTAGCTGAAGGACCAGCAGAAGTGATGTTGTAATAAGAACACACTACAGACCATGTAGAAATTAAGGAAGTGTTAGATAAGGAGTTTAGGAAAGATATTGGGAATATTGTCCATAGGCAAGCTAGTGTATTGGTGGAGAACATCAATTATGTTGGCATATGCTGGTGTTTTCTCTCTTCCAGAGGCTGAGCAACCTGAGGTTGTTCTCTTTATTCTAGGATGGTTCCTTATAGCTCCTGCAAGACAGTAGGTTGTCCTGCCCTGTGCTAGAAAAGATAATACTTTTTTGGAGGGGTTCACATGTCCCTAACCATTATTATAACAAGATCATATTGTCAGCCCAGATCCAGCTTGTTTCCTGCCCCTTCTCCTTGCTTCTCAGGACTGCTGCCCGTTCAATATTTTCATTTTTAGTACTCTCCCTCCTTGTGCCTCCATCCTAGATCCATTCACATTTAATCACCTTCTATTCAACACCCTCAAAGTGACTTTGCATCTATTGATATTATTTCCCTTTCTGGTCATGTGTTAGCTAATGCCTCCCAAATCAGAATCATATGCAGATGTCATCACTGTACTGGTTTGGGGGAAGTCAAATCCTCTTGCATGACTGAAATGATTACTAAATGGGCCTTAGTTGAACAGTTCCTGTTTCCCCCTACTGGGTTTGACAATTGTTCTCATATTCGTAATCAACACCTTCTTATCAGTAAACATCAACTCGAGTAAAATCAGATTCATAGAGTTATTGCTGTAATAGGATTTTTTTTTGCTTTCTGGATCATAACATTTTCCTTTATAGATTTTGGGGTTCTCTTTGATGCTGTGTAGTTGGCTGTGTTCATGGCTCAAAAAAATATCTGAGTAGTTAAAGCCTCCCATGAGCACTGTATTGAGTAATTTAGAGCACCTTGGGAGTTGATCTAAAAATATTTCCATCTGGCTCACCTCCACTCCTGGTGGTATATGTTTATATATAAAGCAGAGGCAACATCAAGATTTTTTTTTTAGTTCTTGTGTTCTCTAAAGTGTGGCTTCCCTCCACCAAAGTATTCTCCCTTGCACTGTAAATCTTTTTTTGGTATACAGTGATATCTCGGTTTTAATTGGAAGTCAGCTAAATGGAACCCTCGATTAACCAGAATGTCCACACCTGCAATTTAGGAAAAAGTAAGCATGCTAATATTTCTAAAAGCAAACAAAATTAACTCACCTGTTCTGACTAAGTTAATGTCATACTTCCTAGATTAGGCAAATTTGCCAGGAATGGTCAGGCTCACTGGGCTTCTTTCTTTTATGTGTACATTGTGATGATATTGATAATGATGATGATGTAGCAGCCAGGTGGTTCAGTAAATAGAGAGCTACATCTAGAGTGAAAAAGGACCTAAGTTCAAATACAGTCTCAGATACTTACTAGCTGGGTGACCCTGGCCAAGTCACAATTTCTGTCTGCTTCAGTGTCTGCATCTGAAAAACAGGGATGATCAAAATACCTGCCTCTTAGGATCACTGTGAGGATCAGATGAGATAATATCTGTACAATGCTTAGCCTAGTACCTAATACACAGTAGATACTTAATAGATGCTTGTTGACTTGATTTAAAATCTTAAAGCTATGATCTCATGATGATTTGAAATAAAATGGTGCTCAAATATAGCTCAACTTTGCAATAGATTCAACATCATCCATGCTCCCTACCAACACTTCACGCATTTATTTGTGATGAGGTTTTGGGGTGCAGGGTGGGGATGGCATATCAGTTAGAATATCCCAACTGGAAAAATATATTGCTATTCATTGGCTTTATTATTTTGGTTCAAAATATACCTCACTTACTGCCTTGGTTAAAAAAATATATCTCAACTATGAGTAATTAATTTTTTCCAAACACTGCATCTGCACACTTGCAATAATTTATCTTAGCACTTCAAGGATCTATAATGTTACTAATGTGGGGGGCTCCTGCCAATGAACATTATGACCCTTTAACACCATAGCAGAGAATCTTCATGACTTGCTACGGCTCAAAAAATTCATCCTTTGGTGGTTCACATTCTTCTGGTGGAGTGCTTATCTAAAATTAGCTAAGTGAGTGCTACAGAAGCAGAGATTGTTAAATCTGATTTGAAGAATTTCCAGCCTAACTTGGACCTTCACAAGCTTGTACTTCACTGATGGGGCACAGGTGGCACAGAGGAGAAAGCACTGGGCTTGGAATAAGGAAGATTCATCTTCATGTGTCTAGCCTCTGATACTCACTAGCTGTGCAACCCTGGGCAGGTCACTTAACCTTGTTTGCCTCACTTTCTCTGTAAAATGGTCTGGAGAAGGAAATGGCAAACTACTCCAGTATCTCTGCCAAGAAAATCCCAAAATGGGGTCACGAAGAGTAGGACAAGACAGAAACGACCAAACAACAATTCTTCACTGACACTGCTTTCAAAGAACCTGGAGTTACCTCCAAGTCATAAAGAAAGATCATTGTGTGTAGGAAGGAGGGGGATGGAAGGGAAGCATTTGCTGTACTAATAATATCACGTTGGTTATATCAGTATTGGTGGTTTAATAGTCAGTGCTTCCTAGAGGTCTTGTAAGATATTCTTCAAATGAATCTGTTATCTCAGCCATTTCCTTACTCTATATTCTCTTTCTGTAAGAAGTGGTAGGAGATGGGGCTGCTTCCTTACTATAAAAACACATTTATTACTTCCCAATATTTTTATTTTCACCTAAGGGTAATTTTTTCTCTTCTTGTTAAAATGAACATCAACAAAAACAATAACCAAATAAAATGAATAAGGATAAATGATAATAAAACAAATGGTATGAATTTGGAGGGCCATAAAGGAACAATCACAACCTGGTTCTGCCCCACCCCCACCCCCATTTGCAGATAGAATCACAGAACCTCACAGTTAGAAGAGATCCTGGAACTCTTAGGATCACTGGCTTTGTGGCCAGACTGGACCTTAGAGATCATCTAGGCTGAAGGTTTTTAACCTTTTTTTCTGTGTCATGGACCCTTTTGTTAGTCTGGTTAAGGCTATGTACACCTCTTCACAATAATTTTTTTTTATTAGTTTTAATTCAAAGTTTCAGTTAGATGTTAGTAAAAATAAAGATGTCTGTTTTTTTCTCATAGACTCCCTTATGAATCCTTTTCCTTCTCTTTCCTCTCCTCTTTCTTCATCATTCTTTTCCTTACCTTTCTCTTTCCTCCTATGCTCCCCCAATCATATCCTCCCTCTTTTCTCCTCTTTTGTCCTTTTTCCTTCTCTCTCCCCTCTTCTCTCTTTCCTCTCTGTCCTGTCAATCCTTTGCAATTTCAATCAGTTCAGAAGTTTTAATGTACTGTTTGCTCCTCAGAAGTGTTGCATTCAGGGGCAGCTAAGTGGTACTATGGATAAAGCACCAGCCCTGGAGTCCGGAGGACCTGAGTTCAAATTTGATTTCACACACTCACTAGCTATGTGACCCTGGACAAATCATTTAACCTCAATTGCCATACCTCCCCCCGCCCCAAAAAAAGAATTGTTGTTGTCGAGCATCCTGCCAGTCTTGGTGTCCCAAGCAGCAGAGATTGCAGGTATAAGCCACCACGCCTAACCCTCACTTTTAATATGAAGAAACTGAGTCCTAAAGATGCTAAGTGACTTACCCAAGATCATCCAATCAAATACCCTTTTTTTTTTTTAATAAGGCAATTGGTGTTAAGTGACTTGCCCAGTCACACAGCTAGTAAGTGTCAAATGTTTGGTCTGAGGCTGGATTTGAACTCAGGTCCTCCTGACTTCAGGGCCGATGCTCTATCCACTGTGCCACCTAGCTGCCCCCCAAATGTCCTTTCTACAGAAGCTTTTAAAAGTGCTATTTCAGCTTCTCTCTCAAGACCTATACTGACAGGGAACTGATAACTTTCCAAGGCAGCCCATCCCATTGTTAGAAGTCCATGATTGTTCAAAAGTCTTCCTTCTACTAAACCTCCACGTACCTTCCACCCGTTGATTCAAAGCACAGAGACTTTAAAATCACAACTACTCTTCAGAATTATTTGTGCATGTCACTATCTGGAGCCTGGATGAAAGAGAAAAGATAGATGAAACATGTTTTTTGAGCCCCTGAGAGGCTGATCTCTGGTGATTAGAAAAGTGTCATTAACCTTCTCCAACTTCCCATTCAGCTGTCCCTGATTGAGCTTCAACCCCCCCCCCTTTTTTTTTTTGCTAATGAAGGGCCAGGGTAAGACCATAAACAGCAGGGACCAAAACTAGATTTAAAAGAGTGCTTAAACTTAGTTTTTAAGTCTTTCCTGTAGCTCTTTATTTCCTGCCATTGCACAGCTAAGCAGAGGGTCCCCACAGTGATGGAGGAAGACAAGAAAATCACTGAAGTCCTATCTTTCTCTCAAAGTTTTGTGTACCTTGAAACAAAATGCCCATCACAAACCAAAAAAAAAAAAAACACCAGTATTTTGCTGTTTCCTTATCATTAGCATGCTGTTCATCCAATTGTCTTTGTCCTTTTGCATAATTATTATTATCATTGTTAATAATAGTATTACATTAATGTTATCAATTCTTATGTTATTTCATATAATAGTAAGAATTTTTACTTATATAATGTTTTTAGATTACACAGCATTTTCACATTTATTATCTCATTTTATTATTACAACAAACCTGTTAGGGAAGGCAAGTATTATCATTCCCTTTTTACAGGTGAGAAAATTGAGGCTCAAAGACACTGAGTGACTTGCCCAAGATCACATAGCTAGTAAGTGGAAGATTCAGTACTTAAGCCCAAATTTTGTGACACTAAAATCAACACGGTTTTTATTCCTCTCAGTACTCACTGACTAGGTTTGAAGTAGGCAGAATAAGTGGGCATTTATGTGACATGCCTTCAGGGTCCCCAAAAAAACCTCTCATCCTGACCAAATTTTTTTCTCCCACTCAATTTTCTGAACCCAATACTATTTAATGGAAACACCATCTTGTTGGTTTAATCTAAAAAAAGGACTCTGTCCTCGATTAAAGTAAAAATATCCTAGGGAGAGGGTCTACATCATCCTTCCTAGATATTTGATCCTTCTCTGAGGGGGGTTTTTAACAAAGAAGGAGACTATAGTGTCATTCAGGAGTATACAGCTGTAAGAACTTGAAAGCATAAGGTAGTTTAATTATCATTGTGGGGGCAGAGCCAAGGTGGCAGATTCAAGTGAGCGTTTCTGCTGAGTTCTCTCAAAGTACTCCTCCAAATAACTTTTAAAAGCCTATCAAATTTCAAATTTAATTCTGAATGGGAAAATCAACACAAAGTCATAGTGAGTATTTTTTCTCCAGTCAAGAGAAACTTAGGAAGTCAGAAAAATCTGTAGATATTGAGGTGGAGTTTGGCCATGAGCAGTGATGGGAGTGTCCAACCCAAGGATGTTAAGGGAGAAAAATATTCCAGAAGATCCCTGTGCTAACACTGGGTGCAGGTCTGGGCACCATAAAGCAACTCTGTTTCCCATTACCCAGTTCCATTACACAATTCCAGGACATTGAGAGTGGTTGCAGTCTCAAGAGTCTAGGGATTCTGCTTGGGTAAGGATCAGCATGTAGACCAGAAGGGCAATGAAAAGAATTTTGTCTGGCTTACACCACCTTGGAAGCCCTGATAACTTATAGGTCCCCAGATCTATCTGTGAAAGCAACAGGACATAAAAGTCAGAAGATCAGGCCAGACATCCCACCCTTACCCTGAGAAGTGAGCACAACTTAACTCTAATATAAAGTCCAAAGTTAAGGCAATAGGCTGGAAAAACAATCAAACAACATCAACAACAACAACAACACCTGACCATTAAAAAAAAACTATTTTGGTGACAGGAAAGCATGACACAACTCAGAAGACAACAATAACTCTAAAATATCTACAAGCAAAATCCCAAGAAAAGTGTCAATTGGTCACAAGTTCAATAAGAATTTCTAAAAGAGCTGAAGAAATAGATTTTTAAGAAGGGTAAAAAAAAGATTAAAAAAAAGTATAAAAGGAAAACTTGGTGGGAAACAGCAATGCAAGAACATCATAAATATCTCAGTAAAAGAGGCATAAAATACTGAAGAAATAACTCCTTAAAAATTAGAAGTGGCAAAATCGTAAAATCTGTACAAAACCTCATTGAAGAAACTCCTTAAAAATTAAGATTGGTCAAGTGGAAGCTAGTGACTCCATAAGATAGTAAGATGCAACAAAACACAGTCCAAAGACTGAAAAAAAAATAAGAAAATGTGAAATTGTCATAGGAAAAACACCTGAACAAAACTTGGGGAAAAAAAAAGATCAGGGGAAGATAATTTTAAAATTATTGGACTACCTAAAAGCCATGATCTGAACATCATATTTCAAGATATTATAAACAAAAATTGCCCAAACCTCTAAGAATCAGAGGGCAACCTAGAAAGCGAAATAATCTACTGATCCTCTCCAGAAAGATATCCCAAAAGGAAAACTCCTAGGAATATTATAACCAAATTCCAATGCTTCCAAGTCAATGAGAAAAAATTGTAAGTAGTCAGAAAGAAATAATTCAGATAACATGAAGGCACTGTGAGGATCACACAAGATTTAGTAGGAACCACTAAAGGAGTAGGGGGCTTGGAAAATGATATTCTGGAAGGCAGAAGACCTAGGATTACAACCAATAATAACCTACCCCACAAAATTGAGCATAATCCTTCAGGGGAGAAAAATGGACATTTAAAGAAATATAAAGATTTTCAAGCATTCCTGATAAAAAGACCAGAGCTGAATAGAAACTTCAACATTCAAACATAAGGCTCAAGGAAATCATAAGGGACTTTATAAAGTTAAACTTTTTAGATTCCTAAATAGGAAGGTGATACATGTAACTTTTAAAAACTTTATCATCTTATTAAGGCAGTTAGAAAGAATCTACTTAGAGCGGACATCTGTGAGTCTATTTTGTTGGGAAGATCTCAAAAAAAATGGAAAGGTGAAAAAGGGGATAAACTGGGAGAAATGGTGAAGGGAGAAGAGTATAGGGGAAGATAATTTCACATAAATGAGTCACTCAAGAAGAGTTTTTAAATAGTGGAGAAAATGGAATGTGTCAGGAAATTCTTGAATCTTACTCTCATCTAAACTGGTTCAAAGAGTGAAGAATATCTGTATTCACAAACATGTTGGCATAGAAATTCACCTTGTCCAATAAAGAAGTAGGAGAGGAAGAGGCTAAAAGAAAGGACGGGGTAATAAAAGGGAAGCAATGGTCAGAACAAAACAGATTTTTGAGGAGAGGGAAGATTTAAAAAAAAGAGAAAGACATATAGAAGAGAATAAGATGGAGGGAAATACAGAGCAATCGTAACTGTGAATGGGATGAAGTCATAAAATAGAGGAGGATAGCAGAATGGATTAGAAAATGGAATAAAACAATATATTGTTTGTAAGAGGTATACTTGAAACAGATAAACACACATATATTTTAAAATAAGGTGTTGGAGTAGGAGATAATATGTGTTACCTGAAGTAAAAAAGGCAGGAGTAGCAATCATGATCTCAGACAAAGCAAAAGCAAAAATGGAAGTTAAGAAAGAGTTAATTGGGGGAAACTGCATTTTGCTAAAAGGTACCATAGACAATGAATCAGTATCAATACTGAACATACATGAACTAAATGGCATAGTGTCCTAATTCTTGAAGGAAAAATTAATTACAGGAGTAAGTAGATAGTAAAATTATATTAGTAGGGCATCTCAATCTGCTCTTATCAGACCTAAGTAAATCTAACCATAAAATAAACAAGAAAAAAGTTAAAGAGGAAAATAGAATTTTAGAAAAATTAGATACAATAGACATCTAGAGGATATTAAATGTGAAGAGAATACAGTATATCTTATTCACAGGTGTATGTGGCACCTTCACAAAAAACTGGCCATGTATTAGTGCATAAAAACTAGAGACATAAATATAGAAAGTAGAAATATTAAATGCACCCTTTTTGGATCATAATGCAATAAAAATAATGTTCAGTAAAGGGTCTTTGAAGGATAGAATAAAAATTAGCTGAAAACTAAGTAATCTAAAGCTAAAGAATGAAGACATCAAACAACAAACCACAGAAACTGTAATTTCATTAAAGATAATGACAGCAATGTGATAACATACCACAATTTGTGGGACAGAGCCAAAGAAATATTTAGGGGAATTTTATATTTCTAAACATTTACATCAATAAAAGAGAGAAAGAAAAGATCAATTATTTGGACATGAAACAAACAATCAAAAAATTTAGAAAAATAACAAATTAAAATCCACCCACTTAAACATCAGTATATAAATCCTGAAAATCAAAGGAGAAATTAATAAAATTGAAAGTTTAAAAAAACCCTAAAGATACATTTTGTGGGAAAAAAAACAATAAAATAGAAAACCATTGGCTAATTTTATTTTTTAAAAGATGAAAACCAAATTACCAATCTCAAAAATTAAAAGACTAAATGAACAACCAAGTAAAATGAAATTAAAGCAATTATTAGGAGCTATGTTGTTCAATTATATAGCAATAAAACTGACAATGTAAATGAAATGGATGAATATTGACAAAAATATAAATAGCCCAGATTAACAGAAGAAAAAATAGAATACTTAAATAGCCCTATTAAAAAAGAAAAGAAAGTAAGAAATTGAACAAACTATAAATGAGCTCCTGGGGGGAGATAGAGGACCAGCATCAAGTGTATTTATAAGCAAATTCTACCAAATATTTGAAGAACAATTAATTCCAACAGTATATAAACTGGTGGGAAAAAGTAGATTATTAAGAAGTCTACCAAATTCCCTCTTTGACATAAATATTATTTTGATACTTAAACCAGAGAGAGCAAAAAAATAGACAAAGAAAATTACAGACCAATTATCTTAATGAATAGTAATGCAAAATTTTAAAAAATAAAATACTAGCAAAGAGATTACAGCAATATTTCACAAATATTATGCACTAGGAATAGGTTGGTTTTATACCAGGAATGTAGGACTGGTTCAATTTTGGAAAATCATAAACAAAACTGACCATATCAATAGCAACATCAACAAAAATTATATGTTTATATCAACAGATTCAGATAAAGCTTTTGACAAAATACACCCTCCATTTCAATTAAAAACACTAGAAAATATAGGAATAAATGGAGCTTTTCTTACAATGATAAGAAACATTTCTCTAAAAACAAGAGAAAGCATTATCTGTAATGGGGCTAGAAACCTTCCCAATAAGATCAGGGGTGATACAAAGATATCTAACATCACTGTTAATATTCAATGTTTTACTAAAAATACTAGCTACAACAATAATTCAAGAAAAAGAAATGAAAGAAAAAAAAAACATAGGCAACAAGGAAATAAAACTATCACTTTGCAAATGATATGACGGTATACTTAGAGAACCCTAAGAAGTCAACTAAAAAATTAGTCAAAACAATTGCAAGTTATAAAATAAACCCAAGAAAATCATCAGCTTTTTGGTATATTACCAACAAAACCGAGGAGAAATACAAAGAGAAATTCCATTTAAAATAACTGCAGACAGTATAAAATATTTGAAAGTCTATTTGCCAAGACACACACAGGAACTATATGAACACAATTACAAAGCATTCTTCATACAAATAAAGACAGATCCAAATAATTGGAGAAATATTAATTGTTCATGTGTAGGGTGAGCCAATATAATAAAAAGAAAGACAATATCACCTAAAATAACCTATTTATTCAATGTCATACCAATAAAATTACCAAAAAATTTCTTTATAGCTAGTGCTAGAAAGTAATAACAAAATTCATATGGAGGAACAAAATGTCAAGACTATCAAGGGGATCAATGAAAAAAAAATGTGAGGGAAGAAAGCCTAACAGAACCAGATCTCAAACTATATTACAAAGCAGTAATTATGAAAACAATTTGGTACTGGATAAGAAATAGAGTGATTGATCAATGGAATAGATTAAGTACACAGTGTATAGAAGTAAATGAGCACAGTAACCTAGAGTTTGATGAACAAGAAATCATTATTATGACAAAAACTTCTAGGAAAACTGATAAGTAGTCTAGGAGAAACTGAGAATAGACCAAGATCTCACACCACATACAAAGATAAGCTCAAAATGAATAACTAATTTAAATATAAAGGTTGATATCAGAATCAAATTAGGGGAACATGTGGAAGAAATGTGTCAGATGTATGGAAAGGGGAAGAATTCATGACCAAACAATAGATTGGTTCAGAGAAGGTAAAATGGATAATACTGATTTACATAAAATTAACAAATTTTTGTACAAACAAAACCAATACAGCCAAAATGAGAAGAAAAGGAGGAAACTGAGGCGGGGGGGTAAATTACAGCAAGATTCTCTGATAAAGATCTTATTTCTCAAAAACACAGAGAAATGAGCAAATTTATTTTAAAAAAAGCCATTCTATTTATAAATGGTCAAAAAATATGAACAGGCAGTTTTCAGAGGAAGAAATCAAAACTATCAATAGTCATAACATAATCTAAATCAATAATAATTAGAAAAATGAAAATTAAAATAGCTCTGAAGTATTACCTCATACCCATCAGATTGCCTATTTCAGAAAAGGAAAATAACAAAAGCTGGAGGAGATGTGGGACAATGAAGATATAAAATAGTTCAACCATTCTGGAGACAAATTTGGAACTATGCCCAAAGAGCTATAAAACTGTACATGCCCTTTGACCCAGCAATACTACTACTAGGTCTATAACCCAAGTAGATCAAAGAAAAAGAATAAGGGCCTATATTACAAAAATATAGCAGTTCTTTTTGTGGTGGCAAAGAATTGGAAACTAAGGATATACAAGTTGGGGAATGGTTAAACAAGGTGCAGTATAGAAATATGATGGAATAGTATTGTGCTGTAAGAAATTATGAAGAGAAGGTTTCAGAAAAACCTGGGAGGACCTACATGAATTGATGCAAAGTGAAATGAGGAGAACCAGGAAAACAATCTATACAGTAACAGCAATATTGTAAAGATAATCAACTGTGAAAGAGTTAGTAATTCTGATCAATATAATGATCTATCACAATTCCAAAGGACTCATAATATAAAATGATATCCACCTCCAGATAGGTAACTGATGGACTCAGAGAATTAATTAAAGCGTATTTTTCTTTTATTTTTCTTGGAGTTTTTTGGGGAATATAACTAATGCATAAATATGTTTTGCATGACTTCCTATGTATAATGGATATAACATTTCTTATCTTCTTAATGGGGGGGGACTGGAGAGAGGAAGAGGATTTGGAATAGAAAATAAAAATAAAATAAAAAAACTTGTGAACATTTATACATTAGAAATACACAAAGGCTGCAAGTCTGGGCTTGATTTGTTGTTGGTGGTGTTGATTTCTAGACTTAAGAAGTTATAGAAAATATGTTAATAAAGCAGATTAAACCTCATCTTGTGCCATACATAATTTTTGCAATACATGCCCCACTCCCGCTAGTTATTAATCATTTATAAACACATTCTTTGTGACATTGCATTACAAAGAGATGAACAGTACATGGCATGGAAGGATAGAAGTATAAAGACAGAGAAGTCTTGCCACTCAGAAAATAATCCACTTACTTCACAGTTTTGTCTCAGATCAGCTCTGCAATAATTAGTAATGAAAATGTTTACTTATAACTTCTTCTGACTGTTCCTCTATGAAAGAATAAGCCAAATAGAAAATGAATTTCATTTTGTTTACAAACTTGAGTTAGATAAGAGATCAGGTAAGGAGTAAAAATTACCTTCACTTTTAATTCATATTAAAACATGAAAGTATCATGATATTCCATGGGATGGGAGTAGAAGGTTAGAATAATTTGCCAAGATTCTTCCACTCTTTCCTATCTTGAATACTTAAACAGCTGCCATGTTGTTGTTGCTATTGTTGTTGTTTTACCAAAAATGGCAGAACTTTTAAAGTGAAATATACTGTTTTTTTTAAATTGTGTATTGTGACATTACGGTGTATACTGAGTATAGAGTTATATTAAAGGAGAGTCATGTAATGAAATAAAATTAGGGTACATAAAATCAGTAGCTGTATTTGAATCCCAAGTCTACTACTTATCAGCAATGTTGGAGACAGGTTTTGAAGCCAGTTCTTGATTCCCTTTCCATCACTCTAGCTACGAGGCCATGGTGCCTTTCATCTTGGAGTTAAGAGATCTGAATTTGAATCCAATCCTAGAAACTTGTGTTACCATGGATAGATTTCTTTTAACTTTTCTGAACCTCATTGTCCTTACCTATAAAACAGTGGTGATAATAACTGATATTTATAGAGGTCTTTAAGGGTCACAAAATAATTTCCTCACAACAACCCCATGAGGGTTGTAGTGATTGTTTTATTTTAAGGTTATGGGGAGATTGGAGATAATAGAGAAGTAATCATCACTGAACAGGTCAAGCAAAATAAACTCAATCTATTGTGAAAGGGCATTGGATTTGAAGTCAAAGGTCTTGAGTTCAAAACTTGGCTATGCCATTTATTACCTTTAGTGAATCACTTCACCTTTTAGGGCCTGTTTCTTAGAAGACCTGCCCATCCTCAGTCTATACTCCTTTGATCCTGTGAATTTTTCAGTTAGCTCATGTGAAGACTTTATTTTGCAAGTTATCAGTGACATATTTTAAATCTTGGGGCAAGTTAATAGTTTCCATTTATATAATACTTTATGTGTGACAAATATCTTTTCTCAAAACACCTATGTGAGGTAAGTAATAAAAGTTTTATCATTTATTTTTTTTCCCTAAGGAGGGAACAGAGGCTTAGAGAAGTAAGTGGGCTTGGTTGCAGTTACACAGCTAAGTAGTATCAGAGTCAGTATTTGAACCCAGGCCCTTTGACTTCATGTTTAGTCCCCTTTCCACTCCACCACTTGTTGTCAGTAAACAACATAGTTTGGTCGGTTATTGGGTTAACACCAGATGTTCAGAAGTTGTAGATCAATCACAACATCAGCTGGGAGGGGATAGGAAATGAAGGTGAATCTGACAAAACAAAATGCCATATGAACGGAATGGATTTTGTTAAAATTATCTGCTATTTTGGAAAATCCATGGCACTATATTCCTCTATTAGTGAGAATAATCCAAGACTGATTGTATCCTAAAGTTGAAATTACTCTTTCTGAACCAATGATTCAGAGTCTAATCTCTCTCTCTCTCCCTCCCCTTCTCCTTTTCCCTCTCCCCCTCTGTCCTCTCTCTAATTCATTCATTCCTTCTCTCCCTCTCTGTCTCTCTCCTTGAATTAACAGGTGTACTGTAGATGCCCGGGTCACAAGGGTAGCCTGGCTAAACCGCAGCACGATCCTCTATGCCGGAAATGACAAGTGGTCCATAGACCCCCGTGTGGTCATCGTGGCCAACACTAAAACCCAGTACAGCATCATGATCCAAGATGTGGACGTGTATGATGAGGGCCCATATACCTGCTCTGTACAGACAGACAATCATCCGAAAACTTCGAGGGTTCACCTTATAGTACAAGGTAAGTTTAAGCATCGTCCAGAGACTATTGCGTAAGTGCTTGGCTATCACTGCTGATGTGTAGGTGGAGGAGACTGATACCTCTTACTACTGTTGTTGTATGAAGAGAGGAAAAGTCTTGCTCTACAAATGTCCAGGAAATCCAAGCACTAAAACCCTAGTCTAGTATTCCAAGTTTTAATCTCCTCAAATGATACCGAGCCAAGTATTTCTAATTGGTCCCTATTTTTGGCTTGGTGTCAGATCAGCAGACTGTCAAGTTGTCTATTCATATTTTCAGTCCTTGTATTCTCATAAACCAGGTCACTGACAAGTGCTATTTGGGCTCCCAGTGTATGCATGACTTTGTTATGTGCTTGGAAGTACATATTAAAGGACAAATATGCTCTTCTCCTTGAAGAAGTTTCCCTGGTATATTTTAAAGTGCAAATAATCTAGGTTAATCAAGGGTGTGCTTTATAGAAAATGCCTTGGCACTGCTATATGTATAGTAGGTCCACTAGCTACCAGAGTTCATCAAAACTTTCTCTTCCACTCTCCAGGGAAAGTCTAACTCCATGACAAATATCAGTTTTAACTACTTTCTGGTCTATCCTTGGGATCAATCTAAGATCTAAGAAGAAAGGGAGTTAATGAATCCACATTCATTCATCCTTTTTCATAAAGCTAAATTAATTTTAAATAGCATGATTATTATTGTTCTGTCATTTAGTCATGTCCAATTCTTCATGACTCCATGGACCATACTATCCATGGGGTTTTCAAGGCAAAGATACTAGAATGGTTTGCCATTTCCTTTTCTAGTGGATTAAGGAAAACAGAGGTTAAGTGACTTGCCTAAGGTCACACAGCTAGTGTCTGAGGCCAAATTTGAACTCAGGTTTTCCTGATTCCAGGCCCAATGCTCTGTGTACTGAGCCACCTAGATGTCCTCTAAAATATGATATACACATACATCCACTTTCAAAGGTAAGAGTGCCTTTACAAAAACATTAATAATAAAGAAGTACCCTCCAGGGATCCTACATTGATGCCCAAAGTGTGGATATGATGCTTGAAAACTGGACAAAAGGAAGACTACTCCCAGGATAATTACTTTTTCTAAATTTAGGGTTGTTTTTTTTGTAAATCATATTTATAGCAGCAGTTTTGCCTCCTAGGCTCCTGACTGATTCAAGAATCACCTAATGATTATGTGCCACGATAATTAGTTGGCTGTTTTTGTTTCCAAGCTCCTAATTAAGCCTAGAATCAGGAAGATCCTTAGACACTTACTAGCTCTGTGACCTTGGGAAAGTCACTCAATCTTTCTGTGCCTCAGTTACCTCATTTGTAAAATGAGGGGGTCAGATTCAACGGCCTCTAAGGTTCCTGTTAGGTCCTAATCTATGATCCCTTGATCCTTCCTGTTGATGCTATGCTTCAGTGAATCCTTAAAATGTCTCTTTTGGTGTGTTTATTTTTCTTACTGAGTCATTCCAATATATTCTTTACAGTACTCATCTTTCCACAGACCCTAAAACATATTGTATGGCAGCAGCTTAGGTACTCTGCTTTTGGACATTCTCTTCATAAACTCAGCCTAGAAAAACTGAACATTCGTTCAGTATTACTAGATTATTTTCTTCTCTACTTGGGGAAAAAGTTGTGATTTCAGCAGTATGGGTATTGTCTCCACTGGTGCAAATTACAGACCTCTCTGCCTTAATAGATGGTTTTTATCAGTTGGTCTGGCCAAAAATATTCATTGGCACCTGTGGCTCAACCTTCTGGTGATGATGTTCTCCAACCCTAGCGAGGTTGATCCATGTACTTGTTGATATATAATCCATCTTTGAGTCTTCAAATCTTTGAAGCTTGTTAAGACCTATTAGAATTAAAGTGCCCCAGGCATAGCTTTCAAGAACAACGGATCAACTTCACAGCCCAAGGAGAAATGAGAGTAGGCATTTCATGGCACTAGGACTGCCTGCCTCAGTGGCTATAAAGATAAACTAATGGTACGTAATGTACCTTCTTAGAAAACAGGAGAAGTACTTGGTAAAGACAGCTATCTAGAGTAAGTTGCAGTGCCTCTTGGAAATTTCTGGAGAGTACAAAAAACAAGGTTGTCTGAGTTTTCACTGCCCCACCTGCCACCTGGGCTCCGCTCCAGAGAAGCTGAAAATTCTCAGCATTGGAAGTGACGTGTCAATGGCACCTCAGTGGCCTTGACAGCCAAGGTATCTTCAAATTCAGGAAATGTGGCACTGAAATAAAAAGAACTGTCAGGCACCATACAGGAAAAGCTCAAATGGAACAAGGCTATCACTTTTCAGAAATAAGATGGATCATGTAAGCACATCAAAGTCAATATAGGCCATAATACGGGCCACTTATGGAGCGTAAGTGAAGGATGTTCTTCGTTGTGCTGTTCAAGCAATATTTGGGGTTGGAAAGTGGGAGAACAGGCATCTCCCTGAGGAATGTGGAGCATTTGGGCCAGAGACTAGCTCACAAGAAAGGTAAATGGATAATGATGGAGTTTCTTTCTTAAAATGTCTTTCTTAAAATGTTCACAGTCTCCTGGGTTCAAGCCAATGGCTCCTTATAACCTGAGCATGTTTGAGGTATTCTGTGTCAAAGTACACTAGCACTTATAAAAGGCAAGATAAGGAAGGCCACTGGGAACCTTTCTCAGACCAACCTATCACCTCTTCCATACCACTTTTGAGAGGTTAGAGGAAGGAGACCCAAGGAGGCTGGACTGTGGGCTCTCTTGGCTGACAAAGGGTGACTTATTCTTTCGTTGGAAACCAATTGGATTTGCAGTGGTTGGAAGCAAAGAGACCCCACCGCTCAATTAGAAAGGAACTTGAGAGCACTGTTTCTTCACAACGGCTATCGGCTTTTGTCCAGTCTATAGATTAATTTTTCAGAGTTAGTGTTAGTTTAGGTTAGATAAAGATAATGAAACTTTCCTAATCCTCTTAAAGAAGATTTATCTGACTGAGTAGAAAGCTTTTGGAATACAATGAGGCATGTATAAAACTAGGGCCTAATCTTTCCTTTAATTTCAAACTGCTGATGGGTATTGATTTTTCAATGAGAAAAACTGAAAGATTTCCAAGCTGTGACTTGTCTGTTTAAAAAAGCTCATGTTTATCTTCTGTCCATGTGGGAACATCAGTATCTCCTTACTTCAGCCAACTGGCTCTCTTCAGAAGAGGGAGAAAAGCCTAAGGTGGTCATCTATTCTGTTATTCTCTGTTCCTATAATATGTGCATCTGAGAGATGCTTCTCCTCCAACCTCAGAATTTGTCCTTCTCTGTTTTAGGAGGTGATTTTTGGCCACATATCTAATGGAAAAATTTTTGGGTCCTTTTTTGGTGAGAGAAAAGGATGAGTTTATTAAAGTGTGCCTTTTACTAGAATGTCTCTCCAAATATTTACTCATCTGTTCAGCAAGCATCTATTAAATGCCTATTGAATGCAAACATAACATTATATTCAGTTTCTATGGGAAACACACAAAAAATGGAGGACATTCATCTTGCCTTCTAGAAATTTTTAATTTAGCTGGGAAGATAATACATAATATGCAAATATATAGGGGCTAAAGAATAGGTCCAAAACAGTGCAGAAGCATGTATGTGATTATGGTGTGAACTATGTGCTTAAATGCTTAGGCCTCTGAAAATCAAAGGAAATATTAGGATATCATGGAATTATTCTAGGTAGGATTTTTTAAAAAATATATTTTTATTATTTTATATCACTTACATTCCTGGGTATATTCCTTTTTCCTCCCTTACTCAGTGAACCATACTGTAACAAAGGATCAAAAAGGAAAAAAGTTAGATATGAAAAATTAACCAACATGTTAACCAAGTCTGACTGTATGAACTGTTCCACATCCATAGTCCCCCATATATTTTAAGAAAGGAAAGAGGTGCATTTTTTCAACTCTTTTCTGGAGCCAAGCTTGGTAATTATATAATTAAACACTATTCATTTTTTCTTATTCTTTCGATTTTCATTATTGTAGGTAGTGTGTATATTGTCTCTGAATCAATTCCCATTCTTTCTTTAATATTGTTCTTTGAATTCTTCATATTTATATTTCTTAAGGTATATTAATATTTCATTACATTCATGTACCACAATCTGTTTAGTCATTCCTCAGTCAGTGAACATTTATTTGTTTCTAGTTCTTTGCTACCACAAAAGGTCTTGCTATCTCTATTTTTATTTCTTTCTTTGAATTCCTTTCATAATATGTCTAACGGTGGGATTTCTGGTTCAAAGGGTATGGGCATATTAGTCATGTTTTAGCTTAATTATAAATTGTTTTCCATCATGGCCAAACCAATTTACAGCTCTACCAAGTATGTATGTGCACATCTGTTCAACCCCTACAGCAATGATTCTTCATCTCTTTTATTATTTTTACTAATTTTATGAATATAAATGAAAATGTCACTTAATTTGATGGATATTTCTCTTATTATTAGTGATTTGGAGCAATCTTCATTATAATTGCTTTCATTCCTTTTCTGAAAAGCAATTACTCCTATTTTTTAACCACTTGCCCACTGGGGAATTGTACTTGGTCTTACATAGCCATGTTCATTCCTTATATATCTTGAATATCAGAATGAAAAAAAAATAACCTAAACAAGTAATAGTTTGTAGAAGATATTGGAAAAGAGGGAAACTGGGAATCAGAGTGACCAGCCAAGATGATATTGTAGCAACCCAACAATTAGACTGTTAGAATGTGAGCTAGGTATACATATTTGAAATGAAAATAAATAGTCACATCTGAGAGGTACTGTAGTAGAAGAATTGGTAAGATTACACATGACAATCTAAAGAGAGATACATAACACATTCAAATTGTTAATAATATTTGATTGAATATATTTAATTTGAGAATGTGTGGCAGTCCCATTACCCACAAAGAGAAAGGCAGAATAGAGGAACTGTATCAAAGAAAAGATGCTTAGTCTGGTTTTAGGAATGCTGACTTTGAAGTGATAATGGACAATCTGCAGTGGGTGGCTGGACATGACAGGTGAGGAGGTGAAAGTTAAACACGGGCAGTATCAATTTGAAAATTATCATCATTGAGATAACAGTTATTAATAGTAATAAACTCATATATAGTGCTTTAAGCCATAAATGTGGGTGAACTTTTAGGGATTGAGCATAGGGAGATAAGAGCAAAGGGTGAAGAATCAACCTTTGGGAATGTCCATTCTTGGTGGCAGGAGAGAGAAATTAGATAAAGAATTAGAAACAATGAAGTAGACAGAGAGAACTGTGGAAAAGGATAAGGGAAGAATCAGAAGCGTGTCCAAAAAGTTCTTACAAAAATGTTTCAAAACATAGTTGATCAACAGCCATAAATGTATTAGGTAGATGGATGAGAGTGAAGACTAAAATGAAGTGATTTGATATAGCTAGAAAGGAATCAGAGATGATCTTAGACAAAGCAGTTTCAGTGAAGTAAAGGTACCGTGAACCAGATAACAGAAAGTTAAGAAGGGAATATGTGATTAAAAAAAAAAGACAATACTTTTGGTCTAGAAATTTAGCTGTGAAAAAACGGAGATAGGAATAGTAGTTGAAAGGAGCAGAAATAGTCAACCAAGGCCTACTTACTCACAAACCTCTTCCCACAGCAGTGACTGAAGTGATGAGCTATTGAGCAGCTATTTTTTCCTTCCTACCTACCCTCAATGAAATGACTGTCACTGTAGATTTCTTGTATAACAGGAACGGTTGACAGAGAGTGTATGCCCAACAGCCTTCCTTCATGTATCATGAGATTTTTTTCACCTATTTTAAGATCCCAAATGTGCAGACTTATTCTTTTGTTTCTCTCTACTGTATTCTATGTGACATCATGCTTGACACAGCAACACAAAATGTTTTCAGCAACCTCCAGAGTGAAGTGTTTTAGGTCGTTAGACAATAAATAAGTAAGTCCTGAGTATCTACAGGGCGCATGGACAGCTAGGTGGTAGAGTGGATAGAGTACCAGGCCTGAAGTCAGCAAGACTCATCTTCCTGAGTTAAGATCTGGCCTCAGACACTTATTATCTATGACCCTGGGTAAGTCACTTAACTGTATTTGCCTCAGTCTCCTTATTTGTAAGATGACTTGCAGAAGGAAGTAGCAAACTACTCCAGTATCTCTGCTAAGAAAATCCCAAATGGGGTCACAAGGAGTCAGACACAACTGAAAAAAAAAAACAAAAAACTCAACAACAACAACAACAAATCCACAGGGTGGAGAATTCCAATCATGAGTGGTTTTGACCTCCAGGAAATTTCAATAGGAGATCCTAACTTTTATCAACTGAACACATATAATACATTTTTAAAAATTTATCTATCTATCCATCTATCTATCTATGTATCTATCTATTTATCTATCTATCTATCTATCCATTGTGGGGGTTGGTATCTGGACTAGTGATTTTACTGGTATAGTGAACTCCAGGGAGGAGATTCTCTCTACCAATATGCCTTAGAGTGTTTGAAAGTAGCCTGGGGGGCACTGAAAGATTAAACAATTGGTTCAAATCATGCAGCCAGTACGTATCAGAGAGAGGCACTGAATCCAGGTCTTCCTGACTCTGAGACCAGCTATCTACTCTTTAGACAACACTGTCTCTAGACATCATGTCCTGAAAAGTCTTAGTGCAGCTTTACTAGACTTTCTGGATACCCTATATATGAAGGAAATGTGAATATCTATTGAAGAAGATAAGAGCACAAGATGAGGCAAAGTTTTGTAGGCGATGAATAAGTGTGTAAAGTATTAACAAGGGCTTGCTTCTTGCAGACAACGGGCCTTAAACCTAGATTAAAGAGACTGGTGGATTGTAGCAGTGGAAGGGAAGGGCTCTTTGGAGATGCCCTCCACATTTCAAAGAAATTTCTCCTCTAAATCAATAGGAGCTTTTCAGATTTTTTTTTTAACTTCTCCTCTTGGTTATTATAGTTTGTGGTACAGGAAGAGAGAGAAATGTAGGACAGACACCAAGAAAGAAAAATAGATGATGGGGGTAGGAAAAATAGAGCTGGAAACTGTAAGAGAGAAAGGGGGAGGGGGAAATAGTGAGAGAGTATAACACAGAGAGAACAAGACTAGAGAAGAGGATAATTAATTTACTCCTAAGCTAAACCCTCTAGGGATGTGCATTTCAAATGATACCATTTTATCCAATGTAACTACTGAAAATTCAAAGGCCCTTAGAGAATCCAAAAACTAAAGAAAGGACTTCTACATTAAATCCATACTATGGTTTCTAATAGTGATTAGCATATTGGTATATTTAAATTACACAGTGCTTTAAGGAGTGGCCAAATTCTCTTCCACATAGGGCTTTAATGTTTATAAAGCACTTTCCTCACAATCCTGTGAGGTAGCTGTATGCAATCATTATTTTACCTATACAGGTGGTAATTATTCTGTCCCTTACGGTTTTGTGTTTTGTTTTTTTGCTATTACCTTTACTCTTGATTGTATATAGGGACTACATTGTTGTCTTTCATCATTATTGGGGGCTTTTAAGGAAGAATTCTTATAAATTGTGATTTTTAAAAATGCAAAAGAATTTGAGACTAAGAAATTATGTAGTTTATCCAAGGTGATACGGGAATTAGTAGGTGTTAAGGTTAGGTTCTGAACCCCTATCTCCTGACTCCTGGTTCAGCCCTCCACTATGTCAATGCTAGATGTGATACATTCCTAGCTACTTCTCTATCATGTCTCTAAGATTCAGAAATCCATTCCATACTTAGTAATTCTTTGTGCTAGAAAATTAGGATGATTGCCATAGCCTGCCCAATATTCTCTTAGCTTCAAGTCTCACCCTACTCCAGTACATTGTTTATTCAGCTGTCAAATTAATCTTCACAAAGTACAAGTCTGACCATATCACTCTCGCTTACTCAAAAAACTCCAGTGACTCCCTATCACCTCTAGCATCAAACACATTATCTTCTGTTTGACTTTTAAAGCCCTTCATAACTTGGCCCCTTCCTACTTTTGCAGTCTTCTTATACTTCTCTTCTCTCTATGTGGTCTCCATCCACTCTTCCATTTCCCAACTCCAAGTCCCAACACCCCACCCCACAGAGTTTGTCCTTTATGCCCAAAATTCCCTCCCTCATCCTGCTTCATAGCTTCCTTGATTTTCTTTAAGTCTTGACTAAAGTCCCAACTTCTTCAAAAAGCTTTTCTCCATCCTCCTTAATGTTACTGTTTTCCTTCTGAGACTACCCTTAATTTACCTGTATAGATCTTTTTGTACAGAATTATATTTTCTCCCTCATTGTTCTGTGAGCTCCTTGAGAGCAGACACTGGCTTTTTTTTTTTTTTTTTGGTCTTTCTTTTTGTCCCCAGAACTTAACAGAGTTTCTGGCGAGTAGTAGGCACTTAATAAATGCTAGTGACTCCCAAAAAAAAAAATAGGTATCTTTCAGCTAAACATTCCTCCAAAGTTGGCTCTCACTTAGAGGAAGTTAGGAAGTTTTCATTAATTAATTAAAAATTTTAATTAAAAGTTATATTTTATTGCTACCATTTACTAATCTAGTCTGCTAACGAGATTGTAAACGTAAGCAATTTTATGACTGACTGCATACATACATATATACACATAATAGAGATTTATAGATATACATATTCATATCTATCTATATAGCAATAATCAAACTGATATGAGATCGCATTGATTTGGAAGTCCTCTCCAATGATGCATATTGTAACTCTTCCACATTTTCTCAAATATGAAATTCTGTACATTTCTTCCCTTAAATTAATAAGAAAGACCTCATTCAATGTGCTGGATATATAGAATCAAAGAATATAACATCTGTAACACTGGCATAATTAAAAGTTGGACAAGTATTCAGAAGACTGGGCTCAAATTCCAGATCTAACCATATGCAAATCTTTATCTGAACTGACTTTCTACTAGACCAAAAGCTATAAAAAGGATTGTCAATCATTCATATACACACATATATTTATATAGGGAGGTAGGATGGACATATATACAAACCAACATATGTGTGTATGTGTGTTCGTGTGTGTATAAGATACTAAAGACTTGACCAATGATTTCACTTGTATAGAGTACTCCCCTGGGGGAAGAAATTTCCTCTTTTAATGCAAGTTGGTACCTTTTCTGCGCCTTAAAAATTCATGGAGTCGCCTACACCACTAAGAAGTGAAAGGACTTGTTCATAATCACACAGCCAATACTTAGCAGGGGGAGATGTGAATCTAGGTTGTCTTGGTTTTAAAAACCTTATTTCTACATCTACATTGATATTGATAGCGATGCTGATATAGAGTTACAGAGAAAGAGCTAGAGGTAGGTAGGTAGGTAGATAGACAGACAGACAGACAGACAGATACCAATGTTTCATAATCTTTGACCCTATTGGTCTAGCGTAGAGACAGTTCAGATGAGACTTCCAGGTAGCTCAAGATTCATAGATTAGGAAATGTAAGATCCTAGAGTGCACAGTATGAAATGAGCTAGTGGTTCCAAAAGAACCATAGAACCTCAGACATGGAAAGGAGCTCAAAAACCTTTTAGTCTAACACATACTCGAATAAGAATTCTCTCTACCACCTACCTAAGTGGTAACTCCAACTGTTACATGTCATCCTCTTAAGAGAACAATATTTTTCCCCAGCAGTCCATTCCACTTTGGGCAATTCAAAATTGTTAGGTAGTTTCCCTTAAATCAAGCTGAAATTTTCATTGCCACAACTTTCCTTTTCATTCCTTCTCAATCGGTCCTTTGGGACCAAGCTTAATTCATCTCCTCCTGAGGTGTTACTAGGGTAGAGTGACTCAGTCCTTTCTCAGGACACTGACAAGACTTGTAGGCTTTCAACAGCATAGAAACACCTGAATAGCACTCAGGTAACCAAAATGCTTAAGATGTCAGCTTCTATGTCCTTCCTACCCCCAATGGCTATACTTCAAATCAACTTCTTCCCTGGTGTGAGGGCAGCAATCTTATCCCTTCCAAGGGTTTCTTCCCTCTTCCTCTTCAGCTGAACTAGAGACATATTTTAAATCACTTCTTTTTAACAGCTACGATAGCTATGCTGTATGTTGAATAGGGTCAGGAAGACCTGAATTTGAATCCTGACTCATATACTTTACTAGATATGTGAACCTGGGCAAGTCATTAACTCTGCCTCAGTATTCACACCTGTAAAATAGTAATGACACTAGCACCTATTTTTACAGGATTGTTGTGGGGAATCAGATGAGATGATATATGCAAAGTGCTTTTAAAAACATTAAAGCAGTCTATAAAGATTAACTATAAAAATCCTTTTCATTATTATTATACTTAGATCTTGTATAATAATGATAACAATAATTTTTATTACCATTATTATTATTGTTATAATCAGCCCTTATATGATAATTAGGCCCCACATACTTAGGGAATAGTCTGGCCTTGTCTCCTGTTGTAGTTCAGGCCCAGGCTGCCTGGGTGTTGGGTCAGTCCAAGCATGCCTAGATGCTGGTCTGGCCTGGTTTCCTGACTCTGAAGGGGAGGAGGCCCAAGGATTACCTGGTTTGGGCCAGTCTCCCTCAGGCCTGCTTTGGGCTTGTTTTCCACCCATCCTGTTCTTTTGTTAGTTGTTCTCAGTTGTTGGTTACTTCATTATCCTATTTGGGATTTTCTTGGCAAAGATACTGCAGTAGTTTGCCATTTCCTTCTCTAGTTCATTTTACAGATGAGGAAACTGAGGAAAAAAGGTCAAGTGACATGCCCAAGGTCTGAGACCAGATTTGAGCTCAGGAAGATGAGTCTTCCTCTCTGAAGGCCTAGCACTCCATCCACTTTGCCACCTACCTGTATAACATATATAGTTCTATTATTGTTATTAATACTTAATAAAAATTATTATCATTAAAGGGTAACTACTAGCTTCAGATTTAACCTCCTACTCCTTGACTTCAGCTACTCCTCTATCAGGAGGCAGATAGCATGCCTCATCATCAGTTGTCTGCGGCCATGGTTGGTAATTACATTTATCAGATTTTCTGAGTCTTTCCAATTTATTTTCCTTTTATTATTGTTGTTTCATTACATTAATGGAATGAATGTTGTTTGAACTATGAACTGGTCCAGCCATTCCTATAAGTAATTTGGAACTATCCCCTAGAAATTATTAAACTCTTATCTAAACTTCTTCGACCCTGTGATACCAATATTGGGTTTATATCCCAAAGAGATAAAAGAAAGTAGTAAAGGACCCATGTGTGTAAAAATATTTCTGATTTTGTGATGGCAAACTGAGAGGGTGCCTATCAATTGGGGAATTGCTAAACAAGTTATGGTACGTGAATGTGATAGAACACTATTGTGCTCTAAAAAATGATGAAAGGACTGTTTTCAGAGAAACCCAGGAAGATTAGTTTGAACTGATGCAGAGTGAAGTTACTACAATCAGGAGAAAAATAAATTATTCAATAACAAGAATATTATAAAGAAAGACAAACAATTTTGAAGGACAGAAGAACTCTGGCCAATTGTAGTTCTAGAGTATTCATAATCAAACATCTTCTCCACCTCCTGAAAGAGCAGTGATGGACTCAGGGTGCAGACTGAGACAAGTTTTTCCTGGACATGACCAATGAGGGAATTTGTTTTGTTTGGTTATGTGTATTTGCAATAGTGGGCTTATTTTTCTTTATTTCTCAATTGGGGGTTAATGGAGCTGAGAGGGAGAGAAGGCAGATTTTTATTGATTGAAAGAACAAAAATTGAATTTCAAAAGAAAGAAAAATATTAAAAAAAACTGTATTTTCTATATGAAATGTTCTCCTGATTCTGTTTACTTTGCTCTCTCTGAGTTTATATACATCTTACGGGCTATGTCCCTTTGGTCATCTCAATGACTAGCACAATAATATTCATTAGTTCATATCCCATAACTCAATTAGCCATTACCTAAATGAAAACCCTTTGTTTCTCGTTATTAGGTATAACCTAAAATATTTTTCTACATATGAGTCTTTTCCCTCTGTTTTATTTCTTTTAAGTCAGTATAGACCCAGTAGTGATAAAAAAGTATACATAAGTAGTGACTCGTGGGCATGAATTAATTCTTTCAGTTGGCCTTATCCTACTAGATATAGGGTGTTCTGTTTTACTATCTACATAGTAGCTCTCTGATGGTATTGTGTTCTTAGTCTTACCAAGTATCCTTCATGGAACTGCCTGTAATGCTAACTGGGTCTAGGCTAAGCATCTACTGTGTTAATAACTCACAGGTAATAAGAGATAAGAAGGAAGTGGTGGGTTGTTCTAGGAAAAATGGTTCAGTTATCACAAGGTAACAAACAATAAATAGGAGGCTTAGGTAAGAGGCATATTTAAGATCTAGATTCTAAAAATATGAGTTAGTAATGTGGCAATATTGATCAGGAACCCACAAAACTGGATGTCCAAAGATGGTTGAGCTACATTAGAATACATACAATTGGCATATTTCCAATTTGACTCATTGAGTACAATGACCATTCTAATAACCTTTTCAGCCCAGCATCTGGACCACACTCACTCCATTATACTACTTTGATCTTCTGAAGGAGCTTCAGGTCCCTATTACTGCTTGGGAAATAGCTCTATTTATATGGTGAGAAACACTGCCTGTCCTCAAATACCCACCTTCTGCTCTATGAGGGTACTTGAAATTTCTATCAATAATATTATCAGTACTGTGGGTTAAGATATTTTCTCCAGAATTACCCTAGCCAAAACACGAATATGTTATCTGGGAAAGGTGATCCATGGAACAGTTTGGTAGGTTCTCTAGGAATTATAACATAGCATAGATCATCATGACTCAGGGAAAAATAGATAAAATCTCAAGGGACCTTGAATCCCACTGAGGAAGGCATAACAGTGTAGGATATCTAAGTGGGGGTGCCAGGTAGTCCAGGGATCAGTTGTACATATTATGTAATTACGAAAAAAAAAGTAGAATGCCCACTCAATAATTTTTTCTATTTCCAGCTGGTTTTCCTGTTCCTTTTGTTTCATCTTCCAGAATTGTGCCCAATCACTAAAATTAATATGTTCACAGAACCAAGAAGATATTCTGGTTTAGTCATCTATAAAATGAAGAGGTTGTATTAAATGACCTCTAATATCCTATCCAGTTTTAAGTACTAACTAAATTTAACATGGTTAGCCTCTGCTTCCAATTTCCACGTTGCCTTGTTGTTGTTGTGATTGTTATTGTTTAAGTAATAATGTGGAATAAAAAAGGCAGTGTGGGCTGGAACAACTCTAGACTGGGAATCAGGAAAACAAAAACAAGAGCAAAAAAAACAAAGCTGAGTTCTAACTGACATCAAACAAGTCACTTAAATTTACTGGGACTGTGTTTGCTCATTTGTAAAATGAGTAGGTTGGACCAGATGACAAAGTCTTTTCCAGATATAACATTCTATGCTTTCATGAATATATGCCACAGAAGGATACTGCTTCTCTCTTAGCTCTAGAAACAAGAAGAGGTGATATTGTCTAGTGGGAGTGGGTCCAATACATACATTGAAGGCTAATGAAAATGTGTGTTGGGTTGAACATGTATTGACCCTCTGTGCCAACCTGGTGAAAACTCCATTTAAGAGCCCTGCCTTGGAGCACATTTGAGCTTGTTTTGTGAAGAAATTCTCTCTGAACCTTTCTGCATGCTTCAGGAAGGTGTTAAGGACCTGGCACCTTGTTCATTTGATAAATATAGAAGTTGAGAAGAAAGGTACAGGGCCTGGAATTGTCATCTGCCTTGTTTGCAATGGAATTGAATAAATGGAGCAGTTATATAAACTGTCCTCAAAACCAACAGTAATATGGAAATGCATGAAAAAGTGAAGAATCCATGGTTTCATGTCTAGTCTGGCACTGTCAGTGGGTATTTGCTGAGAGGCCAATCAGAAAATCACTATAGTCAAACAGACCTCTTCTCAGTACATCATTGCCATGGGGAAGTGTGGCAACACACCCCTTAAAGATGGACAGTTGTCAAATGTTCAACAACTTCTCCCCTGAGCCCCAGTTTTCTTATCAGTAAAATCAGGAGATCAGATTCGGTCACCTCCTTCTAACTGTAAATCCTATTCCCCCTATAAAATTATAAATCTATCAATTTATATAATGCATTAGAGATCATCCTTACCCTCCTAATTTGTTTTTTTTTGTTTGTTTGTTTTTTTGTTTTTTAGTGAGGCAATTGGGGTTAAGTGACTTGTCCAAGATCACACAGCTAGTACTTGTCAAGTGTTTGGTCTGAGGCCAGATTTGAACTGAGGTCCTCCTGACTTCAGGGACAGTGCTCTATCCACTGAGCCACCTAGCCGCCCCTACCCTCCTAATTTGGGTGCCTTACACAAGCTTTCAAACCCTGAGGTTCAGAAAGATTCTTCTCATTCTTTTAAAGCTTCTAATGAACTTTTATGATGTCTCATATAGTTTTTGTTTTGGGTTTTTTTTTTAACAGTGAGAACAAGTAAATGGAGGGTCTATAAAATATGAAATGAACTCCTTATCCTAGCTTCAGACTAGTGACTGGTAGTCAATAAACATTTTTAAGCACCTATTATGTACCAGACATGGTGCTAAGCACTGGACAGACAAAAAAAAGTAAAAGACAGTCCATGCCCTTAAGGAGTTCACGATCTTCTGGGGGAGACAACATGGAAACAACCATGTACTAACAAGCTATATACAAAATGACTGGGAAACAATCAATATGGGGAAAATACAAGAATAATGAGGGATTAGGCCAGACTTCCTCTAGAGAACAGGAAACAGCTGGGATCTGAAGGAAGCCAGGAGGCAGAGATGAGGAAGGAGAGTATTCCAGGCATGAGGAAAATCCAGTGAAAATACCTGGCGTCAGGAGATGGAGTTTCTGTTTGAGGAATAGCAAGGAGGCCAGAGACATTGGATTAATGAGAATGAGTGTGTGGGAGTAGCAGGGGGCTAGATGGGACTGTAAGATGTAAGAAAATTGGAAAAATGGTGGAGAGGGGCAAGTTATAACGGACTTTAAATGCCAACTAATTTTATATTTGATCTTGGAGGTGATAGGGAGTCATCAGAGTATAGTGAGTAGGTGAGTGACATGGTCAGACCTGTGCACTTTAGGATAATCACTGGCGACTATGTGGAGGATATACTAGACCCATGAGAGATCTGGGGCAGGCATTGCACCCCTACAATCATCACTGCCATCACTTTGCACTAGCCTTTCAAAAAAGTATCCATCACAAAGTTTGTAGCTTCCTATTTACTAGGATCCCTTATCTTCAAATGAAAAAGTTGGAAGACGGAAAAACCAGAGCTGAGCACACAGCCAGTTGGTGACCAGAGGTTGCCCCAATCCCTGCTCCACTGACCACAACTCTGACTCCTTACAAATCCAGCATTAACTAAAGAGTTATTTCCTAATAGGGATTTCAGTCTAGTGGCTTTGCAATAAGAGGGCTTTAGCTAAAACATGAAATCATGTCCACATTTATAGCTTCTGGGGGAAGTTTATGCCACAGCCAATTTCCCTCGGTGGGTTAGAAATCACCCCCAAACAAGGAGCTCCTGATGGAAACACTGTCAGACAGAAACTGGAATAGCATGAGCCCAGCCTGCAACAATCAGCTTAATGGGATGGATTATGTGCTCCGATTGGCTAGCAAGCAAACATTAATGACCAGTTAGCAACTGTGTTCAGGTCAATTAATTTATATTTGTATTTTGCAAACTAAAAGTTGCCCTGTTAGATTATTGATTCTTTGTCCCTCTATTCAATTTGTTTTTAATTGCACCATTGCAGGGCCAAGCCTTCCCTCCTGGAAAGCCAGCAATAAATCTGCCTGCCGTCTCAACAATCAACAATAAATGTGTCTCTTCATGTCATTATTAATATGTCTTCCTGATTGGTTCATTACCACAGTTAACGGTTTATAAGAGCTGGGATGGCACAGTGCCAAGAGGATTCCTCTCCCAAGGGCTGTTTTGTCGTGATGGGATTGATGGTTTCAGGCATGTGTGCATAAAGGGGCTTGGGATTTAATTTAATATAACTGGAATGTGAGCTACCTAATCCTCTTCCTATCATAAACAGCTTTATATGAAGATGATATTGGATTAAAGGTAGCCTCCTTTTTCTTTTCCCTCCTCTTGCTTTTATTCTCCTCTTTTTCTCTCTCTTTCTTCTCCATTACTGCTCAAATTCAGCCAGTCAGATTTTCCCAAATGAAATAAAGGTGATTAGGGGTGAGGTGGTTGCAGGGTAAATGGTCTGTGTGTCCCTGTGACTTTGATTATTGGGCCCATTAGTTGAGAGTGGAGGGGAGTTGCCTGCCATTTGTGCCAAATGGTGATTAAAAAGGATGTAGCTCCTATTCTTAGAACATCCCCTAAATTGAGGTCAATACCAAAAAAAAAAAAAAAAAAAGACAAAGAGAGCCTCGATTTGGAAATAGTGATCATCATTAATTGCATTGTTGTTATTGGTGCCATCAGTCATTTGAATTTTTCAGGAGGAAGGTAAAGATTTTAAAAGGATTTTTATTGGTTGACAGGAGAGATCTTATGTGTCCCAGAAATGCCAACTGAGAAATCAAAATGGAGCTAAGAGTGCTAAAAAAAACCTCTTGGCAGTCCAGAATCTAATGACAGAGCAGAACTTTAGCCATTTTCAATGGGCAAGTTTCTGGAGGATAAGGAATTTACTTTTCTGGAGACCCCTAGCTAACAGGTGTTTTTTTTGTTTGTTTGTTTGGTTGGTTGGTTTTTTATTTGTTTGTTTTGGTTTTGTTCATTCAGTATATAGATTTTTATACTTAATTTACTGTTAACAATCACTACTGCTTACCTTGGCACATAGGTCCCTAAAGACAATGAAATTGTGCTTGTCAAGGGAGAGAAAGGGAGTGATTTTGATGCTTTATGTTACTCTTGGGAAGCTTCTGAACTGCCCAGAGAAAGGCTAGGAATAGTGGTGGGATTCAGGGGCCCAGAACTAGAGAAGAGTTAGTGAGAAAGAAGGTGTCAAGGGAAGTATATGTGAAAAGAAATTGATGATGAGTGAAGAGGGAGATAGAGATAAAAATGAGAAATGGGATTGAAAACTAAAGGAAACAGAAAAATAGGGTGGGTGGTCAAAAAAAAAAAAGGAAAAAAAGAGACAATTGAAGCACAGCCCTGGGCTGTGGTATTTTGAGAAAAACCTCCCTTGTTGGAAGCTACCTTGGGTGTAAGAAAAGAAAGTGGACCTATCTTAGCAGGAAGGGGCTCTGGCTTCTGAGGCTCATTATTTCTGTATTTCCTTCACAAGCGCAACTTGCTTCTTTGCTCTGAGGACACTAAGCTCCCTACTCAAATGACACAAACCTCACTTAAGGGCCTTGATACTGGAGTCGTTCTCACTGCTTCTGTTTTAGCTCTTTCATCATTTTCTGTGAGAAGCTGTAACTAGTTGAAACAGTCACATGTGTGAGGCTATGTCACATCTGTGTAGCACAGTGTTGGTGAGCAAATTGACTCAGATGAAATAAAGACCATTCAGCCTTCTGGTTAGATTACCTTCCTTAAGTGTATTCCCGCTCCAACCTCCACTTAGCTGTCAAATTAATCTTCATAAAGCACAGACTTGATCATATTACTCACTGTCTACTCCTATATTTGATAAACATCAGTTTATCACCTCCAGAATCAAGTATAAAATCCTCTTTCTGGCATTCAAAGGCCTTCACAACCTTTCACAACCCCTCTTAATTTTGCAGTCTTCTTACACCTGACTCTATTACCACCCTACCCCACACGTTTTCACTGATCCAACGACTCTGGCATCCTTGCTTTTCCTCAAACGAGAAACCCCATCTCCTGACTCGTACCATTTGTACTGACTGTCCGTCATGCCTGGAATTCTCTCCTTCCTCATTTCTACCTCCTGGCTTCCTTAAAGTCCCAGCTAAAATCCCACCTTCTATAAGAAACCTTTCCCCATCCCCCATAATGCCAGTGTCTTCCTTCTATTGCTTCTCTTTATTATATCCTGTATACATCTTATTTGTAATTAGATGTTTTCATGTTGTCTGCTTCATTAGACTGTGAGCTCCTTGAGAACAAAGACTGTCCTTGCCTTTCTTTGTATCACCTCAGCTTATCACAGCCCCCTGTTCTTCAGCTATTTCAGTGATTTCCAACTCTTCATGACCTCATCTGGGGTTTTCTTGACAAAGATACTGGAATGGTTTGCCATCTCCTTCTCGAGATCATTTTACAGATGAAGAAAATAAGGCAAACAGGGTTAAGTGACTTGCCCAGAGTCAGAAAGCTAGTAAGTGCCTGAGGCCAAATTTGAACTCGTAAGAATATCATCTTGATTCCAAGTCCAGTGCTCTATCCACTGCACCACCTAGCTGCCCTCCCTCATACATAGTAGACACTTAATAAATTCTTATCGATTGTGTAATATGTAAAAAGTTCAAGAGACATAGTTTCTGGGTAATTAATATTTTTATTAACAAAGCTAGAATATTATTAATAAAAGGATGATCATTTGGCCATCTCCCTTAGACCAAAGACTTCTCATAGAACCTACTCAATGCTTGGAAGAGTAGAAGTTCCTGAGGGTGGAAATCATCTCTCATTGGTTAACAACTGGTTAACTGGTTAACAATGAGAAAATGAATATTATAATGAGAGGTGGGCCTATTCTAATGAGGGTCTGGGGTAGCTGACCTTGAGCACTCAGTTTTGGTCAAAGAAAATTATCTATATCTATATCACTTATCTGACAAAAGGGAAAATCCACATTTTCCCAGATCTGTTTGAGTAAAACATAATGTGTGGGAATCCATCAATTCACCTAAATAAGATGGTTGAGGTGGGGTAAATTTTTGGTAGATGTCAGTAATGTCCTTTAAAGGCTGGGCTGTAAATGAGGAAATAGAACAGGGAAAAAGCCTGGATCTTCCCAATAATTGGTTATCAAGAATCACTTCTCTCGACTTACACCCTTGGAAAGCATTGGATTGAGAGTCATAACAGTTCTATTTCATTCAGCTACTTACTTGGGCAAGACTCTGAGCTTCTCTGGGCCTCAGTTTCTTCGTCTCTAAAATGAGGGAATTAGACTAGATGAACTTTGAGGTCCTTTCCAGCTCTAAATCCATATGATTTTACATTGGGTTGTACAGGAGTTCACAACACTCTTTCTGGGCAGATAATATTTAAACAAAATGATTGGCATATGAATTAGGCTCCTGGCTCCATCCCTGGGATATCTGGCCCGCTTCCTTTAAAGTACTATATAGAGCCACTATTTAGATATTTTGAACCAATGCTCAGCCTAATATGATCCTGACATAATAAAGCAATGCAGGTATTTCCTAAGAACATTTTGATAACCTATTATTGAGATTTTTTTCCTCTTTAACCTTGTTTATATTAAACACTGTACCACCTTCTGAAATTGTGTAAGCATATAATGTATCTCCTTTTCCTAAGAGTTGCGCTGGTGCATGCATGTCACATTTATCATCATGTTTTGCACGTTTTGTTTCTATTATCATAATCAAAGACTCAGAATTATAGAATCTCAGAAATGGAGAGGACCTTGGAGGTTGGCTCCTCAAACTCCTACATCATTAGTATTGTTGATATGACTCTTCTGCAGTCTCATGTCCAAATAGTACCTCTGATGGTAAATGTCATTATAAATGATAGAAGAGAATTTATGAGCTGGGGAGAGTAGGATAGACACAATGGAAAAATAGTTGTCATTGATTCATCATCAGTGCTTTCTGAGAAATTTGCATTTTCCTTTAGGAGCTCAGTCTTTGTATGAAGAAGCCACTGAATGCAAAACTTCAATGTGAGGTGCAATGACTCCCAACACAGCAGGATTTCTTTATGTCTGATTCATCCCCTCCTCTTGCCTGCACATCTGTGCAAATATGGGCCTCTGCTCGAGTACAAACAAATGAACTGTATCTGCTCTCTATACATCTCCAAGCACCCTGCATAACTATTCCTTAAATGTAGCATATTAAACAATGAGCCTTGAGTCCTGGTCAGTCAAAGGGCTAGAATATAATAACAGTCGGAGGAAGCCAAGTAGGTACTTCAAGAATAAGCTTTAAAGACCTTGGTTCCAAAACAGCAGGTTAGAGAGTGGGGAGGATTTGGGGACAACAAGAAAATCAAAGTTCTTTTAAAAAAAATTATCACATGTAGCGGCACAATGTCCCCACAGTGGGAAACAAAGTGGAAAACACACCAAATCAATCACCTTAAAAATAAGGCTTAAAATCTTCTACTGTATAAGATGTAGGTGGGGAGGGAAGAATAGGTCCAACAGCTTGAAAATGTTTTATTAAACTGTGCACTGACTGTTACAGCACATAGAGGAAAAAGCAATTAAGGTCAGACCATTAAAAAGAAGCCCAAGGATAGCTCTGAGAAAGACCAGGGGGCAATCAGCAGGAGCTTGGACAACTTTCAAAGCAAACTTACTTTGAAAGAGTGCCGAGCAGGAGGTGGAAGCTTCTCACCACCTGACAGCTGCCCCATACCCTTCACTGAGGGGCCGAGTAAAAGGGAGGGGAACTGCACCTCTCTCCTGTGCCCAGCACAGGGTTGGATGCCCCTCACTTCTGCTTTCAGTCAGTCTTGGTATCCCTCCTTTGCTTTAAGTAGCTATAATGATCAATGTATCACAGAGTCTCAAGTTCAAAGTAATTTAGGAGTCCTGGAGTAAGACATCTGTTTCTCAGGGCAGTGAACGGGTGCAAGTTATAGGGGTGAAGATGGACTACAAGTCTCATCCCTTCTAGGCCAAGAAGCCCAGAGACAAGATTAGGAGACAGGTTAAAACCTAAGCAGGATGAACTCTGACTCTGTCTTTTCTCAGGGATCTATAATGAATAAGGCTGGCACAGGGCCTAGGATGGGTAGGTATTGTTGGTAACTTTCAGGTCTCTTTCTGGCTGAATATAAAATGGCTGGTGTCCAAATGTCTTGTTAGTGCTCAGGCCCATCCTTTCTGGCAACCACTCTGAATTTAGGGCCTCACTTAAATGAGAGGTGGGGACTGTTCTACACATGACTAATTCCTTAATAATGGACCCACCTCTACAGAAGGAGCATTTACATTTCCTTCCTCTGGCCTATCTTCCCAGTTGCCAAGGCTGTTTCCCTTTTCCTGGATTCCTTCTTAATTCCTCCACAGAGCAAAGAATATTCAGTTTTTCCAATAGCAAAGGACTCTTTGGAAAGGCCTGAGGGCCAGGCCACCTTTGCCTACATTTGCATACATTTACATTTATTTGGCCTGCAAATACAATGGTTATGTAATACTCTATAGTTAGCACTTTAAGGATTGTGTTTCAATCTCCAATTTTTAGCTTCCTAGAAGAAGGACTAGGTGGAGGGTAGGGAAGTCTGTAACGGGCAAGCAGTTGTGGGGGAAGGTGGAATGTGGGGGAGGGGGGGAAAGGGACAACTGTTTTTTAATCAGGCTACTAGAAAACTGTGAGTTATATTTTGTGAATATGAATGAGTAATGAATGGGGTAACTAAGTACCATTGGGACCAGCCTTTGGCATTAAAGTTATCCAGCCAAATTCCTGCCTCACTCTTTCAAATACACATGGCTGGTACCTTGTTCATCATTAGGTTTATATGCGCAAGACCCCTTTAGTTCCCCTCCAGGTATCTGTACCCAATTTGTTTTCATATCTACTCAGAGTCTTGCTCTGAGCATCCATTTTCTCCCATCTTTGAATTTCCCTAGACTAGCCAAAATTAATGACATGACATAAACGTTGTGGGACAATTTACGTTAACTGGAAACTGTTGGATAAAAATGAGGAAAATACAACAAACAGCAAATATTCTCAGTATTGATTCGATGTACTACAGTAGAAAGAACTGAAGGACCTGAGTACAAATCTGTCCTGTTGCTTATTAACCATGTGACCTTGGAGAAGTCAGCTAACATCTCTAGTCCTCAGTTCCTCTTGTATGAAATGAATGTGTTGGATTTGATGATTTCTAAAGTCTTCCAGGTACCATGATCCATGTCCCTCCAAACCTAAAGGGAGGCAGAGTTATAGGTCTCACTCAGTCCTGTTCTGCATCAGTGTAATTAGTCAAGCATCCCATATAGAGGAACAGAAAGCAGTGAGGAAGTATGGCCCCATCCAATAACCATGACATGGCCTATTGCTTCATGTTTAGCCTGGATTTCTATAGTCTTTTGCCACTGGGCTGGTGAGTCTTCTGGATGCTGCAGACATTGCTCATGGCATACCTAGGAATGGGCAAGGTCTCAAAAGACTGATAGAAGGTGAACTCCAATTTCATAATCTGGCATAGGGAAATAAAGGTAAAAGCTTTAGCCTCAAATGTAGCAATGTCAAGAAAGGAGAGGAAACTGGAAATTGAGAGGATGCCCATCAATTGGGGAATGGCTGAGCAAGTTATGGTATATGAATGTAATGGAATACTATTATGCTATAAGAAATGATGAACAGGTTGACTTTAGAAAAAAACTGGAAAGACTTGTATGGTCTGATGCTGAGTGAAGTGAGCAGAACCAAGAGAACATTGTACACAAAACAGCCCATGTTGTACGATGACTAATATTGATAGACTTAACCCTTCTCAGCAGTACAAGGCTCTAAAACATCTCCAAAGGCCTCATGATGGAAAATGCTATCCACATCCAAAGAAAGAATTATGGAATTTGAATGCAGAACGCAGCATACTATTTGCTGTTTTTTTTTTCTCTTCTGTTGAGTTTTGTTTCCTCTTTCTGGTGGTTCCTCCTATTGGTTCTAATTCCTACTTATAACATCACTAATGTGAAAATATGTTTAATAGGAATGTATATGTATAGCCTATATCAGATTGTGCTCCGTCTTGGGGAGGGTGGTGGGAAGGAAGGGGGAGAAAAATTTTAAACTCAAAAGCATATGGAAGTGATTGCTGATAAATCAAAATAAATTAATTTAAAAAAAGATATGATAACCTAGTAATAAAAAAGTTCAAATGCATTATGAAAAAAAAAGAACCAAGGGAGAGGAAAAACTGTCTCAGTGTCCACAAACTCCAGTGGGCAGGAAGAGACTCAGTAAAAGGTGGGGCAGGTATAGATAATTATTTCCCCTCTTCCCTAGCCAGCTCTTTCTTTTACTTCTTTCTTCTCTTTCATTTCTCTACCATAAACTCATGTTAAAATGCAAAGGAGGAGGAAAAGGTGAAGGTTAAAGAGGCCATCCTTCTTTCCCTCTTTCCTTCTCCCTTTCCTTCCTCCCCCCTTCCCTTCCTTCTGTCTTCTCCCTTCCTCCTTCTTTCTTCTCTTCTTTCCCTTCTTCCTTACTTTTTTTCTTTCTCCTTTTTCCCTCCCTCCCTCCTTCCTTCCTTCCTTTCTTCTTTTCTTCCTTTATTTCCCTTAATCTCTCAGGAGTTTCTAGGATAGCATTTCTCATGTTACAGCAACAACTCACTAGCTTCTTGCCTGGGACTGCACCTCAATAACCTTTTTTTCTCTCTGGCGAACTGTCTTGGGAAAGTGAGAAATCTGGAATGATAAGTGTTTTTCATACGGCGGTTATTAAGGGAATGACACGATCCAGATTTTCTGGGACAGCAAGCATTCCAAAGTTGATTGGCTGTTATATCAAAGATAAGAATTGTGAAAAATCCTTTGTCAGAGTACGTGTTACAATTTACAGTTTAGACAACATGGTCAGGGTGACTCTTGTAGAGCTGCTTCTAGTGTTACCTGTGTTGGTTACTAGCCCATTTTGATTTTATCTGGATAACTGAGAATGAATAAAGCAGGCTATTAAATCCAGGAGCCACAAAATAGAAGGCAATATGTTTTAATAGTAACAGTACCTGATGAGAGATCAAGAGACTTAGGTTGGACCCAGGCACAGAGTCACACAACCAGTATCCAATGAAGAATCTCCTTATAATATCCCTGAAAAGTGGTCGTGGAGCCTTTACTTATGAGCGGTCAGGTGGCCAGGCCTGGAGTCAGGAAGATCTGAATTCAAATCTGGCCTCAGACAATGACTATATGCAACCCTGAGCAACTCACTTTACCCTGTTTGCTTCAGTTTCCTCGTCTGTAAAATAAGCTGGAGAAGGAAATGGCAAACCACTCCAGTATCTTGGCCAAGAAAATCCCAAATGGGGTCACAAAGCATCAGATACAACTGAAACTACTGAACAACAGCAACAACAAAGACTTTCATTAAAGGATACTCCACTACCTGAGATAACCCATTGATTCCACTTTTGGAAATCTCTAATTGATAGGAAATTTCTTGTGTCAATCTTCTATCTGCCTCTCTACAATGTGCATCCTTTGTTTCAAATTCTGACCTCTGAGACCAAGTGAAAGGGTCTTAATTTCTCTTCCATATGTCAGCCCTTCAAATACATTGGTTTCAAGGCCCTTTACCTTCTGGTTACCCTTCTCTGGATAATCTCTATTTTATCAATGCCCTACCAAAATGCCATTCCTTTATATGTTATCCAATCAGAGTGGAGTTAAGTGAGACTATCATTTTGTTGTTGTTGTTCTGGGCACTCTGCTTTTTGTTATATAACCTAATACTGAATGAGCTTTTTTTAGTTGCCAGGGTATCCTAGTCACTGTCATTGAACTTACAATCCAATAAAACCTATAGATATTTACAATTAAAATGTTATTTAGTCATTCTCCTCCTGAATTGTAATTGTGAAGCTGATTTACTGAATCCATGTGTAAGACACCCATTTATCTCTATAAAAATTTTTCATATTGTATTTGTACTGATGCTCTGCTCCAGGCTTGGCAAAATATAGTCCACTGGCCAAATCCAGTCCATTAATCATTTTTGTATGGCCCAAAAGCTAAGACTGGTTTTTACATTTTTGGTGTTGGCTCTCGAGTCATAATTTGCCACCACCTAATTGAGTCTGCCGAGTTATTTTTAAAACTTGCCTCTATCATTCAGTGTATCAGCTGTCCCTCTCAACTCTTACAAGATCATTTGTAATTTTAAAAGCATAAATATGCCTTTATACAAGTCACTGATGAAAATGTTCAAAAGTACAATGATAAGGGTAGATCCTAGTGTATGTTAGTAGAGGCTTCTTTTGGAGTAGATAGCAAATAAACCATTAGAAGTGTCATCTAAGCCATATTTATCCAACTTTTCCACAAAATTAGCATGAGTGTTTTTGTTAAAAGTTTTATAAAAATTTAAAGAATTTTATATTAAAATATATTATCATTAATTATTAATTTATGTATTCAATTAATTTGATAAACAATATTTTAATTAATAATTTAATATTAAAACTATATCAAAATTTTCTTCTGAACTGCTTGTTTAATAATTGTGTCAAAAAAGAAAATAAATTAAAATTAATAAAATTAATGACTTACTCTTGATGAAGACATAATTGTGCTCTGTGATTACCACTTTGGTTTTGAAATATTCACCAACTTTGACTTAAAATATCTGGGAGAATTTTAACATTTACCCAAGTCTAACTCACTGGCCTGTAGTTTATAGTTTATAATTTAATTAAACTCTTCTATTCCTTTTTTTTAACCTATCTAGTTTGTTGTTGTTTTTATTCTTTAGCTCTACAAAATCTTTATCGTTTTCTATGTTCTCTTGTTCTTTTTAAAAATATAGTTCTTTAAATGCTCTTCCTTAAGTAAGAAGTTCTTCACCTGGGATACTGTATATTCAGAATTATTTGTTTCCTTTGTAACTCTTCAGATCTTATTTTTTGTATATAAAAACATTATTCTGAGACACAGACTACAGGTTTAATCAGACTGTCAGGATGTCTATGATACATAAAGGTTAAAATCCCTACCTTAAGAAAAGTTTTATTGACACTATTTTTTTTAAATATCACTGATAGTTTCCAGTGATCCTCCTCACACATATGCATACATACAAAATAAAAGCTTCCTCCCTTATAACAAATAAGCACATTCAAGCAAAACAAATCCATGCATTTCCACAATTTTAAAGACCCATGAAAACTGCTGGGCAACCAGAAGTTCATTCCTTCAATGCCTACTGATAATTTTCCTGGACCAGGCAACCCACAGCATATAGATATTCTTACTATTTCCTTACTTAAGTTGTGTCTCAAATCCCGAGTAATTATTTTTACCCTGTTCTTTCTAGTTAAAACATCGTATCTACTGGCAGAGAAAGAAACTAAATACACATTGAGCATCTCCAAGTTTTCTCCATTATTTTTTACTATTATCCTATCCATAACAAGTAATGGTAATGGTCTTGTTCTTTCTTTGATTCTCCTTATTTCTCCAATGAAGCTTATAAAACGCCCTTTTTGCTGTTTTTGGCTTTTCTCACCAGCCTCATCTCATTTTGAGCTTTATCACTTCTCACACTATGCACAGGACTGTGTCATGCTTTTGTATCCACCCTCTATTACTTAATTTTGTTTCCCATCTTTTGCCCATTTTTTGTTGTTAATCAAAACTGGCTTGTGAGTTTCCTATGCATCCACACCAACATCTTTAAACAGCAATCCCTGTTTGCTCCTCATGACAACTGTTTCTCTTTATGTCTTTAAATTTTCATTCTTAAGAGCTTCCCATAACTCCTGGTCTGAATTCACTTGTATAATTTTTGTTGATAGAATCCTACCTTTCTTTTATTTTTTTCTTAAATTATCTATTTGATTTTATTTTTTGCTTTAAATAGTATTTTCCCCAATTATATATCAAGAAAATTTTTAGCATTCATTTTTACAAGATTTTGAGTTTCAAATTTTCTCCATCCCTCCCCACTTCTGAAAATGGTAAGGCAGTTTGATATAGTTTATACATGTGCTATCATGTAAAACATTTTCATATTTGTGACAGTAGTAAAAGAAAAAATAGTTCAAAAGAAAAAAAAACATGAAAAGGAATAAAGCTAGTGGAAAAAAATATGCTTCAATCTGCATTCAGAGTCCATCAGTTCTTTATCTGGATGGCATTTTCCTTTGTGAGTCCTTTTACTTGTCTAAGATCATTGTGTTGCTGAGAAGAGCTGAGTCATTCATAGTCAATCATCACAGGATGTTGCTGATACTGTGTACAATGTTTTCCTGGTTCTGCTCATTTCACTTTGACTCACAAGTCTTTCCAGGTTTTTCTGAAATCTGTCTGCACATCATTTCTTATTGCACAATAGTATAACATTATGTTCATATACCACAGCTTGTTCAGCCATTCCCAATTGATGGGCATTCCCTCAATTTCCAATACTTTGCCACCACAAATAGGGCTGCTATAAATATTTTTGCACATGCAGGTCCTTTTCCCTTTTTTATGATCTTTTTAAGATACAGACCTAGTAGTGGTACTGCTGTGCAAAGGGTATGCACAGTTTGGTTGCCCTTTAGGCATAGTTCCAAATTATTTTCCAGAGTGGTCGGATCAGTTTTTAACTCTACCAACAATATATCAGTGTCCCAATTTTCCCATCTTCTCCAACATTTATTACTTTCCTTTTTTGTCATATTAGCCAATCTGATAGATGTGAGATGGTATTTCAGAGTTGTTTTAATTTGCATTTCTCTAATCAAATGTGATTTAGAGCACTTCTTCATATGCCTATAGATAGTTTTGATTTCTTCATTTGGAAACTGCCTATTCATATCCTTTGACCATTTATCAACTGGGGAATGGCTTGCATTTTCATAAATTTAACTCAGTTCTCTATATATTTGAGATATGAGGCCTTTATCAAAGATACTTTTGGTAAAGATTGTTTCCCTGATTTCTACTTTCCTTCTAATCTTGGTTGCATTGGTTTTGTTTGTACAAAAGCTTTTCATTTTAATATGATCAAAATTATCTCTTCTACATTTTGTAATGCTCTCTATCTCCTGTTTGGCTTTGAATAATTTTGCTGCCCACAGATCTGACAGGTAAACTATTCTTTGCTCTTTTAATTTGATTGCTTCATTGTCTATGGTATCTTTTAGCTAGAAGATGTAGTTTCCTTCCTTACTCTTTTAATTAGGTCTCGTCTTACTTTTACTTTGTCTAAGATCAGAATTGTTAGGCCTGCTTTTTTTTTTAACTTCAGCTTAAGCATAATAGATTCTGCTCCAGCCCCTTACCTTTACTGTGTGTCTCTGTGCATCAAGTGTGTTTCTTCTAAGCAACATATTATAGGATTCTGGTCCTATATTCATCCTCTCTGCTCTCAATTTCTGTTTTTTGGGAGAGATCATTCCATTCATATTCACAGTTACGATTACTACCTGTGTATTTCCCTCCATCCTATTCTTCCTCCTGTTTGTCCTCTCCTCCCCTGATCTGCTCTCCCTTCTGTCAATCCGCACCCCTCCCCTTTTACTTAATCTCTTCCCTTCCTACTTCCCCATCAGGTAAGATAGATTTCTATATTCAACTGATTGTGCATATTATTCCTTCTTTGATCTGATACTTAAGAGAGTAAGGTTCAAGTGATGCCCACTGTCCACCCTCCCATCGTTTCCTTCACTGTGATAGGTCTTTCTCGTCTCTTCATGTGAGATAATTTACCCCATTCTACCACTCCCTTCCTTCTGCACCCATTGTACTCCTCTTTCTCATCCCTTAATTTTTATGTCATTCCCTCAAATTCACCTTATACCCATGTCCTCTGTCTGTGTACATTTCTTCTATCTGTACTGTTAGTGATACAATTTTTACAAGTCATAAATATCATCTTCCCACGTAGGGATGTAAACAGTTTAGCCCTATTGAATCCCTTAGATTTTCTTTTCCCTTTTTACTTGTTTATGCTTCTCTTGGGCCTTGATATTGGAGGTAAAATTTTTGGTGTAGTTCTGGTCTTCTCCTTAAGAAGGTTTGAAATCCTTCTATTTCATTGAATGACGTTTTTTCCCTTGCTTAATTTATGCTTATGCTTAATTTTTATTATTATTATGCTTATTATTATGCTTAATTTTGTCAAGTAGGTGATTCTTGGTTGTAGTCCTAGATCCTTTGCCTTCCAGAATATCATGTTCCATGACCTCTGATCCCTCAATGTTGCAGCTGTCAAGTTCTGTTTGATTCTTATTGTGAGTCCCCAATATTTGAATTGTTTCTTTGTCGACACTTGTATTATCTCCTTGATCTGATAGCTCTGAAATTTGACTATAATGTTACTTGGGGTTTTTATTTTGAGATCTCTTTCCTGAGGTGACTGGTGGATTCTCTCAATGCCTATTTTACCCTCTGGTTCCAGGACATCAGGGCAGTTTTCTTTGATAATTACTTGAAAGATGTTGTCCAGTTTCATCTTTTGATTATGGCTTTCAAGTATGATTTAGATATTGTTTCCTCTGGATCGATTTTTCAGTTGTTTTTCCCATGAGGTATTTTACATTTTCTTCTATCTTTTTTTTCATTCTTTTGAATTTGTTTGATTGATTCATGACATCTCAGAGTCATTAGCTTCCACCAGCCCAGTTCTAACTTTTAAGGTGTTATTTTCCTCAATTAGCTTATGTACTGTACTTCTTTTACATTTGGCTAATTGTACTCTTTAAGGAATAATTTTCTTCAGTGGATTTTTGTATCTCTTTTCCCATTTGTCCAGTTCTACTTTTTAAACAGTTTTCCAAGGTGTTGAGTCTTTTTTCCATAATTTTCTTGCATCACTCTCATTTCTTTTCCCAATTTTTCTTCTACCTCTCTTATATGATTTTTAAGCTCCTTTTTGAGTTCTTCCATGAATTCTTTCTGGGCTTGAGACCATTTTGCTTTGGAGTTTTGACCACAGGTGTTTTGACACTGTTATTTTCTTCTGAGTTTGTGTCATGGTCTTCCCTGTCACCATAATAATTTTCTATGGTCAGATTATTTTTTGTTGGTTTTTTTTGCTCATCATATATATATATATATATATATATATATATTATACACACACACACACACACACACACACACACAAAGGCTTTTTTCCTTTCTTTCTTTTTTTTTTTTTTTAATTTAAGCTCTGCTCCTAAGATGGAAGGGACACTGTATCAGACTTTTTGTGCCAGGGGCTGAAGGCCCTGGCTGTTTACCTGGTGCTGCACTGATGTTGTCCTGAGGCCCATGGGGGACCCTCGGGTCTGGTGCTGCATTGAGGGGGTGGGATGGGGGTTAGCTGTCGCTGCTGGAGGCTGGAGGATTCTAGCAGCTTACTGGTGCTAAGCTAGGGTCCTAGTGGTAGTGTCTGGTGTGTGGTAAGGTCCAGTGAGATGTTTCTGCATTTCCCCATGGCTATACTGAAGCACATGGTGGTCTGGCTTCAGTGCCTATTTGCCCAGGGCTATGCTAAAGTGGAGCTGGTGGCTGCCTGTTTGCTTAGGCACCCCTAGGATTGGCATCTACCTGTTCCCCTGGGGCTATGCTACAGTATGTGGAGGTCTGGCTGCCGGAAGATGCCTGTTTGCCCAGGGCTACATAGAAGCAAATGGTGGTTCTTGGAGCCAGAGTCTGCCAGTTTCTCTGGCTATGCTAAGACATATGGGGGGGGGGGGGTCCTTGTGTTGTTTGCCTGCTCCACCACACTGGGGCTCAGAATCTCCCGCTGGTTTGCTGGGCTGCTTCTCGTTTTGGACTGTGTTCCCCTTTCACCTGAGTGACACAGACCTTTCCTGCCAATCCTCCAAGTTTCTTGGGCCAAAAGATTTTTTCATCCCATTCCTTTGATAGTTCTGATGTTCCAGGATTTGTTCAGGGCTCTACTCTATGGTCATTTGTAGGTGAGTATTGGAGAGCTACAGCGATTTACTTTACTCTGCTATCTTGGTTCCTGGAAGTTGATCTCTTCTACCTTTCTTTTCTATGAACACAATGAAATCTACTTACCTAAGATCATGGGTGTATGTTAGGCTATTTCTATTTTTTTTCCTTTCCTTCTTTGATATAAATTCTAATATGAATTTGTAAATTCCCCTCAAGGCTCCCATAATTTTTCCTCAACCAACTAATTCCTCTTTTTTGGCAAAAAATTAAATTCAAAATAGAATTTCTTCTTGCTGATTCATATGCTGTTTTTAATGTACTTTATTGATGCATTGTGCCTTTATATCACAATCTCTCCACCCCAGCCCCAGATTGAACTTTCCCTTTTGACAAAAATAAATAAACAAAAATATTTAATACAAAGACTATATCTTGAAATTTATACAATATTCTGTCCTAGTAGTCTTCTACCTCTCTGCTACAATGGTGACATATTTCATTATCTGTTTCTATGGGACCTTAACTGGTTTTTCAATTCAACATTATTCAGTTTTCTTTTAGTGATCTTTTCATGTATCTTCATAGTTGATTCATTGCACATACTGTTTTCCCCACTATTTATTATCCCATATGGTGCCTCCATTCTGTGGCTACATTCCTTGAGTAAGCCATTTATAATTGGTGTCTCTCCTCTCTCTCCTCTCACTTGTTTCTAATTCTTCTGTAGTTTAGTTTTAGACTTCAATCTTTAACTGAAACTCCTCCTTCCTCCCTCTTTTCCCATATACTTTCTCCTCTCTAGACTTTTATGGCAATGTTCTTTCATGGTTCTGTTCTTATATGTTTAACCATTTCTTCTCAGGTAAACATAACTTCTACATAACTCTATGTTCAGGCTGGTCTTGTCAATTGACTAAAGCCGTCCTGGCCCCTCTTCTCTTCTCCCTCTATATTCTCTCACTTGTTAAAGTAACAGAACAGTAACTTCAGCTCTAACGGATTCAATGATCATCCCTACCTGGATTATTTTTGTATTTACGTATCTAGCTATAGCCTCTTTCCTAAACTGCAAATTTTGCTGTCTATTGGATAATGCTGAATGAATACCCTATAGACATCTCAAACTCTACATATCCAAAATAAAAATTATTATCCTTGCCCAAACCTCACCCCTCCTCCCTATCCAACCTTTTTATTACCATAAAGGGAACTGCCATTCTCCTGGTCATGCTGGCTCACAACCTGGATGTTCTTCATGACTCTTTATTTTCACTGACCCCATATACAAAAATCTTGCTTTTTTTTTTAAACCTTCACAACATATCTTATATATATATATATATATGTACCTTTCTTTACTCACACAAATATCTGGTGCAGACTAATGCATGCTGCTACATTTCATCACCTCAAGTCTGGACTACTACTACAATAGCCTTCTGGCTACTCTACTCTTTTCAGGTTTTCACTGTACCAATCCATCTTCCACTCACTTGCCAAAGCGATCTTCCTAAAGCACAGGTTTGACAGTGTCACTAACCTACTCAATAAACTCCAGTAGTCTCTATTACCTATAACATTAAATAAAAAAATACTCTGATTGACCTTCAAAATTCTCCACAGCTTGATCCCTTCCTACCTTTCCAGTTTTTTTATGCTTTACTACTGTCCCCTTACATACTCTCCGAACTTTGTGCTTTTTTAGTGGCTTTTCCCCATCCCTAGATGCCTTTCCTTATCATGTCTACCATCTGGATACCCTGACTTCCTTAAGCTCAAATTCCACCTTCTGTAAGAGGCCTTTCCTGGTATGCCACTGCTGGTGCCTTCCCTGAGATTACCCTTTTTCTATACTGGATATATTTTATATTTACATAGTTGTTAGCATGTTGTCACTCTTATTAGAATATAAGCTCCTTTCTCTTTCTTTGTAAACCTAGAGTTTAGCACGGTGCCTGGCATACAGTAAGTATTTAATAAATGCTTACTGTTTGATTTACTTGCTTATACTTATTTTGTTTTATATGCATTCATATAAATCTTCCCATGTTTTTCTGAATTTCCTGTTATCAGTTAGTTTTTTTTCCCTGCATAATATTTCACTACAATTATATACAATAGGTTTTTTAGCCATTCCCCAGTCTATGGACCACCAGTTTATTTCTAGTTCTTTACTGCTATGTGTTGCTATGAATTTATTGGTCTATATTGGAATTTTGTTCCTATCTTTGACTTCCTTGGGGAATATGCTCAGAAGTGGAATAGCTGGGTTAAACAGTACTGATAGATTAGTTACTTTGGGGGCAGAATTTCCAATTGAAAACAAGAATGATTTGATGACTTCACAACTCTTATCATCTTTAATGTGGCTATTTTCTACGGTGACAACAACACCGGAGATTCCAATATTTTCTCATCTTTTTCCAATTTGCATTGTGTAGAGTGAAACCTTAGAATTGTTTCATGCTCTTAGTGGTTGACAGTATGTTTTTTGGTGTTTATTTATTGTTTGTGATTCCTCTTTTGAAAGCTTTGTTCATACCTCTGATCACCTATTTATTGAGGAATGGCTCTTAGTGGTATTTACTTATCATTTCTGTGTATGTTTTGAATGGTTTGAATACTTTGAATGCTTTTATCCATATTTGACTCAAATCTTTCCCAGTTTACTGTTTCTCTTTTAATTCTGTTTTCTTTGATTTTAACGTGCAATTTTTTTTCCTATGTTATGTACTCAAGTTATCTATTTATCACCTCTTTCTACTGTTTGCATAAGAATTTTCCTCATGGTCAAAGTTGCGAAAAGTTCCTGATCTTATTCTATTTTTAAATGATATGACCTTTAATATTCATGTTTTATCCATTTTAAACTTATTGAGATAAATGGTGTAAGATGTTGACCTAAAACTAATCTGTACCAAACTGTTTTCTCCTCTATGTTCTGAAGAATTAAATGATCATGAAGTAAAAAAAAAAAAAAAATTAAATGTAGTTCCTTTGCGTGTTTGTGTGGGAAAAGGAGGGAGGGGGAGAAGGAGGTAGAGAGAAAGAAGAAAGGGAGAAGAGGAAAGGGGCAGAGAAGGAGAAAGCGAATTCCCACAATTGTGTATATACAAATTCCCTATCATGATGCCATCATGCATCTCCCAGGCTTACGATCTATTTTCTTGAACTTTTTTATCAGTATCATTTTTCTGTCCAAGAGGTCTATAGTTTATATTTAAAATATTCTTTCTACTTTGGTTGATACTCTTGACCATGTACTCCCTTCCAATGACTCCTGAGTTTCCTCATATACATGTATTTTCTTAATATGTAATACTACCCCCCCACTTTATTTCCTAATTGTGCCTCTCCTGGTTCTTTCTAATAAGGTATGTATTTCCAGATTCCTCTTCTGGTCATGAGTCTCATCCCACCAAGTCTCACCGATATTTATAATTTTAAATCCTCCCTCTTACACTAGGGTTTCTATTTTATCTGGCTTTTAATTCATATTTGGTGAACATTGGTCTAAATGCCCTATGCCATCAATTAGCTAATGATATAATCCCTCTAGGCACTCAATGAACTGCCGATTCTTTATATAATGTAGCTTAAATATTAAGGAGTAAAGTATCTGAAAAGTGAATTTTTGAAGGCATGAATTTCTCTTATAAAATAGGCAAAAATCCCAGTATAGCAACGGAGATAGAAAACAGCCATGTCACTATGAAAATATATGGATTAACTGCAAAAAAAAAAAAAAAAATTCACAGCTCTGCAGTTCTGACAGAGATACCTGCTCTGGCCGGCAGAAATGATCAAATTTTGCCCTCCATGAAATTTGCAGACATCCCTGGAAAATGACTGGCTTACATGTGCGTCTGCTAGTAAAAGAAAAGTCAATAGGCTCATTACACCTCTAGCCCTCAAACTGCTGTAATTCAAGCCATAAAATATCAAAGGAAGAATGAACACTTGGACAAAAACACCAACCCCCCCCCACCAAGGAGAAAATAACGAAGAGAAAAAAGCCATTTTTTTTTTCCACAGAGAGAAAAAAAAAAGAATAGCAAAAAGAGACTCACAGAGAAAACACAGAACGATGACAATGCAGAAGGCCAGCAGCAAAGATCAAAATTCAAGTCCAGGGAGTGACAAGAGAAAAACCCAGGGAGAATAACAATGAATAGAGAGAAAGGCATCAATGAAGAAAAAGAGTCAAACAACAAAGACAACAGAAGAAAGAAGGCCATGTACAAAAGAGGCAAACATCAAAAGAAGAGAGAGAAGCTGCAACCAAGTGAAAAAGAGGCATTGAAGAAGCAAAAAGCACAAAGGGAAGAAAGACTCAAAATGAAAAATAAAAATAAAAAAAAATTGAAAAGAAGAGGATGGGGGGAGTAGCAGAGGGAAGGGAAACCAACAGGCTCCTTTAAAAAAAAGCAGACTTTCTAGAAGCCTATTTCTTTCAAGATCACCTACGGCTAGGACTGCTATCCCTAAACCAGCACCAACAAGCCTGATACTAACTCAGTGTCCTCTAGTAAACAGTAGTCAGGGCTTCAGGTAACCAACATATGCTCCTAAATGGAACAGAAACATGACTTGGAAGAGAATTAATCTCTTCCTTAGAAGTTTCCTCGGAAATAATATACTATACCCATTGACTTCAACAATACAATAGAAGAAACGACAATAATAACAAAAACCCTGAACTCAATGGTTTGAAATTATAAGGACCAAGTTTCACTCTAAAGAAGAGACATGAAAATCAGGATTATGGGTATAGAATACTACAAATAATGTTGGACTTGGTAGATGTGCTGGTTAGTTGTGCAGTACTAATCTTACTCTGTCTCTTATGTCTGTCCCTCCCTCCATCCCTTCCCCCCTCCCCTCTAGAATTTGGGTACTTGAGATGGAGTCCTGATCAAGCTTGGCATTTTCACTGAATAATAAAAACTCACATTTGGAATAAACCCTAGGTGCTTTGAAATTCATATGTTAATTTAAAAAAATACATATCTTCAACTTCTTGACAACCACTGATACTAGTTCTGCCAAACAGAAGGACTTTTTCTCTGACCCCCAGGCTAGATGTGAATGTGCAATATGAGTAGGTCAAATTTCGTGTCCAGGCCCTCCTTTTGTCTTCTGATATAGATAACTGATCATTATATATTAAAACAACAACAACAACTACATTGGTTAGATAAGTAAAAATTTCTGCTGCTAATGTTAAAAGGTTTAGGTTAATGTCAAAAGTCAAAAAGATGAAGAATCCATGTTCACAGATAAGGTGAAGGGCAGGGGTGGGAAGAAGACACTGATAATATCTCAGTAGATCTCTTACACTTTATATCTCATCCTCAAGAGAAAAAGTTGGCATCCATGACTAAATGGAAAAACCCCAAAGGCAGTGTCTATAAAGTCAAGGATACTAAGGGGAATGAATACATTTGCAACATGGAGCATCCCCCTTGCTAAGCTTCACTTGCAAGTTTTAAATGACTCCTCCGTTCCCCACAGTTATGCTTATCTGTTGCATATTGAAGAATTGAAACATTAAAAACAACAACAACAAAACAAAGCTGATTAATTACTACTAAGGCTGTTTTTAGAGAGAGGGAAAAAAAAAAGTTGTTATCCCATTATATTTCTGAAAAAAAAAAAAAAAAAAAAACGTTTTACAGCTCTCACAAATTGCTCCCTAGAAAGTACTTTCATTTTCTAATTGTTCATAAATTTACTGACAGGTGGTTACACAGTAGGTGTAACATCGTTATTTTCATTTTATTACATACACTGTTTTAACGAGAAAATCTGGAATGGCCGGATATAGTATATCACTACAAGATACCCTAGAAATGTGTAGGTGGGCAGGCCTAACTTAAAAGCTACTGCTATGATGCAGAAATCTGGGGACTAAAGACCTTTAGGCAGAAGCAGCCTGTTTTGCTAATATGGGTTTGTATACATAGTCGTAGATTTATAGCACCTAAGAGTTTGAATATATCTCAAGTGAAATCAAATTGAGCCCCTACCCAAATTATGTACCCATTAGCAACGTACCTATGTGGTCATCCAGTCTCCATTTACAGACCTTTAGTAATAGACAATCTACTATACTTTTAGACAGACCTAGACAGTCTAGTTTTGGATAGCTCTAATTCTTAAGAAGCCTCCTCTCCCACTTATAATGAGCAGAAACCTTCCACACTGGTAACTTTAACTCATTAATTTTAATTTTCCCCTATAATCCCTTTTTCAAATTACAACCCTTCAACTACTTGAAGGCTATTACCATTGATCAAGATAGTTAGGTGGCACAGTGGATAGTGTCAGGCCTGGAGTCAAGAAGACTCATCTTCCTGAATTCAAATCTAACCTCAGTCACTTACTAGTTGTGTGACCATGGGCAATTTATTTAATCCTGTTTGCCTCAGTTTCCTCATCTGTAAAATGAGCTGGAGAAGGAAATGACAAATCACTCCACTATCTCTGTCAAGAAGACCGCAAATTGGGTCATGAAGAGTTGGACAGAACTAAACAACAAAACCACTAACTATAGCACAGCCCCAGCTTCTTTTCCATCAACTGATCCTTTTCTGTCATGGATTATAGCCCCTCAACATTCTGGTTGCCCTTTCTTAGATGCACTTCAGCTTGTCAGTGTCCCTTATAAAATATTATACTCTGAACTTGACATGATATAGTCTGGCTAAGCACAGTACAGCAGACCTCTTACACTTTTTGTATGGGCACTCTTCTATTAATAAGGAAACCTAACATCACTGTATTAGCTCTTTAGGTTACAATATCATATTCTTTAGTAATACTGAGCGTGCAGTGCAATAAATTCATAGGCCATTTTTTTTTTGCATGAGCTGCTTTCTAGCTGTGTTTCACAAATCTTTTACTTGTGTGGTTGTGTTTTTGACCCTCAAGTAAAGCACTGTATGTTTATTCCCGTAGAATCTCCTCTGCTTGCTATCAATTTACTGTTCCTTCCTGAGACCATTTTGAATCCCAATATTGTCATTCAGTGTGTTAGTTGTCCACCTTCCCCATCTTCTCAGCTTTGTGTCATCTGCAATTTTAATAAGCTTACCACGTATGTCTTCACTGGAGTCATTGTTACAAAGGTTAAACAGAACCAGGGCAATGATCAACCCCTGCAGCACTCTACTAAAGACCTCACTCTAGACTGATATTGGTTCATTTTGGGTTTAGACAATGAACTAGTGCCAAATATATCTAACTGTATTATCATACACTCTTTAACTCTGTATCTTGATTACAAGGGTATTGTGACAAACTTTGTCAAATGCTTTGCTAAAAGTGAGATATTCAATCTCCATAGAATTCCTTGATCTAATCAAGTAACCCTGTCCAAATATGGAAATAATGTTATTCTGGTATGACATACCAGAAGGCTATTATCGTTGACCAATATTCATATTTAACTGAGGTTAGTTCTTGTTGATCACCTCTTCCCTTTCTACTTTTTTCATGAAGTCCCTTTAATTCTAGAATTTTATGAGAAATTATTGTATTTTGAAGCACCTTTTTCCTTTCATTTTTTTAAAAACGTAACATTTTACCACCTTCAGTCCCCTAGCACCTTTCCCATTTGGCAAGCAGTAGGAAGTTAAGGTTTGCATTTCAGTCATTTCACTGAGTACCCTTGAGGATCTATATTTTTGAGAATTATTTGACTCTATCAAGAGTTCTCCTGAGTTACCATTGCTAATATATTTCTAGGAAAATTTGACTTAGTGCATGAGGTGGTGACCATGAGCATACTACAATGCCAATCACCAGACATATGCCAACAACTGATTGAATTGGACCAGACCATTATGTCCATATTAATAGCATAAGTTAACCATGAAGTATGGTTAATATTTTTTTAACATACTGATGAGTGAATCTATGTGTATGTATCCCCATAGTAAACTTAAGACAGAGAATATAAATGGTTTCCTTAAACAGAGCAGTCATATTTACACAGGCAAGATTTTTAGTTCTTTGGTGTTGCATTTGTGTGTCCTCATAGTACTGCATTTTTTTTCTGCTGTCAGAGGTGGATGATCAAAAGCATGAATTAGCAATGAAGGGACGGGTAAAGCTAGACTAAATATGGTTGTCTATTTCCTTGCATAATAGGGTGAGTCTGTCCCTAGTCACAAGGCCATCTAAATGAGTCATCCTCTTAATTTGTTGATTCAAAAAAAAATAAACATTTACTATTTGTCAAGTATTGTGCAGGGCTCTGGAATAGAAATACTACCACCCCCCCCAAAAAAAATAATCCTTTGCCTTCAATGAGCTTATATTGTATTGAAGGAACAACATATACATAGATAAGAATAACTATACTTACAGACACATTAACTGCTGGGTCCAGAGGGACTTTGGTAACTTTCTCTGTTTCTGACTAAGGGACCCCTCTCTCTACTTTGATTTGAAGTGAATTATACAATTTATATTGAGGGATTTATATTGGGAATATAATTAAAGAAATTATATTGAAGGGATTATGAAAGGAAAGGAATAAGCATTTATATATGGGCTTATTATGTGCCAGACACTGTGCTAAGTACTTAAAAAAATATTTCATTTGATTCTCACAAAAACCCCTCAAGGTAGGTAGAATCATTATCCCCCATTTTACAGACGAGGAAACAGAGGTATTAAATGACTTGCCTGGGTCACACAGTTAGGAAGCAGATTTGAGCATCTGAGCTCAAGTCTCCTTGACTCCAGACCCAGCTCCTCTAACCACTGCACCACCAGGTGCCTCAATATGAATCATTATGTCCTGGGAAAGTGTGGTCCTTAAAGAGAGAGGTCAGAATCCTTTTTTTTTCTTAACATTTCTGGCTCTTTGTTCTCTCACTCCAGAGTACCAAGGCTCATCTTGAGGGTCTCCCAAAACGAGGGACTACTTAATGTATAATGTAAATCAGGTACAGGACAGCTACTGATTTCCACCACAACAGTAGAAATACACAGACTCACATGTTTACACTGACAGAGACTTAAACGAGCAGCAGTTTTTAGAACTACTATTAAATTTCCCCAGGAATTTGGTACTTAAACATGAAAAATTTTGTGAGATAGTTTTTCATATTTAACACAGCTCTGGACTGTCCAAACAATTATTATTAGGTCCATATTTTCTGCCGAACCAGGCCAAGGGTTGGCTCATCCTCTTGCCAGTGGCCATCTTCTCCAAGAAGTGGTGGACTCCTGAAGTGTAGGAACTGAGGGACCCTGGAACTCCTGAGGTAGCTGCTTCCCAAAAGTTCATCTCTCAGGATCTCTATTCAGACATCCATGTTCCTAATTTGGGCTCAATTAGGCAGAACATATTTAGTGTCATTGTATCTGTTGGGATGAGGACAGAAAGTGCTATAGAACAGGAAATTCTTTTTACAAGCTCTGGAGAAAGGAAGGAAGAGGAGGGGGTCAGGGGCCCCCCTTTTTTAAAAAGCAAAAATATGCTTTTTAAAAGCAGAAGTTCTTTATTGTGTTTTATGTCATGGACCTTTTTGGTAGTCTGGTGAAACCAATACTCTTTCTTAGAATAACATTTTAAAATACATAAAATAAAACTTCATAAGCCACAGTTTAAGAACCACTGTTTTCAAGTCTGCTGAGTGGGCAGCTCTTTCTGGTTCAATGGCTAATTGTCTCTGAAGTGCCTTTCACCCAGCCTTCCCTGCTCCTGCAGCTGTCATAGGCAGAAGCCAAGATACCACAGAGAGAGTCTGCTGTGTCATCCCAAGGTGCCAATCCCTCATAAGTAATAAGCTGCATGTGTCCCTCAAAGTTGCCAGAGGAAATCATCAGATGTCCCGAGGTTCATCCTCTCCAGATTCATCCACACAAATGATCCATAGGGTTTACTCTAATAGATTCTCCACTATATATGGAAATGCAAGGTATAAACAACGTAAATACAATTTCATGGGGAAGGCCATTAGCAACTGGAGGACCAGGACAGGTCTCATCTAGAAAGTGGCATTTAAGTTGATCCTTAAAAGAAGATACATATTCTAAGACACAGAGTTGAGAAGGGAGCACATTCTGGGAATGGAGTACAACCTGTGTAAGGAATGGGAGATAGGAGATGGGATAGAGTATATAGAGGGAAACAAATAAATCATTTGACTCGAATGTAGAGCTTATGAACCTGGAAAGGTAGGCTCAAGCTGAAATGGAATAGGCCACTCTAAAGACAAGAATATGCTATTGAATGTGCATATATCCTGTGATTTTGCATGCCCAAAAGTGTCCACTTGGTAATAATTCTTACAGCTAGATCAAGGAAACTATTATGATAGACAATGGATAGGAATGCCCTTTTGGGGGGGGGTGGGTTCTATTATCTGTATGAATAGGTTGACATGACTGAAATAGTTAGCCAGTAAGGAGGCATGGATGTGGCTTAAGTGAATTTCCCTGTTCAACCTTAAAAAAAAAAAAGAGTGGAGATGAGAATTCAGAACACTTCACTTATGCTCTGTCTAACCAGCTCTGTGTGTGTGTGTGAGAGAGAGAGAGAGAGAGAGAGAGAGAGAAGGGGAGGGAAGGGGAGGAGAAGGGAAGGGAGGAGAAGAAAGGATAGGAAATGGAGGAGAGAGTGAGGGAGAAATGGGAGGTAGGGAGGGGGAAGGGGGGAAAGGAAAAGGGGGGGAGGGAGAGAGACACAGAGAGAAAGAGAGAGAAGAGAGATGCCGATGCCTACTGTCTGTGAGAGAGTTCAATATAAATGCTAGTGGGTATCTGTTCTTTTGCTTTAAATATATCTTGTGTACAGAACATTTTTAAAAGGAACATTCTAAATATATATTGATTTTTTTAAAGAAAAACAACCTTTTTACAATATATTCAAATGATGAAACATCACACCTGCCAACACTGGAGTGCTATAAATAGAGAGCAAAACATAAATCTGGAGTGAAAAATAAGCAGATCCATTATATAGCTATTGCAATTAAGGATGTATTTTGGTGGTAGAATGGAGAGAAGTGGTTACTATGTTGTTTGAAAATTCATGTTTGTCTTCATTTTCAGAGGGAAAACTGGGATAAATAATGTCCACGATAATATGTTAGTAGAGGGGAATTACTATAAAGGTGATGAAAACTACCTGGTGATAATAACCCTCAAAAATTCTGAAACATTTTTTTTTCCTTTAAATATTAAGCTACTATCCAGAAAGAATAAATTCAAAGCAAATGTCAGCTTAGGTTTGAATAGGGCTCTGCCACTAACTAGCTGTCTGACCTTCAACACTGAGTCTCAGTTTCCTCATCTGTAAAATGAGGTATTTGATCAAAATGATCTCTCAGGTCCCTTTCATATAATTCTGTGAGCCCATAATTCTATTCTAAGTGTGGTACTGAAGTTAAAAGTTTTGGCTTCAAATCCAGGCTCTGGTTCTCATAAGCTAGGTAAAATTGGGCAGGTCATTTTCAATATTCAGTTTCATCTGTAAAGTGTGGGTGTTGAACTTAATACTCTCTGTAGTCATTTCTAAATATAAATCCTATGAGTGTTCTCAGGGCTTCTTTTAGATGCTAGAATGCATATGAATGTGTATATGTTGGGGTAGTGGTTGGGAGTGCTTGTCTGTTCTGAAAGCCATTGGGGAAATTTCATAACTGGCTGATAGACTATTTCAACAAAAAATGAACCTCAATAACTCACACATAAATCCATGGAAGATAGGAAGTGTTTATAAAGAAAATAAGGAAAAAAATAATAATTCATGAGCTGCATGAAAGAAATCTTAACTAATAAAAGTAGTTACATACTAATAAAAGCAGTTTCTATCAATTGATACATTTTCCTGAAACAAAAATGCAAAAATTTATGTACACGTACATGAACACATACACATGCACATGAACATGTATGTTCACATACACATTCATTCCTCCAAAAAGAATGAAGAAAGTTATTAGAGCTTGATGAGCTGTGATGACATGAAAGCTGTAGGTTCCATTGAAAACAGCAAGAAGAGATAGATGGAGATAGAGTAAAAGACAGCCATGATAACCCTAGAGCATAAAGAGAAGAATGGAAAGAGAAAGGATATTCCAGAAAACCATGAGAGGAAAAGAAGAGTTTAAAGAGGCTTAGGCCACTGAGCAAGAGGATAGAAAGAAGTGGACAGTATTTCTACAGCTGAAATAGCTTGCATCCATCTAGTCTACATTTTGTGTAATGCTTCAGACATCAAAGGTTCCTGCCATACACCAAAGGACATAATGTACATTTATATAGTGCTTTAAAGTTGCAAAATTCTTGATAAATTTTATCTCATTTTTATCATCACAACAACATTTGGAGGAAAGTGACATTGTGCTCATTTTATAGATAAGAAAACTGAGGCACAGAGTTTAAATAAATTGTCCAAGTTCAGACCACTAATATTTGAGACTGGATTTGAATTAATGCCTTTCTGACTTTAGGTACAGCTCTCAATCCATTGCAATACTTAGGTACTTCAGACATGTCCTTAGGTTCACACTCTGATGTTTTCCCAAGGTCACTTTCCTGTCATCTTATGGTTCAAAGACTCCTGGGAGGTACATATTCTAGTTGTCAGATCAATCACTCTTTGGGAATGCTTCTATAGGTTCCATTCTGATAGGGGTCAATGAGTTTTGTGTAGGGATCAAACCAAACACAACACAATATATGAGCAAAAATCCTCCTGTCTCATAACACTGATGGCTCCTTATTCTGGTTACTGTTTCTACTGGATGGAGATTCTAGTTTGTAGGTCACCTTCTTCCTCTGTTAAAGTACAGTGTAGAGGTTTATCATAGGCTGCTGGGAATATGTTCTAAGAAGAAAGGAAAGAAATAAGAATTTATTAAACACGTACCATGTGCCAAGCACTGTACTATGTGCTAGAGATACAAATACAATCAAAAAGATAGTCCCGGCCCTCAAGGAGCTTACATTCTAATGGAGAAAGGCTACATACAAAAAAAGGAACAAAAAAATGGGGGGGAGGGGTGATGGGAATGGTAAGTAAAGAGAAGAAAATACCCAGCACAAGGCAATTGTTTTGAAGTCTGGGGAGTTAGGAGTTAGCAATGCTGGGAGGGGGATGAGGTCTGGACAGTATAAGTTGCTCCACAAAATGGAGGACTTTGGAAGAAATCCACATTGTTAGAATGGGGAAGGCCTGGGCGAGCAATATTTCAGGGTAGAAAGGGCCCAGGGATGGTGGAATATTCCAGGGCAAGGAGGCCTCAGATGCTGAGGGAAGTTCCTGGATGAGACAGCAGCAGAAGCACGGTTCCGAAGACTGGAAGGGTAGGAGCAGAGCCATATCAGGGTGGGTAGGAATATTCTGATATCATTAAAGCATAAAGTTACAAGAGAATGCGCTGAAGTAGAGGTGATGGAAATGATGAAGAAGAGGCAGGCACAAGAGCCATTTCATTTTAGTTACTTGTCAGTTTCAGTGACAGATTGCTACAGTGACCACAGAGTCGACTGATTCCACCATTTCTGTGTTCAACCAATTCTTTTTGACTACTATATACACAATTACTTGGCATGTTTCCCTTCAGCAAGGTTCCCTGACATTCATCCTGTGAGTATCTGTTTCTCTTTCCCTTTGTTAGCCCACCTCTATCCAAGCTAAGTAATTGCTCTCCCTTCTTAGTTTTTGAAACGTATATCAATTTTGTCATATCCACTCCTCAGTTGTCACTTAGCCAAACTATGCAAATTTGACAGTCTCATCAACTCCTTGTAAGTCGTTGCCTTCAGCAGTGCTGTTGCTCTCCTCTGGATTCACTCCAACTCTTCAGATGGGCAGGGAGGAGTTACATATCCAATGTAGACTGAGAAACATGACTAGTCATCCCCTCTCATACATCTGTAGGACACCACAATACTTCAATATTTTTTGTGGCAAGAAAGTCATTATTTAAGATGATAAGTCTATCGCCAAGTTGTCTCCATGATGAGTCTGTAAGTCCACCAGCAATACAAACTCGATTTCAGGTATGTAAATAGTTCTTTGATATCAAAGACATTGAGGACACTGCTCCTGCCCTGGAGGGCTTTACTCTATCCCTGGTGTTGTTGTCTCCTCACTCTGAGACGTGATATTAATTCAGTTCTAGGTTCCTTAGAAGGGTTCTATGCCTATGTAATCAGTTTCTAGTAGAATGAGGGAAATTGTAGGAAAGAAAACAAAAATTAGAAGAACATATATGGTGAAATAGGGCTGATGTTCAATTGGCCTTTTGACATAGTGAAGTGGTGAAATGGGCCTACCTGAGTAAGAACAAGTTAGTAAGAAATGAATACTATGAAGTTTAGGTACAGGTACAGTGGTCCAAGAGGAACCTGGAGGTTCAGACCAAGATCCAAGGCCCCTGTGGCATAGATAGAACAGGCAATTATTTATCAAGAGCTGAAGTAGCAAAAAAAAAAAATCTAGCTTTTTAAATTTGCTTCAATGGACTAGGAAGAACAGAGAAATTAGGATGGAACAAAAACAAACAAAAACAGCATTTGAAGGGGTCAGAACTCAGATAAATCTAATTAAGATAAGGGAGGTAGCAAGTTCAAACTCCAGCAATCATTTCAATTTGTCAACAGATTTGCGGCCCATGCAGGAACATAGGATTTAAATTAATAAGGGACTTTAGACATCATTTAGTCCAATCCCTTCACTTTGTACATTATACACATGAGTAAACTGAGTAGCAGAGAGATTGCTCAAGGTCACACAAATAGGTTACTTAGGAGTTTGGGTGACTCAAGACAGGCTTTGCAAAGATATAAACAGTGGATTAGGGACAATGTATTACAAAAGTGACCAAGGTAAGAGGATATTTATAAACCATAAATTTTTACATTTTACTATTACTATGTATTACCCTATTAACTACACACAGCCCTGCTGTGATTTGTGTGAAATTTTCTTTTAAATCAACTAAGAAATTAATATCCTATTATCATGGAATACGGGACAGTTAGGGTTGAGGAATCCCAGGAAATTGATGGGAGCCTCAGCAGCTTAATACTAAAAGGATCCAACCACAAAGGGTGGGCTTCTGGAACCAGGTCATATCAGCTTTTAAAAGCCAATTGTTAAATTTTCTGTGTGAGCATTAATATTACAAAAATTGGCAAACACTACAAATCAGGGCTTGATTTATTCTTTTGTTTATTGTTTAGACTTAGGAAAGTAATAGAAAAAAAAATGAATGATGCAGACTAACTTTAAATAATATATCACATGTGTGTTTCTCTCCTGTCTTCCACCAGAGCTGGTTTACCAGCACATTCCTGGTCACCAATGAGATAAGAACTGAAATTGCAACAAAAAAAAAAAAAGAAAGAAAGAAAGAAAGAAAGAAAGAAAGAAAGAAACAAAACAAAACAAAAAAGGCAAGTGAGGATATATGATGTAGGAGGCCCTTGACATTGTAATATTGGTGACAAATCCAGATCCCCTGAATTGAACTAAATGATTAAAAAAGAAAGAAAAGAAGCATCCTTTTCAAATCCTTAATACTTTGAACATTCCCTGTAATTTATTTTTAGTGGAATGATTGAATAGTTTCATAATACAGTTCAAATAGAGCTAAAAGAGACCTGGAGATCATTTATTCTATGTATTCCATTTTACAAAGGAAGGAATGAGGCCCAGAGAGGTTAACTGATTTGTTGTAGGTCACACAGAATACTTAAAATCAACTCAGAACTATATACAAGGTACAAGAAAAATACTATCTCACACTTACAACACAGAGGCATTATAGAGCAATTGATAAATGTCTATCCTCAAAGCCAGGAAGACCTGAGACTAAGTCCTGCCTTTGACATATATTGGCCAGTGGCTATGTAACTCTGGGCAAGTCATTTTAACATTTTAGTGCTTTAGGCATTTTCTATAAGCAAGTTCTCTCTAAGACTAGAGAAGGTGCTGTCCTGCATTGGTAGAGGGCTCTTTCTAAACCAGGGGTCCCCCATACTAGTGAAATCACAGGCCAAGAACCCATCTCTTATCCCCCTTACATAGCAACCTCAAAAGATGCCAGGTGTAAAGAGGGCCCTACTCTCTTGGGAACTCTCGGTAATTTAAAAAGACAGACATGCCTTTAAGCAATAAAGGGAAGACTACTTCTTTCATGTTGGAATAGGGCTATATTCTTCATTTCTTCTTGGTCATTCCTTAGCTGTTTTTTTTGTTTGTTTGCTTTTTTGCTTTTTAGCGAGACAATGACTTGCCCAGGCTCACAGCTAGTAAATGTCAAGTGTCTGAGGCTGGATTTGAACTCATATCCTCCTGACTCCAAGGCCAGAGTTCTGTCCACTGTGTCACCTAGCTGCCCCTCATTCCTTAGCTGTTAAGATACGTTGTGAACATTTCCCACTTTCAGATATTCCAAATGGTATCACAGAAGTCTCTCTACCTCCAAACATGTTTAAACTCTTTGCCAATCATGATTCTCTTTTTTAAGCCCCTGGGATCAGCTTTGTTTCTAGATGAAATAAAACTTAGCCTGTCATTGCAAAAATAGTGCTCCTAGAAGCTGCTGAAGATTTGAGAAGGTCTGAAGACTCTTAATTTATTTCCAATCCACTTTACCCATCCCTTGTTCTTGCAGAAAAAATAAGCCTCAGTCAAATGCTGATAAAACTCAAGGATGATTGACAGCTCAAATGAAAATTCCTTTCTGGAGCTGAACAGATAATTTAAATTTTTTTTATTTATTTTCTCTTCCAATATATATTGTCAAGGATTCCTCCCCCCCTCAAGTGGCATTTTATTTAAGGAAGAAAAGCAAGAATTTATAATATACCCCTTACCTAGCTGAGAAATTTGACAAAAATCATTTTGTTGACCAAACTCTAGCTGTCAGATGTACTTAATCTATTTTCTTGATAAAATCAACTCCAACAAAGATCTCAGATTGTGCTGTCATCAAAATTGATTTTATCAAACAAGATAATCTGTGCTGTCAACAAGCAGCACTTTCTTAAAACTCTTAACTCCCAGTCTCCTCATTCCTTCCCACTGCCGAAGCAAGCGAAAAAGCAGCTAGCAAGACAATTACGATCATAAGTCATCACTTAGAGCCTCTAAAATAGAAAAAAACCTGCAGGAGGTTGAACTCTGGCAGGCAACTTGGAGGCCACCTTCAGTTTTAAAGAAAAAGTTGAGAGGGGAAATTTATGAAAGCCAATGTTGAAGAAAATACGTCAGGAGAGACATGATGTCCATTGCCCTGAGCGACAGACTATACAAATGAAAATTTCCTTTGCATGCACATTTGGGTATATGCCTACATAAACACCTAATTGTATATGCAAATGAGTATTTTGTGCACACAGGTACCTGTTTGCTATGTGCATATTTTGCAGGATCAATGTGAGTGCTTTTCTTTATAGAACTGGCCTAAATTGTCTGTGGATGAGTGATGCTCTGGCAAATTATAATTTCCTTAAAAATCAAGATTTAGACAGACCTCTTTGAAAACGCTGAATGAATGTATACAGAAAAAGACCAGATCTGTGATGGAAAAGAGAAGTATAGAATGAAAACAATTATATAGATTGTGCAAGAAATATATACATAAACACACGCATACACATTCACACTTACAGACTCATATTTCAGTCATAATTCTTCAATGTTAGATTTTCGCAGATTTTTTTGGATTATTCAGATGAAAAAGATGGGTCAATCACATTGGGAGATTAAGGGATAGCTGACAGACACCCCACTTGTCTCTTTTGGCATCCATTCAGTGTCAAAGAGATGTAGAGGAAAGCTCCCAGCACATTGGGTGGGCCTCCCCCAGATGATCTTATTGTAGGACCTGAACAAAAGTTTCATAATTAGGGTTGGCATGGATGAAAATGCACTGAGATCTGCATCCTAGAAGTCATTCTTGTAATAGCTACCTCACAGAATTGTTATTTGGCTACTCTAATATGCTGGATAATTCTGAGTAGTTTTTAAAAATAAAAGAAAAAAAAACACAGACAAAAGGGAAAATTGAGAGATATTAATGAGATCCCAGATCCCACTCAGTAAGCATTCCAGTGATTGTCTCAGTTTTCTGCTCACTTAGTAAAAATATGGCCATGGTGCAAACAAAGGCCAGAAAGAACAGGTCACTTCTAGACTCTCGTTAGAATCCATTTTGGCACAGAGCAGGCATATTCATCACACAGCAGTGATCATGTGTCCAAGCAAATAAGCTTTCCATATAATGTATCCTGACTCACATTTACTCCAGCTTTCTTTAGAAAAGAAATAGTGAATGTGATGATACCCTAAATTAAGGTTACAATACTGTGAGTAGAGAGGAAAATCTCTGAATAATTTTCTTGACACTGCATTCAACCCCTTCAGGACCTGTGGTGATAAAGCACTAAAGATTTATTTTAATGTGCAGAAACCCTGCACTGTTCCTCTGGGACATGGTAAAGAAGACACTAGGAGGCTCAGAGATGGTTTATATTTATCAGGTAAAGCACTGTCTGCTCACTAATAAGCTTCATAAATATTTCTCTTTCCCCGAACAAAGAAGAAATAAAAATCTAGTTTCCCAAACCAAAACACACTTACACACACACATACACAGAGAGAATCAATTTTCAAAAGATTCTAATATTTTAATAAAACAAAACAAAAAAATAAGATCAAATTTAGAGCTGGAAGGGACCTCAATAGTCATTTACTTCTACTGTCCTCATTTTATAAGTCAGAAAGATGAGTTCTAGAGAAGCGAAATGATTAATCCATGATTATGAAAGTAGCAAGAAGCAAAAATCGGATTCAAAGCCAGTCCCTTTAACTCCAGAGCAAGTGTCTTCTTGTCAGGAGTAAGTGAGGTTGTGGATTCTGTGTATGTCATGACTGTGTTAATACAGAGCCAGACATTTCAGCTAACAGCCAGATGCCTGGGTCCTGCCCACAGCATCTCTGGACATCTCATTTGCATACAGGTGTTTTGCCTGGGGAAAGATCTGGCTTTTTTTAAGTGGATTTCCATTACATTCCATCACATGGCTCTAGAAGTAACTGTAATTGAGAACCAATATATTTACCATTCATCAACAATAAACATGGTGAGTGCTTAATCTATATAGGGCCCCAAACCAGATGATAGTAGTATAAAAAACCATAAAGCAAATTCCTGTAATGGCCTTCCTTCCACTCCCTTCTACCATTCCTTTACCCCTGGCACACATAACTGCTTAATCTCCATCCAGAGGTTCAGTCTTATGCCATACCTTTGGCTCAATATTGTCCGTAGTTAGTGAAAATAATTAGTGATGCATGGTTAGTTCTCTGACTTAACACTGATGCAGCTGGTCTTTCTGGTATACTCGAACTTTGCTTTTCAGCACAGTTTCAGCTTCTTTCCCAAAGGTTGACTGGAATTCTATCAATGAGCCTCAGTTTTTCAATGGCTGAGTCTTCAATTAACTTACCTTCTTAATAACTATTAATAATAATAATCTCCTTAATGACTATTGCTAGATTTTTTTTTTTGTCATTTGGTTCTTGAGTTCTCATCACCTTAGATTCAAGTGAAATGAAAGCTCCTTGAGGTCAAGGGGATTTTTCATTTGTGAAATTCTATCTCTGGTAACTAGTTAAATGCCTGGAATATAGTAGGTCTTTAACACATATTTGGTGAATTCTATTTATTTAATATCTTCATTTCCAAGATATCCTGATCTGAATCTATTGTTTGACCTCAGGCTCTGGGTGTTCCTAGATTAAAAGCTACTTGGCTATGCCCTTATTTTTAGAATACTGGCCTCCATCAGACCCTACTAATAGTATTCTTGGCTGAAGTGTGGCATAATCTAACATCATCCACATCCAAGTAAGATGATCTCTGCCAGTGAAGACTTCACAATCTAGATGGTAAGTCCTAGCAGCACTAGATCATCTAAATGCTTAAGAATACTTGAAAAAGATAAATAATGATATCAGGAAATATTTCCTTAAGTTCAAGTGAGTGATATATCCAATAAATATACCAGGAAAGATCCCTGAGGCATGGGGTGACTGGTAAAGGCCTCAAAGAGGAAATGACAGTTTTTCTGGGTCCTGAAGGAAAGGCAGGAGCTCGGCTGAGAAAAAGGTCTTCCCAAGAGCACCTGGATGTTTTTCAAACCCATTTCAAAAACCACTTAAGCAACCAAGTGCTGCTGCATTTCAAATGGGTCACTCAGAAGGAATTAGATCCGGAGGGCATTAGCTCAATTGGACAATAAATATGTCATCCTTAAGAAGAGCTATTATAGCAGAAGTTGTTGTTATTGTTGTTATAGTTTTTGTTGTTTAAGAAAGAGGAAACAAAAATACCATCGTTTGGACTGGATATTACTAACCTACCTTCGCCTCCATTCCACTGCCCCATTTGGAAGTGAGGCTGATGGTTAGCCAAAGTCATATTTGTCTATAGCTTAGGGCTATATATCACTGAGGATCTGAAAGGAGGATGGATGTATTTTCAGCTCTGAAATGCATAAATCATTTAGTGGGTGCAGAAATGGAGAGGCAGAGTCATACTGAGACTACTGTTGCCTTCAACTCTGGAGGTTGTACGGTACCCGTGTAAGGATGCATGGTCATGTAGTATAAGAGAATTTACCAGACACTGACACAATGGACACTGGTGACCCTGTGTTTTGGAAGGCAGAAATGGAAGTCTGACATATTAGGAGCAGTATGTCTTCCTGGACGAGATGAATGGTTGCCTGGGTGTAGAAGACCACACAGGCAATTTGTTTATCTTCCGCATTATAATTTAAAAGGATATGTTAAACACTGAATTTCTAAGCAAGTCTCTGTTAAGCACCATTCCCTCTTCTGCCCCAGAGAGATATCCCAGCAGTGACATTTGGCCTCAGTGTTCTCTGTCTCACCACTCTCATAAATATAAAAATGGACATCAGATAACTTACAAGAGATAACAGGTCAAGGGTCAATGCTACTGAATTTCTCACTCAGTAAGCATTTTTTGAATTCCTACTATGTATGTTACATTGTGATTGGCTGTGCTTGGGATGCCAAGAAGTATGCCATACATAAAATGATAAATAATGATACAAGAAATATTATAAATGTGTGATATGAATAGTAACACAAGCTATAGAAATTCTATAGAGAGAGAGATGAAATCATTCCTTATGGATGGGAATGAGTAATTCAAATGTCCTGCTGGGCCTTGAGTGGTAATTGAATGTGGCACGCCAGAATTAGAGCCATCAGAAGCCTGGATTAACACTAAGGGTATGAGAGCTTGTTGTTGTCTGTTGTGTCTGGTGACCTCAAGGACTTGTCCATAGGGTTTTCTTTGCAAGAATACTGCAGTGGTTTGCCATTTCTTTTTCCAGTGTGTCCTCATTTTACAGATGAGGAACAGAGGCGAATAGGGATAAAGTGACTTGCCCAGAGTCACACAGCTAGTAAGTATGTGAGGCCAGATTTGAACTTAGATCTTCCTGACACCAGGCCTGGTGCTCTATCTATCGTACCACCTAGCAGCCCCTTGTATGACAGATAATGAAGTTCTACTTCGGTGATGAGTCATGACTAGGAAGTTCAATACTATATAAAATATGACCCAAATACTATAAACTCATATGGAAGCACCAAAACAAGAGTCTAGGAGACTCATAGAAGTGGGACAGTCAATGAATGGATTTTAAGAAGGCAAGCTGAGACCTGTATTCAAGAGTGCAATACGGTCAAGGGGTATCAGTCTTGGATTCCAAGTAGGCAATCCAAGCATCAATGCCTAATAGTTCAGCACAGGCATGAGGGAATAGTCAGGTTACAGGTTTCAAAGTAGACATGCCAGGTGCAATTGTAGAATCCAGCACAGATGGGCAGGACCATATAAGCAGCACAAAATGGTTATGCCCACTGATCCTGGGACAGAGACCATCTGCTCTCTGCCCTGGATTTATCCACCCTGCTTACTCTGGGTGGACAAAGGCTGTCAGGTACATGCTGGCAGCTAGCCAGGCAAGGTTCCACAGGTGCCCATAACTGTTGACTGCAATACATTCAGAGGCTAGGTTCTCTGGGGAGTGCTAATAGAAGAAGTGGAACTTAACCTTGAGCTGACAGGAACTGAAATAAATGGAGGCACCTGGGGGTAATAGAAAATACAGAATTGGGAGTCAGAGGACTTGGGTTCAAATGTGGGAGAGCTTTTTTTTTTTTTTTTGCTTACTATCCCTTTAGTGAAGGTGTTGAACCAGATGATCCAAAGAGATCATATGTGGAAAATACTTTGCAAAATTTAAAGCTCTATATTTTTGTTGTTCAGTCATTCTTTCAGTCGTGTCTCCTCTTTGTGACCCCTTTTGGGGTTTTCTTGGCAGAGATACTGGAGTGGTTTGCCATTTCCTTCTCCAGCTCATTTTCAGATGAGGAAACTGAGGCAAACAGGGTTAAATGACTTGCCCAGGGTCACCCAGTTAGTAAGTGTCTGAGGCCACATTCGAACTCAGGTACTCCTGACTCTGGGGCTGGTGCTCTATCCATTGCATCACTTATCTGCCCTAAAGTACCATATAAATGTGAGCTATTGTTGTTATCAATAAGACTCTTTCCAGCATCATATTCTAGATGTAGAATCTGAGTAGGGTGAAAAGAAGTAAGAGGGACTACCAGGAAGGGGTAAGAGCATAAACAAAATACAAAAGACTTTTTATCCTATCTAGTAATTTTCTCTAGAAAGTGATCTAATAAACCTCTACTACTAAGCATTAGTAATTCCTAATGAAAATAATTGACTGGTGAATTCCCCTTCCTTTACATCTTGTGAGAAGCAAAGCAATTCTGATAAATAAAGAAAAACAGAAAAACAGGTTGCTAGAGGGCCAATGACCAGTCATGAGAATATATAAAGCCTAGTCTGACCTAATCCATAAAATTATAAACCATGCAACTCCTCTGCTCGTTGTTAATGGATGTAACAGAAATCACTGCTATTGGCGAACATTTGGTGGTGGTCATGTTGTCAGAGTCATATTTCAATAGGCAAGTTATGAATTTTCCTTTCATGTTATGCCTTTCAACCATTGTGGGCCTAAAACAAGGTGAAGTCAACTGTATAATGACTGGATGAGCTTCTTCCTGCTTCTCAAGTTCTACTGTTTAATTAAAAGAGCCGCCATAGACTGTAAAACAGAAAGCAAACAAAGAGAATAAAGCACGTTGTGAGTCAACTACATGAAGACACAATCCCTTCATGATACATGTTAAGACTGACAAATTATTTTTATCATTCTAATAACACACATTTACATAATCCTTTCAAGTTTGCAAGGAATTCCTCTCACAACAAACCCAGGAGGTTAAGTCGAATTATGTCTTATTATCCTCGTATTAGACCATGACTATTGTAGGGGCCATGATTTTTACTTTCTTTGCCAGCACTTAGCATATTTCTTGGCATATCATAAGTGCTTAATAATTGCTGATTAATAATGATTCCCATTTTTTCAGTGAGGAAACAGGCTCAGGAGTGTTAAATGACTTGCTCTCCAACATACAACTGGTAAGTGTCAAGGGCATGATTTGAACATAGGTCTACTGAGTCCAAACCTTCCCCTAACACTCAACTGAATTTATGCCTCAAGTATAAGACTTACTGGATATGATTTTGCTGCAGATGGAACCTTCTTCCATTTTTACTATAGTCATAGTCTGGTAGAATTCTTGGTTATGATAATAAATTTGGTAAATCAAGTGTGGGGGGCAATAGAATTTTTATTTTAACTTGGAGAACACTTAGTTTGTATTTCCATAACACAAGCCATCTGGATAAAAATGAAAATTAAAAATTAAAGTGTTTCCAAGTATCCTGATGTTTGGCATAATGCAGAAATAACCTCAAATTGCTGAGGAAAACAACTAACTGAACCTTGTACACTACACAAATGCTGGTAATAGTCAATCAAATGGAAAGGCTTCAAATTGATGATCTCTAAAGTTATTTCAGAGCTAAAATTCTCTAACTAAACAACAGGTAAAACTATATCCTGCCAACTTAATCTACAAGCAGACAGCACTGTAGTAAACTAGGTAGTTGTACCCAAAGAGATTCTACTCCCCAAATGTCTGCACTCCAAATTTCCCTGGCTGAAGCCCTCAGACAATAGAAAACTGTTTTTAAGGTTCTGCTAACAATCCTTTTCCCCCAGTGTGAATATACTTTGTATGTGCTTTCCTGCTACAAACAGTTCTATAAATGTATTGCTAATATATCCTGATTGTGACACATCCCATATTTACTTTTTCATTCATTTATCTTCCTGTCAGGGGTAAGAAGACCCCACCTCCTCTGGCCCTGGGGAAGGCTTTCTTCCCCACTGTTTGTTGTTTCCAGGATAAATAATTATGTGTGCTTATAAGCAAATCTATAGTTGGCCAGGAGATGAACAGGAAGTTTAACAGAAGGAAAGCATTGGATTCAAGTATCAAGGAGATTATATGATTGGAGCTTTGCAGTCAGATGTTACATCTAATTCAATTCAACAAATATTCATTACCTACTATGTGCTAGGCACTGTGGTAGGCTCTGGGGATAAAACAATAAAAAATGGAAAAAAAATGTTCACTATCAATAAGCTTATATTCTATTTTTGGCAAAAAAATATGTACACAATAAGTCGGTAGAAAGTACATAAAAATAGAAATACACAACCATTTTTGGGTAGAGAATGGTAACAACTAGTTGTTTCAAGAATGACCTCATGCAGCAAAAGCTGAGCTTTGAATGGACTTAGGGATTCCCAGACAAAGTGAGGCAGAAGAAAAATGCAGGCATGGGAAATAGTCTGGGGGAAAGGAGAGGGTAAGGATAAGTGACTTGCCCAAGATCACAGGTAGAAAGTGGCTGGGTCCAGAAAATGAACTAAGGTCCCAGGACTCCATAGACCTTTCTGATTCATCACACTTTATGAAAAGGAGGAGAAGAAATGTAGTACCATAGCTTGAGGGAATAAAAGGGTTAAGTGAAGGATTTTTTTTTTCAACATGGAGACGACCTGGGCCTGTTTATAGACAGCAGGCATCAAGCTAGTGGATAAGACTGAATATTACCTGGAAAGAAGTTAAAGCTAAGGAATAAACATCTGAGGAGACGCCTTGAAATGAAGGGCATCAGTAGAGGAGTTGTCTTTGACAATGAGAAGGACCACCTCATCCTCTGAGACTGGAACACAGGGCGAGTGATAAGAGTGATGTTGAGGAGATTTGAAGTACGTAATGGTCAAGAAGAGAGAGCTCATGATTGGTGGCCTCAGTTTCCTCAATTAAGTATGAGCCAAGGTTCTCTGCTGAGAGGGAGATTGAAGGATGTTGAAGTTGGCTTAGGAAGAGAAAGAAAAAAAAAACAATACTTTCTCCCCAATAGCTCTGTTAGGTAGGCAGTGCAGCTATTATGATCCACAATTTTATAGATGACAAATCTGTAACTCGGAAAAATTAAGTTACGGTGGCTGGACTAGCTAGTTGCTGAGGTCCCTTCCGTATCTCAAATTCTGCAATGTGGTAAACTCCAAAACTCAACAGATCTCCCTAAACCTTTCCATTCTCCAAACTCCCCTATTTCTATCTTACTTCTCAAGCTTGTTCAGCACTTTAGGTTAACCTTTAATTGTTCCCTCTCCCTCACCCCAACCTGATGCCCAATTAGATGACAAATTTTCTTGATTTTGTTTGCACATCATGTCTTCAATTCATCTCTTCTTTCTACTCATACATCCATAACCCTAGTTCAGGTCATCATTACCATTCACCTTAATTAATTAATCTCCCTCCCTCCAGCCTCCCCCCTTCCTAATCAGTTCTTTGAAAAGCTGCTAAAAACAATTTATCTAAGGCATAGATATGATGGCGTGACCCCTGACCAAAACCCTTCAGTGATTCCCACCTCTTAGGTAAATATTCTTCTTCTTCTTACCTTAACACTTAAAGCTCCCCACAATATGACCTAACCCTTATTTCCTCTTATTTCCCTTTATATAACCTATGTTTCAGACAAAGTAGATTGCAGCTGGTCCCCAAAGTCAGTATGGTATCTTCCACTGTCTGGCATACCCTCCCTCTTCACCTCTTCCTTTCACAAATCTTATCTTCCTTCAAAGGATCAGCCCAGCTGCCATCTCCTCTGGGGAGCTCTCCTATATGCCCTAGATGAAAGTATTCTGTCCCTGCTTATGTATTCCTTAGGCATTAAACAGAAATCTCTTTCGCTCCCATGTACTATCCTAATCATTGCCCCCTCTCCCCAACAGAAGGTAAGCTTTTTATGGGAAGGGTTTCTTTTACTTTTTTTCTATCTTCCTTCTTTCCTTTCTTTCTGTTTTTCTGTCTTTCTTCCTTCCTTGCATCCTTTCTTTCTTTCCTTATATTCAAATACTTAACATAGTGCCTTGGTAATAGTGTGTACTTAATTTTTTTAACATAATGGAATTGTGGCTAGCTCCCTAATATCGGAGCTGTCATTCCAACCTGCATCTTTCTTGAGTATGAGTCCAGGGATCTCTTCACTTTACCACTCTGTTCTCATGTGATGGATTCTGCCTGGGCTGGACACAATTATTCCAGCTTTAACCAAGGTGAATCTTGGGATTTTCACATGATGGTAAAGAGAGGTGGGGTGTGGGGATGTGACTGGCAAGAACTGGAGCCAGTTGATGGGTATTTCATTCAGAATGATGAAATGCAGAGATAGGCAGAATTTAAGAGTAAAGGGTTAGAGGAGACATTGCTTAGTGATATAAGGAGTGGGGAGTTGTGGAGTCAATGAGCTAGGTCAGAACTGGACATGTCAAGAGGGTGGTAAGAGAGGGTGGTAAAAGAAAAGAGGTCAGGGAATGGTTGGACAATTATAGTCAGGATCTTTCTTGATAGGATGAGTTGTAACAACCAAGGTCAATCTTCTAATGAGTAGTTTGGGACTTTCTGGATAGGTCCTCACACTCCCTATACCGGAGAATTTTTCTCTAGTATTAATGGGGTCTTGACACCTGAAAGGAATCTGGTTACATTTGGGTAAAAGCTCCATCTACCTCAGCCCAGAAATCCATGAGTAGAATGTGGGAGGCAATCCTGACATAATCTCAAAGCAAGCAAAGGACTCTGCCAGGGCCAAGAGAGGTTTGATCAAATGGAATCAAGTGAGATAATGAATCTAAAGCACCACATGTCAAATCCACAGAGATCTTGCTGTCTGATTTTTTGTTTCCCAGCAATAAAATCAGGTTATTGATCTAGGGCCTTTACCAGATACTTTCAACAGATACTGTATTAAACAAATACTTAGCTGAATACCTATTATATGTTGGGCACTATATTTTAGGTGCTATGGGAGAGAAAAAGATGAATAAAAGAAATCAATGCCCTCAAGGATTTTATGATCCAATGATGGTGGTAAAAATTTAAAACAAATATACATATATCAGGCAGAATGTGATGCCCTAAGAGAGGTAGAAAAAAAACCATTATGGATAAGGAAGAAATAATGGAGGAATCCTGAAAGAGGTGACTTTGCAATGGGCCTTGAAGGATGGATATTATTTGAACAGGTCTAACTATGGTTCATTCTGGTGGAGAAGATATTCCAGGTTAATAGAGCAGTATGAATGAGCAAATGCCCATGGGTTGTATACTCAAGGTTACAGCCCAAAGAAGAAATTTTTCCAAGCTTTCAGTAGGAACAACAAATGTGACCAATGGTAAAATTAAAGAGCTTATTGCCACAGGTGAGAAAAAAGCAGGACTGACATTTCATTTTGGGGGGAAAAAAAAGCATTTGTACATTTTGGCCAGCAAAGATCACAAAAAAGGAATGGAAACATTCTATCACTATATCTTTGAAGCCCTTATAGTCAGATATTTGATCATAAGACCATAGACCTGAAGCTGAAAGGGTCCACTGAGACCATCTTTTTAGTCAAATCCCCTTATTCTCCAGAGGAAATTGAGGCTAATGGAGGGCAAATGACTTGAGCAAGATCACACAGTTTTAGCATTTAAACCCAAGTCCTCTGCTTGGAGAGCTTATCATCAGAAGGTTGCAGGTTAAGTTAACAAAAAGTGATACTTAAATCATTTACCTGTGATTCATCAAGAGCTCTTGAACATTTCCTACTTCTAGCCTTCTAGCCTCAAGAAATTTCAGTTTTATTCTGAAGGGGAAAAATGATTCTGCTTCTAGTCTAGGACTGTATTGTAAGAGATCTGGAGGGAAGTTGAAATTTACATTTTTATCACTGCCTCTTGAAACCTGATTACTTAAACACTTTCCAATATCCCCACTGCATTTCAGAACCAGCTTTAGCTACTTAAATTTCTAATCAAACTTTAATTTTTAAATGTTTCTCTTTTTTTTTCTTTGGAATTCTGAAGCTTTTGGTTGGTGTGAAGTTTAGAGGAAAGATTTTATGTTTCCCACTAAATTTATTCTGCTTAGCTAAAGTCATTGAAGACAACTTTAACTTTGTGTTTTTATCAGACCTCTTTCAAAGTGTGTTGGCACTGCTGATGAATGGTCTGGTTACTAGATTGAAGATTTATGGTTGGTAAAGTGCTGTATTTCTAAAAATACATAATTGAGAGATCCATGAATACAATTGTGCACACCTTCAAAGGAGTTCACAAGGCCACAAGTCCTTACATCCTTTACAAGTGTGTCCTTGCCTAGGGCCTTTTCCTTCCTATAAATGTGTTAACCCTCAGTTAACCATGGCATTCAATTAGCCAATGCAGCGCCAGTTTTCCAACCTTCTGGTTACGGATGTATTATAGATAACACACACATCTCTTCCCTTGAAAAGGCTATTCTCTCCTGGCTTTGGAACCCCTGGGAATTAAGTAATCAACAAGCATTTATTAACCACCCATTATATGCCAGATACTATTAACAGAAAGACAATAAAGAATGAGTTCTTGCCTTCAAAGAGGTTATATTCTATAATGCATACATATAAGAATGTGCAAAGCAAATACTGATGTAATTACAATGGGGCAGCTAGGTGGCGCAGTGGATAGCATACCCGGCCCTGATGTCAGGAGGACTTGAGTTCAAATCCAACTTCAGACCAAACACTTGACACTTACTAGCTGTGTGACCCTGGGCAAGTCACTTAACCCTAACTGCCCCCCCAAAAAAATAAACAAAAAAAAAAGACACAGAAGTAATTACAAGGCAGAGGCAATATGATTCTTGTATAGATAGATGGTCTCAAATGACAACTCTGACCTAAGTGAATAACTTAACTTCTCAGTTGCTGTAGGTAACTCTAAAAGATTATACTTCACAAAGATGGTGCTGACATGCATTGGGATAGCATTTCCTTACCAATGATATCACAGGTCCAGTCACAATCCCTAAATACAAGGGAAAGGACTGGAATCACTACCATTTGGGGGGATAATTATAAGCATCCTGTAGGAGGAGGTGGCCCTTCAGCTAAGCTTTGAAGGAGTCTAGAGGTTCCTGGAAGACAAAGTACCTTCCTGGCATGGGGGACAAGCTGAGCAAAAGCACACAGTCAGGAGATGTGGTGTCTTATGTGAGGAAAAGGAAGTAACTGTGGTTTATGGTACGAAGAAGTGGGTAGACTCTCTGGGCTTCTGATAGCTGTTCCCATGACTCTCTTTATAGTATTTAGTGGCAGTTTCAATGGCTCAGCATTGAAGGAGCTCAAGATATTCACTTGTATGTGATTCCAATTACAGGTGTGCAATTCAGGTAATTGTTAAAACATTTAGGTAATTCTTGTAACACCTTGAAAATGGAGCTTGTCGTTGGATTTTCCTGGATCCATTTCAGGGTTCCCAGGGGGCTGTTCTGATTTAGATTTTTGAATGCTGAGCTCCCTATTTTTCTATAGATATTAATACTGTACATAAATCTACAACGATTCACCCAATATGCAGTTTTAAAAAGAGCAGAATTAAAATTCCCCATGCCTTTCTTCTGCATTAAAGTCACTGACTGAGTTTTAAGGAGCTCAATCATTAGACCTGGACAGACATAAAGTAGAATGCCACTGGAATGGAAGCCCATTTTATTCCCCCTCCTTCTTACCCACGGCTCACTCTAAAAAGGGGATTCCTTCCCTACACTTTAATTTTAGTTGCTCTATCCAGTAAATTTCTATTTGACCCTTGTAGAAAACAGATTTGAGGCCAGGAATAGAGATTTGCTTTTTGTTTAGGCAGAGGCTGCTCACAAATACCTCTGAACTTCTTATCTTAAAGGAACTGAGTCAAAACTCAAAGTCAACCAGCATTAATTAAGCACCTACTCTGTGTTTGGGGCTGTGTTAAGCACTGGGAATATAAAGAAAGCCAAATACTGTTCCTACCCTCAAGAAGCTCACAATCTGATGCAAAAAATAACATGCAAACAACAGCAGGGAACCTAGAAACTAGAAGGCTTTGTCTTGGAGGAAAAAGGGCTAGGTGGAGCAGGGCTGGGGAAGAGTTTACCCAGGATGTGGCTGATGGGCAAAAGAAACTTAACATCTCCTAGCTTTCTATTTTAACTAAATAATCCTAGTATTTTGATGACAGTTTCAGTTTTTCCAGTCTACTGAAGGAGGTTAAGTGCTGTTGCGCCCTCAAAAATTGGAGAGTCTGGGGCAAAGTGTCAATCAGCTTATCCTAGTTACATCAGCTGGTTCTAGAGGGGAAAGCAACTCTACAGGCCTAGAAGGTACTTTGTCTTCCAGGAACCTCTAGACTCCTTCAAAGCTCAGCTAAAGGGCCACCTCCTCCTACAGGATGCTTATAATTATCCCCCCAAATGGTAGTGATTCCAGTCCTTTCCCTTGTATTTAGGGATTGTGACTGGACCTATGATATCATTGGTAAGGAAATGCTATCCCAATGCATGTCAGCACCATCTTTGCAAAGTATCATCTTCTAGAGTTACCTAGAGCAACTGAGAAGTTAAGTTACTCACTTAGGTCAGAGTTGTCATTTGAGCCCATCTATCTATACAAAAATCTGTGTTATTATTGATATTTGATTTGTTGTTGCTGTTTTTAACTAGATTGTTTTGAGTAGTAGAAATCTGAGAATGCTGAATTTGAAATCAGGAGGCCTATATATCCTGGCTACAACACTTGTTCACTGTGTAACCATGGGCAAGTCGCTGAAACTTTCCAAGTCTAAATTTACTCTTCTGTAAAACAGGAATAATAACACATTAACTGCCTCACAGGGTATTGTGAAGTGAGTTCTTCATAAAATACTATAGAATTATTAATTATAAGGATTTATCCTGTTCCCAAGGGAAGGAAATTTTCAAAATTCCCGACAGCAACCTAGAATCTTTAGTAATTCTTCTGGTAAGGAAGCATGTTCTCTTCTGTGGAAATCTAGGCCCTTTCAATCTTCTTCCATCCTCAGTAAGCATCCAGAGTAGTTATTCCCCACTTTCTTTATAATTTAAGATCCTTAAGGGTAGGGATTTTATCACTTTTATATTTATATCTCTTCCACTCCCCAAATGCTTGATAGGTTATAAGAGATTAATAAATGCTTTCATTCTCTCATAATAACCTTCCAGAAATTTAAGTTATAATTGTCTCCCTTCCTCCCTTTTCTATAGTATGAATGATTTTTTTAAAAAGGTATATTTTAATGCTTCCATACATCTAAGATTCCAGTAATGTATTTTCTCCTTTGTCCCAGTTCACAACCCAGCCATGCCTACTCTTTCTGTGTGATTCTAACATAAACATAGAGCATTTTACTTAATTTTGCTAATAGACAATCCTCATTCTACATAAGCAGTTTTTCTTTTTTTTTCCCCTTCTTGGCCTTCAGACCCTAAAAAGTAGAATCTTAGATCATGGAATGCTGGTCTGATATTTGTATCCATTCAGCAATAGATCTAGTGCCTAAGGCCTTCAGATTCCCTTTTGGAGGATGGTGAAATAAGGTGACTGAAAATAATTCTGTTGTTTTTCAGTTATTTTGGTCATGTCTGACTCTTCATAACCCCATCTGCAGTTTTCTTGGCAAAGATACTGGAGTGGTTTCCCATTTTCTTCTCCAGCTCATTTTACAGATAAAGAAACTGAGGCAAACAGGGTTAAGTGACTTGCCCAGGGTTACAAAGACAGTAAGTTTCTGAGGCCATATCTGAACTCAGATAGAAAAGTCTTCCTGACTCCAGGCCCAATACTCTATCCATTGCACCACCTAGCTGTCCAAAAAATAATTTTAGGTAACCTCAAAATCACCAGATGACAACCAAAATACTTTGCATGTAATACAATGTCACCTGCAATTTATTTTAATGGTCCCATCCTGTTGTGCATCATACTGTGAGGAAAGTTCCTATGAACAGTAAAGGAACCTGGTTTCCTTGACAGCAGCAAGACACTTGCCCACAAGGAGCCACCTGAGGGTAGATTCCAGAGCAGCCATGGGGATGGAGAGAAGGAAGCATCAGAGCACATCGGTTCCACTGAAAGCTCAAATGGCTGCACACAAGGCTCTGACATGGCCTCTCCTCACACACACAAACTGGGTAAGGTCCTCTGAGAAGGGCTTTCTCATTGCACAGGAGACCTGAGGGGCCTGAGAAAACTCCAAGATGTTCCCAGAGTTGTGATTTTAACTCATCTTCCAGTGACCTGTTATATGAGCAGGTGGAACTTAAGCATATCTTGGGAACCAGGAATGAGTGAGCAAGATGTAAAGAGAATGCCATTTGCTCCCTCTAGAGATCTAATGGGGAATTCTTTCCTGAACTGTACACTAGATAACAGGAGAAAGAAGCTATTGGGAAGGAAAGGGAGAAAAATCATTTGAAATGCAGAGTGATCAACCTACTTACATTTTCTATATAAAATGTTTTTCTTCTCAGTGACTCAACAAGGTTGAGGTTGATAGCTTCTAACAAGACAGATCACAAATTTGCAGTCATCTTTTGTATTTGAGAAGTAATTAAACATTTGTAAAGTGACAGTTTTCAAATGGGATGTCTGACCAGAGTCTCCTTCAGAAATAATGATGTGATTTCTTTAGCTGCATCTAAAGACAAAGACTATATCCTCCTCTCTCTCAGTTCTTTACTCAGGAGCAGGAGCCATCAGGGGCAATTAATACAGCTGCTGCTATTACTGGCTTTATTCTTTCCCTGACGCTTTTTTGTACTTAAGCATCTCTTGGGAAGACTAGCTGAGAACACCCACCTTTTGCCACAGATCCCACTGTGTTCTTTTAATAAGCTTTATTATTGATGGTGACATTAACAGTGAAGGGGAGACTGAAGTTGTCCAATGCTGGTGCAGCATTTGACTAATAGAGAGTTGGGATGCATTGGGGGAGATGTGACATAAAAACAACTGTCAGAGGATTTAAAATCAGATATCCATAGCACAGGAACTTGACTCATTCTTCAGAGTATTCTGTGGAGATGCTGAAATGACCTCAACAAAGCACTGAGGAATCTTTCCTGATTTGTCTACCTTCACCTCTCCCAGGAATCACTACCTCAGATTTGGTATTTGGGGGTGGCTATAAATATGGCTGAATCACTGCATATGACTTAGAAGAAACAGCATTTCATAAAGATTCTGAAAAAAAACAACTGAATTTCATGCACTGGTATTATTGCCTTACTAACAATAGCTGATTCGCCATTGACTTTTCTGTTGTTCATTTGGGAAAATAAAAATTGAAAACCATCACATGGATTCTGAAAGTTGAGGGGGAGAGAAAAGGTTGGGGCTGATGATTATTGCTGTGCCTGGTAGATTATTGTGGTGCCTGGCAGTGCAAAGAGGACAAATTATTTGAACCCTCCCCAAAGATTCCTGTTTTTATTTAAAGAGTTCATCCAGTGGTCAGCAAAGGAAGAAACCAGGAATAAAGAGCTGACCCATTTGGAATAAATGAGAACTAATTGAATACTAGGTAACCACTGAAAATGCCCAAGAGAGTCCTTTTTCTAAAACTATTCCCAGAAGTAAAGAATTCCCTGTCTGTGAGTAATTTACCCACCATGGTATCTGATTTGATAATATCATCAGCTAACATTTTCAATGCCATTTGTTTATAGAGGGACACATATTCATTTTTATTAATTTTCCCCAACAACAATATGCAAGCTCAACTGCAGTGCGTCGTCAGCCAGACTGGGACTAGAACTCAGGAGTCTTAAGTTCACCTAGCTAACCTCTTCCCTATTATTTGGGCTTTGCTAATGCAAGTACAGTAAAGCCTCACCTAATTAAAATAATGAAAACAGGCTGCAGTGACAGTGCTTGAACAACTTCCAGCAACACAGAAAGAAATAAAAATATCAGCCAGAAACCCTGGACAAGTAGGCCTCGCGCTACTGTCCAAAGCTTACTGCACATCCGGGGATAGAAAGGGCGGGACACAGGTTTGTGCTCGTTATCCTGACCCAGCCTTATTTTATGGGGGTATAGGGAGGCTGACGTTTCTTTGCAAATAAGAATTTCTCTTCATTATTATTACTATTGTGAAACTTAGAATCTGGAAAACAAATCTCCAGAGGTGGGGGGTATGCGTCAAGTCATGATTCAGTGATGTGAAAAGCAGAACAAGCTGAAGAACAAAGAAAGGGTATTCATTATTCACTGACCCTAGGACATCTTCTTCATAATTTTCACTGATGTTTATACAGTGCTTTAAGGTCTGCAAAGTACTTCAAATATATTATCTTGTTTGATCCTCACAACAGCCCTGAGAAACAGGTGCTACCGTTATCTCCATTTTATAGATGAGGAAACACTGAGAAAGGTTAAGTGCATTGTCTATGGTTATATAACTTGTAAGGACACGCCTATTATCACTGATCAAACAAGGAACCAGGAAAAAAACAGATAAAGGACCACCGGGGTGCTCTGGTTCAATTAGGAAGAAAAGTGAAGTGCAAGGGGCACAGGCGTGCTTGGAGCAACATGGGGATAGCAGAATCAGTTAGGGAATTATGGCATCCTAGGTCAAGTGGTACCAAGTTCACACGGCTGTCAGAGAGGAGGAAGCTCTGCTGTCATGCTTGAGTGAGGGAGCAAAGATAAACTTCTGATATAATAATAGTCCCACATGTGATAAGTAACTAGAAAACTTTTTCTAGGCAAACCAACCAAGACAGAGAAGTCACAGTTAAGAGCTTCCAAGTCTGAAGTTCTTAATCTCCATGAGGATACTATAGTTTGCCATAGACAGCAGTCAGTGCAGGAAGGCGGAAAACCCAGTGGAAGAAATATTCACAGACTACACCAGAAAGAGCTTCTCTTGTCTAGAGAGCCAGCAGGAAAGGACAGGATTTCCCCACAACCATGGGCATAGAGTTTGGGGTCTAGGATATAGAGGTCAGGATTGAGAGGTTATCATAGAAGGAGAGACCCCTGTCATAGGATCTAGACACCCACAGTACAAATTTAGGGCTGGGGAATCAGGTTTTAAAAGGACCGAGATATATATCAATCTTGCCAAAATGAATCTATGTCAACTAGAAAGCCAGCACTTATCTGTCCTCTGGCCTAAAAACACTTGTCCAGTGGACTCTAAAGGCAAAAACAATAATAATAACCACATCCCAGATTTATATAGTTTTCTAAAGTATGCAGAGCACTTTACTTATCTCATTTGTTCCTCACAACAATCCTGTGAGGTTGAAGCTACTTTTAGCCTCATTTTACAAATGAAGAAACTGAGGCTTAAAGTGATTTACTTAGTGTCACACAGCTATTAAGCGTCTGAGGTAGGAATACAGCCCAGATGTTCCTGACTCCTAGTCTTGTGTTGGTAGAAGGAAGAAAGGGAGACTTAATAGGGAAAGGTACTAATTCTGATACTAAAAAAAAAATTTAACAACAAAAAAAGCAAAGAAGAGAGTGAAAGGAAATTCAGCAGGTCAGTTCGACAAGAAGGTAGAGTTGGAACTGCCATGTTAATTTTGAAATGAAGAATAGTATCAGTCAGGCAAAAAACATTTATTAAGCACCTATCATGTGCCAGGCACTATGCTAAGTGCTGGGGATACAAAAAGAGGCAGAAGATAGTTCTGCTCTCAAGGAGCTCATTGTACAATGAGGGAAAATATGATGTGTAATAATATATAATATAATTAAAATATTATAGTATATCATGCGTTTTTATTTATTTTATTCTGAATTTCAGAAATAAAACAAGCATTTCCATAACATAGAATAGAAAACAGATAATTAGACATGAAATTGCAAATCAGTTATGTACTACTTGCTATTCCTTTTAAATACATAATAAAGTTACCTTGTGACTCTTTTCATTTCTTCTCCCTACCCCACCCCCGCCCCAGCACTTAGCATAATCTACCATTTGACACAAGTATGCATGTGTGCGTGTGTGCATATATGTGTGTGTGTCTGTGTGTGCGTGTGTGTGTGTGTGTGTGTGTGCAAAACCACTCTATAAATGCTTTTATTTATCAGTTCTTTGTCTGGATGCAGACAGTGTCTTCCTTCGTATGTCCTTTGTAGTTATTTTGAGTATTTATAATAGTCAAAATCACTTAGTCACTCAAAGCCATTCTTAAAACAATATTGTTGTTACTGTACACAATGTTCTCTTGTTTCTGCTCATTTTGCTCTTTCATGCAAGTCTATCCATGTTTCTCTAAGATCATTGAGCTCATCATTTCTTACAGCACAGTAGTATTCATTCCATCACAATCATATACCACAACTTGTTCAGCCATTCCCCTATTGATAGGCATCCCCTCAATTTCCAGTTCTTTGCCTCCACAAAGAGAGCTGCTATAAACATTTTAGAACATATAGGTTCTTTTCCTTTTTCCCTAATCATCTTGGGAAACAGACCAATATGTCTGCTCGACTCCATCGCTCTATCAAGTGCCCCACCTACTCTATCCACTGTGACATGCCAACCACAAGCTGTACTTAGTGAAAACTCAGTTTCAGGTGCAGTCTTCTTTGTACATTCTTCACATAAGGCGATGTGTATATTTGTTGATGTTTGTCAACTTCATAATAATTAAAAGAAATTTTAAAAAATAAAGGAACTACTACTGAATTATTTTAAAAAGATGAAGTACTAGAATCAAAGAAGCAGAAGTAAAACTACAATGAAACAAGTCTTAGCTCCCTGCACATTTGCAAATAGGACCAGGATTAACTGATACCATATTTACAAAGTCTTTTTTTTCTTCTGACATCATTATTTTAATCTCCTCTGCATATTACTCTATAGTGTTTAGTAATAAAACCTTTGAAGAACACCTATGAAAGGTTTCTGTGCTTTTTCAGGAAACAAGGCAAAGGAGAAAGACGAAAGCCTGTCTCCTATCTCCTGTGCCCCAGGCAAAACCGGACTGGTAGGGGACCCCGGATCAGAGAGGCAAAGTGTAAGCAACTAGAAACCGGAAGAGGCAACGAAAGAGTCCAGGCCTGAGGCTGACTAGTGAAAAAAAAGAGCTGGGTCACAGGGACCACTGGGATGAAGTGCCATACGGTTAAACTTAGAAATAGATTTTTAAAAGCTTTAAATACATTAATATATGACATCCATAATGTATTAATAAGGCAAACAAGGAGTTGTTTGAATTTTATACAAAAAGTGCAACCAATGGCCATTTTAAGGTTTCTCATTGTCAATTAGATACCAATAGCTAGCATTTATACAGCGTTTTAAGATTTGCAAAGCATGTTACCTATAATCTCATTTAATCCTCATAGTAACCCGGTGGAATAGATGTTGTTGTTATCCCTATTTTACTGATGAGGAAGCAGACCTAGTGAATGTTGGAGACAGTATTTGAACTCTGCTTTTCTTGACTCCAAGTCCAGCATGCTCTCCATTGATCATCAGTTCTGGGTTAGACAGATCATGGATCTGACACAGTGTGAAAAAATTTTACGTCCATAAGAATGCTAAGAGAGAAGTCTTTTTGGAAAAAAAAAAATCAACAACAACAACAAACACTCACACTTTGGCTTTTGGTGTTCTGAATAACATAATCTTTTTATAGTGTTGAATTAGCTCAACAAAGTGGTCTGAGGAAATAACTGTCTTTACATAGAAAGATGGACTAAGAAGACCTCTATGATCCCTGACAGCCTGAAGTTTCTATTCAGACTCTTAAGATGAATTTACAGGGACCCTATTGATTTCTGTGGTTCAATACCTCCCTGCTTCAAAAGATCCAGTTCAGCTATTCCATCCACTGACACAGATTACAAACTGTCCACATAGTTTCACAAATTGTTGTGGCCAAAAAGCTCCTCATTTGGTGTTGAACCTTCTGCTGGTAAGCCTTGCCATATTTATACATATAGTATGGTCCCCAGAACACAATTATGTGTATTTTGTT
>NW_020954591.1:25649243-25652990 GCF_900497805.2 Vombatus ursinus
TTTCAAGCAACAGTGCCCCTAGCGGTATCTCACCAGCCTTATAGCAACTTCATTATAAATAGAGATATTCCCAAGAGCCCCAGAAGTCCTCAGTAAAATGAGGCTTATCTCCCAGGCATCTCTAGGAAGGGAGCTTTGTGAACGCTTTCTGTAAGCGTAACTGCTTTCCCGGTCCTTCCCAGAATGTCCAGTATAGCTACTGAAATAAGAATTCACCCATAAGTCTCATGGGCACGGGATTTTTTGTTGTTGGTTGTTTGTTTCTTTTCCCCCCTTGAAACTCAAACACAATTGGGCTATTTAAGTTTGGATGGGCAGTGTTATATGGAGATCGCAACTCTGGTCTGACAAAACTACTTACTGCATTGCAGGAGAAATATTCCATTCCCCTGCGTCTCTCCTGACCTCTAGTGTGTAGGGTTGCTCCTTTTGAGAGTTTGTTGAGGTCTCCAACTATATCTTAATCACCAAAGGGTCTTTTTGATTTTGTTTTGGCCTCATTTTCCTTGACCTCTCTGAAGTCACTGACACTGATACTCTCTTCTACCTATACACCAGAGACATCACACTGTCCTGATCCTTGTACCTTTCTAACCCCTCCCTCTGTTTGCTGACTCCTCATCTTCTTCCTGACGTTTTAAATGGGAATGTTTCCTAAGGCTCTCCTTTTGGTTCTTTTCTCTCTTTAAAACTCATCCATAGCAATCTAATTCACACTCATGGCTTTAACTGCCACCTTTATGAAACTGGCATCCAAATCTCTATCTCTAGTCCTGCTTCCTCTTTTGACCTTAAGGCCTGCATCACAAACTCCACCTAAAAGCACTACCAACATCTTAAACAACTGAACATGCCCCTCCTCTTTCCCTATAAAAACCTTTCCCTCTTCTTTATGTCATTTCCCCCCATCTGTTGCACTACCATTCACCCATTCTCTCATGGTCGTAACATCGGTGAAAGTTAACTCTTCCTTCTCCCTCATCTCTCCTATTAGATTAGTTAATAATTCTTGCCCCATCTGACTCTGCAACAATTCTCACATCTGTTCCCTCCTCGAATTTTTCTCACCACCACCACCCTAATTCAAACCAACATGTTATCTGACTACCCTTTTGCTATACAGTTCTTAGATTCTCACCTCCACCCTCCCTCAATCCCAATACATCTTTAATTCTAAGATGTCTTTAAGATCAATTTCTTATATAAACACACTGATCCTTATTAATACTGCCAGAATCTTTATGCATGCAAGTGGTCATGCCAATCTTCTGTTCAGAAATCTTCAGTGGTTTCCTACTGCCTTCATTTCATTTCATTGACTCATCTCCAAGGCCCTTTATAGTCTTGTATCACCCTACATTTTCAGCCTCGCTTCCTGTTACTTCCTTCCACACACTTTATGCCTCAGTCCAAATGAATTCTTTGCCTTATTGAATGAATCTTACACCTTCCTCCTTCAAGGCCATTGGCTTGCGGTATTACTGATCCTTGACATGATCTTTCGTTCTTTGCCTGTTGACTTCCTTTCTATCCTTTAAAGCCCAACTCAAATGTCACCTCCTCATTGAAGCCCCTGGTTCCCATATTTGGAAATGACTTTCCCCACTGGACCTCACACTGCATTTTGTTTTAAACTTTCTAATGCACTTGTGAAATATTGTTTATTGTCACTATGTTTATTCCTTATCTTTTTATAAGGTTATTAAGTTATGTGAAAACTGGGATTCTGCCTTATCTAAACATTTTATGTGCCTAATACAGTGTTCTGTATACATTAAGTACTTAATAATAACTCATTGAACGTCAAGTTTTCAGAAAACCTTTTCACAAATGATTTTGGTAGAGTCTTATCTAAAGGCAGAGGATGGATTAGATTTTTTTGTTCCTTTCAGTTTTGATTATATAATAATTTGCTCTTCAGACCTACTCATACAGTATCACCCTTAAGCTTAAAATCAACAGCATAATATCTTTAAATCCAAGGTTCTTAATCTAGAGTTTACAGACCCTCAAGTCCACAGGCCCATGGATAGATTGCATGCAATCTATCAACTTGGATGGAGCAAAATTACACACATACACATATATATACACACACATAAATACATACACACACATATGTGCGTGAATATACAGAAACACATGTGTGTGTCTGTGTCTATGTGTGTATTTTCACTAACCTCTGAGTAAAATTGGGCATTTCCTCCAGTTGTTTAAAAAACATTATTGAGACAAGTGCCATAGTCTTCATTGGACTTCCAAAGGAGTCCACGGCACATAGAAAAGGTCATGAACTGCTGCTGTAGAGGATTAAATAAGAAATCCCCAAAGCTAGACATTAGGCTGGATTAGGAGATGAGGTATGTGAATGCTGGTCAGTGAGTTCTAGATCATTTACCATAGAAGTACAGAGATTATTTAGTCTTATGTGAGAGATTCAAAAACAGTAATAGACATAGTTCCTGTCCTGAAGGGGCTAGTATTCTAATGAGGAAACCGGACATGTACATTAGATCATCTCCTAAGGAATGTAAAAACAAGTTAATATTGTACAATTCATGAACTTTGCTAAATGGATATAGCATAGTACAGAATGAATAGACCAGGTGACTAATCAGGGAGGCCATCATGGAGGAAGTAAATTTTGAGTAGTATTTGGAAGAAGAGCAAACACAGAGAATAAAGGCACAGAGCAGAGAAAACTGAAATGCAAAAAGGAAATTTTACTTTTAGTTTTAGTTTTCATTGAGGACCTGATCCTTCTAAGATATTCCATTTCTGAATGCTTGGGCAATTCCTCTGGCTGTCCCCCATACCTGGGATGTTCACTCTCCTCAATTTATTATAAATTATAAAGCTTGCTGACTTCCCTGGATTCCTTTAAGTCCCAACTAGAATTCTACAGAAAGCCTTTCCCAACCTTTCTTAATTCTAGTGCTTCCCTCTATTATTTCCTATTTATTCTGCATATGACGTGTGTGTGTGTGTGTGTGTGTGTGTGTGTGTGTGTTGGATTGTTGTCTCTTCCATTAGATTGTGAGCCCTTTGAGAGCAAGAACCATCTTTTGCCTCTTTTTGTCCTAGCATTTAGTACAGTTCTTGGAACACAGTGGGTGCTTAACAAATGTTAAATGTCCTATCCCATCCAGGCTAGATGTGCAAGCCCAATCCCAATCATGACTCCAATCCCACTACTGATCAGCACAGGAACTTGGAGCTTCTCTGTTTCCAACCTGGGCTGGTTTACTCTTCCACCAAACCACCTATCCTATCAGTTGACCATATTAATGCCAAAATTAGTGTGGACACCCAATCAGCTTAGTTCATTGTATCTTAGAACTCCCAAGCTCTAGAGATCTACCTGGTGGTTGGGGTTAAAGGTGTGCCCCAGTAGGCTCAGTTATTTTTAATTTTGAGTTCGTTTTTATTGATACAGTTTGTTTTTTTTAAAATAATACCAGAACTTCTTTCACTATCCTTGTCCCAGAGAGCCATCTGATATCAAAATATTTTAAATATACTTAAAATATTTTAAAATGTTTTAAAGGAAAAAAAAAGAAAAAGAGAAAAATGAAAAAATAATCAACAAAAGCAATCAATACACAGAAAAAAAAAGAGTGAAAATATATTCAATATTCCACACCTGTGGACTTCCCACCTTTGCAAAGTAGTGGGGCAGGGTTTTCTGAAAGAAGAGATTAAGAAAGAAAGAAAGAAAGAAAGAAAGAAAGAAAGAAAGAAAGAAAG
>NW_020954591.1:25653000-25747418 GCF_900497805.2 Vombatus ursinus
AAGAAAGAAAGAAAGAAAGAAAGAAAGAAAGAAAGAAAGAAAGAAAGAAAGAAAGAGAAAGAAAGAAAAAGAAAGAAAGGAAGGAAGGAAGGAAGGAAGGAAAAGAGAGAAAGAAAGAGAGAGAGAAAGAAAGAAAGAAAAGCAGTCTTGCATTATAATCTAAGAATATAATCTAATCTCACCCTAGGATCTGATTCAACAAAGGATCTATGTAACTTAAACTCACAGTCTGAAAATTTGCTAGTCCCTTAGTCTCATTATTCTGTGTCAAAATGATGTTTCGTGATAACAAAGAACAAAATGTATCATTTACTTGCTTTAAAATAGATAAATTTAAAAAAAATTAAAATGGAGAAAAAATTTTCCAAAACACTACGTCAATTTATCCCACTGATGAAGGGATAACATGGATAGGATTCTACCATCCATTTAACAAACATCATTTGTTCAATGTGCTTGTTCGACACTACAAGTAATACCAAGAAGTAAATGATATGGTCCTTGACCTCAAGGGGCTTACAATCTAATTTGGGAAATATGGTTTACACACAAGTAAATATACCAAGCAAAGTAGTATGTGTGTGAATACTATTTTGGGGTTATTGACAATAAGCATTTTAGGAATTTAAAGTTCTCTGGACTTCAGCATGTTCCCAAAGACCTCATCATCAGGAACCTCATCATCCTTCAAGACAACATTAGATTTGGTACAATTCATAACTAACCTCTGCCCCTTGAGCCTTTATTGTAGAGTGGAAGGTAGGATAAAGAGCTATTCCCCAAACCTACATTTAAGGAGGTTATTTTCCAGTTGGCTTCACTATCTTGTATTCCACCATGCTAATTTGCTGAGTACTTTCTTCCCTCCAGCCTCTTTTCAGCTTCATTTTGTGGGTTGTCTTTCCATATTAGATCATAAGCTCCTTGAGAGCAGGAATTGTCCTTTTAATTAATTATTTTTAATATTTGTATCCCCAGCACTTAACACAGTGCCTGACACATAATAGTCACTTAATATATACTGACTGACTAACTCACTTTAAGGTACGTGGACTCTATATTCACCCCAGTAGTAGTTTCATTCACCCCAAATGTGATATGGAATATGTGTGTGTGTGTGTGTGTGTGTGTGGAGAGAGAGAGTAATCAGCCTTTGTTTTGTGTTCAACACCCTTTATAATCTGTCCCGCTTAGACCTTTCAAGTCTTTCTACACCTCCCTGCCAACCCCCCAGGTACTCGGTTATCTAATGACACAGGCCTTCTTAGTCAATAGTCAATGAACATTTATTAAGTGCCTACTATGTGTCAGGCACTATATTAAGTGCCAGAGATACATGCACAAGTTTAAAAAAAAAAAAAAGACATTCCCTGCCCTCAAGGAGCTTACAAAATAATGGGGGAAGACAACACACAAAAGGAAGCTGAAAAGCTGGAGCCGAGGGGAAAAAGGTGCGTGGTGAGAGGGCATGATGGAAAAATTCAAAGAAGTTCAAAAGCAGTGGAGCTAGTGGGAAATAGGGAGAAAAATATGCTCAGCCCCTTTCATAAATACAGGCGCTAGAGCCCATGGCCCTGCCCTTCAGTCAGAGAATCAGGTCAGTAGAGGACAGGATACTGATGAGATGTGAGTACCAGGTGAATTCAATTTTGCAAAATAATGAGATTCTCCAAAGATGAACTGGAGGTGAGGGTAGGGGGTGCAAAGTGAGGATAGAAGGTATGATGACAATGTCCAATGAAGGTGCTTCTTGTTCATTCAACAACACACTCCATCTCCTGATTTCAGGCATTTTTCACTGGCTGCTTCCCATGTCTGGAACTCTCTCCCCTCTTATCTCCATCTTTTGGTTTCTCTGACTTTCTTCAAATCCCAGCTAAAATCTCATCTTCTACAGGAAGCCTTACCTGATTCCCCTTACTGCTTGTACCTTTCTTCTCTTAATTATCTTAACCTCTCCCCTCTCTCTCTCTCTCTCCTCTCTCTGTCTACATACACACACATATGTATATGTATATTTATATGTGTATGTATATATACATATATATCTTGTTTTTAAATAATTGTTTATATTTTGTCTCTCTTATTTTCAGTGAGAGAAGGGACTGTTGTTTTTTTGTTTTGTTTTGTTTTACTTTCTTTGTATACCTTAACACAGTGTTTGGCACATAGTAAGTACTTAATAAATGCTTATTGACTAGCAAGTTTCATATCGTTTCCCAGAACCAGAATGTTAAAATCATTCTTGTGAAAGGATAGACAAAGAGGAAGTCAATGGAAGGAGTTTTCATTTCACTTCAAATCTGTGAACTGAAAGCAATATTGGCTTATTGAGAAAGTGAAATAAATAACAGCAGTACTTCAATAACAGACAGTTACCATCTTCCAGTCAATGACCAATTGAGTGTTATGGCAGGAGAAATAAGAAAAATCATGATGATGGACTACAAAGGGATAGTTCATGCTGTGCTGAAACACAAGGATGAGGCTCAGAAGGCGGTGAATATTTTCACTGATTCGTCCACTATGGTCAGTAGTAGAGCCAAATGATCTGAAACCTAGTGAATTCAAGAATGAAAGTTATATGGGGCAGGTTTCTTAGGGAGGGTCCCATTGAATGGGGTTACCATTTAGCTGTTTATGTTTTCCATGTTAATACCCACCAAAACTTTCCTAACATCGAAGAGGAAAATGATAACAAGGTTGACTGAATCATATGATTTATAACAGAAACTAATTTAGGAGGCTTCCTAGACTCTTTGGTGTTTTTATGATAGACCCAATGGCAATGAGAACATGGAGAATGGGACAGAAGCTATCCATGGGCTACTGATCATGGGATTGTCTTATCCAAATCTGACTTTCCTAATATGTATCGAATTGCTCAGAACATGTGACCTGCCTTCAACCCCATTTCCTGAGGAGGACCAGGATGATGACATACTGGTAACAGGTTAACTATAAAGTGCCCCTCCAAGGAATCATAGAGGTAGAGATAAAAGAAACCTTGGATTTCACTGAGTTTAGAGTTGAGGAAACTGAGCCATAAGAGAAGTGAAGTAATTCCCCTTTAAAGCAGTTGTGGTGATTAGATTTCGGTTTAAATACTCTCTCTGCTTCATATTATCTGTGTGACCTTGGGCAAATCACTCAACTAAGTGATCTTTCCACTACATCATGGAGGGAAAAGAAATTTACTCTAATTGCTATTAACTGGTAAGGATTGTTTGTATGAAAAGGACACATTTAGCCCAGAGAAAATAAGACTAAGAGGGTACATGATATTATATTCAAATATTTGAAGGACTGTTATGTGCAGAGGGATTAGATTTGTCTATTTGTCCCTATAAGGCAGAACCAGGAGAAAGAGGAAGAAGTTACAAAGAGATGAATTTAGATTTGATGTCAGAAAATAAAATAATTCCTAAAAATTTGAACTGTCCAAAAGTGAAATGGATTGCCTCAAGGGATGGTGACTTCCGCCTCTTTGCAAGTTTTCAAGCAGAAGCTAGAGACTACCTGGAGGGTGTGGTACAGTGAGGATTCCTTTGATGTAGAGGTTGGACAAGATGGTTCCTGAGGTCCCTTGTGATATTTATTCAGTACGTGGCCTTGTATTCCTAAGCCACTAATCAATGGCAGAAATAACCATTAGGGTTTAACTGAGTGCCTGGAATGATAGCAATGAAATTCATCCATACAAATTTATGGGGCCTAGCCATTCCCATACCATGCAGCAGCTCCCTAACTGCTAGACTCCCCCACACTATCTCTCTGTCATAGGTGGCAGAGTGGGTTGCTGTATAGGTTTCATTCTTTCCTACTCAGAAAAAGAGTTGGAAGTATTCCCCAGGGAGTGGCTCCCAAAGACAGAGGTCAGAATGGAACAACATATGTTTTTGACCTGTGGGAGGGATGGCTGTCAATTGTGACCGTTCACAAAATTTTGTTTTAAATTCAAACAGGGGTTGGTCAACTAACTCATAAGCCTCAGGAACTAGTTAACCAAACTTAATCTCACAAAGCCCAATATTGTTATAAAATGAATCTTTGCCCTCTGAATGAACTGTCTTTCCAGGTTTCATGTCTTGATAAAAATTTGGAGATCTTAAAGAGAGGGTGGTAGACAACTATTATCCTGAATTAGGACCAAGTATGAATATAAAAAGGGAAGGATGGACACAGACAAATTGGAGTTTAGAGTGGCTGTACAGGGATCCTGACTAACATCTATTAATGAGATCATTGACTTGGATATGAAAGTATCCACTTGACAACAACATGAAAGCAATAACTTTACAGCACTGCAATGAAGGGATCAGTTATCTGATCCCTATACCTTCACAACCTAGCAAGGGGATCTCAGAATCCATTTAAGTGAGCTGGAATCAGTGTCACTTCTAAATCAGTACCTGGTGTTCAGTCATTCAGTCATATCCAACTCTTCATGACCCCATAGACCATAGATATCATGCCAATGCTGTTCATCATGGGGTATTCTTTTTTTTTTTCTTAATGTGTGCAAATAACAATGAGATAAGATGCTGAAGTGCAAACAAAAAAGTGCACAAAAAGACTTTAGTGCAGGTTAATTAGTGAAGTGAAGGTCACTACTCTGTTGAAGTTATCATTATTCTTGAGGTTGTTAGATTTCAAGTCCAATTAGGTCGCCAGAGGGGATTAGATGCAAACACACCCATCCTCTGCAAATTTTTGGCTGGAGAGGCAGTTTCCTAAGGTTCTTATGACATACCTGAGGAATGACTTTGACTTTTGACTTTTATTACCAGAGGTTCTAATTCAGCTAGGGGCTCTCAGAGCTTAGTAACAGAGACGATATCTGAGCTGAATCTCCACTGGCCAAGGAAACCATAAATTTGCTATAAAAAATTATCTAAACTTGGGGGGATGGAGCCAAGATGGCAGAGTGAAAGCAGTAACTTGCTTGAGCTATCCCCCAAATCCCTCCAAATACCTGTAAAAAATGGCTCTAAACAAATTCTAAAGCAGCAGACCCTGCAAAAAGACAGAGTGAAACAAATTTCCAGCCTAAGACAGCCTGGATAGTTAATTGGAAAGATCTATCACCCTGGGCTGGGAGGAGAGCACAGTTCGGCATGGGCCGCAGTAAACCTGGAGCAGACCTCAGAGGACTGAATCACAGGCAGCTGTGGCACTTTCCAGACTTCTCAACCCACGAACACCAAAGACAACTTAGAAGGTCAGTGGGAAAAGTCTGTTTCTGGGGTGACAGAAAGAAGCTAGGTCCCAGTCCCAGTTCCAGTTCCAGAGTGCAGCCCTGGGGCAGCGGCTGCTTCCTGAGCTTCTGGCCCACAGACTGAGGGAGAGTCAAGTGGCTGATCAGAGGAGGATTGCAGGGATCTCTTTGCTGGTGCAGGATTCTCTTGCTTTGCCTGTGCTTGGATCTGGGTCACAGTTCTGGGTGGCGGTCCTGGGGCAAGGAGAAGAGCTGGCATGGTGGAGCATGTAGTGGTGGTGCAGAGGAAATCCTCCTCACAGTTCCAAGACAGAAAAGAGTGCTTGTGGTCACTCATAGACCAGAGCACAGGCCAGGAAAGGAGTAAACACCTCACCCCTTATCATACCATCTTGGAAGAACTGAAAATTTACAGGTCCCTAGAAGTATCCCTGAAAACAGCTGTACAAAGCCCCAAAGCTTGGGACAGTACATTCTCCAGACCTTTACCTTAACAAAGAGTTTATAACTCAAGTAATTGGCTGAGATCATGCGCGAACCTCGCAAAATGAGTCAGACCATAGAATCTTTTTTTTTTTGGTAACAAAGAAGATCAAAACATACAACTAGAAAAAGACAACATAATCAAAGCTCCTACATCCAAAGACTCCAAGAAAAATATGAATCAGTCCCAGGCCTTGGAAGAGCTCTAAAAGAATTTGAGAAGCAAGTAAAAGAAGGAGAGGAAAAACTAGGAAGAGAAATGATGGTGATGCAAGAAAATCATGAAAAACAAGTCAACAGCTTGCTAAAGGAGACCCAAAAAAATACTGAAGAAAATAACACCTTAAAAAATAGCCTAACCCAAATGGCAAAAGAGGTCCAAAAAGCTAATAAGAAGAAGAATGCTCTAAAAAGCAAAATTGGCCAAATGGAAAAAGAAGTCCAAAAGCTTACTGAAGAAAATACTTCCTTAAAAATTAGAATAGAGCAATTGGAAGCTAGTGGATTTATGAGAAATCAAGACACTGTAAAACAAATCCAAAAGAATGAAAAATTAGGAAACAATGTGAAATATTTCATTGGAAAAACAACTGACCTGAAAAATAGGTCCAGGAGAGATAATTTAAAAATTATTGGACTATCTGAAAGTCATGATCAAAAGAAGAGCCTAGACATCATCTTTCAAAAAGTTATCAAGGAAAACTGCCCTGATATTTTAGAACCAGAGGGCAAAATACAAATTGAAAGAATCTACCAATCACCTCCTGAAAGAGATCCCCAAAGGAAAACTCCTAGGAATATTGTAGCCAAATTCCAGAGTTTCCAGGTCAAGGAGAAAATATTACAAGCAGCTTCTACATTAAGGCACCACAGGGTATGGAATATAATATTCCAGAGGGCAAAGGAGATAGGATTACAACCAAGAATCACCTACCCAGCAAAAATGAGTATAATCCTTCAGGGAAATGGTCATTCAGTGAAATAGAGGACTTTCAAGAATTCTTGATGAAAAGACGAGCTGAATAGAAAATATGATTTTCAAATACAAGACTCAAGTGGAACATGAAGAGGTAAACAGGAAAGAGAAATCATAAGAGATTTATTAAGGTTGAACTGTTTACATTCCTGCAGGGAAAGATGGTATCTGTAACTCATGAGACCTTTGTCAGTATTAGGGTAGTTGGGGGGGGAAATTATATGTATATGTATATAGACAGACAGATAGACAGATAGATAAATAGACAGACAGATAGACAGACAGAAGGCACAGGGTGAGTTGAAGATGAAGGAGAGATATCAGGAGAATAAAATTAAGTGGTGAGAGAGGATTATACTGGGAGGAGGAGAAAGGGAGAGGTAGAATGAGGTAAATTATCTCACACAAAAAAAACAGAAAAGAAAAGGCTCTTTATAGTGGAGGGGAAATGGGGGAAGATGGGAGGGAATGAAAGAATCTTATTCTCATTAGATTTGGCTTAAGGAGGGAACAACATTCACCCTCAATTGGGTATGGAAATCTATCTTACCCTACAAGAAAATGGGGGAGAAGGGGATAAGAGAGCAGAGGGATGATAGAGGGGAGGGCAGATTGGGAAAGGGGGTAATCAGAAGCAAACACTTCTGAGGAGGAAAAGGGTCAAAAGAAAGAATAAAATAAATGGGGGGGCCAAAAAGGATTAAGGGAAATAGAGTTAGTTTTTCACAACATGACTACTATGGAAGTGTTCTGCATAACTGCACATGTATAACCTGTATTGGGTTGCTTGCCTTTTCAATGAGGGTGGGTGGGCAGGGAGGAAGGGGGAAAATTTGGAACCCAAAGTTTTAAAAACACATGTTTAAAAGAATGTTTTCACATGCAACTGGGAAATAAGAAATATGGGAAATGGGGTACAGAAATCTATCCTGCCCTACAGGAAAATAGAAGAGGATAAGAGAAGGGAGGGAGAGACAGAAGGGAGGGCAGACTAGGGGAAGGGGTATTCAGAATACATGCCATCTTGGGGTGAGGGGAGGGGTGAGATGGGGTGAAAATTTGGAACTCAAAATCTTGTGGAAGTGAATGCTGAAGACTAAAAATAAATAAATTTTAAAAAAAAGAAAGAAAATTATCTAAATTCTTCGTTTTTTTCTCATATTTGAGCCACAACTTGAGCTAGAATGTGAAAGGCAGTCCCCCACCTAAGTGAAAGTAGATAAGCTTTAAGAATTTTTGAGAGTCCAGATGGGATTTAAAGGTTTCCCCAGTAATGCAAGCTGCATCTCTTAATCATTTATGGGTCTCACTTAAATCAGGTGGATTTTGTCAGTGTGATTGGATGGTTGTGTTGTGAAATGTTTCTTTGCAAATAGAGTAGGTATAGGTGGTCCCTGGTCATGTTTTTGCACATAGGCATCATAGGCAGCAGCACTAGAAGTAGTTCTGTCTGTAGAAACAAGATGATCATAGCTGGCCACTACCTCAGCACACATCTTTTGGGTTGCCTCAATTAAGAGGGCCATTCTAGATGTAGCTAAGATATCCCAGTCACGTTGGGCAATTTTCAACATAAGTTCATGTTGTTGAGACACTGTTTTTTGATTTAACTCAAAATTTATATTTAGTAATTATTCTGAATTAGCAAGTCTAACTTGGATCTCAGCAGTTCTCTCTGTCAAGCCAAGTGGTGGCATGGTATGAATTTGATTAGTTTTGTTTGGTGGTGGTGGATTACCTTGAAAACAGCATGATCCATCTAGTACAAGATCAACATCAACAGAGTCAGAAAGTATACCATCAGAAAAGGCACCTGAAAAGTCTGGAGCAATGGGTTTTGGTTGGGCCATAGTTCTGATAGATTTGATATTTTAATCTTCTTGTCTATGGGGTTTTCTTAACAAAGATATTAGAGTGATCTACCATTTTCTTCTCCAGTGGATTAAGGTAAACAGAAATTGAGTAACTTGTCCAGGATCACACTGCTACTAAGTGTCTGAGGCCACATTCAAACTCAGGTCTTCCTGACTCCAGGCCTGAGCAACTAAAATACCTAGTCATATTCTTTGCCCCCACTGTACAGTAATAGCTATAAAAAACTTCAGGTCCTGGTGAGAATGGCTATTATAGAGGGCAAAAATAAGTAAGAAGAACTTTCCTTCTCTCAGCAGTTCCTTTCTCAAACTTCAGTTGTGGGAGCTCTGGCTCTTTACATTTGCTTAATTCAGATGTTTACTAGACATCTAGTTTGAGATGTCTGAAAGACAGCTGGAGATGTAAGATTGCAGATCCAGAGGGAGATTGGTGCAGGGAAGGTAGTTTTGGGAATCATCAGCATAAAGATAGTTATTAAATCCAAGGGAGCTTGATGGGATCACCAAATGAAGTAGTATAGAGAGAAAAGGACCCACGATACAATACTGAGAGAGGCCTATGGATATTCCTTATGCCATGGGCCACCATTCATCCTATCCCCAACTCTTTGGACATCTCAATCTCACAGAATTAAAGGAGTGAATAAGATAAAGTTCCATATACTAGACTTCCTCTACCCTGGAACCAGAAGGCTAAAACATTGCATTTTGTCCAACTTAACCTTATATCACATCACCAGTTATTTTCAATTTGAGAAACCCTCTTTTGCTACTAATTTGTTCCTTCAAATCTTATTTAAGTGTCCTATATTAAAAAATAAAAAGTGACATGACTAGCCTTTGAATCTCAGAAACATTTATCAGGAGTTCAAACAGCCATAGCAGTGAAGCAAAGATACTGCCCATCTATCATTAAAAAGTAATTGACCTCTCAAGTATCGTAGGGCAGTAATAGCAGTGAGAAGGGCTGCTTACTTGTTATTATAAGGTAGGTGCTTTTGAATTGGAGCTGATGGTCTTGATGAACACTTTTAGTTGTGAGTCATGTAATCTCATTTGGAAAGTTTTCAGAGGCTGTACAGTCTAATGTGAACTTGAACAACAATTCCTGTTAGAACATACTGGACAAGTGGCTACCCGCTGCTAACTGTCCCAAGACTCCAGTTTGTCTATGCATGTGTGTTTGGGAGGGGCAGGGGTGATAGCATCATAGTATAATAGAGATAGAGCTGGAAGGGATCTCAGACCAGCCCCTTCATTTTACATATGAGGACAAGATGAGTTGAGGACAAGAAGAGTTAAGTGACTCACCCAAGCACAGAGAGGTACTAAGTACCAGGGGCAGGATTTGAACCCAGGTCTCATTTATGACTTTTTCAGCCAGTATTCTTTCTATTGCACCCAACGCCTTTGAGACTCTGAGCAGTTTCCCCGGTCTGTAATTCTATATTATTCTTCTAGTTCTCTATGACAAGTTCTTTCAAACATTTTTCTTCATACATTTGTTGATACAGATCATTCCATGTTAGTGGAAGTCTCTTACTACAGCAATCAGATGAGTGAGTCCCACCAAACAAAGGTTAAACTATTTGTGCAGTATATTCCCATTGACCAATATGATGATTTTAATGCTGTAAGCATGGCAGTAGTACAAGTTAGATAATTGTTCAATATCACAAATCATTTAAGTCTTTCGCACCCATGCCAAGATTGAAGGTGATTAGGACTCTAATAAGCAAAGCTGGTGGGGGAGCAAAAGAATGCTTTTTAGTTTTTGAGAAACTCATAAGCAGGAGTTTGTTTAATTAAAGGAGGGAAGTAGGAGGCATGTTCATGCATGTTTATATGGACCAATTTCGCTCAAGTGGAGAGTAGGAGAGCAATATGACTTAAGGATGAATTCAGTTGAGCAAGAATTTACTAAATGCTTCCTATATATTCCTATATATATTATACTGTGGTAGGTGGGGGAGGGGGAGAATATAGACAAAGCTAATGAACAAAACAAAACAAACCTCCTCAAGGAGCTTACACTTTAGTGGGATGGGGTATGTCAGTAACTCAAGGACTCAATTATTTGTGTTATAGATCCCCTTAACTGTTTGATAAAGCCTATGGTCCCCTTCTCAGGGGATCATGTTTTTAGTGCATAAAATAAAATACATGGAAATACAAAGAAAAGCAAAAGTTAGTAAAAATAAAGATGTATTTCTTTCCCATCTAAGTTCATGGACCCCCTGAAACTGATATCTATGTACCATTGGTAAAGAATGCCTGTACTAAATTCTTCTTTACATTGTGAATGGTCTTGAATTCCTAGCTAAGGAGTTTGGCAGGGGGTGTCACTGATGCTTTTTGAGCAGGACAGTAACTGTTGTTTGGAGAGATTTATCTGGAAGCATTATGCAGGATGGAATAAAGGAGGAAAAATTGGTGGCAAGGACATCCAGAAAGAGGCTGTTGCAGCAGTTCATCCATGAAGTAATAAGGGCCTGAACTTGGCTAGAGGCTTTGGGAATGCAAAGGATGGGAATGATATGAGAGACGTAGTAAAGAAATAATAAACAGGCTTGACACAAGGAGAAGTCAAAGATACCTCTGAGGTTTTGAATAAAGGTAACTGGTGCCATTAACAGAAATAAGTATAAAAATAAGAATAATGGATTTTATTAGGGTGAAATAATGTAACTATATTACTTTAAATGTAGTGCTTTGCAGTTTACGAGGTATTTATGTACATCATCTCTTTTGAGGTGCTGATGAGACATCTGGGAAAGATGGGAAATGATCTACTGAGAAAAATGCTAATGAAAACATCTCTAAGGTTTTATCACAAACCCACCTAAGAGGCAAATGTGACAAAAGATGAAAATAGCAAGTGTTTGATCAGTTATGAGAAAAAGAAGTCCTCTTCTGTACTTTTGGTGGAGCTCTGTATTGGTCAAACCCTAGTGGAAAACATTTTGGAAATATATGCATAACATATTACTAAATTGCATATGCCCTTTGACTCTGCCATACTAGACATGTATGCCAAAGAATAAGAGTAGAGAAAGAAAGGATCCATATGTACAAAAAGCATTTATAAGAGCACTTTTGTGGTTGCAAAAAACTGGAAATCAAGTGGATATCTATCAACTGGAGAAGGTAAATGAATTGTTTATATTTCAATGTGTTGTATTATTTTTATGCTGTAAGAAATGACAAAATTGATGAATTTAGAAAAATCACAAAAGACTTTATAAATTGATGCAGAGTGAAATAGTAGAACCAGGAGACGAATGTATACAATGATCACAATAATGAAAAGGAAAACAATTTTGAAAGACTTGAGAATTCTGATAAATGTGGTGACCAATAATCATGACTTCAGAAGACCGATTCAGAAACACATTTCTTGTCCCTCGAATGAGAGGTATGGGCCAGAGGTGTTCAATGAGACATACATTCTGTAACACAGCCATTGATATGTCTTGATTAATTATACTGATTTTTTATACAAGGGAAAATTTGCCTGAAAGCAATGGAGTTAGTGGGAAGTAACAGAGATGTAAAAGGAAAAAAGGAAGAAAGGAACATCAATAAAATGTAAACAAAAAAGAATAAAAGGTCATAAGGGGGCATAAATGAGGCCATTTGGTTTGTACTTTATTAAATTTGATATGTTTTTCCCTCATAAATCACAAAATGAAAGTTCACTTTTTCATCTACAATTTTTTTTTGTTCTTTGTATAGTGGAATTTATATATATGTTGATTGTCAAATTCATAATAAACATAAAATTTTAGAATGATAAAAGGCAGATCTGGAATGTGGGATAGGTATCAGGATTAGAGATTGAGGATATTATTTGCATAGAAATGATTGTTGAAGCCACGGAAATGGATGATTTGGTAAAACCTGAAGAGAAGTTGAAGGGCAGCTTTAATTCAAGAGATAGGCGCCTAAGAAAGTAATCAGCTTTGGGGGAACAAAAAGAATTAGTCGTCATTTTTTCTAGAGTGAGTAGTTGTAAGAGTTCCCTGAAAGACAGTATATAGAGAGAAATGTAAAGAGGCTGAGAAACAGATCTCAGGGAATACCCAAAGCCCAAGTTTTGAGGGGAGAAGCACAGGGAAAAAAAAAAAAAGGAAGAGAGAATGAGTAAGCGGAGAAACAATGCCTGGGGCCAAACAAATTCTCTACTCTATTCTTCCATTCCATTCCTGGTTATCTCTCTTACATTCTGTTGTATGACTGTGGGGCCCAAATCACCAGAATCTTTACTGTACCAAGGAATTTCAACTTCACATCACGGATTTGCCTTGACTATTGGGCTCCAGTTAAGATCATAGTACATGAATTCTCTTATTAGCAATATTCAGCAAAATGGATCTAGATTCTATTACTTTTAGGATGAGAACAGGTGCTACTTTTATCACTAAGAGCCTCATTCCCTGATCCTTATAAATTCAAATACCCAAGAACTGGCAATTAAAAACTTTTCAACTTTCTGAGAGGCCTGTTCTGTCATAGAACTTTGAGTTATAACAGGAAATGAATGGGAGGCTTCTTCCCCATATGCAGAAGTGTGATTATGTTCACCAATGTTACCTCAGCTTGTAGCCCTTCAGCTTTTTCCTTCTACCTGAGTTATGGGACCATCGAAAGGCTCCAGTGGGTTTTCTGGAATTCATTGTGAAGGATGTTCATCTCAGATGGTATAAAAGCAACCCCTGAGGGTATTGGAATCCTGCTCCGAGCATCTCAAAATTCTTCACAAGCAGTGCCCACTTTAGTGATAGCAGAAGGGAGTACGAAAACCTCCTAGAAAACAAGAGAGGAGGGTACCTGCTCCTTCTGGAAAGGAATAGGAATGCATCACAGAGACTGCCTTGAAAGGAATCACCAAGAAGAATTGTCCTCTATCTGTGATCAAGCAGATAAAAAATTACATTGTTAAGGGACATGGGATAGCTCTGTGATTTAAATGATACAGAGAATTTCCAGGTGAGAAAACCTCCCTCTACCAATGCAGGTTAGCATGTTTTTCCTGAAATGTATGGGCTTAGAGATTTGTTAGGGGGCTGAGAGGTTAAGGGACTTTCCCAGGCTCACAGAGCCAGTATGTGTCAGAGTCTGGACTTGAACCCGGGGTCTTCTTGGCTTTGAGGCTAGTTCTAACTACTGAGCAGTACTGCCTTTCAATTCTATCGTGATATTAAAAATAAACAAAAAATAACTAGTGTCTTCTCTCTAAGACTATCTTCAATTTGTCACATGTGTACATACATATATTTATATATTATAGATTTGTTTTTTTTTATATTGTCATCCCCATCACACTGTGAGGTCTTTGAGATCAGGAGCTTTTTCAGCCTTTCTTTGCATCCCCAGCACACAGCATAGTGCTTGGCACATAGTAGGCATTGAATAAATGCTTATTGACTTGACTTATTGAATATATTAACCTATTATACAAGGAGATTTCCAGTAATTAGACTAACACTTTATGGGAAGTAGAGCAGAAAGCGTATAGATTCTAACTTTTAAATATGTGTGAATATGTACGTGTGTGTGTGTGTTAGTGCGCACACACACAAACACACACACACAGAGACACACAGACGCATTCCTTTGAAAACAAAATACATTTTGTAGGTAAAGATATATGGCATATATGGTAATTGCCTTTAGCTGAATCTCCAGTTTAAACCTTCTCCCTTCCTCCTCCAATATTAATTATCAAGACTAAAAATAGCCCATTGTGGTATCTGTGGGCTTCAGAGACGCTTGCAAAGAAAGCTGACATCTGTGCAGAAGGCCCCAGCAAGAAGAGGGAGTGAGTCAACCTGTGTGTTTTCGTGCAACTGGGCTTCTGTTTTTGCATTCAGTAAATATTCGCATAGTAAATGCTGGAGTGCTATGTCTCTCACAACAGGTATGAGTGACAGCCTGGAAGAATAGCATCTTTCCGAGCAGCTATGACTCACAGTGCCTTGAGGGAATTCAGCATGCATGAAACATTTATGATTAGAAGCATTAATAACAATAGCACACATAAGGATACAATAAATACCAAGATGTAACTATCATTTTCAAGGAAAACTCTCACATGCCCTTACAAATTCTCTTTGTAGATGCATAAACAAGTGAGCCCCACCTCGATCCTAGCTCTGTCATCCAATTTATTAACTATCTTTGCTAGCCTTATGTCTTCTGAAAATGTGTTTATCATTCTATCTATGCTTTTGTTTAAGTCAATGATAAAAAATGGTTAATAGTGCAGGGCCGTAATCTGATCCCTGAGGAATCACTAGAGATTCCAATACAAATTGACGCTGAGTAAATAATAATTACCCTTTGAAACCAGTCATTCAACCAGTTTCCAATTTATCTACCTGTGCTATCAACCCACATCTCTCTAATTTCCCCACAAGGAGAGTATGAGATTTTGTCGAATATTTGGCTAAAATATAGGTGAACTCTATCTACAGCAGTGGTGTCAAACCAAAATAGAAAGAGGGGCCATTTAATCATGCATAAATCATTCCTGCAGGCTACATATTGACTTAGAAAACCATTTATTATCATTATCCATGTTTTATTGTATTTTTGTTTGTTTTGTTGACTATTTCTAAATTACATTTTAATCTGGTTCTGTAGTGTTATGGGCAACATGGGCATATCTGACACCTTAGATCTACAGAATTTTCTTGACCTACAAAAGGAAATGTGCTTAATCTTCATTTCTGGATGAAGCCATGCTGGTGCTCTGGTATTGCTGCTTCCTTTTCTTGAAGAGTCACCAACCATTCCCTTAATGATATGGTCTAGAATTTTGCCAGGAACCTTTCACATTTTTGAACATTGGAATATTTTCCCTTCTCTAGTCCTATAGCGCCTCTCCCATTCACCCAGATCTTTCAAAACTCATTCATAGTGACTGGCAATCACATCTTCTAATTTTTTGTTTTGTTTTGTTTTGTTTCTTAACTTCCTAACACGTGATTCTTCTGAGTGACTTGAACTCATCAAGAACCAGTAGGTTCTCTCTTACTAATCTTCTTCCTGATCATGGTTTTCAATTCCCTATTAGCCATTTTTGTTCTATCTTTTACCATACAAAGATAATTCTCCTTGGCAGAGAAAATAGAAGCAACGTATGAATTAAACTGTTTTCAACAATAGTCAATTCTCAATTATGTATATATGAATTGCTCAATTTTGTAAATTATCAACATCTATTTTTCTTATCCCAAACTGCCTACTGCCACCCAGGACCTATCAGGGCTACTTTGCTTTGTTGTTATGTGGTGCACATAGAGAAAATAGAAGCATTTTAATATTAACCTAAGGAAAATAATTAGAAAAGCAAATCTGCTGCATTTTTAAAGACATTTATTACATATCAAGAAGTACTATGGCTTGGTTGGTTGATGGCTGGCAGGAAAACCTGGTTCTTGCCTCTGACACACATTGTATGTGTGACCATGAGCAAGTCATTTGACTTCTCGTTGTTTCTGTCATGTCTGACTCTTTGTGAGCCCATATGGGGGTTTCTTGGCAAAGAAATTGGAGTGGTTTGTCGTTTCCTTCTCCAGCTCATTTTATAGATGAGGAAATTGAGGCAAATAGAGATTAAGTGACTGACCCAGCATCATACAGCTAGTAAGTGTCTGAGACCAGATTTGAACTCATGAAGATCACTCTTCCTGATTTCAAGCCAGTGCTCTATTCACTGTGCCATCCAGCTGCCCTACTTGGTCTCTTAATGCTTCAGTAAATTCAGTAGCTAATTTGCATTAATATAAGAATTCTTATACTGTATATTACCCATTTTATTGAAATCACAGGTCTGGGTACATGGCATCTCAAAGGTGACTAATAAACCAAGGCAAGTCATCGGCCTTTGCCAACAGATATGACATTGCTCGTGGTAAATTCTGTCTGTATAAAGTGGGAGTGCCAAAAAAACTAACTTCATTGAAAGGGTACTGACTATAAAAAAACCCAAGTTCTTTGTCCTATTGAGAAGCCTTGATCACAGTTGAATGCTGCAAGTCTGGAAGATGATATAGATCTCTGAGGGAGGTAGAGGTCATGTGAGTGAGAGATTGAGTTGTCCTGACTGTTTATGATCTCAGATGTGAGTCCTTCATGTTTTCTATTTTCTATCAAGTAAAATAAAGCCTGTCTGATATTTGATTTATTATTTTACTGATTGCTTACACATGGGAACTGAGATGCGCCCATTTACCATTTTTGTAGAGATTTAGACAAGAAATATATTCTGTCATTCCTAGGGAAGTCCCTGGCCAGGAGCATTAGTCAAAGAGATTTTCTGAGATGTTCCCAAGTTTGAACCTGATTTGTGAACCCCAGAAATGAGTTTCTGGGATGTAGCCTAAATATACCTTGGGTCATTTGAAGTTGTCCCACCATGAAGGAAGGGTGCATAAAACTCCTAACAGCAGAAATGAACTGCATGAATCATGAGGCACTCACCAAAGAGCAAAATTCCTCTGGAGGTAAAGTCCTGTAATAACCTGCTTTCAGCCACTGTGCTCAGAAGTTGGTTGGCTGGTTGTCCTTCATTCTCAAAGAGCACCAAAATGGCATCACTATGTTGGTATCAAGATATAGTGTGTCTGACTGTGGCTAATCAGATGAGCTCAGAAGGCTCTACCATAGGTCAGGAACAAATAGTCCATATGAACATTTGGAGCGGAGATGTCTCTAAATTCCAACATCTCATGTTTCTTTTGAGTGACTGCAATTCTGCTTTGGCTCAGAGTTACAAAGTCACAAAAAAGCCCTCAACACACTAACGTAGGGCTTAAAGAAGGCTCCCTAAATGGTTTCAATGCTGGTACCATGTCCAGTTGTCCTAATCTATATCTTGCCAATGGACCCAGATGGAGGAGAGAGCGAGACTGGTGATTTTGCACAGTCCTCCCTCACTTAAATCCAATTCACTTGCAAGTCATGATATCACCTTCCTGATGTCATTGGTCCTCTTCGAGAATGAAGGACAAATAAGAAGTTGGTAAAGAGGATAAGGCAAATATTTGAATAGTTTGATATAAGACAGAATGTGATAGGAACAACAGAAAAATAAATTAATATGAGAGAGAGAGAGAGAGAGAGAGAGATCACATCATACAAGGTAGACTGGGTGAAACCTTCATGGTGGTCATGGTGCCTCATTTCTTACCTAGCCTTCATCACTGAATGGGCACTGTCTCTCACAAACTGAGACCTGGGAAAAACCTTAGCTTAAAAAGGCCAAGGTCTCCCACATGGCATTGGTGCTGGGCCTTGAAGGAAGAGAAGGATTTCAACAGGCTGCAATGCATAGAGTGTACATCTTAGATTTGGTAAATATGAACACAGTGTTAGCAGGATACTAATCAAAGCAGAAAAAAACTAGTAGTCTAGTTTTCATAAGGAAAAATATCCTTAGGTGCCAGGAAGCATTTTTGTTTTTCTTTTTTATGCCTATGTATTCATGAGAAATAGATAATATAGATATTTTCTTCTCTGGGCCTCAATTTTCTCATCTTTAAAATAAGGGAATTGGCTGAGATAAAATATAAAGTCCCTTTCTGGCTCTAAATTTGTAAACCTCCAATCCACATTACTGTTACCTTCTAACAGAAAGTAAGCTTCTTGAAAAGAGTCATATCATATTTTTTTTGTTTTGTTTGTTTTCTGACTTTGTATCCCCAGTGCCTTGCAGACTACATGCTTAACAACGCCTCTAAAAACACACAGCCAATTCAAAACAGATATAGTGCAAATTTTCTATATAATGTTAGTCCTTTCTCTGCAACTAGATTGGAATCACCTTGAGGGTAAGGAGTCTGTCTTCTTTTTCCATGTCTCCTATATCTTAGAGCATATTATTATAAATGCCAAAGTTGGAAGGTCTTTCTGAGGTCATTTAGTCCAGTGAACATTTACCTGAAAGAGTCATCCTCTCTATTATATTTCCAACAAGTGGTAACCCAACTTACAATAGAAGAAAACTTGTAGTGCAGGGGAGTATACTATCTCCTGAGACAGCTCTTAATTTTAATCAGGCCTTTCCTTTCACTGGGCCAAAATCAGTCTCTTTGTTGCCATCATCCACTAGTCCTTATTCTGCTCTTCTGGTGCCAAGCAGATATTAAGTTGACTCCATCTTGGATACGAAGGTATTTAATAAATATTTATTGATTGATGAATGGTTTGAGTAATGGGCTGCTTAGAACCAGATAAGTTTTAGCAGAAAAGAAAAAGCATGCAACACATAATTCTGTTTCTACGTCAGCTCATTTGATCTTGGGGCAAGTCACTGCACTTTTCTGACCGTCACTATTTTCACCTGTAAGACGAGGACTTAGATGATTTCAAAGGCCCCTTTTGAATCAAATTTCTATGATAACTTGATTCTGTAATTTTTGTATAGCTGAGTTTTACTATTGGAAGCATCTAGGTGACACAGTGAATAGAACACTGTTTTTGAAGTTTGGAAGATCTAAGTTCAAATCCTTCCCCAGATATTTCCTAGCTTATGACTCTGGATAATTTGATTAACCCCCTCTTTTTTTCAGTCTTAGTTTCTTCCCTTGTAAAATGCAGATAATAATAGCACCTATATCACAAGGTTATTGTGAGGATGAAATCAGAGAACTTATGTAAAGTGTTTTGCTAACCTTAAAGCTCTATATAAATGCTAGTTATTGTTGTTGTCATTGCTGTTGTTGATATATTATAGAAATTACTGCAGGTAAGTAGGAAATTCACAGTTTAATCTAAGGTCAGGCTAGGCTCTGCTAGGTTCTTTAGCAATAATTCTACCAATACTACCCATTTCCAATCTTGCAAGGCCTCTTTTGTCTTCACTAGCACCAGTCTCTGCTTAGTGACGAGGGTACCAAGATTTTCTCAGATTTTTCCTGGCCTAGGCATGAACATGAGTCTTTCTTTCCTTCATTCAACTGAAATGCACCATAGAGTGTTGCGGTTTAGAGGTTTAGGGGTGCTGGGTCCCCAAAATCACAACACGTGGGTCCCGCCTGAATGAATTCGACCCAAGCCTTCTTTCAGCCAAAGGCATGGTTTATTACGACATCCACCATATTGGCCAGACCCTTAAGGAATCTAAGCATTTGTATTGTTAATGCAAGTGGGCCAGATCTTAAAAATCTGAGCCCTTGCCTATTCTTAAAGAATCTGAGTGCCTTAATGGACACAAGATGAATCTTATATACAGAAAGACTGTGGGAGGAATCCAGGAGTGGTCAAGTAGTCTGGGGTGCCTGGAAGGGGGTCTAAGGAGGATCTAGATGGGAGTGGCCATTAAGATGGGGTGAACAGAACTCCAGGGACCTGAACGGAAAATGGAGTCTAGGTAGGATTAAGAGTGGGAAGTGGCCAGGGGCAATCAGGAGGTAAAAGAACAGAATTGGGAGATTGGGCATAGTCACAATGAAAGACCAGTTGAGTGGATTACAGCCTCAGGCAAACACCAGAGATTTGAGAAAAGTCTCGGGATTTTCTTTTTTGGGGTCCAGATTCCAAAGACGTGATCTTTTCCATTTAGGGGTTCAGATCCCATCCTCATCAGAGACTGTTAACAATGTGGGATAAAGAAGACACTACCCACGGCAGATCTGATGGAAGAGGTTTTTAGAGCCTGTTCATTTCCTTTATTACTTTTAGTCATTTTTTTACATAGCTGCTGCATAAAAGTATACAATTTGAACTTGTTAAGAAGAAGGAAGGCAAGAAAGAAGGCAGGAAGGAAAGGAGGGAGGGAGAAAGGGAGGGAGGAAGGAAGAAGGGAAAGAAAGGAGAAAGAAAAGGAACGAAGTAGGGAAGAATGGAGGAAAAGGAAGAAAGGGAAGAGGGGAGGAAGGGAGGTTTTTTCCTCTAATGTAATACCCTTCCTCATCCCTAAACCAGTACCGACCCCAAGGGGAAAAAAATCATCCTCCTTAATAAAATCCAAGTTACAGTGAAGAAAAACTTGAGTGAATGTTTGCTTGTGTTGCCAGTGGAGAAAATATAAACTCGTAAATGTATAAAAGTATTGACCAAACCATGGGAAAAAAGAATTTCAAGTGACTCAAATTTCAATTTATAAAGGACGATCAATCAGGGAGTTATTTGTATTAACTTCAGTGGCAGCACATTCTCATTGCACTTCTCTCCACGGCCTTTCTAAGAAACAAATTATAGTGTAAATGTGTTTTTTGGCACACCAAACATTATGTATCAACTTACTCTTGATTAATATTACAAAGTGTTGATGAAATTTTCTAAGCACTGCTTAGAGTTCCAATAAGAGTCCTTTTTTTCTGAACAAAATGTGTTGATACTTGTTTGCATAGTAACTATTAGTTGTATATTCAATTTTGTCTTTATAGAAATGCTTTGTTGAGAAGCTATGCTAATAGAGAAAAAAGTCAAAGACTTCAACAGCTGTCTCCTTGACTCAATTTACCTTTTTCATAGATATCACATACTGTATATTGATTGTTTTAATATGATAACATTCTTATTTAACTAGGCAGGATGAGATATGTGTCACACATACTAAATAAAAAGTATATGGACCATGGGGCCATCTTTTATCTTATCTTAAGCCAGGTCTTAATTTGTTACCAATGAGGTAAAAATGAGAGGGAATTTCTTTTTCCCCTGGGATACCATATAAAGGCATTAAATGTGTGTATATGCATATCTACCTATCGACCTATCTATCTATCTATCTATCTATCTATCTATCTATCTATCTATCCACCTATCTTGGTGAGACCTCATTTTAATTTTTCATTTTCTTATCCATTTCTATCAAATCTTTTATCTGCTTTTACCATATCTTCTATAAGAGAAGATGGTGATTTGAATATGGTCTTTCCTTTCCCTAGCTTTTGCTGAATTGACTTGAATTTGCACTGATGAAGGTAATTAGTATGGAAATAGCTAAAGGTGAGCAGCAACAGAGAGGAGAAAAAAGTGAAGGGTATTCTGGAACATCATCCCCCAAACAATCTTTAACTAAGAGGAGAGAGAACGAACACACACACACACACACACACACACACACACACACACACACACACACACACACACAAAGGAGGGGGGAGGGAATGCTAAAAGCTCTTAAAATAGGTTAAATATAGGGCCTTCTAAATTCCTTGATGCTATCCCTTTTATTATGGCTTTATTCACATGCAACAATGAAAGAAGTATGGATCCATTATTAAGTATCTTTGTAGATGGCATGTTATGAAAAGGAATAGTAATAATAATTCCAAGTCAAGCTGTTTTAAAGGTAGCATGCTTAAGAAAAGTTGGTAGGAGGATGGAAGGAGTAACAGGGTATTGATGGCTATACTTCCCTGCCTAAGTGGCATATCTGTTCTCACTATTCATTTACTTTTATGTGTTAACGAACTCTTTGAGTAGCCATTACTTATGTTCTATATTTAGCCAAAAGAATGGTATCTCATAAATATTGAATACTATCTACATACAGTCTGAGAGAGAGAGAGAGGGGGAAAGGGAGAGGGAGAGAGAGGGCAGGGATGGGGGGAAGGGGAGAGGGTGTGGGTACAACTATAGGATGTTGTAGATAGTTCAAGAAAGATTCCCATAGGCATCTAGGTGAATAAAAATAGCATCTCCAGTTTTGCTACCTGGGGGGAGGAATTACAAGCCTCCTGAATCATCTTAATCATTCTAATCCATTTGCTGGGTAGCAATTTCAATGGAAGCCAATTCCTGTGGATCCACTTTGTTCCACTTTTCACACCAAAGGCTATTTCCACATTATTTGAAGGAAAATCACCAGAATACACGGTGCCTGGTACACAAGTATGAAAAAGGTTTTTTTATTCCTTTTTTCTTTTTTCATGAGCCCAAAACATGCTGGGTAGCTTGTATTTCCCATTAGAGAAGGAGAGACTTCTCCCACACTCCCTGTGGTGATCTTCCATCATCAGGTAGCCACTGGATGCCAGAGACAACCTCGCTATTCTGCTTAATCAGGCGCCTGCTACACACCCTTCATGAGCATCTCTAGCATTCACACAAAATAGTGTTGCAAGGAATTCTTTTTTAAAGAGTGTCATTGTGTTCCTGATCCCCATACCTAAGTGTTCCCATGTCCCTTTTACCATTATTGGGCTTAGAGTCCAGAAGATCTGAGTTTAAATCCTACCTCAGAGACTTACTAGCTACATGACCCCAAAGTGTCACTTATTTAACTCTCTTACACTCAGTTTCCGCATATGAAAACAGGAATAAAAATAATCGCACACACCTCACAGGGTTACTGTTGAGGATCAAATGTGATAATGTGCAGCATTTCTAAAAACTTAAAGGGCTACACAAATGCTAGCTACTATTATTAGCTAATGTTCTAATCCATAGTCTTTGAGAATGCTTCTAAAGAATGTCACAGTGATCCAATATGCTTTTCTTTTCTCCTGTACTGCTCCCTGACTCTTATTCAAATATCAAGATGTTAAGGTCATTCCTCCATCAACTGAGAATCACATGACCAAAGGATCACAGATTTATATCTAGAAGGGACCTTAGATTTCATCAAGTCCAACCCCTTTGTTTCACAGATAATCAAGCCTAGAGAAGTTAAGTCACCTGTCTAGGTTCCTTGGTCTACTTGTCCAATTATCTGAGGCAGTATTTGAACCCAAATCTTTCTGACTCTGTTCCAATGCACCAGGTGTCCACCTGCAGGGTAGGATATTTTACTGGTAGTATTTTTATCAAGATAAAAAAGAAAATCCCATTTTCAATGAAGGGGTCTTTGATTTCTCTGCTGATGATATTTACCTGAGCCTACATACCCTGGGATATTGACAAGTAGAAATATAGAGGGTTGGTTGCTGCTTAGCACATCTGGATTTGTACCAGATTTTTCAAGTCTATCCTGTATTTGGCTGTTAGTAGGCCCAACCTTTCCCATTCCAGTGTGGAAAGAGGAAAAGTCCAGGAAATCATATCTATAAGGTTATTTTTGCTAATCATTCTGTTCTGGCCTGATGGTGCTTGTGACCTTAACAACTTGAGTGGCTGTGCTCATTTCCTCCAAGGGTTTTAAATGTCATGAAAGGAAATCTGCATTTCTTCTAGATGCACACCTCCCAATACTTTAGAGATGGATGGCCTACGCTCACTGTGGAGCTCAGCAGGTACAATAAGCTGATGCCCCATCTCCCCCCAAAGGCTTACTCCCTCCACAGTGCACTGCTGTAGCTGCCTGTCTGTAGGCAGTGCATGGAGCTGAATTGAGTTTCAGAGCGTGCAGATTTTTCATTAATGAAAACATGCGATTCAGCAAAAAGAAGGAAGAAGAAAGGTTATGCTACAGACAGGTGTTACAGAGAACCATCTGCTTGTTAATAATTTGCCCACAGATTTCCATGCAGCAGGACAGGGACACATTTATTAGGTGATGCTGTGGCCTGTTCTATCCTGCTAGCATTTTTGTAGAAATATTATTACTTATCCAACATGCTACAATTTTTAATTTACTTTTTTAAAAACCTTGCTTTTCCTAGATTATATCCCTAATATGCTTCTCCTTCCTTCCCTACCTCCTTTTCCTCTACTTCCAGTTTTCTGATATAACTTTCCACAATCATACCTCCTAAAGCCATGGACTCTTAAAGCCATCAGTTTGCTTGTCAAATTGAAATGATTTAGATATGAACACCATGAGTGACAAAAGGTACTCTACACAAATACAATCCCAACTATATCAACTGTTAATAGTTTGCCCACACTTTTTCCTATCCTAATCCCCACCACCTAAAATGCCAGTTAATTTCCAATCCATCCTTCAAAGTCTGGCTCAAGTATTCATTTCTCTTGGAAGTTTTCTTTGTCATTCCCAGTCCCATTCCCAACTGATAAGCTCTGTCCTTCCATAAATGGACACTTTGCTTACACATATTTTATGTCTTCCTCACAGATTATTTTGTATTAGAGTTATTTGTTTATACATCATATCTTGCTACTAGAATGTATGGGGGAAGGAACTATATCTTATCTGAAGTTTTCTTTCTCCCCTAGTGACTACCACATCGATTTCTGGTACAAAGAGCACTAGCTTTGAAGAAAAAGACCAGGATTCAAATCCTGACTCTGCTACTTACGCCTGTGTAACTTTAGGCAAGTCATTCTCTGGGCCTCAGTTTCCTTTTTCTTTTTCTATAAAATGTAGCAGTTCTTTGGATTGCTATGCTTCCTCCTAGCTCTAAATTGCAAAATTCTGTGATCCAGAAGACACTTGAGAAAAGCTGGAGAACTGACATTTCTAAATCAATGCAACTTTCATTACAACTATACCACCCTAAGATATGGTGAAATAATACTATATTCATTCTTGATTAACTCACTATCTCACAACTCACTTGTAGCTGTGTGACTCTGGGCATGTAACTTAACCTTTGCCTCAGTTTCCTCATCTGTAAAATGGGAGAACTAATAGCACCTGCTTCCCATGGTCACTGTAAGAATAAAATGAAATACAGTATTTGAAAATGCTTTGCAAACTGTAAAGCTCTACATAAATCCTAGCTGCTATTTTCCCCCACAACATATCCTAAGGAATCATCTTTTGATCTTTTGGAAATCTGTTGTAGAATGCCAAATTTTTCTTGAAATAAGTGGATCATGAAAGACTTGGGCTTAGAAATCTTTTCCTGATATAGATGAATGTGTTACGTTGAGATAAGTTGCAATGGGATTTGATATAGAGATCAGCAAAGGCTAAGTGATGTGATACGGTTGAGAGAACACATACCTGAACCCAAATCATCATTTACCAATGATGTAACAGAAAACAAGTCATATTCATTTGAACCCCCAGCTTCCCACTTCTCTAATATAGGGATAATAATAAGGCTTGTATTACCTTCCTATGAAGAGTAATTTCAATGATCAAATGAGATAATGTATGTGAAGGTGTTTTGTACAGCTTCCAGACTTCATTATCATTGTTCTGTAGAATGTCTAGCGCCCCAGTGGTGCTGGCAAATGGACAGCCTTTGTTATTACTTCTGCCTATAAAGGGATGCTGAGGTGTGGTAAAAACAACACAAATTGTTGGTGGAGCTTCCAATAAGATGCTGTCTGTAGACTTGCCTGGCATAACTTTCCTAATCTACCCTAAGAATATCATAAAATAATATTATATTCATTCTTGATCAACTCACTATCCCATGTCATACCAATCCATCCATCCAACTGCTTATTCTCTATCAACCCTCCCTTCCTAGCACTGTAATATCTATGTCACTTCATTCATGACTATCCAGCCCAGTGTGACGTGAGATTTGGGATATTTAGCAGCTTTTAAGAAATGCATTTTTCCTTAGCCACCTAAATCTTACTTTGAACTATAGAATTAATTCTGCCATGTTTCCAGGGCAAGCACGTGCAGAATTACAAAGTGCTGTGGCACAGAGCCTGAGGTAGCTGAGGATTTGTGATTTAGACTAAACCTTCTGATGCCCCTGCATTTTTTGGTCAAGTCTGATAGAATTGTAGAATTTTAGATCTGGAGGAGACCTTAGCGACCATAGGATGACAGGATTTAGTATTTTAGACTTTAGAGATCCTCCCAGACTTCCCCATCATTTTATAGATGAGGAAACTGATGAAGAGAGCCTGAGCTACTTGCCTAAGGTCACATAGGTAGTGATATTAATAATTTTGCACATTTATAGAATGTTTTAAGGTTCACAAAGTGTACTACATAGTCTTTGTCATTGAATCTTCCCCATAATCCCATGAGGTAATTATATTATCACCATTTAACAGATGAGGAAACTGAGGCTGAGAGAGGTCAAGAACCTTTCCTGGGGTCACACTTCTTGGATGTGTCTGAGGTTGAAGTACTCTGATTCCTAATCAAGCACTTTTTCCACTACACAACACTTTTGCCCTCCTCTCCCCAAAAGTATAGGACTCATCCAAGGTCACATAGTCAGTATGAATTAGAGCTGGAAGTAGAACACAAGTACTGCATCTTAAATTCAGATGCTGGGTGACAGCTAAGAGACAGACCAATACCCAAAGTGGGTTCTTTTGCTGAAGCAAAGGAACACATATAATATGCGCCTATAAAACAACAAGATGGAGCCCCAGGAGGCAAACAAGCACTCAGCCTCATTACTTTAAAGTCATGCCTCCTATTTATAAATTGCTAGTTAGCAACATTTCAGTGTGCTCAGTGTAATCTCCTTCCTTGCCTAGGGTCATATCAATAAATATTTGTACTTCTCCCACTGTGTGTACTGTATTATTGAAAAACATATTATGAAATACATAATTACATGCTGCCTCCCCAAATGGGAGCTCCTTGAGGGTGGGAACTTCATTTGCCTTTCTTTATATCCACAGTGCCTGGTACACAGTGGGTGCCTAATAAATGCATTTTTATGAATTGACTGGCTTTTAAGCAAGAAGTAGGAGTCCTGAGCAATAGTTCCAAAAACATAGTTAGCAGTATGAGGAATCACATGAAATTCTTTTTGATAACTATGTACAATCCTTGCCAGTCTGAATGCTTGTCAAAGAAGCCTAATAACATAGAATTTTGTCAATACGAAGCTACAACACCCCTCCACCCTCCAAAGGTTGGGGCTGTGCTTTTTCTCGTGTTACACAAATTCTAATTGTTATAGAATCATAGATATAGAGCTGGAGCGGGCCTCCGGGGCCACCTACTCCCACTATCTCAGATGAAGAAACTAAGGTATGGAAAGGTTGGATGATCTGCCTAAGGTCATGCTCATAGTAAGCATCACAAGAAGGATTCGAATCTAGGTCCCCATTCTTTGCAAAATAATCACCAAGTTCAAAATACCGATTTTAGAGCCACCAGACCAAAATCCCTCTTCTTTAATCAATGAATCAGCAAGCTTTTATTAAGGGCTTACCATCTACTAGGTCCTGTGCTAAACGATGAAGATATACACAAAAAGGAGAACTGCAAGGTAATCTTACCATGTTTGAAGGCGGCTTCTGTGGGATCTGGAGAGAGACCTAATGCAGGACTATACAACAGGCTGCTCGTGGAAGAATTTCAGGCGGCTGCCACGTGACCCACGGCAACCAACCAGAGTCAGAGGGATGACTGGTTGGTTGCCGCGGGTCACGTGGCAGCCTCCCCAACTCCTTTGCAGGGGGGTGGGGCGTGGCGAGCTGCGTGAGGCCCGTGCACTGTGCAGGTCTGCTCTGACAGAACGTGTTTCTCGAACCGTGTCTCCAGGAAAGCCTGGGACTGTGCCAGTTAGAGGTTGGCAGGGAGAGCGTTCTAAGACCCTCCTTGGAACAACCAGTGGAAGGCCATAGAAAAGGTAGATGGAGTATCCTGTAGGAGGACAAGAAAGAAAACAAGGAGGATTAAAATATAGGCTGTCTAGAGCTGAATATGATGGGAGAGGACTGCAAATTTAGGAAGGGGCTCACTTGTAAAGAGCCTGAAATGCAAATGTCCATTTGATTCCAGAAGCATGGACTGGGTAAGGGACATTTTGTATTTAAACTCAGTCAAGAAGGCGTAAGAAAACCCACCTTGAGGAGCAGCTAGGGTGGCACAATGGATAGAGCACCGGCCCTGGAGTCAGGAGCACCTGAGTTCAAATTTGGCCTCAGACTCATAATGTTTCTTAGCTGTGTGACTCTGGGCAAGTCATTTAACCCCAATTACCACACTAAAAAAAAAAAAAAACCCAACCCCCCCCCACACACACACACAAAAAAAAAGAGAAAAAAAAAAGAAAACCCACCTTGGGATCAACCTTCATTCAGTCAGAGCAGAAAACTGCAGGTCATGACTTGGGTCGTTCTCCCCTCCCCGATGTCCTTTGGGTGTCACAGCACCTAGCTTTTTCTCTCTGTAGCTATATCTGTCAATCTTGTGATTTCATTGGAAATTAAGCAACCTCTTTGAAAATACCATTCCTATTCACCATGAGTTTCCAGCTCTTGCTATGGATCCTTCATGATTTGGTCAAGTCTGACTACCTACAACAAGATGGCAGTGTAGGTAGAGTGATGGCCTTGGAGTCAGGAAGATGAGTTCAAATACAGCCTCAGACACTTAGTAGCTGTGTGACTCTGTGCAAGCCGCTTAAACTCTGACTGACTCAGTTTCCTCAACTGTAAAATGGGGATAGGCAGCTAGGTGGAGCAGTGGATAGAGTTCAGGGCCTGGAGTCAGGAGGACTCATCTTCCTGAGTCCAAATCTAGCCTCAGACACTTACTAGCTGTTTGATCCTGGGCAAGTCACTTTAACCCTGTTTGCCTCAGTTTCCTCATCTGTGAATTGAACTGGAGAAGGAGATGGCAAACCACTATATGATCATTGCCAAGAAAACTCAAAATGAGGTCATGAAGAGTCAGGCACAACTGAGAAATGGCTGAAAAAAATGGGAATAATAATAACACCCACCTCAAAGTTGTCGTGAGGAACAAATGAAATAATATTTAAATGCTTAGCACAGTGCCTGGCACATAGTAGGTGCTTAATAAATGCTTGTTCTTTCTACCCCTTCAGTTCCCACAAACACTTAAACAAATTGCAGTCTTCCCGAGAACCTCCATTTCTGCCCCACATGCCTAGGTACCTGCGGAAAAGGCTGTCTGATTTTCCTTGATATTCCTTGACATATCCAGGTACCTTCCCAACCCTCCATTTCTTTCCATACTTCATAAAATTGGCATAGCCTGCTCTCTCCCCTACCCCACCTCTCTCTGCCACTGCATAGCAGTAGACTGCTTATATATCTTTACCTCTCATTATGTCCTCAGATGAGCATGCTAATATGCCTAAGGAAAATGTATACTATTAAAAGCAATTCATGGTCCCTGAAAAATATTCCTTACTTAGACAAGGAACAGAGTGGAGCTTCTCTTTCACTTTACCTTGATGGGTTGATATTGCTCCTTGTATAGCATTCTATTTAGAAACAACTCTGTTTATATAACCCCCATTTTCTGTATTTCTACTCTCTCATTTTTTATTATTAAGGACACTTGCCTTGAAAAAAAAAGTTGGGTTTTTTTTCCAAGTATTCATCTCTTCCTGCTGCCTATTCCCCACCTAAGTATATCACATTTGATTGTTATGCCACAGACTTCTTTCTGCTCAGCTTTATCCAGCACTATATAGTATCAATCTGTTTGCCCATCTATCTTTCTTCCTATCTTTATACACACACATGAACTCATAAATGTCTCTAGTGGAAATGTATATGTGGTAATGCTTTAAAAGGCAGCTAATGTTTCTCTGAAAAGTCTGAACAATGTTCCATTTTATGCACTTGGTAATATGGGAGATAATACTTAGCATTTCTATAGTACTTTACATCTTCAAACTAATTAATCCTCATAGCTCCCTAGTGGGCTATAGAACTATTATTAACTCCATTTTAAAGATGAGGAGACTGAGACAAAGTGAGGTTAAGTGACTTGCCCAAGGCCACATGGAGCATTGGCGGCAGCAGCGGGGATTAAAATTCAGACTTGCAAGCTCCCCAGTCTGTGATTAGATCATCAGACCATGCCACTATGTATCAAATCTCTTTTTAGTACATGTGGAATATGGTGCTTAATATTGCGAAAGGAAATTGATAGAAAGGTCAAACATAAAAGGTACAAAGGGGAGCTCCTTTCTTACTATGCAAGTAATGAGGCAGATTTTTCACAGTTTGATTTAAGAACCACTCAGTCTATGAAATACCTTTTTAATTTTGGTTCAGCTTTCTATATTCTCTTTCTTTGAGACCCAGAGTACCTGCCTGGTTCTAGGAGCTGCCTCCCCGCATCACCAAGTTCTCCTTCTCCTGCTGTTTACTCCCTGATTCCCAAAATGTATCCTCATGAGTTGTTGAGGAAATGATTATGGCACCACAGACAGAAGATTATATAACCTCAGATCAGGGATAACTAGCAGAAGGGGATAGATTCCTACTGAATAACCATCTTGCTTTGTGCAAATCTGAATAGGAGAAAAGAGGGAATGGAGGAAAAATACAGGCAATCTATGATCTAAAAGGAAATTGGTTTTAAAGAGGTTGTTTTTCAGAAGGTTTCTGATAGATATTATTGGTCCTTCTTGAGAATTATGGAAAGCATAGAAATAATTATCTTTATAAGCTTTTAAAAAATTTTTCTATGTATATAGAAATAATATTTAAAAAAGAAAAAATAATATGTATGTTTAGTGATCAACACTTTGTAAAACGAGAATGTTGGATGAGATTATTGCTTTGAAGAAACCCATGGAATTTAACAAAAAATGGAATTTAACCATGGGATTTAACAAAAAACTCTGTTCAACAATGGCTTCTTTGAGGGCGTGACATTCAACAAATAACTCAAAATCATCAAATAATTTTTAAATTTCTACTATGTTTAAGACATGCAACTGGAGATATAGTATGAGAAATGTGACATGTACACAAATAATAGTATACATGGGAACATTGTTTTACAGGTAGAAGAGAACTCATAGCTAATCTAGTCCAATTTCTTGTTTTACAAATGAAGAAACAAAGGCCTGGACAGGTTAAGTTAGTAGCAGAGCTAGGATTTTAACAAATCCAGTACTCTTTCTCTTGTACCATGCTGCTTTGCATATAAATTAGAATATGAAGAATATGAAGGAAAAGTACAAACAAAACACTATTACAAAAATTAAAAAGGGAGAGAGATAAGTTCCACTGGGCACATACAGGGGAGGCTTCCTCTTGAAGGCATGTCAAAGTCTCTGATTGTAGGTATAGTAGGTAGATATGTTTTCTTTCAGGGCTATGGATATGGGTCAATGTGTTAGAGAATCTCCTGCAACTTGTCAAACCTGCTGGTTGCTACCCAGTTCACATAAATACTAAGGATACTATCAGAAGGAATCTAGAACTAAGGACTAGGAAATCCTAGGCAAGAAACTGAAAACCTTAGGGACACAGTATTGTTTACCATAACTACTACAAGTTGAAGGCAGGGGCTTCAGAAGAAAAACAAATTGTACTGAGAAAGTAAAAATCTGGCTAAGAAAATGGTGTCTGAGAATGAGATTTATATTGCTAGATGATAGCTTGATACAGAAGTTATGGGCTTTAGGCCAAGGATGGAGTATATTTAATGAGAGCCAGTAAAATCTTTATTTGTCTAGAGACTTGTGAATCTACTCAAGAGTGTTTTAAAGTGAAAATTGAGGGCATGGGGGAAAAGTCTTCAAATATAGTTACCAAACAAGATACAACAGAAAGAAGCAGCTATGACATGAAGAAAAATATCAATAGATAGCAATAGTAATTCTCAGGAAACAATACCCAAGAAGCCAGACAGTAATAAAAATTCATAGCTTAAGAAGGCTATACCCAGAAGCACTTAGTATGTGAAACAGAGTGAACTACAGATCTTAATGCTAGGAGGCAAATTTGAACTTATTTATTTTATTTTTCCTGAAACTTGGTAGGGTATGATATATGACTTTAATATGGGCATGGATTAGTATATTCCAAATATGTTATATACAAGGGGCAGTAGAGTAGCATTGAGTTTTAAGAATTTTTGCTTATGTGAGAATCTATCAACTGGAGGTAAAAGCTACACTATGGAGAGCATTTAGGTGAGAATCAGTGGTAGAAGAAAAAACAACAACAACAATACGATAGTGCAAGTATAATATAGACCACTAGGCCAGAAGGAAGAAAAGATGATGACTTCAAGAAAGAGATCACAAATCTGATAGATCACAAGGCCATGATATAGTAGTGATGGATGATTTCAATAATAATGGCATCTTTCAGCTGAAAAGAATCATGTTTCTTTAATGAAAATTTAATTCAGGAGAAGGCAGAGGAATCATCAAATAGAACTGTAATTATGGACTTGATATTTAAAAATTTGTGGGAACTATATGCTGAAGTTAGTGGCAGCCAGATGGTTCAGTGAATAGATTGTTGGGACTAGAGTCAGGAAGACCTGAATTCAAATGTGACCTCAGATACTTACTAGCTATGTGACCCTGGGCAAGTCACTTAACTTCTGTTTGCCATAATCCACTGGAAAAGGAAAAGGCAAACCACTCCAATATCTTTGCCAAGAAAGCCCCATGGGCAGTATAGTGCACAGAGACACAAAGAGTCCAATACAACTGAACAACTGAACAACAATATGCCAAGTGGAAATGATGACAATATTAATAAGATTTAAGCTTTCTACTTTAGGGTTTATGATACATATGAAAGAGAAAGATGGGTCAATCTAACATGCACCTTAGATTTTAGGAAAACAGATATCAAAGAGTTCAAAGAAGGGATGACTAAGATCCTATGGCCTAGAATTCTGGAGAGTAACTTGTCCCAAGAGGGATAGGATGCTCTCAAGAAGGATATTCTACATAACACAAATTATTATGAGGAAGAAAAACAGAGCTGCCTAAAGGTACTGATGAGTACATATAGGGAACTCACCTGCCAACTTAGGTACATGTTTTTGCTTCTATCTTCTTTAAATGTCCTTTTAAAATCTGAGAATCCCTCAGACCAAACACTTGACACTTACTAGCTGTGTGACCCTGGGCAAGTCACTTAACCCCAATTGCCTAAAAAAAAAAAATCTGAGAATGAGTACAATACAGGTTCGTGGTCCTTTAAGAAGAGTTTCAGACACGCTAACTTTCAGAACAACCTGATACAAATGGCAAATGCTAAGGAAAAGAAAAATTATTTTTTAATTTAACTACATTGACCGCAAAAGACTGGATAAAGAAAGGCTAGGACTGCTTCTCAGGGTTCATAGAATAGAGATGATTTGTAATAGAAAGAAGGGCATGATACTCAATACTTTTTTTTGTTTCTTTTTCTTCTGTGGTTTGTTTGTTTTACTAAGAAGGATAATTTTCAGAATGGGAATGAAAACAGAATACTTAAAAGGGGAAGTTTAAACTCAAGATAAGGGAGATGTCAGAAGAGTAACACCCAGTTGTTCATAAAATGAGATCATGTCATCAGACCTGCATGAACTACATCACAGAATATAGGATGAATATTGTTTTGTGATTGGTGAACTCTTGTCCCACTTCTTTGAAAAATAAGCGTTTCTTTAAAAAAAATGAATATTTAGTGGTTTGCAGGCTCTACATAAGTCATCAGTGAGACATGATAACCAGAAAAGCTCATGTGATCTTAGGTTGAGTTCATCAGAGCACTGTATTTAGAATGAAGGAAGTGATTTTCCTGCTGTCCTCTATCCCAGTCTGTGCAACAGCTCTGGAGGAAGGGAAATGCCTTGCTTTTTAAATAAGGCAGGAAAGTAGGTTGGTGAGATTAATGTTGATTCTTGGAAAAAAAAGTGAATATTTTACTAAAGTAGTAATTAATATACTACTATTATTACTACTACCAATATTACTGATTTGAGTGTTTTTATAAAGTGAAATAATAAATAGATTCAAAATGAAGTACATTAGGCAACTGCCTAAACCTGTAAATTTTGGAGGTGCCAATCAACACTGGCAGAGAGCATTTCCTCCTGGAGGAATTTCCTGTGCCAGTGAAATCACAGTTCCACTCAGTATTCTTTACTCACCTTAATTTTCTTCACATTCCAAGCAAATAATAATGAAAGAAAAATTTTCTTCCATGCTCTAGGACTGGAGATAGGTGAATGTTGCATTGATTACCAAATTAGGTGAGAGAGTAGAGTTCACAAGCTATAGGTTAGTGAACTTTCCTTTGATTTCTAGAAAAATTATGAAATGTTACATTAAAGATTTGGTAACTCATTAAATTTACAGATGCCATAAAGCTGGACAGATTAGCTAACAAGCCTGATGACAGTCCGGATCTAAAAAAAGACTTAACATGCTAGAACAAAGGGTCAAATTTTAGAAGATGAGATTAGTTTGGGATATATGTAAAATTTTACTTTTTAAAATAATCTGTAAATGTAGAGAATGAGGAAGGCATGGTTAGATTGTTTCCTCTAAAAAAGAAAGATTTAGAGACCTTTGTAGATCAGAGTCTTAGTATGAGCCAACAGTTGACATGACAGTGAGGAAAAAAAAAATATCTGTCCTTAGGTTGCATAATTTAGAAGCACTGTGTCTGGAATGAGTGTGGGGTGTTGTCCTACTGTACACTGTCCTGGTCCGATCTGGAGTACTGTGTTCGTTCCTGGAGGCCTCATTTTAGGATGGTCACCAACAAATTAGAACATTTGAAGCCAGAGCAGGGGCAGGAGTGGAATGGATAATAAGGATGGTGAGAAGCCTGAATATTATCCTATTCAGAGACTGGTTGAAGGATTTTTGTCCTGGGGAAGACAAAAATATATGGAGAATATAATAGCTATTTCTTAACATATTTTATGGGCTACCATACAGAAAAGAATTAGTATTATTTTGCTTGGCCCCAAGGGCAAAAATAAGAACAATTGATGAAAGATGTCGAGAAATAGTTTTCAATTGTAAGTCAAGAAGCATTTCCCCAAAAATGAAGCCGTCTGGAGGTAGAATGGGATGACTCAGGATGAAACGGGCTCCCCATCACTCAAGGTCTTCATGCAGAAGAGGAAAAGCTGGTTGAATATGCTATAGAGAGGGTTTGCATTCACGTATAGGACATATTGTTCAGCTTCCGATGGTTCTTCCAACTCTGAGATTCTACACTTCTGTTATTCAGTGTTACAGCTTTAGTGGGGTTCAAGGGAAGGCTTTTACCCTTGGAGACCAGGAAGAAAATATCCCAGGTATGTATGGGAAATGGTGTAAGCAAAAGTTTAAAGACAGAGGTAAGAAAAAAATGGACACAGCGAGTCAGCCATTTTGCCTGGAATATAGAAAACATGAAGAGAAACAGCATGAAATAAGGCTGGTGTCCAGGTCTATAGCCGTAGAGACAGAACAAAGTGAAGATGAGTCAGATTTTACACACTACCATGACCAAAGCATATTATGGCAGCCAGAGACGTGGGTGAAATAACCTGTCATTCATCAAGAATATCAAGGGAATCAATGGGAAAAAGGGTGAATAAAGGTGGCCTAGCCATACCAGATATCAAGCTGTATTACAAAGTAGTAATCATCAAAACAAATTAAGAAACAGAGTGGTGGATCAGTGGAATAGATTAGGTACACAATACACAGTAGTAAGTGACCACAGTAATCTAGTGTTTGATAAATGCAAGTATCCAAGCTTTTGGGGCAAGAACTCTCTATTTGACAAAAACTGCTGGGAAAACTGGAAAGCAGTTTTGCAGAAACTAAGTATAGACCAACATCTCACACCATATACCAAGATAAGGTCAAAATGAGTATATGATTTAGACAAAGTGTGATACCGTAAGCATATTAAGGGAGCATCTAAGAGTTTACTTGTCATATATATGAATAAAGGAAGAATATATGACCAAACAAGAGATAGATAGCATTATGGGTTGTAAAATGGACAATTTTGATTACATTAAATTAAAAAGGTTTTGTACAAACAAAACCAATGAAGCCAAGATTAGAAGGAAAATAGAAAACTAGGGGAAAAGTTTACAGCAAATTTCTCTGATAAAGGCCTCATTTCTCAAATATATAGAGACCTGAGTCAAATTTATAAGACTACAAGTCATTCCCCAATTGATAAATGGTCAAAGGATATGAACAGGCAGTTTTCAAACAAAGAAATCAAAGCTATATATAATCATATGAAAATATACTCTTAATCATTATTGATTAGAGAAATGAAAATTAAAACAACTCTGAGTTATCACTTCATACCCATCACACTGACTAATATAACAGAAAAGGAAAATGACAAATTTTGGAGGGAATGTGGGAAAATTGGGACACTAATGCATTATTAGTGGGGTTGTGAACTGATCCAACCATTCTGGAGAACAATTTGGAACTAAGCCTGGAAGGCTATAAAACTGTGTATTTATCTATATTTATATCTATAGCTATATCTTTTGACCCAGTAATACCACTACTAGTTCTATATCCCAAAGAGATTAAACAAAAAAGGAAAAGGACCTATGAGTACAAAAAAATAACAAGTCTTTTGGTGGTGGCAAAGAATTAGAAATTAAGAGATGCTCATCAACTGGGGAATAGCTGAACAAGTTGTTATATATGATTGTGATGGAATACTATTGTGCTATAAGAAATGATGAGCAGGATGCTTTTGGAAAAACATGGAAAGACTTACGTGAACTGATACAAAGTGAAATGAGCAGAATCTGGAGAACACTGTGTGCAGTAACAGCAATATTGTATAGTGATCAACTCTAAATGACTTCGCTGTTCTCAGCAATACAATGATCTAAGACTATTCTGAAGGACTTAAGATGAAAAATGCTATCTACCTCCAGAGGAAAAAAAAATTATGGAATCGGAATGCAGATCAAAACATACTTTTAAAAAAAACTTTATTTTTCTTTTTTTTTTTAAATTTGTGTTTTCTTTCACAACATTACTAATATGGAAATACCCTTTCTTGACTACACTTGTATAACCTAAATCAAATTGTTAAGGGGGAGAAGGAGAGGGGAGGGGAGAGGGGAGAAGAGGAGAAGGGGGAAGGGAGAGAATTTGAAACTCAAAATTTTAAAAATTAATGTTAAAAATTGTTTTTACCTGTAATTGGAAAAAAAATTTTTTAAAAGAATTTGAGGCCTCCTGAAGGGCCTCAAAAGTATTTAATAATTCCCAAAGGCTCATGACACAGTTTAGTGGTACAATAGATAAAGTGCTGAACTAGGAGTCAGGAAGCCTTGAGTTTGAATCCTTCTACAGACCTTTACTTGCTGTGTGACCCTGGGCACATCAATTAACCTCTCCTAACCTCAGGATCCTTGTCTGAAAATGAGGGTAATGAAAGCATCTACTTCACAAGGTTATCCAAATGAAATATTGCTAAAGCATATTGCAAATGTTAACGTGCTATATAAATCTTAGGTATTATTATTAGTATTACCATCATTATTATCATCTGAGTACTTCAAAAGTGAATGATAATCAGTTACTCTTTCTTTCTGGAGAGCATCATCTAAAGTGGAGTATTTCATGAAACAACATGACTTTAACTCAGAAGATATGGCCACTCTACTCATATGATAGCCTGAAGGATGACCAAGACATCAGTTTAGTTGGAACACATCTGAGTAACACAAGCAGATAGTCCCTAGGTGAGTCTAAATAAGTGATAATTTTGTGTTAAAGCTTGAGATCTGGGGAGTATAAAATGTATATAAGCAGTGTAAATGACAATCAGTCCCATGTAGCAGCCATTGTATTAACCATTGGGGATGAATGACAATGAATGACAAAAGGCATATTTGCTGTCTAGGACCTCACAGTCTAATGAGGGGAGACAACATACAAACAACTAAATACATCCAAGATACAGACCAGAGAAATTAGAGATAATCGATAGAGGGAAGGTGCTCACATTAATGGAAATCTTGAATTGAGTCTTGAAGGAATCCAGGGAAGCTATGAGGCAGAGATGCGGAGGGAGAGAGCTCCAGGCATGGAGGATAGCCAGTTCATATACTTGGAGCTGGGAGGTCAGAAAGGGGAAGAAAAGGAAAGGGAATAAGCACTTACGTAGCATCTTCTACGTACCAGGCACTGTGCCAAGTGCTTTAGTGTCATGTGGGACAGTTACCAAAAAGGAAACATGGACACTATTATAGTTATATAAAGCATAGCCTCCGGGGCAGCTTGGTGGCACAGTGGATAGAGCACCAGCCCTGGAGTCAGTAGGACTTGAGTTCCAATCCAGCCCCAGACACATGATACTTCCTAGCTGTGTGACTCTGGGCAAGTCACTTAACCCCAATTGCCTCACTAAACAAAAAATAAATAAATAAAGCAGAGCCTCTCCAGGGGACTCTTTCTACTCCTTATCCTACTATACTACCTCCTGCTTCCTACCTGGGAGACAGCAGGGTCCAAATCTCCTCCTGTTCCTGCATACTATGAGTCTAGCCTTGTAGCACACACCACCTCTAGTCACTAGATTTATGCTCAAGTAAGTACTTTGAACAGTCTAATTCCCTGCCTTCCTTAGCATGTCTCTTCCCAACCACTGATACATTACTGAGACACATTCCTCAATAGTTTTCATACTTTGACCTCCTTATTCTCTCTCTGTCACAGTATTACTGCATTCCCATCTAATGATAAAGAAACCCAGTTGTTTGCTCCTCCCCACAGTATATTAGAAAATTTAAAATTATTAAAAATTAAAATTGAATTAAAATTAAATTAAAAAATTTAAAAAAATTAAATAGAAAAAATAGCTTCCCATTTTATCAATTACTATTACTACATGCCTCTTCAGGAATTTGAGTGAGCTAGCTAGATGCAGTAACTAGAGCATTGAACCTGGAGTCAGTAAGACCTGAGTTCAAATCCCTTTTCTGACACTTACTAGCTTTGTAACCCAGAGTGAGTCACTTAACCTTTGTCTGCTTCAGTCTCCTTAAGTATGAAATGGGGCTAGTAATAGCACCTACCTCTCAAGGTTGATGTGAGGATCAAATGAGATAATATTTGTAAAGCACTTTGCATATCTTAAAACTCTGTATTTGATTATCATTATTATCATTGTTATTATTGTTCTTTACATTTCACAGTCCCAAAGTACTCTCATTCTAGATGTGGCATTAATAGACACCCTTTCAGAAGTACCATGTAGACATAGTTTAGGAACAGTTCATAAGATTTTATATCCCTGAAGACTGTCAATTCAGCGTCATACTGAATCACATTTGGAACCTAATTTCTGAAACAGAACGTGATGAAAAGGACACCTGCGATGTTACCTGTTCCTCATGTTGATGACTACAGTTAGGTAGCTCCACAGAGCTGACTTGGTTACACAACTCTAATGACTTAGAAGGAAATATTCGTTCAACAATGACTCTGGGTGTCGTAAGTTCAATAGGGAAGTAGTTCGGACTTTAGTCATTATAGAAAGAACTCTGTTCTTCCATCCTCAGTTACTTTGAAGGTCATCTTGAGGAAAATTAGACTGATTGTATTTTTTTTTAAAAAAAGATAGGTCTAGAGAGTTTCCATGTAGGTGACAGAGATCAATTCTAAGTCTTCAAAGAATCTCAGGGTTTGAAAGAGGCTTCTGGAGTCACCCACTCCAACCCTTGCCTGAGCATGAACCCCTGGCAAGTCATCCTCCAAACTCACCTTGGCTGCCACCAACGAGAAATCTGTTTACTAGTGAGACAGATTATTTCAATTTTGCTCAACTCAGAATGTTTACCATAGTTGGAGTCATCCATTGCTCTTAACTAGGCCTTCTAAGTTCAAGCAAAACCAGGCACATTCTTTTTTATGTTGCCTTATTTTGAAATGCTGTTTGCAGCAGCTATGGTCGACACACACACACATACATACATACATACACACACACACGTGTGTGTGTGTGTGTGTGTTTACATGCATCTGTATGTATATACGCATATATCTATATTCTCAGTAAGAGAAGGACAGACTAATGAAAAGAGAACAGAGAGCTGAGTTTTCCCATGGTGGCCAAACCAATGCTTGCTTGCTGGTTTTTCTGGCTTTTGACTGCAAAGGCAGCAAAATCTGTGAATACTAGAACCAGGAAATGTAGGTGACAGGGGACTCCCAGTCTGAGGGAAGGGACAGAGGCTGCCCTTGATGGGACTTGCAGGCTAGGGAAGGAGCAATGCTTACTCACTTCGGCTTGCAGTGTTAACTACATTTTTCACAAGTCACCAGTGCACACTTTTCATTTTTGGATAGCTGGTTTCCCCTTAAGGACTAAGACAATCTCCCTTTGATATAACAGACTGTACTTCTATATTAATGTGTCAAGTTGCTGTGAAATTTACTGCCTCACTGGGCCCATTAGACTGCCGAGATTCAACTCCGTCTTCGGCTCGTCTCAGTCTATCAGAACTCGATCGTCTTTCTCAGAACAGCCTGTCCCTATGTGCCACTGTACCTAGGAAAAGCTCTTAATGGAATGAGTGCAAATGAATTCTTCAGGTCCTGGGAACCTTGGTGGCAGAAGGATGTCCTCTCCCTGAAATCCTGGGTAAGACCCTTGAGTCCTAAAGCCTGCAGAGGGTATGCGCAGTAAAGGTTTTTTTTTGTTTGTTTGTTTGTTTGTTTTTTAAATCTGGCTTTTCCAGCCTATTGCAAAGAAACTACTGCTTGGTTTATTGCTACTTATCCAGCAACTATTTATCACCATTGTAACTGAGAATTATATCCAAATTCATCTAGGAATTACCCATCCTTTGCCTTTAAAATTGTAACCTCATCCAATTCAACATTACCTCCTCATCACATATACAGAGCAGATCAGACATATCCAGGGGTGGTGATATGTAGAATTTCATTTGTCCTATAAATGAACTATTCACATACAGGAAGTGCTTGATATAAATTTGTTGATTGAATTTTTAGAATATCTTTGTCACATTGTGGAGAATTCCAGGGTCTTGATGGAATCACCTTCCTCCTGATTTCCTAGGGCATTAGGGGAAAGAGACACCTGCTGCACTGCTAATAGAAACCATGATGATCAATGGTTATGTGAGTACAGGTTCTGAGAAACCAGTTGGCATCATTATTCATTTTTCCACCCAAAAGAACAGTGTGGTCAAAGGCATTTTGCTCTTTAGCTTTGTTGGTATCACTTCAGAAGGAAGCAGCTCATTTTGCTATTTTAATCTCAAATTGAGTCTGGGGCTGAAAATTTTGTGTACATGTGTGGTTGGGGTTGAGGGGGGGGGAGGAATTCTGTGAATCTACTGAGAGAGATCCGTTAAACCTGGGCAATCTCTGCAGGATGAGGCACAACTGTATCTTAGAAATCTCGCCTCTTCACAGCTATGCATCAATTGTTGTCAGTTCTTGAATATGGTAATATTGCATATGATAATGCTCCCTAATGGTTGTTCCAGATAGTGTTAGTATATTATACAGCAGGATGTGTCATTTGGTGAGGATCACTGTTGTTTTCTTTATTCAAAAATCATCTGGATTGTAGTGGCACAGAGATGGCAGAGCTTCTGGTACAATTTTATTTTTAACATTCTGAACTATTGTAAGCCTAGTGAACTGCTTAATATGTTACATTCAACAAGGATGGCTTATACACCACTGAGCCTTTGAAATTGTCATACCTTAAAATGAATACAAGTTGTGGACAAAAGCTTTTTGTTATAAAGCTCACAAATGCAGAACCAGTTACCATTAAGACTTAAGAATGAACCAGGTGTTTTGTTTTGGGTTTTTTTTTTCCATTTCTCACTTGGAGATCTCCAGCAGAAATTACTGCTATTGTTTTCCTTGAGCCCCTCACTGAGCTTTTGGATTGGTTACTGGCACCAGATTTGCAGCTGGGTGTTGACTGATAACAGAGCTTTGAACTAGATTGGTGAAATCCACAAGCCTAGGATAATCTAATTGCATTTGCAGAATTAACTCACCTACGTATCAAGATGGAAGCTGTGTGGTACAGGTGCACATTTGTGGCTGCTATCATGGCAGAGAATGAAGAACTGCAAACACAAGAAACCCAGGACGTGCCTACACATGTGCATGTAAGCACAACGCACCCACCACTGATGCCTGCACTGTTCTGCATGTATATAACCCATTTGTCTCGGTTCACACATTTCCAAGTGGATGCGGCTTAGATCCTGTGATTGACAATTTGGAACAACATGTTAACCCAGTGCACCAGTCTATCAACAAATAGCATTTTCTAGCCCGCTGCCTCTCTTGATGGACTGTATGGAGGAATGGGGGCAGTTCGGGTGAAATGCCTGGAGAAGAGCTCCATAGAAGCTCCTGGGGACAGTGATAGATAGATGTTCAGGCACCTTCCTATAGGCATGATGGAGTGAAAAGACAAATCGATAGAGATTTCAGACCCCACTGTAAACCTGTGTTGATTCCTTAATTATAAATTACAGTGAAAAAGCTGGGAAAGTGGGCCAGAGTTTTGCCACAGGTATAAAAAAAAACCAGGTCAAAGAAAAACGCTCTTACCAGGAGTGCAGAAAAAAAAAAGCCCAAGTACATTGACTAGATAAATCAAACCCAAGCAATATTGTTCACCACGTTACACGACCCATTAAGTGAGAGAAGCTCTAGCCTTCAACTCATACTTTGTACTACAGTCTGCACGAAGAATTTCTAGTACATTCTTAGAACTTATCCTGGGTGTTGTTAGTTCTATGATTGGAAGGGTAATAATAACAATTGTTATTTTTATTTTTATCCCTAATAGCAATTTATCTTTATGTAGCATTTTACAGACATTACCTGTTTTGTCCCTTACCGTAACCCTATGTCATACATACTGTTATCATCCCCATTCTATAGAAATGAGGAAATTAGAGCTCAAAATGGCCAAGTCACTTTCTCCAGAGATACACAGCTAGTGTCTGAGTTGGTATTAGAATCTAGTTCTTCCTGACTTTAAGTTCAGTACTCTACCTTCTGTTGAGGCAGTTAGGTGACCTAGTAAATCAAGTGCTGGGCCTGGGGTCAGGATGACTCAGCCTTAAACACTTACTAGCTGCGTGACCCTGGGCAAGTCACTGAATCTTTCTTTGCCTTAGTTTTCTCAACTGTAAAATGGGTATAACAACTTCTGTATCCTAGGGTTGTTTGAAGATCGAAAGAGCAATATTTGTAAAGCACTTAGCATAATGATTGGCACATAGTAGGTACTTAATAAATGCTTGTTTCCTTCCTTCCTTCCTGTATGCCTTACACCATAGCTATTGGGAAAGAGTATGTGGGGCATGTTTTTGGTGTTCAAAGTTTTGTCTTAGTTACAATGTCCCAAACTTCTTTGCAAGATGAGGCGAGGTTAGTCAATAAACACTTATTAAGTACTTACTATGTGCCAGACACTGTGGTAAATATGGGTTATATGCATACAAGGACAAAAAGTCCTTGCCTTCAAAGTGTTTATATTCTAATGAAGGAAAACAACGCATAAAAGAGAACTGAGAAGTGGGAGTAGGTAAGGTATGTGAAAAGGAGCCTGATGGCAAAATCTAAGGAATCAGAAGCACAGCCAGGAGGGGAATGAAACACAGCCAACCTGCGCCCATCACCAAAATGGAGGTTCTAGTCAGACCCTTCCAATGAAAGAAGGGGCTAACATGCCAGAGGAGTGTTTCGGGGTAGGAAAGCTTCAGAAAAAGATGGACTTACAAGGTAAGAAGACCCCAGAGACTAAGGGAAGTTCCAGGGTGAGAAGAAGGCAGCTGAAAGATGGTATTGAAGTCCATAAAGTCAGAAGCAGACCCAGAAGGCTAGTGTTTCTGCTATAGCTCCATAAAGTAAAACACAGGCACAAAATCACCGTTTTAGAAAAGAACAAAATTATCAGGGCTTAATACACTGGTGTGCATGAAGCATGCAAAATTAAAAAAAAAAATCCCTGAGGAGAAGGAGTGCAAATGAATTCCTTCACATCAAATCATTCTGGGAACTCTGCTTTCTATGTGCCTGTCACACTTGTTAGAGCTACTTGGGAGGGGTGCAGGAGACTCAATCATTCACAGCAATCAATTTACACTGTGCTTCTAAAAGGCAGTCTCCCCCTGTCAGTCAGCAAATAGTGTTTACTGAATGCCTCCTGTGTACAAAACACTTTTGTGGGGCCATAGAAGAAACCAAAGAGAGGGTGCTATTAGATACCAAGGGATGTGTGTGTGTGTGTGTGTGTATAAACTAAGGTACAGATTAGATCAGAGATAAAACTTGAGTGTTAGAGACTAGGGCTCTGCTCTATTGTGCCCAATTTATAGGTCATTATAATTCTGCCAGCTCTCGTAGAAAGAACAAAGTTGCGTGCCTATTTATGAAGAACTCTTACTTAAAATGGGAAGCTGCCAATTAGGCTCTACTGTGAGCTCCTTTCCTCCCCAAGAAGAGTTTCTCTGTTCCACTGCTTCTGTCTCTGCCCTCCTTATTGGAAGCAGCACTAGTCATCCCACCCCATCTCCCAAAATGAGGGCGGAAGTGCTTATACTGGGGTGGGGAACCTGTGGCCTCTAGGCCACATGCGGCCTTCTAGGTCCACACGTGAGGCCTTTTGACTGAGTCCAAGCTCTACAGAACAAATTCTTTTATTAAGGGGATTTGTTCTGTGAAGTTTGGACTCAGTCAAAGAGCCACACGTGAGGACCTAGAGGGCCACATGTGGCCTGGAGGCCACAGGTTTCCGATCCCTGGTATACCTTTGAGGAGGTGCTAGCAGTAGTGAGTGGAGAAGAGGGTACTCATTTGTTACTAGAAGCAGTAGAAGAAAGGGGAAGGGAAGAAAAAAAGGAAGGAAATAAGCATTTATACAGCACCTACTGTAGGCCAGGCATTGTACTAAGCACTTTGCAAACAGTCTATTATTTGATCCTCACCACAATCTTGTGAGGTAAGTGTTGTTATTATCCCTATTTGACAGTTGAGGATAGTAAAACAGTGAGAGATTAAGTGACTTGCCCAAGGTCACACAACAAGTAAATTTCTGAGGTCAGATTTGAGCTCAAGTCTTCCTGCTACCACACCTGGCACTATATTCACTGTGCCGTCTTGCTGCCATGAAGAGAAGATATTGAAGAAGATGGAATTGACAGGATTTGGTAACTGATTGAATTTGAGAGATGGTAACAGTCAATGATAATCTTCCAATATTTCAAACATGGAAAAATTAATTTAATAGTGGTACTAATGAAAGAAAAGGCAGTAAATAGGAGTGAGTTTTGGGAGGAGGATAAGATCAATTTGTGCCAGGTTGGTTTTGAGGTTCATAAAAACTTCTAGGTTAAGATGTTCCATAGGCAATTGAAGATTTAGTTTTGGATCTTCAAAGAGGGCAGAATTGGAGAATCACCAACATAGATATGGTTGTTGGCTTTGGGTATTTTCCCTGGCTGTTCCCCAAGCCTTGAGTGCTCTCCCTCCTCTGCTCCAACTACTGACCTTTCCAGTTTTCTTTTTCTTTAAGTCCCATCTTCCGCAGGAAGCCCTCCCTAACTCTTCTCAATTCGAATGCTTTCCCTCTTTTAATTATTTTCTATTCATTCCTTATATAGCTGGCTTTGTATATTTGTTTGTTGTCTCCACGATTAGATTATAACCTCCATGAGGGCAGGGACTCTCCTTTGTAACTTTGTGCATCCACAGCACTTAGCACAGTGCCTGGCACATAGTAGGCACTTAATAAATTAATAAATGAAAGGTGTCTCTCCTCTACTTCAGAAGCTTCAGTGGCCTCTTGTTCCTGAAAGATAAAATACAAACTTCTCTGTTTGGCATTTAAAACCCTTTGTGGGTCTAATTGGCTTTTCCAGACTGATTTCACATTATTCTCCTTCCAGCATTCTCTATTCCATCCAAACTAGCTCCCTTACTTCTCTGCTTACATGCCATTTCATCACTTATCTCCATATCTTCATCCAGCTCATGCAGAAAATGCCCTCCCTTCTCACAAAGGCTACTTAGCATCCCTAGCTTCCTTCATGTCTTCTTCCCCGATATGTTAGTTTTCCAGAAATTATTTTTTTTATTAATTTTTCTTTGTACATAGTTTTCCTCTCTAGTAGAATGTAAGCTCCCTGGTGCCTTTGCATTTATATCTCTAGCACTTTAAAAGTAGTGGGCATCTTATTTATTTTTTTTATTTTTGTTTTTTGGTGAGGCAATCAGGGTTAAGTGACTTGCCCAGGGTCACACAGCTTAGTAAGTGTCAAGTATCTGAGGCTGGATTTGAACTCAGATCCTCCTGATTCCAAGACCAGAGCTCTATTCACTGCGCCACCTAGCTGCCCCAAGTATGCTTTTTTTTTTTTTTTTTCCTTTTTGGCTAGGCAATGGGGTTAAGTGATTTGCCCAAGGTCACACAGCTAGTAAGTGTCAAGTGTCTGAGGCCAGATTTGAACTCAGGTCCTCGTGACTCCAAGGCTGGAGCTCTATCCACTGCACCACCTAGCTGCCCCATGGGCATCTTAAAAAAGGTTTTGTTGTACTAATGGATGAAATTGACTTATTTGTAACTTTCACACACTGGTTTTAGTACTATCCTTCAGGGTCTAGAAGATCAGTCAAAATATCCAGTGTCTGAGTTCTGGCTTTTTTAGTATAAGTCTGGGGAAGTCTCAACTTCTGTGAACATCAGTTTGCTTCATGTAAAATGGGCATAGTTATATTTTGGAGGATAGTATAAAGGAGATTCATATGACAGCAAGATTTGACTCGCAAAGATCCTTTCTAAAACTGAGCCAATCATGTTTTCAGCTCTACAGGAAAAATCAGAGAGTAGTAGCCTCATAGGGAGTAAATCATGAAGAGCTCTAGGTTTTCCTCTTTGTTTTAAAATCAAATTAACTAATGGTTTATCTATTTTATTGTTTTAAAAAAAAGGTACTTTCATTGATAATTTTTTATTTGTCTTAAATTTTGTTAATCTCCCTTGATTTTCACAACCAATTTGTAGATTTTTTCCCCTCTTTTTTGTTAAAGTATTTAAAGAGATAAAATTTCTACTAGGGACTGCTTTGGCTACATCCCCAAGATTTTGGTATGTTGCCTCATTATCATTATCTTTAATGAAATTATCTCATTTCTTTGATTTTTTCTTTTTTCCTCCAATTTTTTAGGATTAAGTTATTGAGTCTCCAGTTGGCTTTTAATACTTCTTAAGGTGGCCCATTATTTAATGTAATTTTATCACATTGTGGTCAGTAAAAAAAAAATGTTTAATGTTTCTGCTTTTCTGCATTTATGAGGTTTTTACATCCTAATCAATTAAAATCAATTTCTGTGCTGATCCACTTGGCATCAACTGAAGATTCACTCCCCACCTTGGAACCCAATCCTAACCTTCAAGACCCTGTCCAAACCATCTAGAGGTTGTGATTGTGCAAATGGACAATTAAGCTTTTGGTTGTGGATATATTCCAGGAAGAAAGCTGACTCATCCACCTAGCTAGATTGATTTTTATGGTTCAGCCTTCTCTTCAGTTAAGAAAAATTTCTGCTTTCTCCTTTCAAATGAGTCTAAATTCTTGGAATTTTGGTAAATTCAGTACTTTGATACTAAGTATCACGACTGACTAGAGAGGAATCAAGTCAAGTTAGTCCTCCTAGGCATCTTAGAGGAGAAATATTTTGGAAAAATTGCATTGGCATTGGCAGTGAGGAAGTGCAAAATAATTTTTGTATCACACAAACTATAATACAGTTATACAAAAAGAGTACTGACATCTTCCTGAAGCTGCTGCACAAGTATAGCTTTATTTATATATGTGTGCATATATATATGTATATATACACACACACACACTTACACACACGCACACACACACACACACACACACACACATATATATATATATATATATACATCTCAGATATTGGTATATTTATATCCTCCTCCCCCAAGATTGAACCATGAAATTGGTCAATAATGGTCAGTAAACATTTATTAAGTGCCTACTATATGCCCAGTACTATACTAAGGGCCATCACAAAAAAATAAGGCATTTCAGAGACTGTGATGAAAGAATAGTCTCTCTATTTTCTAACACTGAAGAGTCCAGAAGCAGAGCCCAAAGCATCACAGTTCATGGGGTTACCTTACTTCTTCTTATAAAACCTAATATTTATTTCTCTTCAGTGTAGTCTGTGCGTGACTGGGGAATGCCTAAGATTTTTTTTTACAGTACAAAATTGTCATTTCCAGTGTCCAAGGTCAACAGTGATGACAAATTTTCTTTGCTTCATGTGTTCCCATTTTTAATAGTAGGTACTTTCTAAATCTGCTAAACTTGGACCAAGAGATCCTTCCATGATGAAATATGGCTCAGGGGAGCCCCCAAACAAAGGACAAGCCAGACAGCTTTCACTATTGCTTAGGTTACATTCTGTTACCACTACCACCACCTGGTTTGGGAGTTACCATACCAAATATCCTGCTCCTAGAGGACCACCACCCTTCCCTCCTCATATTTCTTCACTTGTCCACATTCTCCATATTCAAATATCTTTGAGATGACATCATCAGTCAAGACACTTGATAGAGGTAGATAATTTTATGGCAATGCTAGAGCATCTGGGGGGAAAAGCTATGCATACATTAGGTAAGCTATAGATACACAATTGGACCTTTCCAAACATTTGAAGTTCTATTTCTCAGTTCAAAGAAGTATTTCATACCTCTTCTGTAGATACTAGGTAGGAATCAAAATTTTCCCTTTTGGGCCATAGGCCCACTCTTCAATGCCAGGAAGAAAGTTCTTTCTTTTTACTCACTAATATTCTAAATTAGCTGAGCTAAATTCTGTTCACAAGATTTTCCTGAATTAAATTCCCTCTTTTTTTGGAGGCATTCAATCCTTTTAGGTCAGTTCCTTAAGATTTTCTGCTTTAAATGTTTTTATAACCAGCTTTCCCATAAAGCTTGCGTGACCTGCACTTACCATTTATCCAATCTACCTTCCCAGACTTATTATAAATGATTTCCTTTCACATATCACTCTATAGTCCAACCAAACCAGCTTCCTTGTTTCTCACAGATAACATTCCATCTCCCTTCGCTGTGCCTTCATGCATTCCATACCTGAAGATGACTCCTTCCTCACTTTGCCGTCTCAAAATCTCTCGTTGTCGTTGTTGTTCAATCATTTTTCATCCATGTCCAACTCTTTCTGACTACATTTGGGGTTTTCTTTAAAAAAAAAAAAAAGATATGGAGTATTTTGCCATTTCCTTCTCCAGCTCATTTTACAGGTGAGAAAACGGAGACAAACAGACCTAAGTAACTTGCCCAGAGTCACACAGCAACTAAGTGTCTGAGGCCAGATTCAAACATGGCCTCAGATACAAGCCTGGCACTCTATCCACTGTGCCATCTAGCTGTCCCCTTAGAATTCTTAGTTTCTTTTAAAGTTCAGCTTGAGTAACACCTTTTATATGAGACCTTTCTTTATCCCCCCAGCTATTAATTTCTCCTTACTAATATTAATTCCTGTCAATTTGTGTGTATTTTGTTTATTTTGTATCCATCCTATTGTCTTCCCAAATAGAACGGAAGTTCCTTGAAGGCAGGAACTGCTTCATTTTTGCCCTTATATCCCTGGCACCCACCATATTATTGTTGTTAGTCCTTTGTTCTCGCCTAGTAGGAATTTAATAAATACACATCAACCTATTGACTCATCCTCCATGATTTCCAAATGTGTTGTTTCTCTGAAAAAGAAAAGTGTTTGGTCTCTTTACAACTTGACCCCCACAGAACAACTATCTGGGAATTCCATTCTTCTATTATGGGTCCTTACACTTCTCTTACCAGGTACTTTCTCCTGGTTTATTATTTCTCCTTTGCTGTCATAAGATGTTATGATATAAATACTCAGTTAAATTTCAGTTTCTCTAGCTCCAACCAAATGTATAGAGTGTAAATTCTTTGAGAAACAGGATTATTTCACTTTTGTCTTTGTATCCTGAGCCTAGCACACTACCTGGTACATAAATATGTATTTAATAGGTACTTAATGGATTGACTGATTCTATATAATCAATCCACATATGATCTCAGGCAAGGAGTCCTTGGAATTGTTTTGGATCACTGTGTTGATCAGAGCAGCTAGGTCTTTCACAGTTTATCATCACTGCAATATTGCTGTTACTGTGCACAATGATCTCTGCTTCAGCTCACTTCACTTTACATCAGTTCATTTAAATCTTCCCATGTTTTTTTTTTCTGAAACTGTCCCCTTTGTTATGCACAGTAGTATTACATCACAGTCATATGCCACGTTCTGGTCAGCTATTCCCCAACTGATGAGCATCTCCTCAACTTCCAATTCTTTACTAACACAGAAAGAGATGCTACAAATATTTTTGTACATACAAGTCCTTTTCCTTTCTTTTTTGATATTTGGGATACAGACCTAGTACTGATGTTGCTGGGTCAAAAGGTATACACAACATGATAGTGCCTTGAGCATAGTTCCAAATGATTCTCCATAACTGTTGGAACAGTTCACAACTCTACATTAGCACACCTATTTTTCTTTTATTTCCTCCAGCACTTGTCATATCTGATATGTGTGAGGAGGTACCTCAGAGTTGTTTTAATTTGCATTTCTCTAATAATTAGTAAATAGAATTTTTCATGTGACTATAGATAACTTTGATTTCTTCTCCTGCCATATCCCCTGACTATTTATCAATTGGGGAATGGCTCTTATTTTAATAAATTTGACTCAGTTCCCTGTATATTTAAGAATTGAGGCCTTTATCAGAGAAACATACAGTAAAAAATTTTGATATTACTTCATTGTCTATGCTACCTTTTAGCAAAATACGGTTTCCCTAATTATCTCTTTTAATAAGATCTATTTTTGCTCTTGCTTTGTCTGAGATCATGATTACTATTTTTTTTTACTTCAGCTGAAGCATAATAGATTCTGCTCGAACCTCTTATTTTAACTCTGTGTATGTCTTTCTGTTTCAAGTGTGTCTATTTTATTTTTAATAGCATTTTATTTTTCCCAATTACATGTCAAGACAATTTTTTAGCATTTATTTTATAGGATTTTGAGTTCCAATTTTTAAGCCTCCCCTCTCCCTAAAATAGTATGCAATTTGATAGAGGTTATACATGTGCTGTCATGTAAAACATACTTCTATATTAGTCACAGTTGTAAAAGAAAAAACAGATCAAAAGGGGAGAAAAACACTAAAAAGAATAAAGCAAGTGAAAAAATAGGCTTTGGTCTGCATTCAGAGTTCATTAGTTTGTTTTTTTTGTTTTTTGTCTGTTTGTTTTTTTTTTAATCTGGATGTGAATAGCATTTTTTTAATCTGGATATGAATAGCATTTTCCTTCATGAGTCCTTTGTTCTTGCCTTGGATCATTGTGGTGCTGAGAAGAGCTGAGTCATTCCTAATTGGGGAATGGCTTGTATTCTTATAAATTTGACTCAGTTCTCTATATATTTTAGAAATGAGACCTTTATCAGAGAAACTTGTTATAAAGATTGTTTCTTAGCTTTCTGCTTTCCTTCTAATCTTGGTTGCATTGGTTTTGTTTGTGCAAAAGCTTTTTAATTTTGTATAATCAAAATTATCTGTTTTATGTTTTGTTATGCTCTCTATATCCTGTTCACTTAGTTTCTCCTTTAAGAATCTGGGTACTATACCACTTGATGCATATATGTTTAGTATTGATATTACTTCATTGTCTATGGTACCTTTTAGCAAGATGTAGTTTCCTTCCTTATCTCTTTCAATTGGGTCTATTTTTGCTTTTTGCTTTGTCTGAGATCAGGATTGCTAACCCTCCTTTTTTTCTTTTTTTTTTTTTACTTCATAATAAGTTCTGCTCTACCCACTTACCTTTACTCTGTGCGTGTCTCTCTGCTTGAAGTGTGTTTTTTGTAAACAACATGTTGTAGGATTTTGCTTTTTGCTCTCTTCTGCTATCCACTTCTGTTTTATGGTAGAGTTCATCTCATTACCATTCACACTTATGATTCCTATCTGTATATTTCCTACCATACTATTTTTCCTCCTATTTGTCCTCTCTCTACTTTTATCCTTTCCCTCCTCAACAGTGTTTTGTTTCTATCACCTCCCCTGGTCTGCTCTCTCTTCTGTCAGTTCCCCACCCTCTTTACTTAATCTCCTCCCCTCCTACTTTCCTGTTGGGTAAGATAGATTTCTATATTCAACTAATTGTGTATATTATTTCCTCTTTGAGCCAATACTAATAAGAGTAAGGTTCAAATGATACCCATTGCCCACCCTCCCATCTTTCCTTCCACTGTAATCGGTTTTTCTTTTTTTTTTTTTTTTTGTTTTTTTTTTGTTTTTGGTTTTTGATTGGGCAATGGGGGTTAAGTGACTTGCCCAGGGTCACACAGCTAGTAAGTGTTATGTGTCTGAGACCGGATTTGAACTCAGGTCCTTCTGAATCCAGAGCCGGTGCTCTATTCACTGCACCACCTAATGGCCCCCTACCGTAATCGGTTTTTGAGCCTCTTCCTGTGAAATAACTAATTCTATTCCACCATCCTTCTACATCCTTTCCTTCTCTACTCAGTGTATTCCTTTCTCATCCTTAATTTTTTTATGTCACTCCCTCAAATTCACCTTATACTCATACCCTCTGTCTATGCATATTCTTTCTAGTTTTACTGTTAAGGGCACAATTTTTAAGAATTACAAGTATCATCTTCCCATGTAGGGGTATAAACAGGTCAGCTCCATTGAATCCCTTATGTTTTTCCCCCTTTTTTTCCCCCTTTTTTAGGTTTCTCTTGGGTCTTAATATTGGTTCTCAAAATTTTTGTTCAATTCTGGTCTTCTCCTTATGAAAGCTTGAAATCCTTCTATTTCATTGAATGACCATTTTTTCCCTTGAAGTATTATGCTTAATTTTGCCAGGTAGGTGATTCTTAGTTGTAGTCCTAGCTCCTTTGCTTTCAGGAATATCATATACCATGATCTCTGATCCTTTAATGTTGCAGCTGCTAAGTCCTCTGTAATCCTAATTGTGACTCCCCAACATGTGAAATGTTTCTTTCTGATCACTTGCAGTACTTTTTCCCCTTGACCTGATAGTTCTATAATTTGACTATAATGTTTCTTGGAGTTTTTATTTTGGGATCTCTTTCTCAAGGTGATTGGTGAATTCTTTCAATACCTCTTTTGCCCTCTGGTTCAGGATATCAGGGTAGTTTTCCTTGAAAATTTCTTGAAAGATGCTGTCCAAGCTCTCCTTTTTATTATGGTTTTCTGGTAGTTCAATGATTCTGACATTGTCTCTCCTGGTTCTATTTTCCAGGTAAGTTGTCTTTCCAATGAGGTATTTTATGGGTTTTTTCTATTTTTTTCATTCTTTTGAATTTGTTTGATGGATTCTTGATATCTCATAGAGTCATTAGCTTCTATTTGCCCAGTTCTAACTTTTAAAGAATCATTTTCCTCAGCTTTTGTACTTCCTTTTCCATTTGGCCAACTGTACTTTTTAAGGAGTTGTTTTCTTCAGTGGATTTTTGTATCTCCTTTTCCATTTGGCCAATTCTAAACAGTTGTTTTCTTTTCCTAAGCTGGTGGTTCTTTTTTCATAATTCTCTTGTATCATTCTTATTTCTTTTCCCAATTTTTTTCCTTTCCTCTCTTGTTTGATTTGTAATCTCCTTTTTTAACTCTTCCATGAGTTCTTTCTGGGCTTGAGACCACTTTTTTTTTTTTGGTTTTTGCTCATAGGTGTTTTGACATTGTTGTACCTTCTGAGGTTGTGTCTTGATCTTCCCTGTCACTGGAATAACTTTTTATGGTCAGATTCTTTTTGTTGTTGTTTTTTGCTCTTTTTTTAGCCTTTTTCCTTTCTTTTAAATTTGAGCTCTGTTCCCAGGATAGAAGGAGCACTCATTGTCTTAGACTTCTTGTGCCAGGGGCTGTAGGCCCTGACTGTTTACCTGGTACTGCATTGAGGGAGTGGGGTTGGGGGTGGCTGGCACTGCTAGGGGTGGTAGGGGTCTGGCAGCCTACCTGGTGCTGAGCCAGGGTCCTAATGTTGGGGTCTGGCAAGTGCTGAGGTCAAAGAGGTATTTCTGCCTTTCCCTGGGGGCTACACTGAAGCCTGTGGTGGTCTGGCCACTTATATCTCCCTGTTTATCCAGGACTAAGCTGAAGCATGTGGCTGGGTCTTGGTGCTGGCAGCTGCCTGCTTGTTTAGGCACCTGTAGGGTTGGCATCTACCTGTTTGCCTGTGGCTATGCTGAAGCACATGGAGATCTGGCCACTGGCAGCTGTCTGTTTGCCCAAGGCTGTGCTGAAGCACAGGGTTCTCAGAGCTAGAGTCTGCCAGTTGCCCTAGCTGTGATGAGGCATGGGGGGGGTAGTCCTGCTGTTGGCATACCAAATGAGTCTATTTTAAACAACATAGTGGTGGATTCTAGTTTCTAATCCATTCTGCTACCTGCTTCCATTTTATGGGTAAGCTCATCCCATTCACATTCATAGTTTGATTACTAAGTGTGTATTTCCCTCCATCCCATTTTCTTCTGTTTATCCTTTTCTCTCTCTTTTTTATCCTGTCCCTTCTCAAAAGGCTGTTTTGCTTCTGACCACTACCTCCCTTAATCTTCCATTCCTTTTGTCACTTCCCCCTTTTCTTATTCTCTTCTTGTATTTCCCCATTAGGTAAGATAGTTTTCTATACCCAACTGAGTATGTGTATGTTCTTCTCTCTTTGAACCTATTCTGGTGAGAGTGATGTTCAAGCATTACCTGTGTCTCCCACCCTCCCATTTCCCCCTCCATCATAAAAGCTCTTCCTTGTGCACTACTTTTTTGTGAGAAAAATTCCCAATTCCACCTCTCCCTCACTCTTCTCTCAGTGCAACCCCTTTTCTCATCCCTTCATTTCTTTTTTGAGATCTTCCCAACATAATCAAATTACACCCATGACCTCTGTCCATGTAGAGTCTTTCTACCTACCCTAATAATTATATAGATCTTAGGAATTACATGTATCACTTTCCCATATAGGAATGTATAAACGGATTAACCTTACTGAATTCCTTATGATTTCTCTTTCATGTTTACCTTTTTATGCTTCTCTTGAGTCTTGTGTTTGAAGATATTCTATTCAGGTTTGGTCTTTTCATCACGAATGCTTGAAAGTCCTCTAATTCATTAAATATCCATTTTCCCCCCGAAGGATTATACTCAGTTTTGCTGGGTAGGTTATTCTTGGTTGTAACAGTAGCTCCTTTGCCTTTAGGAATATCATATCCCAAGCCCTTTGCTCCTTTAACTGCTAAATCTTCTGTGATCTTGACTATGGCTTTACTATATTTGAATTGTTTCTTTCTGTCTGGTTTCATTATTTTCTCCTTGACCTGAGAGCTCTGGTTTTGACTATAATATTCCTCGGAGTTTTTATTTTGGAATCTCTTTCAGGAGGCTATTAATAAATTCTTTCCATTTCTATTTTATCTTCTGGATTTAATATATTGAGGCAATTTTCCTTTATAATTTCTTGAAATATGATTTCTAGGCTCTTTTTTGATGATGATTTTCAGATAATTCAATAATTCTTAAATTCTCTCTCTCCTCAATTTATTTTCTAGGTCAATCATTTTTCCAAGAAGCTATTTCACATTTTCTTCTATTTTTTTCATTCTTTTCACTTTATTTTATTGTTTCTCAATGTCTCATGGAGTCTTTATATTCCATTTGCCCAATTCTAATTTTCAAGGAATTATTTTCTTCAGTGAGCTTTTGTACCTGTTTTTTTTTTCCATTTGACCAATTCTATTTTTTAAGAAGTGCTTTTCTTCAGTGAATTTTTGTGCCTCTTTTACCATTAGGTCAATTCTGTCTTTTTAAGATGTAATTTTCTTCATTATTTTTTGTGCCTCTTTTATCAAGCCATTAAATCTCTTCATAATTTTCTTGCATCACTTTCATTTCTTTTCCCATTTTTTTTTTCTTCTACCACTCTTATTGCTGTCTTTAACTCTTCTAGAAATTTTTATTGTGCTTGTATCCAATTAGCATTTTTTTTTAGGCTTTGTTTGCAGCTGGTCTTACATTATTATCTTCTTTTGAGTTTGTATCTTGGTCTTCCCTGCCACTGGAGTAGTTTTGTAGTCAAGTACTTTTTTTGTTTGTTTGCCCCTTTTTCCATTCTATTTCTTTACTTCAAACTTTATATTAACATTAGGCTTTGCTCACCTGAAGGCGGGGAAGCGCTGTCCCAAACTTCAGTTTTTTGTGCTGCTGTTTTCAGAGCTACTTCTAGGAATCTGCAAGTTTTCGGTTCTTCCAAAGTGCTATGATCTGTGGAGAGTTGTGGTCACTGTTCTCTTGATCTGCTGTCTGGTGTTCACACAGGAAAGGCCCCTGCTTCCCTGCAGCCATAAACGCTAGCACTCCCTGAGTTCCTGAAACTGTGACTGAGTTCTCTTGTCTCCTGCAGTGTCAAGCACTAGTGCTCTTCTCTGCCTTGGAACTGAGAGCAGGGCCCCTGATCCCTTGTGACTGAGCCCAAACCTTCCTTTCCACCTTGAAACTACAACCCATAAATGACTATAAGCAACACAGTTGTGAATAACAGCCATATCCAGTGTCAGCAAAGGATCCCCCATAATCTCTTTCTGCCCAGTTATCTGATCCCCATACAGAGGCTAAGAGACCCCCACACTGCTGCTGCTTCTACTGCTGCTGTCACAGCCTCCTCCAAGGCCCACTGCTGGTGCTGCAGCTATGCTCTTCAGGCCAACACTCAGCCTGGTGTCAGACCTCTCCCAACAGCCTCTTAAGTTTTCTTAGGTTGGAAAGACCTTTTGTTGGCTCTGCTGCTCCAAAGTTTGATTTGAGGATTTATTTTAAAGTTTTTTGGAGGGGAGTTTTGGGAGACTTCAGCTGCGTTGCTGCCTCTCCTCTGCCATCTTGGTGCCACCCCCACATTTTGCAGACCTTCACATAGTAGATAAAATTGTATGTGTATTACTATACATTTGCCAGTGTAGGTTTAAGGATCATAAACTAATATTAATATTAGTTAAGGAAAAATATAATGGGAAAAGATAATCTGTTACAAAACAGCATTCTGGAGAAAAATATAAACACTTCATTTAGAGTGTTACTCTCTTTTGTTATAAACAACTTTGGGTAAGTCTATTGCCAAGACCAGCTATCTTTTCAAGTGATATTTTACAGAATTTTATATGAAAAAACTGAACACCTTGGTTGATAGTTCATTTTTCAAAACCTGAAACCCTGAATCTGAGAAATTTTTTGAGCTAGAATGCATGTTGTATTTATGTGGTGGCATAAACAAGGAAAATGTTGTACTGTAGAACAGCTTCATTTGTCAATGTAAATGCCTGGGCAAAAGCAAAAGGTGAATTAGGTTTTGGAGCTACAGCTACTGATCTAAGGGACACTAGTAATAGGGAAATTCCTGTGGTTTAGTAGAGGGATCATTTCTACTAAATCAAGGATTTATAATTGGAAGGGGTATCAGAGGTCATTTAGGACAACCCTCTCACTTTATAGATGACAAAACAGAGAAGTTAAAATGATATTCCCCAAGGGCATAGTAAGTAACTGTATATGGATTCAAATCCAAGATTTTTACTCCAAATATAATAAAAAAAAAGACAGAGTTGTCATGTAAGGAAAATTCTGAAAACACGAAAGAACCGCTAAATGTTCAGAAACCCTTCCTAGTCTTCACCACCCAGCATGTCCCAGTTCAGGATGGGACATTAACCATGTCTTCAGAAATTTTCAACATAGGATCATAGAATTAGATTGCACCAGGTCCAACTTCATAATTCAAAAAAGAAGAAGAAATTGAAGTACAGAGAAATTAAGTGATTTGTGCATGATCTTACATGTAGTAAGTAGAAAAAGCAAAATTCAGATTCAAGCTTTTTGACTCCATGTTCAGCAATCTAATTTCAATGCTCTCTCCATTGAAATAACATTGCCCCTTCACAAATGGTTCTGAGAATGTTATCTCCAATTTTATAATGGAAATGAGTAATGAGATTTAGTTTATTGATATTTGTTTTATAGTCAATTTTGCTAAACTTTACTTAGTGGAAAGAACATGAATTTTGGAGTTAGGGGATTTGTTTTATATTCCTAGATGTGTTAATGACCTTGGGCAAGTTGCTTTAAACTCTCTGAGCATTAGAAAAAAAATTGTATAAATCAAAAAGTCATACAAAATTACTTATAAGGTTCCCTCTTGTCCCACCATTCTGTTATTCTAGTCTGTGAAGAAAGAAAGACACCCATTTTGTAGCATGGCCAATGTGGGAATTTGATTTGCTTAAATACGCATGTTTATTATAAGAATTTATTTTTTCTTTATTTTTTCCATTTGGGTGTAGAAGGGAGAGAAAATAAATGCTTGTTAATTGAAAAGATTAAATGCACACACACACACACACACACACATACACACACACATATATATTTAATAGAGCTACAGTGGGGAAAAAATGGGTTTCTTTTGTCAGCCCCAAAGGTGAGAAGACAATTTTCTTTAGGGACCCTAGCACCTGGGTGCTGCAGGAGAATAAACCATTCCTCATGGGATAGTTTTGCTACTAAAGTTAGGTAAGGTGACTCCATAGGCAGGCACCAGTTATAAGGATCAGCATGAGAACCTTACCTACTGTCAAGATGAGTGGTCTTTAACCTGAGGATCCATGGGAGGCCATGGATTTATTGTAAGAGATCTGTGAATATTCATGCCAAGCATTGCAATTCTAGTCTTTGTTTAGCTCCCATAAAATATGCAATATGAGTCAGTATAATAAATAAGCAAATATATTTTCTTTAAATTGAATAAATAATGTCTCACAATGTATATGTTACTTTTTTCAAATGTATATTGGTACTGTTGAGATTATTAAGATAAAAATCTATCTAAAATGTTACTAAATTAATTTTGTGTTGTCATCATTTTACCCCCCTCAATCAACAGATGCTAGTGAAAAAAATTACTTTCATGTAGAGATGTGGTCTGTGATTTTTTAAAAATATAAGTATTTTACTAATATATTCTGTTTTCTTCTGGGGAAACTCCCCCCCCCCAACTACTTTCCAACAATAGTAACAACATAAAGAATAACAAGAACAGGGGCAGCTAGGTGGCATGGTAGATATAGAACTGGCTCTGAAGTCAGGAGGACCTAAGTTCAAATCCGGCCTCAGACCAAACACTTGACACTTACTAGCTGTGTGACCCTGGCAAGTCACTTAACCCCAGTTACCTAAAAGAAAAAGAAAAATAAGAACAAAAACATTTTGCAATTTTCCTTTATTTTTTTTTCATTTTCTTTGACCGCTGCTCTCTGCGGGAATGGTACTTAGTCTCAGTGATTCTTGTAAGTTTTCCCCGTGTGTGAGGTATCAGATTTTTTCATTGGTGATTCAGGTAAAAATTTTCCGTTTTGTCAGTTTCTCAAATTACTTCGTAGCCACTGATTTTGTTCCTACAAAAATTTTTTATTTTATATAATCAAAATTGTGTAATTCATCTTTTGTGAACTCTTTTATCCCTTTTCAATTAAGTATTTACTCCTACCCAGAGTTGTGAAAAGTGCCTCTTCATGTTCTCTGTGTTTTAAATAATATGATCTTTTATATTAATTGTTGTATTAGATCCATGGTTATGATTTGATCCTAATTTCTGCTAACCCACTTTTTTGTTTTACCCACAGTTCTTTTGTAAGAGAGTCAATTCTTCCATCAATAATGTATGTTTTTGGTTCTACCAAACATAGGACACCTAGTTTTCTTCCTTCCTTCCTTCCTTCCTTCCTTCCTTCCTTCCTTCCTTCCTTCCTTCCTTTCTTCCTTCCTTCCTTCCTTCATGTTTGTTTGTTTGTTTGTTTCTGTTCTTACTTATCTAATCTGTTCCAGTGGTTTTCTTTTCTGTTTTTGGATGTTAAAAAGTAATCCTCACACTTGAAAAGTTTGAGGACCACTGGCTTGGACTTGGCACTTAGCACAGTGACTAGCACATAGCAGATGCTTAACAAATGCATAGTGATTTAATTCGACTTGACTTAGATTAATCTCCCCCTCGGTGTTTTGAGGATTGCTTCAGAGTAATCATTGGTTCAGGGGCCTATAGTGAAGACTGACACAGAAGTTGATTAGATCATAGACTCCTGTTTGAGATAAGCATTCTTGTGGCTTGATTGTAAACTCAATGAGAGCAGAGATGTTGCCTTATCTAAATGTTATATCTGTTCTATATACAGCATATTTGTCTATAGGCAGTAGGCAAGTAATAATTTGTTGACTGATTCAAATTCTACTCTTGAGACAGTAAAGTAGGCAGGAAAAAGGAGATGTCAGACACAAACAATCACAACTTGCATAACGGTTTACAATACTCTCCCAGAAACCCAAGCGTCCTAAAGTGTACCTATCAAGGGCTTCTTTCTTGTTCTAAAAGTAGGGTATATGCATTGGTTCATGTTAATTTCATCATGAAATATTCAGCATGTGGTCTGTAATAGAAAAAAAAGAGACTTTGGAAGGAAGAAGATTTGTATTCCTCCAAGTAGACTTGTTTTTGTTGTTGTTGTTGTTGTTGTTGTTGTTTTGTTTTGTTTTGTGTTTAAGGCAATTGGGGTTAAGTGACTTGCCCAGGGTCACACAGCTAGTGTCAAGTGTTTGGTTTGAGGCTGGATTTGAACTCAGGTCCTCCTGACTTTGGGCCAGTGCTCTAACCACTGCACCACCTAGCTGCCCCCTAAGTAGACTTGTTTTTGAGTAAGGCTGGTGACTTTGCATAGTTCTGCCTCACTTAAATTCAGTTCACTTGCAAGTCAAGACATCACCCTCCTGATGTCATTGGTCTTCCTCAAGAATGAAGGATGAACAAAAACAACAACAACAACAACAATAGCAACAACAACAATCTCCAGTACTTCAACAGAACAATGATCTCATTCACATAGGTACGTTTTCCACAAGGCTACTTCAGAAACCATCCATATCTCCTTCTCTGTAAGTCTTAAATCCCCCAGAGGAGATTGACCCAATGTGCTGGGTGCTTGTCTTCCATTAGTTTATTTGGGTTGGTTTGATTTAATGTTTGTCAATTGATAGATTTTTTTTAATGTTTTCTGTAACACTTGCACTATTCATCTATCATCTTTTCTTTTTTTTTTGTGGTTGTGGATACATAACTGGCTGACCTCCTTTTCCTTGATGATGCTTTTGCCTCCTTGTCTTCTTTAAATAATCTCTTTCTTTTAGTATTGGTACCGGGGGTGAAGGTTGCCTCATCTCTGAAGGTGCTGGATTCCCTTTCCCTCAGCTTTTATTCATTTGTTTCTCATAATTCAAGAGGTGGGTTTGGCAAGAGGGAAAAAAAGAAACCATATAATAATAAAAAGCAGAAAGCCCCCCAGTGGCAAGCTGGGGCATCCAGAGGTTGCAGATAATGGATTAGCTTTTACCTATTTCCATAGCAACGGCTTAGCTGCTCTTAAACACTTCTTTAAAAGCTTCCGACAAATGTATCCTGTGACCCTGAAAACTTTTCCATCTCCCTCCTGACTTCTTTAATCTTCAACCCCTCCCTTTTCCTTTGCCCCCCTAAAACATCAATTATTGTACATAACCTTGTAGCACTTGTCTTAGTTTGCTGCATAGCGGCCTCCCCATGGAATCGGAAATGGTTTTTGTAATGGGGGACAGGAGACTCATCCCTCTCTCAAACTTATCTGAGTCTGACAGGAAGTCATCACCATATGAAGAGGTGATAGAAAATGAATTGGGGACTCTATCAAAAAACACACATTTATTTTTTAAATTAAAATACTTTCATTGATTCTTTTTTGCTATTACATTACCTTTTTTTTTAACATTTTTATTTAAAGTTTTGACTTCCAAATTCTATCCCTGTCTCTCCTCCCCCTTCCCTGAGATGGTCATCAAAGTGATATAGACTATGCATGCACAATTATATAAAATATTTCCATATTGGTCACTTTGTACAAAAAGACTAAAATAAAATAAAAAAATGAAAGAAAGAAGTGAAAAATAGCAGGCTTCAGTCTATATTCAAACAGTATCAGTTCTTTCTCTGGAGGCAGATGATATGCTTCATCATTAGTCTTTTGGGATTGTCTTGTATCGTGGTATTACTGAGAATAGCTAAGTCATTCACAGTTTTTCATCATACAATATTGCTGTTCACTATGTGCAATATTCTCCTGGTTCTGTTCATTTCACTATGCATCACTTCATGTAAGTTTTTTCCAGGTTTTTCAGAAATCATCCTGCTTGTCATTTCTTATAGCACAATATTATTCCATTGCAATCATATACAACAGCTTGTTTAGTCATTCCCCGACATCCCTTTGATTTCCAGTTCTTAGCCACCACAAAAAGAGCTGTTATAAATATTTTTGTACAAATAGGTCCCTTCCGCCTTTTTTTGGATGTCTTAGGGGGTATAGGCCTAGCAGTGGTATTGCTGGATCAAAAGGTATGCAGTTTTATAACCCTTTGGGCGTAGTCCCAAATAACACACATTTAATTTTTTTTAATCTACTACCAATTAGATCTTTCTCGAAGTAGAGTGGTCTGCCTTGTGAGGTAATAGGTTCTCCCTCACTAGAGGCCCTCAATGCCTGGAGGAATGCTTGTTGGAGATGTCACTGAGGAGATTGTTTAGATGAGTGGGTTGGACTAAATGGCCTTTGAGACCCCTTCCACCTCTGACAGTGTCTCAGTTGGTCAGTTAATAAACATTTTTTAGGCACCTAATGTGTTTTAGGCACCATGCTAAATGTCTGATTCTGTGATTGTGAGCATTGATGTACTCATCATGATACTAAGTTCTTGGGGAAGTTGGGGGGAGATACAGAATTGTAATATATGATAACTGACCTTGAATTTGGCTAGGTAAATGAAACATAAAATAGAATATAATCAAATTTTAAATTATGTGGTTTAATAGCAGCTATAGGAGTTAAGATAAATAAGGAAGATCAGTATGAGTGGAAATATCCAGGGCCATTTTGCAGGGAAAATGAGACATGAATTGGTTCTTGAGGGATGAGTAGAATTGATATAAGAAGAGAGTGTTCCAGACTGAAGAGTATATATAGTAAGGATTAAAGCATGGATACATACATGAATGAATGAGTGAAGGAATGAAAATTGGATGGTTAGGAGAAAGTAAATGGAACTGACATTTTGTGTTGGGGGTAAAGGGAGTGTGAGTGTGGGGCAGTGTGTCCAGGATTCAAAAATCACAGAAGGACTACTGATGTGAAGTTCAGATTTCTCATTTACATAGAAATTTATGATGAAAACTATATGATGGTGATGGGAAGGCTGATCGCTAAGGTATTGTTGTCTTGCTTTAAATAAATTCTACGACTTGATGTTGTAGGCCATAGATATCCATGAAGAAAACAATGTTTTAATAAGATTATTCTGGAAGGTCAATGCATTGTGGATTCAAAAGAAGGTCTGAAAAACCAGATAGGAGACTGAAGCAATAATTTGCATAAAGGTGATTAAGACCTGGACCAAATGGACAGGAAAAATGGGGGAAGGTGAGTCTAAAAGACATTTTGGAATTTAAAAGAAAAAAGCAGGATTACAAATCTAGAGAAGAATGGAATCTCAGAAGGATTATAGTTTAACCCCCTCTCTTTTTCCAGACAAAGAAAGTGATGGTGAGGAAAGTTAAGTGACTTGCCAGGGTCATATAGATGGCAAGCATCAGAGAAAGGATTTGAATCTACATTGTATGACTTCAGATTTTTTGTACAGGAGGTGAAATAGAGAGAAAAGGCAAAATTAATGCTAAGGCAACTAGAAAAATGTTGTTACTACTGACTGAAATAGGAATATTAGGAAAAAGGAATACTTTGGATTTGGATATATTGCATATAACCAAGTGAAGATATTCTGTATACAAACAGAAATGTGGGACTGGAGTACAGCAGAGAAATCTAAACTGGAGTTATAGATTTCTAAGTCATCCAAATAGAGATGACTCTCAGGCCATTCTATACACAACTCAGACTGACCTCTGAGACAAATGCTTAGAGTTCAGATTCTTTTTTTGATATTAAGAATTTTCTCAGCATGATAGGGAAAAAATTTGCCCTTTGTCACCATCCTTCTGATAGGCCTAGTAAAAATAATCACCCAGAATCCACAGCAGTTGGGCTTCATGCCATCAGTGTTTGGTAGTTATATTCACTACTTTTTGTACAACCCACCAAGGGAGAGTGACAGTGTGCCCCAAACCCAACTCAACTCTTTATTATTGCAGGGACTTACATAATATTGGAAACTACTCACCATTCCCTAAGCACCTGAAAAAGTCTCCTCATTGTTTCCCCCTCCCCTTTCTTATCAGCATCTGCCAAAGACAAGATCTAGTTCCCTCATTAGGTAAAATTCCTTTACAAAACTGTGGTTCCATGCTAATCTACAATCATTACATATTTTTCCTCCTCTCCTCCTGCAATTTCCAAAATATTGACTAGATAATCACTCCCATTTCTAATCATAAATCTTCTCTTATCTACTGATTTCTTCCCTATTGCCTACAGACATGCCCAGTTCTAGTTCATCCTTTGCTTGACCCTATTGTTTCCTCAAGCTATTATCCTGTCTCTCCCCACTTTCACAGACAAATTCTTAGAAAAAGCTTTCTCTACTCATTGTTTTCTGTATCCTGTACGTTCACTTCTCAACCCTTTGCAATCTGACTTCCGACCTCACTCCTAAACTAAAACTGTTTTCTCTCTTTTCAGTCCTTATTTTTCTTGATCTCTGCAGCATTTGACACTGACAATCATCTTCTCCTCCTGGATACTCTTTTCTCTCTGGTTTTCAAGATATTCTCTCTATCTTGTGTCTCTCCTATGTGTAGGAATATGTGGAATAATTCTCAATACTTTCCAGTGTTGGCTGTAATCATTCACTTTCATTCAATAACTGCATGTGTTCCCCAAGATTCTGTACTACGCCTTCTTCTTTTCTCTTTCTACACCCTCTTTCTTAGTAATATCATGACCTTCCATGGGTCCAATTATTATCTCTCTGCAGATAACTCCCAGATGCAAATATCCAGCTCTATGTTGAGCTCCACTCCTATAGCAGCAACTGCGCAATGGACCTTTCTACCTAGAAGCCCTATAATGATCCTAAACTCAACATATTCTAAATGAAACTCATGATATTTTTTCCTGAAATAACTCCTCTTCCTAGCTTCCCTAATTCTATTGAGAGAACCATTGTACTAGATACCTGGACTTAAAACCTCAAATTCATTCTCAAGTCTCTCTCTCTCTTTTTTTTTTTAAGTTCTGAAAGGGGATAGTTGAAGTCCCCCTTGGTATTTATTTTACACACACACACACACACACACACACACACACACACACACACACACACACACACGGAGAAATACAGAGAGACATGTGGAGGTTATTGACTCCCAAGAGTAGCAGCTCTCATTTCATTTCTGTCTCTGTAGTCCCCAAATTTATTGCTTATGTGCCAGGCACATAGTAGGCACAAAGTAAATGCTTATGGATTTACTGAATCAATCAAAGAGTTTTGAGGGCACATGAGTCATTTTTCTTCCTAATCATTTACTCCATAAAAAGCAGCAGTAACAAAATTTCATTCTGCCCTTCCCCTTCTGTAACATATCCTGTCTCCCATCATGAGCAAAGAGTAACACCTGTGTTCAGGACTCCAAAGAAAACCATCAAAATAGGAAAAAACAACAACAACAACAACAACAGCAACTCTATATGCCAATATACCCAATGAACACAGGTACATTTTTTTTAAATATTAGCAAAGAGACTAAAACAATACATCACAAAAATTGGACTCTAAGACCAGGAAGTTCTCTAGACCTTTCCTGACTCCCTATTTTGCATAAGTTAAGGGATGTCTGATAGGACTCTGGAAGGTACCTCATGGGGCTACAGTCAAGATTTTACCCAAACTACCCTACTCAGGCAATCATTTCAGTCATTCTTACAAATTTCTAATGAGTACTATTCTGTTAGTCTTCCTCAGTAGCTGGCAAACCCCACCAGAAGAAGGCAAAAGACATTGACAGGCCACAGCTGCCAAAACACTAGCCTCTATATTCACTTGCTAAATTGACTTCAGTTTCTTGAGCTTCTAATCTGCCACCTTTTTGGAAGCTTACATTTATTGAAGACATTTATAAAAAAAAATAAAGGAAGAAAAATGTCATTTCCCTCCCTGTCTCCATCACCAACCACATTGGCATTTCTTTTCTCACAGGTATGCTATTAATTTAGACAAGAATAGGATTTTTTATCAACTTGTTTCATAAATTCTATAAATTCAGCTTTGTGTCTAGAGGGAACAGTGAGGCCTAATTATGTATATTTCACATAGAAGCCAATTCCTTCTTTTTCCACCTTACCATTTGTGTAGAAGACCTGGGCTGTCCTTAAGAGGGAGTGGGGGTCCAGAGCCATCCAAGGGGAACTTAATTCATGCCAAGTCACACTGTCTAATATCTTCACCCTTCTACATTTGTATACAAGTAAAATGGAATTAAAAATAAACATCCAGGATTTCAAAGTGGAAGAGGCAGTGATGTCAGTAAAAGGTTAGGTGAACAAGGGCACCTGGAGACAGATGTGTAGAAAAAGAAGTGGTCTTACTATGCTTGGTGACAAGGGGTGATGGATGCTGCCAGCTAATTATACTCTTGTAAAATATTTAGTTATTTTTACTCCATTGGCTAGCAGAGCTAACTCTCCATGTCCCTGAGTCATTGTTCAGCTGTATGTGCCAATTTTTGACAGCACTGCTGGATATAAGATACAGTTCTCAATACTATAGAGCTCCGTCATAGGCTAAAATCTTTAGATCAGAAGAATCTTGGCATTTTAGAGTAAGGTCCAATGCCTTGGAATTATTTTTGTTTGAATATAAGGCTTATCCCAAATATGAGAACCCTCAGGAAAAAAAAGTATTATTTTGAATCCTCTAAATTTTTAACAATATCCCCTAAGATATTATTAGGCTTCTACATTTTTAAATAAGTGATAGCTTGGAGTAGAAGTAGCTTGGAGAGAAACTGGGCAAATGTATGTCTTTTACAAGGGTAGTTACTTTTTTTTAAATGACCCTCTTCCAAACAGAGTGCTTTCTCTCATTTTCTCTTTTAAAAATCTCACTCATTCATTCAATAAACATTTATTAAGTTACTACAATGTTCCAGGCACTGTGCTAGATGCCAGAGTATAGGAAGGTTTCTAGACCCCAGAGCTCAAGAAGCTTAGTGCAAACTGGTGCAAAATGGGGTGGGGGTGCAAAATGAGACATCTATATAAACATGATAAAAATGAAAATATGATTAAACACATAGGATAAAACCTATAGACAATCATGATAGATGTGCATTTCACTTGGTGTTGGAAGATATGGGTTCAAGTTCTGGGTCAGACACTTAGCTATGCAATCTTAGGTTAAGTCACTTTACTGTTCTGAAACTCACTTTCCTTATTTATAAAATGAAGATAATAACACAATACTTAATTCATAATTGTGGCAAAAGCATTTTGAGGAAAGAGTAATGTAATTATAGTCAGGAAAGACCTAGATTCAAATTCCATTTCTGACATTTACAATCTTTGTGGTCATAGGCAAGTTATTTAACTTTTTAACTTTTGTTTTTACAGCTATAAAATGGCTATAAGCATATTATTAGGGTCTTTGTTGTTATTTTTTTTTGTAACATGATTCCTCTATAACCTGGCCTCAAAGCCAAGTCTCCCACATAAAGAATATATAAGTATATTGCAATAGACCATGGCCATAGACATAGAAATGATGAGAACACATGTCTTGCCTTGTCACTGGGCTGTAGTCAACTGATGACATTCTTCTAGAGTAAAAATTAGTTAAAGTGTATATGTATGTGTGTGAATGGAGCAAGAGTAGGAGTGTATAAACCTCTATACCGTGTAAGATCACTCCATACCAGCAGCCTTCTTACCCTTGAAGACTAACCCACCCCTTCTTCTGATTGGTCAGTTCCTCCTGGAAATTCTATTTTGAAGAGCATAACCAGGCCATCCATGTTCACTCCTTCATTCCTCTCCTGACTCCAACCCTAACTCTCTGGACTTTTCCCCACAAATCTAAAGCAACATTTTCACCTTGAATGGTCACTTTGACTTTTCACAGTGGAATTTCCCTCTGCCTCTGTGACCCCTTCCTCTGACTGGTCTGTCCCTCCCAAAACTCCCATTTGGAGGAAGTGTCCAGGCCACTTGTGCTCACTCCACTGCTCTTCTGACACTGTGCCAAACTCTTCTACTTCGTGCTTTGACCCCTATTTTTCTGCTCCTTTTTATGTATTTCCCACAGGGCCCCCCATTATAATGTAAGCTTCTTGAGGGCAGGGATCATCTCTCTGTTTGTTTTTATATTCCCGGTTCTTAATGTAGTTCTTGGTACATAGTCAGTGCTTAAGAAATACTTGTTGACTTGATGACTAATACATAAATGTGTGACTATGAGAAAATGCCCGAGAGTATAAATTATGGATGTCACCAATCTGCATTGGTAGGAGGAATCTCTGCACCTGAAGTTCACTTAACCTCTGTGTAACCTCAGGGAACTTCTTAGGATTTGTTTTCTGAATAAATCATAGGTTGCAATCTGCCTCAGTGAAGAAAGCTAGTTCACTTCACTAAAGAAATCCTAAAACCTCTCTGTATTTGCGTGAAAATGATATTGGAGAAGAGACTATCATTTCAGTTTCTTCATCTGCAAAATGTTGTTGGCGGTAGTAGTGGAGGTGGTGATGGTGTGGCGGTAGTGGTAAGGCAAACAGGATTAAGTGACTTGCTCAGGGTCACCCAGCTAGTAAGTGTCTGAGGCCAGATTTGAACATAGGAAGATGAATCTTCCTAGACTCTAGGCCTGGTGCTCTATCCACTACCCCTGTAAAATAAGGGAGGCTAGACTAAATGATCTCTAAGCTCTAAAATCATTGATCCTATGGGACAACTTCTGGCTGACTGGTTAACAGTGACATGGATAAAGTGATTTCCCAACTGATCTTTGAAAGAACAGAAGGTTTTCAGTAAATAGAAATGGAAAAAAGTATGTTTCTTGGTGCTCTATACCCTGAGCCACCTAGCTGCCTAGATATCTACTTACCTACTTTTATTATTTGGGATAATTTTTGCTGACTTTCTTTTACCCTCTGCCCACTCAGTGTATTGTTCTTCCCTCTTTTCATTCGTCTCATAAAATTATCAAGATATCACCCTTGTGATGTCACTGGTCTTCTTCAAGAACAAAGAACAAACAATAACAACAACAGACCTTGTCTAATCGAACTCCTCTATGACCCCTGATGATGATAGGGTTTAAAGGGGAAATGTACCATCTCCCCATATTAAAATATAAGTAGATTATCCTTGTTTAGTCCTTTATCATTGTTTGTGTTTCTCTTTTTGTATTTCTATTAATCCCTCAATTTAAACTTCAAAGTTTCTGTACAGCTCTGGTCTTTCATGAGGAATGCATGGAAGTTGGCTATTTCATTAAAGATCCTTTTCCTTATCTATAGGATTATACTCATTTTTGCAGGGTAAGTTATTCTGACTGTAAGCTGATATCCTTTGGTAAGTTATTCTTGACTGTACGCTGATATCCTTTGCCTTATGGAATGTCATATTCTAAGCTCTCTGCATCTTTAGAAGTGTACCTGCTTATTCATGTGTGATCTGCACTGGGGCTTTTAGGAACTTGGAATGGGCAGATGAGAACAATTTGTTCCAAAGGCCATGAAGGCAGCTAAAGCTGGAGCTGGGAAACTTGGTCAGACATTAAAGACTCCAGCCATCCACCTAACCCCGGGCCATCACCAGTCATCTTGACTTTTTGTCTTGCCACTGGACTCTGATGACTCTGAGAGAATGAGGCTAACAACTTTGTGCAACTTTGCCTCACTTAAATCCAATTCATGCAAAAGTCAAGCCATCCCCAGTCATCTTCAACAAGGAAGGGGAACAACAATAACAGCTCTATATAATGTTAACTATTACTGTTATTGTTATTATTAGAAGGCTTATTGGGAAGGGGAGGGAAGGGAAAGGGAGGAGTATATTCAAGAATGAATGTGATATAGAATCCAAAGTTATCCATAAAAAATAGCAAATACCAAAATAAAATGTTTTAAAAAAGAAAACTACTGCATGACTAAGATTCTGAATCAAATTCCTTTGATAGCCTTAGCTCTGGATTTCATAGCAAGATGAGTCTTTCTCCCTTTTTCACAGAAAAAAAATTTGAGTCAGACAACTTGAGTACTCTGAGAAATATAAACATACAAATGGGAAAATAGACCTTATGGGGGAAGAAAAGTATTCAGTAGTGAAAATAGCAGGAGATATGGAGTTAGAAGCAGCTCTGGTACTTACTAGCTATATGACCTTGTAGGAATCATCAATCAACCAGCATTTATTAAGGGCCTACTATGTGTCAGGCACAGGTAATAGAAAGAATGGCAAAGGACATTTCCTACTCCCAAGAAGCTCATAGTCTAATGGGAGAGACAACATAAAATGTCCTGATTGGGATTTGAATTTTCTCAGATGTAAAAATGAATGGTTTGAATTAGGTCATTTCAAAGATCCTTTCCCTGTTTACAATTCTAACTCTTTATAGTTTTAGGCAAACTAAGCTAAAGCAGAAAATATTCCTCATCTCTGAGACTTAGACTTTCTCAACATTGATGTCTGAACATAAGCCCCACTGTGAGATTGTAACATTGCTGTTTGATTGGCCAGAGGAAAGGGACGGCCACGCTAGTAAGGAAATGGCTAGCTGTGCTTGCCTTGAGAACAATTACACTTCCTCTTGGGGCATAAGCTATAGCAAAATTTCCACAGCTAGGTGGCATTGTTTATGTGTTATGATGAAACTTTGTGAGCATGACTGTGGTCCTCGGGTGCAAGTTGGATTTGGCTCCTCTAGAGCCTAGAAAGGAATTGTTTTTCCCTACCCTTGAAATAATTAGAGGCCTGAGGGACTCTGATTAGACTTTGTGTTGAAGATCAAATGCTCAGCTTGTGCTATGGTCAAGGTGCCTTTGGGGAGAAGTAGGGGCCAGTAAAACATTTTTGCCTAAAATGCAAGTGCATCAAGGGAATGATCACAATAATTAAAAAAGAATGAACTCTATTACTTGAGTCTGGTGGGTGTAGAACAGCTGTCTGACTTGGAACTGCAGAAATGAATTTATCCAGAGCTTGGCAGTCTGGGTATTCATCTGTAGGGTTTTTTTTCCCTCGAAATCCTAGGAGTTGTGCATCATAAGTTGGTGGTTTGGGCATCAGTTCCTTTGCTCAAACATCTGTGGGCACCAAGAAGTTGGGACCCTGGTAGAGAATTCCTATGGAGGGTCACATGCAGAATTATTTCTACTAAGGTAACATCCCCAAGGCTCTGGCAGGATTGAGCAAAGCTGATAAGAAGATAAGAATGTGGGTGGTAGGAAGAGGAGTTTGGATAGTGGTTGCCAAATTATTAACTTGTATGTCCGACTGAGCATTTAAATCCAAAACCAGAGTGGAGAACCGTTTCAGCCTCAGGCCTCATATCTGCGCCTAAGGTCAGGCTAGTGTACATCTTACGATAAGTGCATAGTGGATTATAAAGGAGAGGTAGCGTCAGACCAAAATGACTGAGTATTATTAGATAATGTGGTGTTCCAGATGAGTGAAATTTCCAGGTAACTGAACTGTATCCTTATAAGTTTAAAAACTTTATTTTAAACAGTCTTGTCACTGTCCTTGCTTTATTTAAATTCCTTCTCCATAATTTAACCATTTTTGATTCGGTTACAGAGGAAGTAGAAAGAGCTCTGGCATTAGAAAACCTAGCTTGAAATCCTGCCTTTGATATTTACCACCCAAGTGACCCTGTACAAAGCATGTAACCTCTTTCATTCTCAGTTACCTAATCTATAAAGTGAGGGGTTTAGATTAGAAGGCCTTTGGGGTCCCTTCCAGATTTAGCTATATGATTCAGTTCAGTGAACATTAATAAAGTCCCCACTGTGTACAAGACACCATGTGAGCCAGTGAGGATACAAAGGAAAAAAATAATAAATAATGAAGAGCAAAACGATTAGAATCCAGAAAATGTTGTATACAATAACAGCAATAATGTTTTAAGAAAAACTTTGAGTGAAATAGTCATTTTGACTATTATAAATACCCAAATTAACTACGAAAGACTTATGAAGGAAGACATTATCTGCATTTAGAGAAAAAACTGATAAATAGAAGTATATATAGAATGAATATACATATATATACATATATATGTATACACACATATATGTGTGTGTGTATATGTGTGTTTATATAGATATATATTTGTGTCTAATGGTAGCTATTTCTAGGGTAGGAGGAGGGAAAAAAAGGAAAAAAAAGAAATTTTCATGGTGATATTATATATTTAAAAGGAATAGCAGGTTGTACGGAACAGATTTGCAGTTTCATGTGTGATCATCTTGTTTTTTATTCCACTATGTTATTAAAATGCTTGTATTTTATTCCATAAATTAAAAAAAATTCCTGCCCTCAAGGAGCTTATACTCGACGGGAGAGTATTCACAGGTAGGTGAATATGTGTATAGACACGCTAAATACACAGTGATTTAGGGAGGAAGGGCACAGAACGCTGACACTCGGAGGACAATCAGAGAAGCTGACCCTGGAAGGGAGCAAAGGATTCCAAGAGCTGGAGGTGAGGAGGGAGAATATTCTGGGCAGGAGACAAGATGACATGTTGAGAGAATATCAAGCAGCCTAGTTTGTTTGGAATAGAGGGAATTAAGAAGAAGAATATGAAATCATTCTAGAAAGACAAGTTGGAGCCAGTCTGTGAAGGTTACAATGATAGTGATAACATAGTATCACGGGATCAAAGATAGCCTATTATCATGTGGAGTTGCCCCAAAGGCTATTGAGATGGAGATTTTTTTTTCCTTATTCAAAAATAGCCAGGTTGGGATACCTGAGTGATTCAGCTTCCCCCTCCCTGACTGCTGCCACTTTTCCTTCCTCCCACTGTGGAATTTAAACTATTTCCCAGGGTTATAGGTGCTATTGTCAAAAGGGAGGGCTCTCTCTAAATGGTTTATTCCCACCTCCTTGATGAGTAATCTTTCTGTAGATGATGCATATTAAAGGGGCTCAATTTCCTTGTGAGCCGAATGAAATATGGTTCTGGATAAAAAGAAACATCAGAAAGAGGACTTTCTTCCTCATCTGGTTTATTTGATTCTAGTATATAGGATCTGATCCTATGTGATGATGGAAAGCATTATGTAAATACAGAATCAGAGAGAGAGAGAGAGTTACTTACAAACTGATGTGATTACAGAACTGTTTGGGAGGGGGATGAGATAGAAGGAAATATGTAAAACCTTGCTAAGGAAATTTAGATCTTTCATTTCAACATGGTTCCAACTCTAAAGTGATGGATTGGATTGTTTGGTATCACTCCCAGAGCAGCGATTAAGAGCTTGAGTCCTCTTGACTTAAAAATGTTTTAAAGGAATTGAATATTTGAAAGAGATCATTGCTTGACCAGCTCCACTGTATAAAGCTTTGCATAAATATTACACTTTTCTGAAACATATTATTATTAGCAGTAGCACTTGTCACTTTGCACCTTCATCAGATTTTCAAGTGCTACTAATTTCAGATGAAGGAAAGTGCCCAGTAAACAGACTGAGTAGTGGATGAGTGTACCTCCATAGCACATTATCTTAAAATCACCATCCATTCAATTAAACAAAAAAAATTGCAAAATCATAAGAGCATAGATCTGGGGCTGAAAGGGATTTTAGAGTTCACCTAGTATAACCCACTAATTTTAGAGAAGAAGAAACTGAGACTCATTTAGTTAACTCAGGAGGTTAAGTGATTTGTCCAACATCATCAATTAATCAACAAATATTTATTATGCACCTACAATGTGCCAGGCACTGTACTAAGTGCTGGAGTCATACAAGTACTGAGTATTAGGAGTTGGATTTGGACATAGGTCTTCTAACTCCAAAGCCATGGGGGCTTTTCCTGATCCCCCTTAGTTGTGAATGTCCCCCACACTGCATCCAGCCTTTTCTGCTTCCATTAATTTCTATTATGTGCAAAATCACTTGGAGGATGCAAAGAAAGACATGACACATGCTGTTCTCAAGGAATTTACAATGTAATATAGGCATAGTGGTGGAGGAGGATGTTCACAAAAATAAATGTGATACAAGAACAGATGAGATAAGGACAAAGGAGTGGTGCAGGCAAAGTGAAATGAGAAATTGGAAGAGGAAGAGGTTAAGAGGAGGGACCACCTGATCTGGGTCTTGAAGAGAGAGAGAGGGACTTCATCAAATGGAGACATCTTAGGCAGAGCTCAGTTCCTCTTTTCATTTTGCCTCCATTTTTAAGAGCTCCAGAGCACCCCTTACTGTCACTCCCTCTTGGCACCTTGCTCTTTCTCCCAGATCTACTCTCTTCCTCCTATTCCATGCTTCTCATTTTCCTGTGTCTTCCTTCTCTTCTCTATCCTTTCAGAGGGACAAGTAGGCAGGAGGTTTCAGGATTGAGCAGAGACACTAATGATGGATGCAGCATAATGCATTAGAAAGAATACCAGATCTAAAGTAAGAGAATGGGGGTTCAAATCCCATCACCGAGATTTGCTACTAATGTGACTTTTGGCCATGACATAACCTCTCTGGGCCTCAGTTTTCTTACCTGTAACATGAAAATGTTGGACTAGATGGCCACTTCCAACTCCAGATAATCCAGTTCCTGTTTCCCCCTTTATCCATTAGTCTTCTTTAACAACTCTCAAAATAACCTGGGTTTCTGCTTTGTTAAGTTCTGTCAGAGGCTCCAACAGTTAACATGCTCACAGGAGAGCATTTGCTGCCACAGAGAGGGGCTATAACTGGGCCCAGGCATAGACCTCATTTTTCATCACTCGGAAAATTAAATCCACCAGAAATGAACCATCCATTATTTGGGGGCTGCTTTGGGACCTCTTGTGCCCTGAACTCAAATATCATTTTGAAATTGTCCCCAGTAAATTAGAGCCCCTCCAATTATTTTCAGTGGCTCAAATTGGTGTCACTGTTAAGGATAACAACAGTGTGATTCTAGCTCTCTCTAGGGTGAGTTTCAGCTCACCCACTTCAAAAAAGCCAGCAAACACTTCATTTAGGTACTAAAAAATACACTCTAGGAAATGGAGGCAAACATTTTTCCACTGACACTCCTGAGGGAATGGAACTTATAAAGACATTAGGTGTCACACTTGAAGAGAAACCTATTTCCTCCAAAAGACACATGAAGTACTTTCTATTGGACTCAGGCTTCAGCCTGTGAAATTCAGCTGATGCTTTGTATCCAGCACTGTTCTCCTATACCACATCCTGACCTCATGTCATGGTTGCCTTCTTTGCATACCACTGCTACTGGCTAAAACCTTCCAGTGTCTCTAAAAGCATCAAGCTCTGTCTCCTCTGCCTGGGGCTCAAGCCTTCTCTAGCTACTCAGTTTTCTTCAGCTTCCTTTACTCCCTTCCCTATCCCATTCACTATACTCATGCTAATTTTAAACTGCCTTTCTGATATTAGATGACAGTACTAGCATCAGTCAAGTCAACAAGCATTTATTAAGTGTTTATTATGTGGCTAGAACTATGCTGAATGACAGGTTTACAAAGAAGGGCGAAAACATGGTCCCTTGCCTCAAAGAGCCCACATTTTAAAGAGGAATACAGTATGCAAGTAACTATGTGCTTATAAGGAAGATAGATAAATGGATATGCACATATATACATATACATGTGCAATATATGTATATGAATATACAGTGTAAATGAAAGGTGATCTTAGAGAGAAAGACCTGGACTGAGCTTGAACAAGGCCTCTTGCAAATGGCGGGATTTGAAGTGAGTGAGGATGCCAGGGAAGCTAAGAGTTAGAGGTAGGGAGGTAAGCATTCCAGGAATAGGGGCAGCCAATGAAAAGCACAGGCTAGGAGATGGAGTGGTATATACAAGAAATAGCAAGAAGGACAATGTAGTTGAATCATGTATATGTGGAGGAAAGCAAAATGCAAGAACACTGAAAAGACAGGAAGGAGCCAGGTGGTAAAGGGCCTTAAATGCCAAATAGAGGATTGTATATTTGCTCTTAGAGCTACCTGAGTTTATTGAGAAAGAGCAAACATGGATGCTTTAGGAAAATAATTTTGGCAGCTGAGTGGAGGATGGATTGGTTTAGGGAAAAAAGTGAGGCAGAAAGACCAATTAGAAGACTGTTACAATAATCCAGATGACAGATGATGAGAACCTGTACTAGTATGGTGGCTGTGTGAGTAAAGAGAAGGAAGTATATATGAAAGATGATGTGAAGGGAGAAATGAAAGGATTTGACAATAGACTAGATAAGTGAGGTAAGTGAGAGAGAGGCATTGAAGATGACACTGCTGAGGTTATCAGTCTGGGCACCAACTGGGGGGATGGTAGTACTCTTGATAGTAATAGAAAAGTTGGAAAGGAAAGAGAGTTTTGGGGAAAAGAAAATGAGTTCTGTTTTAGGCATACTGAGTTTGAGATGCATAAAGGACATCCTACTCAAAATGTCCAAAAGGCAATTACTGATCAGAGCTGGAGTTTAGGAGAAAGATTATGTGTCCAAATCACCCTACGTACCCATTTCTACAATTTGCTATCATGGAATCTTAGAAATGGAAAGAGCCCTAGAGATCTTTTAGTTCAGTCTATCAACCTATGAATTAAATTCCCTGTTTTTTTTTTAATTTATACAAGTGTTCATCCAGATTCTGTTTGAATATGAATGGCAACCTCACTACTTTATAATTCAGCCCATTCCATTTTCAGAGAGCTCTAATTATTAGAAAGTAGAATCATAGTATACACCTTGAAGGGATTTTATGAAAAATGCTCTAAATCATTATTGTTTAGAGAAATGCAAATCAAAACAATTTTGAGGTACCACCTTATACCTATCAGATTAGCTAACATGGCAGGAAAGGAAAATTATAAATGCTGGAGGGGATGTGGAAAAATTGGTACACTAATATACTGTTGGTGGAGTTGTGGATTGATCCAACTATTTTGTAGAACAATTTGTAACTATACCCAAAGGGCTATAAAATTGTATATATCCTTTGACCAGCAATACCACTACTAGGTCTGTATCCCAAAGGGTTCAAAGAAAAGGGAAAATGATCTATGTGTTCAAAAATATTTTCAGTGGTTTTTTTGTGGTAGCAAAGAATTGAAAATTGAGGGGATGCCCATCAATTGGGGAATGGCTGAACAAGTTGTGGTATATGATTGTGATGGAATACTATTGTACTATAAAAGGACAGGATGGTTTCAGTAAAAACAAACAAACCAGGGAAGACTTATATGAACTGATGCAAAATGAAGTGAGCAGAACCAGGAGAACATCTTACATAGTAATATTGTAATGATGAACAACTGTGGAAGACTTAGCTACTCTGATCAGTGGAAGACTTAGCTACTCTGATCAGTACAATGATCCAAGACATTTCCAAAGGACCCATGATCAAAAATGCTATTTACCTCTGGAAAGAGAACTGATGAACACTAACTGCCAATTGAAGCATATTTTTCACTTTCTTTGTATTTTTTGCTTTTTTATTGTTTTGCAGCATGACTAATATGGAAATATGTTTTGCATGATTTCATATGTATAATGGATATATTGCTTTTGGAACTCAAAAAATTTTTAATGAATATTAAAAATATGTACTTTTTTTAGAAAAATAGTAAGATATAATCTTTGCTTTCATGAAACTTTCAGTTTAGTGGGGGAAATATGCCTGGGGTAATAGTAAATCTGATAACTTTTGAAGATGACAAGTCTTCAAATATCTGAAAACAGCTAGTCTAACTAAGTTATATAGCAGATAGGGAGCTGGGCTTGGAATCAGGAAGACCTGAATTCAAATATGGCCTCAAACATTTTCTAGCTTTGTAACCCTAGGAAAGTCACTTAACCTTTATTTTCCTCGGTTTCTGCAACTGTAAAATGGGGATAATAATTAGAACCTACTTCACAGTGTTGTTGTCAGGATAAAATGAGATAACCGGTGAAGTGCATTGCAAGTCTTAAACTACTGTATCACTGATCGCTATTTTTCCTACTTAATTTCTCTGTAATTCTTCTCTTTTTTCCTACAAATCACCCCACATCCATTGGCTGTTTTTCTTATGGAATAGTTCTAGTCCTCCCTCACTATCTAACCTCCCTGCTACTACTTCTACCTATCATTTAAATACTGCTTTAATGTTTTTAAAGTACCATATACATGTGACATCGTTTGATCCTCACAATAACCCTGGGAGGTTTATCTCCCATTTTACAGTTGAGGAAACTGAGAATGAGAGAAACTAAGTGACTTACCCTGAGTTATATAGATACTAAGTGTATGAGGCAGAATTTGACCTGAGGTCTTCCTGACTCCAAGCACAGCATGCATTTTCACTGGCTATCTCTTCTGTGGAATTCTCCCCCTCCTCAGATCCTCCTTTTGACCATATATTCCTTCAAGTTTCAGCTAAAACCCCTCTTCCGAGTGTTTCCTGTTTCTCCTTAATGTTAGTACATTCCATTTTCAATTACTTCTAGTTTATCCTATCTATAACTTCTTTGTACATTGTTATTTGCATTGTTGTCTCTTCTCATTAGATATTTAGCTCCTTGAGGGCAGAAGCTGTTTTTTGCCTTTCTTTGCATTCTCAGTGCTTAGCACAGTGTCTGGCATAAAGTTGGTGCTTAATAAATTACCATTATTATTGTTGTTGTTACTCTGCCACCTAGTTTTTTATGACATATATCATATCTATAGATGAGTTCTTTTTTATAGCTGTCCCTCTTAAAATGTGGTGGCCCAAATAAATGCATCATTAAGATACGGTCTAAACAATTTAGAGGATAGTTCGAATAGTCCCTCCTTTGATCTGGGCATTAATATTTCATCCCACCATAGGATCTGTGATCTCTTCAGTAGAGGTGTTTTCTCCAATAGCAATGATCTCAGCCCATCCCCACCTCATCCTATATAACTCTTATCTTGTCTATACAATAATCTTCCACAGGTGGACAGGAGTGGGGTGGGCATCACTTAATGTCTAGAGGTCCTCTTCCATATATTTAAACATTATTCTGGCTCCATGATCACCTAGTTTTTCATTTGCATCATATACCTCTTAAATGCTATCTTTCATACTACTTTTTACACATCAGTCATCATTGGTAATATGGTGCTTCAAATTTACATACCCCATGCATTTCTAAAGGAATTTAATTGCATCAATCTATAATTTGACCATAAATTAAACCCATGGACAAAGTGAGGTTCCTTTCCTGCTAAATATGAAGGCTTATAAAAGGCAAATAAAGACACTGGCCTAATTTGTTTTATCATGTATCCAAAAGTACTAAGAAATGTCCTGGGATTACGAGTCAACATATATGACTTGCTCTTTCTTTTATATGATATTTCATCTCCCACCTCAATTTTTACGTGGCCTATGTCTGAAATGCCCTTCTTTACTTAGGCCTCTGTGAAAAGTTTATATCGGTATTCATGAATAGAATTTACAAAAGTACTACCATGAAAATAATCATAGCTTATATGCCACCATAAGTTGCAGAGGATGAAGAGATAGAAAAAACCCACAAGGAATTTGATATTTAAGAACACTCCAAATTAAATCAACATATACTATTTTATTTGGTGATTTAATAAGAAGATAAGCATAGAGAAATATAGTAAAAGATTTATTGGAAATATGATTCAGGAGTAAAAAATGAGGTATTCCACGATTCACAGCCAGATAGAAACATCAGACAGTTCTTGGTGGTAATAATAAAATAAAATATTTTCCTTTGTTTATTTGCTGTAAAGAAAAACTTAGGATCATTTGAAATGCAGTATAATTCTCCCAGTGCAGTCCAGCTGACTCCCTTCTATCTAATTAATGCTGAACCAGATTATTATCCATCCGTAGGGTCTACTAGATATCTGTTTTCAGATGAACCAGCTCAATAGGCTCTCCAGCCAAGTACGTCCCAAACTAAAGAACAGGTAATTTTCATCCCACTTGATTTTTTCCTATGAGAACTGTTAGGCTTAACTCTCTTGAGTGTTTGTAGATGTCGTTTAGGACTCTCTGTATGTAGCCAGCACACTGTCATCTGCAAACATGAGCATCTGGAGGATATCATTATCTAAAAAGAACCCTTCTATGTGAGCTCTTTGCTGAACAATCTCCATGACAGTAACAGGCAACTTTGGCTAGGATATGGCTCCTTTGATAATTAGTGGATCATCAAATAAATTTATCCCAGTTGTTGCTTCTATTACTGGATCTTGTATGATTGACTTTTTATAGGAGATGATGAACTGAGCTCTGGAAGTTAGGGAATCTAAGAGTCTGAGGTAAGGAAGAAGTGTATCCCAGACAGACAAGGCTATGCCAAAACAAGGGAGTGGGACATGAAATATCACATAAAGGAAACAGCAGGAAGACCATTTTGGCTGCAACAGAGAATGCACGTGACTACACATGTATAACCTGTATTGAGTTGCTTGCCTTCTCAATGAGGGTGGCTGGGGAGGGAGGAAGGGGGAAAATTTGGAATCCAGAGTTTTAAAAACAAATGTTAAAAAAATTGTTTTCACATGCAACTGGGACATAAGATATACAAGCAATGGGGTATAAAAATCTATCCTGACCTACAGGAAAATAGAAGAGGAAGGGGATAAGAGAAGGGGTTGGAGGGAGATAGAAGGGAGGGCAGATTAGGGGAAAGGGTATTCAGAATGCACACTGTCTTGGGGTTGAGGGAGGGACGAGATGGGGAGAAAATTTAGAACTCAAAATCTTGTGGAAGTGAATGTTGAAAACTAAAAATAAATAGATTAATGAATCTTAAAAAAAAAACCAGAGAATGCACAAAGGGAAATAATGAAAAATAATAAAGCTAGCCTGGGGCCAGATGATGAAGAATTTTCAATGTTAAGAAAAGTTGTTTTGACTGTTATCTCAGAGGTGATAGGCAGCCACTGGTGGTTTTTGATCAGGGGACTGGAATGATAAGACTTAAGCTTTATCAATATCAATTTAGCAGGAGTGGGAAGGATAGATTAGAGGTAGGAGAAAGTGGAACAGGGAGACCAATTAGAAGGCAATTTTAATAGTTCAAGCAAGAGTTGGTGAAGATTGAAACTAATGTGATTTCTATGTGATTGGAGAGAAAGGAACAAGTACAAAAGATTTTGTGAAGGTAGAAGTAATAAGGCCTGGCTACTGATTATATAAGTCTTAAACTATCAAGAAAGTGAAAGAAGGTGAAAAGTCAAAGATAAATATTAGATTTTGAATCCGGGTGACTGGAAATAAACTAGTGCCCTAAACAGAATAGGGAAGTTAGGAAACTGAGTAGTTCAGGGAAAATGAGTTTTAGTTTGAATATATGAGTTTGAGATGCCTATAGAACATTGAATTGGAATTGTTTAACCAGCAGCTTTAGTCATGAGGAAATAGAGCTCAGGTATGAAAGAAGGATTGAATATGTAGATCTGGGAGGCATTTCCAAAGATATAATAAACAAACCCAAAGGAGTTACTGAGGTGATTGAGGGAAAATGGGCATAGGAGATCAGGAAACACCTACAGTTTTTTGGGGGGGGTGGCAAGACAGGGATAACAATGAAGCAAAGGAAAAGCCTGATAAGAAGGAGAAGTAGAATGGAAAAATTCAGGGAGGAGAAAATATCCAAAAAGACCATGTGATCAGCATTGTTGAAGAGATCAGAGAAGTCACTAGGAATGAGGACTGAGCAAAGGTTATTGGACTTAGCAATTAATAGATCATGATAACCTTTAAGAAAGAAGTTTCAATTGAGTGAAGTCAAAAGCCTGCAAAGGACTCAAAAGTGAGTTGAGGAATGTGTTGGTATATGTTTGTGTATGTTGGTTTAATGAGTTCTCTGGGGGAAAAATGTACACATGACACACTTTTAAGTTTAATACGAATTACTAAGGTTTACTCCATCTCTTAAGACTAACCAATCAACAAAATAGTAAATTAAGGTCACTAGCATATGATGATTTCCAAGGTGTAAATGCTCACACTGAAATTTTAACAGTGGGTTCTCCCCAGCCAGTTCAAGTGTTCTCTAAAATACCCCTGAGTAAATGAGAAGAAATGAAGCAGAGATGTTGACTGTAGAAGTACTTTTCTCCTGAGGTTGGCTGAGAAAGGGAGGAAAGCTATAGTATAGGATAATAGCTTGAGAGAGGTGTAGAATCAACTGAAAGTTTTTAAAAGATGAGGAACACCTTGGTATGTTTCTAGTCATCAAGGAAAAAAGCCAGTAGAGAGAGAATGATTTAATAGAAGAAGTGGGAAGGAGAAAGGCAAAGCAAGGCATGAGGCATTTATTATGTGTTTCTATATGCCGTGCACTGTGCTAAGTGCTGGGGATATAAATACATGTAAAAAGAACGATCGTCCTTGACCACAAGAAGCTTACATTCTAAAGGTGGAAAACAACTTATAAAAGGAAGCTTAAAGACAAGGAGGGAAGTTGAGGGAGAAAGGATATAATACCAAACTCTGGAGAGTTAGAAGCATTCCTGGGGAGGGGAATGAAGTATGACCAGCCTTGACTAAGGGGGTTGGCATGGTGAAGGGATGATTCAGGGTAAGAGGGCCTCAGATGAAGAGAGAATTTTCAGCATGAGAAGGCAGCTGAAGTATAAGATCAAAGTCCAGAAAACCGTAAGCAGAGCCAGGAGGGGAATTAAAACATAGCCAGCCTGGGTTCCTCCCCAAAATGGAGGCCCCAAAAAGAACTCAACAGTGGTAGAATTGGGATAGAATTGGGTATTCCAAGATGAGAAAGCTCCAAAAATTGAGGAGAATTGGGAGAGGGTGATTGAAAGAGATACTTGTTGGAAATGATAGGAAAAAATCCCATAAAACTATAATCAGTGAAATTGTCCTTGATCAGAAAGACTACTGCTTCATTAGAAAGTAAAGGAGGAGAGAATGGGCAATGATGACAAGGAGTTTGAAATGTAGAATAAGGGTGAAGAGGGAGCCTGTTAAGGCAGATGGCATCTATTTCCTCAGAAAAGCATGCGACAATTTTGTCTCCTGAGATGAACGATGGAGAGGAACTATAAGAGGTTTGCAGAGAGAAGTGAATATTTGCAACATCTGCAGGGCATGAGATAGAAATTCAGTAAGGGAAGAAGAAAAGGATTTTCTTGTGGCATTGAGGGACCAGTTAAGATAAGATAATAGCATAAATTGCTAATGTCCCCAGTCAATAGAGGAGTGACTTCTTCCAACTCCATTTAGCAGCACATGAGTAGGCACATGAGAAGGCAGATATTGAAAAGAATTTTTTAAAGTTTTTTCTTTCTTTAGTGGTATTTTTAACTTGTACATCAGTATCTATATGACTAGAATGTTAGAATACTAATGTAATAGATCCATTGTCCTTGATGGTAGAAAGAGTTCATTAATAAAATTTTTACAGATCTTCTCTCTCTTTTTTCAAATCTATTGTCCTGATTGCATAATCATTTTAGATGCCCTTGGGATGACTTTGCATAGCTGAATATGTTGCCAAACATCCTTTACACTTGATTTTTCCTCTGTTGTCTTTCATTGTTTTATGGAGTTTTTATGCTCATAATCTTCTACCATCCTCTTCTATAAGATTTTACAAATGACTTTATATTCTAAATCAGTGTTGCCCTCAACTGCCAAAAATCTCTGCTTGGAAGAAGATAAAGGGTTTGCTAGCTGAGATAGTTTCTAGGTTGTTTTTGTTTCCTTGTAATAGCAATTGATTCACATCAGTTAAACTTGTGTGTTTTATAGGCCCAATGTAAAGGTATGGCTTCAATTCACAAGAGCCTCAGCCAACCTCTTCATCCATAGTCATTCACACAGCCTCCAAAGGGAGATATAATCAAAGTCTCAAACAAAGGCTTATCACCAATCAAGTTCAAGTTAGTGAGGAAAATCCCCTAATCAACTCCCTAAGTCTACATGAAATTATTTTACTAGATCCGTTTCTTTCTTCCATTTCTTTTCCAATTTTTTTGGGAGTGCAAATAACCATTTAAGTAGTTCTGATTGGATTTGCTTTAATGGCAGTTTATGTTTTATTTTTTCAATTTTATTCTTCTAGTTTTGCATGAATTTTCATCTTTGCTCTAACAAGTTGGTATTCTGACTATACAGAAACAGCTGAATTAGAAATGATTTCTATATTTGTAATGAGTATTTCTTTTATGTTCAAATAAAATAAATTTAATTTTTGGTGTTTTTTTTTAATATTCTCTGATTCTAGCACATTCTTCATTTCTCATAAAAGTACTTACGGCATATAGCAATAAGCCTTCTGTATTTTCTACATGACATTGACTTTCTCTTATTTCTAATCCTGAATCACTTATTTTCTAACATATTTTTGCTATTTCCTATGCCCACTTTTCAGTGAAGTCACTAAATAAAAAATTATGTATTAATAAAATTATTAAAATTCTATGAAGTTCTTCATAGAGTCATTCTGCAACTTATAGTGAAGAATAAACTAGAATTATTTTCTTTGTGGTCTTTTCACAAATACTTATCATGAGCACTGCAATATGATGAGCAAAATCCCCATGAAATGTTTTTTGTTGCCTTTCTACTCATGATTAAGTTAACTCCACCAATGCCTTTATTTGCTATTTCAAGGAGAATTGATGACACATCTTCATGTTTAATTTCAATTTTCTTTTGTCTTCTGATTTTATTTATAGTAGGAACATCAAGATTGATATGATTCCATTTGTCTGGAAATACATCCATTCCTTGGTCATTGGTCAAGGATCTCACATTTAGAGTATTGACAGCTAAGATAATGTTTTTTATTTGGACACTTATGTCCATATAAACTAATTAACTGACCATGTTATTTCCCTACTTAATAAATTCCAGGATCAAATATTTCATCTTTATCTCATTCTTTTTAAATTTGTATTTTTATGCAAGTTTTTTAAAGGGATGAGGAAAGAAACTGGGTACATGGTTTCATTGATATAGGTAGTTTCTAGATGAGGAAACTTCTGCTAATACAGGTAGGTACTTTGTAACTTGCAGAGTTAGAGAGATTATAAGTTTTACATGTATATAATTATTAATATAGTAATATATGTCTATAAATTAGTTAAGTACACACACACACACACACACACACACACCCTTGCCCAGGGTCATACAGATAGTAAGTGTCTGAGACCAGATTTGAACTCAGGTCTTCCTGACTCCAGGCCCACTGCTTTATCCACTGAGCCATCTAGCTGCCTCAAAGGTGAGTTTTTAATCCCACTCAATTAATATAATCTTAGAAGGCCCAAAGACTTCAATTTATTCAATCAATCAAAATGATAAACTAGATTTGAACAACCCTTAAATAATTTGAAAGGCTTGTAGTTCTTTGAACATTGGATGAAGACAGACAACACATAGGGTAACATCTTGTATGATAGGCTAAAACAATCAGATATACTTCTGGACCTAGGTATAAAAAATAGCCATCAAGCCATGGACAAATCAAGTCATGAACTAGTCGAATAGCCGAAGAGTTTTAGTTCAGAGGATGTCAGGCGGAGCCAAAATCCTTACAGGGAATAACTCTCAGGAGAGAAGTAAGAATTTATTTCTTCTTGTCTCCTCTCCAGTGACCATGGGCTTTGCAGAGCAGCATCCAGCTGGGATTGGAGAAGATAGACTGAAAGGATGCCACACATGAACTCAGAAATAAGGGTCAGCACATGTGACTCTGCATGTTAGAGAGAAGGGCTAGCTATGTACTCTACCAAGGACCTGACATTCTAAACACACTCGAGAGTTAAGAGGAACTTCATGAGAATTAAGGGAGAAAAGATCTTTTAGTTATCAGGGGTTGCATTACCTCCTTTCCATATGTGTCTTGTGCACGTATGCCTCGCTACCCTTTACACTCCAAGACTGTGTCCACTCTCCCCATGGATCCTGTGTGTATTTATGGGAAAGGGAGCTCCAGATTTTTGGGTGAAATGTTTGAGTAACTGCTGTTCCTGCTATATCATCTTACTAAATACCTAGTTGGCTCACTGGGCAGACCACTGGGCCTGGAGTCAGGTAGGTCAGAGTTCAAATCCAGTGCCAGGTACTCACTAGCTGTGTGATCCTGGGTATGTCATTTAACTTCCCCGGGCCTCAGTTTCCTTATATGTAAAGAGGGGATAATGATAGTACCCACTTCCCAGGATTGTTTTGAGGATCAAATAAAATATGCTATTACACAAACTACTTTGGAAACGTTAAACCACCATATTAATTATATTATTATTCAATGGTTTTTTAGGAGGAAACACACAGGGGGCGAGGGGTGTTCAGCTACAGTTATAGATCCAATTATAAATCTTATAGATCCAATGATAAACAATTAGTCCAGGAAACTGAAGATGAAACATGTCACTTGCTTCCTGCTAGAGAAATGATGAACTTAAAATGCAGAGAGAGACATAAATATTGGGGTCGTGGCCAATTTGGCAATTTGTTTTGCTGGCTTATGAATGTCTATGATGAGGACATTATTTATTTATCTACTTATGTATTCATTCATTCGTTTATTTTTTTGTTATTGTTGTTTTTGAATTTGGGGGGAGTTGGAGGTATAGGTTATAAATGCACATGCAATAATTATCATTTTAAAAAGAAAACATGGTATTAAAAAAGCAAAATATATAGGTCTATCTGCAGCCAAAAAAAACTTACCCAGTAAAACTGAGTATAATCCTATGGAAACAAATTGACCTTTATCTCTGGTCCTTCGCTTTGTCCTCTATAACTTCCAGCAGCATAGTAGGATGCCTTGCTGTGATGATGCATGATCAGGGCTCTGGGGCTCTCTCCAGTATAAACTGCACATTCCTAGAGGAGGAGTTCCACACCTATGCGGCTTAATTCCTCTGAAGGTACAGTTTGGTGGGTATAGCAATAGTAGGGTAAAGTACTGGCCTGGTGAGAACATAACGGGGTGAAGCATGGTTGAGGGTACTGGGCCAGCTAACTACTGTGGGCTCACCAATGGGACAAAAACAATATAGTAATACTTGAAAACAAATTATATATATTATGATCCTGTAGGATTTATACCAGTAATGTAAGGCTAATTCATCACCAGTAATCAGTAATATAAATCACATCAAAAGAGATGCCATAAAAATTGTATTATTACATTAACAGATGTGAAAGGAGTTTTTAAAAAATAGAGCACACATTTATGTTACAAATACAAGCATTGACTATTTGATTTTTTTTTCTTAACACAATAAATACTAATTGGAAAGTATGACCCAGCATTATATTCATTGTGGAAACAGAGGAATGCCCACTGAAAATAAAAAAAAAAGAGCAAGTCTATCCACTCTGACCACTGATAGTCATCACATTTTTAGAAATACTATGATCATAAATGTAAATTCCCCTAAGGGCTAACTTATCCAACTCGTATCACCACTATTTGGTTCCATCCCCAGGAGGATGACTCAGTACTAGCAGGGTTCTAGGTGTAAAGATATCGCTGGGTCTTCTAAATGCTAACTCATGTGCCCCTACCAGTGTGCTTGCCCTAACAATTGGCCAGTTGATTTAGTTAATTCTTTAACAAAAGCATTTATTCAAATGGTATAATATTTCTGCAGCATTTTCCCAACAACGGAGATACTTTCTCACAATTACATCCAGAGTCCAAGATGGGAGAAGAGTGGAAACTAACTTAAAAGTTCAATATTAATGAAGTACACATGTAGTCAACATATGTAACCAAGGCAATTCATAACTCTGGAACCACAAGACCTCCCTGCCCATTCTTTCTCCAGAATATTTTCATGTAATATGCAATGGCTTGCTCTGTTTTTCAGTTGAGATCACTCCTTGAAGGACACAGTATCTCTGCTGGACCAGTAGCTGAGCTGGGCTTATTCTACTTAATACAGTGTCTCAAACGAATGGACCACTCTCCCTCTGGGCTGGGCCACATAACTGCTGTTAGGCTGGGCTGGGCAAGTTTCTTTGCCACTGAGTTATTCCAAGGGTTCAATATTTCTGACCAGCTCAAGTCTTTTACCCCTTTTTGTTGTTCAGTCGTTTCAGTTGTGTCTAACTCTTTGTGACCCCATTTGGGGTTTTCTTGACAAAGATACCAGAGTGGTTTACCATTTCCTTCTCCAGCTCATTCTACAGATGAGGGCATCAGGGTTGAGTAACTTAACCAAGATCACACAGCTAGTACATGTCTGAGGTCAAATTCGAACTCAGGTCTTCCTGACTCCAGCCCCAGCACTCTTTCTGCTGTACAACCTAGCTGCCCCCTCACCTTTTTGGGAGGGAGTGTATCCCTTTAGCATTTGAAGGATTTCCCCTTTACTTTTCAATGTCTATCTTGCCTGTGTCTCAGCCCTGCAGCTCTTTAGCTTTTATTGAAGATTCTCTGGAACACCCCTTTACATATAAGAAAAGAGAAAAAATAAAGACAAGCAATGAATAGAGGCAATGAAGTGGTTAAAATATCTCTATTTGCAGATGATTTCTTTGAAGACAACACTATCCCAGTACTCATGTCTGGGCAAGTCCTTCATGTTATGTGGGCAATAACCACTTTTTTTATTTGTAACTTCTGTGTCTAGTACAGTGTCTGGTGCATAGTTGGCCAACAAATGCTTATATTGAACTGGAAATAATGACAAAATAATGATAAAAATGTATTTAAAATGCAGGCATTAAGGTAGCCCATAATACATGAGGCCTATATAAAGACAACCATAAAACAACTTTGACAGAAATAAAATAAGAACTAAATAATTAGAGGGATAACACATTCACAGAACTAGGTCAAGCCAATATTTTAAAAATATCAATACTTTTCAAATTAATTTATAGATTCAAAACTATACCAATAAAAATTCCAGGGGGCTACTTCATACAATGATGGGGAAAAAAACATTTAAAATATATTGAAAAACTAAGGAAAATAAAGGGAAATTATAGAGGGAATAACAGATCATTGAGGAATTGCCCTTTCAGATCTCAAATTATATTATAAAGTGGTAGTTTTTAAAATTACTTGGAGATGGTTAACAAAATAGAAAAAAATATATCAATGGAATAATATAGAAAATTTTGAATTAGAACCAAAGGCATGCAAAAGATTAGTTTGAAAATCCTGAGATTAAAAAAAAATTAAAAAAGGAATCATTACTGTATTGAGTTTTTTTGGGGTGGGAATGAATGGTAACATAATGGAAAAATGGTTTAGATATATATTTCATACCTCATGCGTACAACAATAAATTTCAAATGGATAAACGATTTAAAAAATACAAAACTATATAAAATAATTGGGAAAATAAATATATATTTATCCTGATTTGTAGAAACAGGAGAATTCCTATTTATGCAACAAAATGAATTATTAGATAAAAAAATCGATGGATTATATAAAAATAAAAATTAAATGAAACAGATTATAAAATTACTATAAATATATCTAAAAGAAATTTCACATCCAGAATCTTCACGGTATTAGCACACATTTTAAAGACACACAAAACCACCTACAGTGTTTGGAAGCATTTTGCAAACTTTCAATCAAATAAACCAGAGCTTCATGCCTTCCCAGTGGATGCTCTGCTACCATTACACCCTACCTCATGCATTTTGCAGTGACTGAGAAATATTTGACATTTCCTCTGTTGACAGATATTTGAAAAGGGTCTCTAACTTGGATTCAAGCTTATGAAAAGTGCCAAACCAAAATGGTTTGACTTTCTTTTTTATTTGTTTGTTTTCAGGGACTATAATTACTAGACTGTCTATTCTGGAAAGGCCCAGGTGTCTCAGGGAAATTCCTCATCTCCCTCTTTGCCAGTGAATTAATGTACTGTATTCAACAAACACATCTTGAGTGCCTATCTGCCAGGCACTGTGCTCAGTGTTATGTGAGGAGGTGATGGCTGGAGTAAGGATGTTGAAATGAAAAAGGCATAATCTCTGCCCTTGAGGAACTTCTACCCTAATAAAATAGCCAAACAAATATTACAATGTGGATATGTGTAATGTGAAAGCTGCAAGCATTAAAACTCCAGTTTTCCTATCAATAAAATGTTAGTAATAAGGCGATAATATTTGTATCACATGCCTTGCACGGGTAGTGTGAGAATCAGATGAGGAAATGTATATGTAACCACCTTATTACTCTAAATAGCTATGTAATTCTGGTATTATTATGCCTGTCTCCCTCTTTCTCTCTGTTTTTTTGCCTCTTTCCCTCTCCGTGCATTAAAGTTTACAAAATCTATTCACATAAAATGTTTTCATTTGAGACTCACTATATCCCTGTCAATCATGAAAGGCATATTTCATCATCCCTGTTTGACAGCTAAAGCAATTGAGGCTGAATGGGCCTGAATAAGTAACTTGATCAAGGTCACAGTCTAATTAGTATGAAGCTAATTCATACTAGTGAAGTGCTCAAGCTCCTCTCCTTCCAAGTCCATTGTTTTTTCATAATTGAACACCTTGCCTCCCTCCACAAAGTGCCAGAGGAGGTTAGAGGAGGTAGAGATCACTTTCTGTGGAGGCTTTATGGATAGAGTGGGAGTTGAGTTGATCTTTGAGGAGAGGTGACATTTCAACAGGTAGAGATAGAGGGCAGGGTATACCAGGCATAAGGAAAAACCATCATCAAAAGCCCAAAGGCAAGTAATCGTGAGCTGAGTAGTCCAGTTTGTTGTTGTTGTTCAGTTGTGTTCAACTCATAATTGACCTCATTTGGGATTTTCTTGGTGGAGATACTGGAGTGATTTGCCATTTCCTTCTCCAGCTCATTTTACAGGTGGGGAAACTAAGGCAAACAGGTATAAGTGACTTGACCAGGGTCACACAGCTAGTAAGTATCTGAGACCAGATTTGAACTCAGGAAGATGTCTTCCTGACTCCATGCCTGGCATTCTAGCCACTGCACCACCTATCTGCCTAGTTTTTATATTACAATTCTACTAGATTTTACTTCTTGGATTCCTCTGATACAGATTTTTTTTTTGCCTGTTTGGCTAAGAGAATAGAGCCCCCATAGATAAGTCTATGATGGATACTTGTCAAAATGGGTCTTCAGAAATATTAGGTATACTAAATAGGATTAAGGGCTATTATCATTAGCAGTTATCCTATACCCTATCCCTGAAAACAGTATTTGTCAATGGCATATCAATTAACTGCCCTATGTTTTAGGTCTCCATTTCAATGATTTGTCAAACCCAAACTCCTCCCTTCTTTCTATTAGAATGTAAGTTCCTGAAAGTCAGGAATTTGTTGTCACTTTTTGTATTTGTATCTTTAGGGCTTACCGTAGTATTTTTTTTTTCCAGGCTAGGCAATCAGGGTTAAGTGACTTGCTCAGAGTCACACAGCTAGCAAATGTTATGTGTCTGAGGCTAGATTTGAATTCAGGCCCTCCTGATTCCAGGGCCAGTGCTCTATCCACTGAGCCACCTAGCTGCCCCATTAGTATAGTATTTGACACATAGTAAGTGCTTAATACTTTTTCCATGTCTACTTTTAAATACATTTTAAAATAAAAAAAAACTTCTTTCCCCCAATTATCCCTACAGTTCATAGCACTCTCCCAGAGTTACAATCTAGTAGTAATTCAGCAGGCTTTCTACTAGCATCCTGGCATCTGTGTACCTCAGTGATGTACCCTGCAGCTAGAAGACTTATAAATACCCATAGCTAATGGCTTATTAAGCTTTCATGCAATTAAGCCAGACAAATGCTTCCCCCCTCTCCCCAACTATGCTTTTGACAATTATCTCAGATGTAAAAAGGCACACACCATCACAAAAATAGACAACATTAAGGGAAACAATGAAAGTACTAGTAAGAAACTCATCTAGTAAAGCTGATTTAAGACCAGCAGAAAAAGGTTTGAAATTTTTGGGCAAAATGCCATCAGCTTACAGAGGATTATAACCTGGATAATTCCTATAAATCTAGGACTGAGATGGCTGTTTTCCCACCAGTTTGCTTTTCACCAAGACTTTTGCTAAGGAAACTGAGGACCAGTCCTCTAAAAAGAGTTTCAAGGAAATGAGTCTTCCTCTTCTACCTTCATTTCTTCTACCTTTTCCAAAAAACAAACAAACAAAAGAAAACAAAACAAAAACAAACCCACATTCATCAACCCTGTCATGTCAAGGACTCAGCAGAGCACCTTCACTGACATACCAGGAGGAACCTAAATGCCACCTGGCCATATGCAATTGGTTCATGAGTAGTTGAAGTTCTAAGGAAAGCCAGAAAGGGGGAGAGAGGCTTTGACCTGGCAGCTGAAAGCCCCCCTTCAGTACATCGAATGACCTCTCATAAATATCCCTGGCTTTTTACCTGGCACGCTGGTTGAACCTTATTAACCTGAAATATTTTCTGGGCTAGTGACACCAGAGCTGCTAATAACCTTTTAGTCATCTGCCTTGGTGTTTTAATGTGTCTTAAGCATTTTTGGCACAACTGCCTTCCAAAGAGGTTTTTAACAATATATTTTGCCAGCCTAAGCTGTCTCAAATGGCAAGGAACACTTGTTGCTGGGAATAATGTTTTCCATAGTAAAATCCCTGCATCATTGTGACATGTTTAACATTTAAAAATTGTTCTCTGTGTGGCTTGTTTTTAAATGGAATGGTAGCATAAATCCATGGCAGGAGGGCAATGAGAAGAGGAGTCCCATCCCCATCTTCAGTAAATGGTGTGAGTTATTCCATGGGAAACATCCAATGACATTGCAGTCCAGAGTTCTGGGAAGGAGTGTTCTTTTTTTCCCCTTGCTTTAATTGCTTTTTTGCTGGGGCCGGGGATATTTATGGGTTAGGAGATTGCCAAGTTATTTATTAGATGAAGTATCTGGGGATAGACTAATATAAATCACTTAGGCTGGTATTGAATATACCAGACACTCAGTAATTTAAAAAGCTTTAATAAAAATGCTAAAATATGAGACTTGTCTTTGGCTGTAATGAGACTCAGTTATCATGTTTTTATCAGCGATTTTCAGACATGGACTTTTTTTCCCCTTTCCCCACCTTAAGTAAATGTGGACCTCAACTTCTTTCTAAAGAAAACGGGCTTGCTGTGGTTGTCATGGAAGTTCTGATATGTGTAGAAACAGAGAGACTCTTCTGCAGCCAGCATGCTTTGGGCTTAAAGGCTGCTATCTTTAACCCAGAGAAATGAAGTCTTCCCTCCAAAGCAGAGGTCTAGTCTTTGGAAACATTAGGGCAGAAGTGAGTACTTAGCAGATGTAAGGTTGACATTTAGTTATATATAATATATGCGTATACACCTATACGCACACATATACAAACACACCCTTGTGATGCCATTGATCCTTTTTGAAAATGAAGGATACACTTGGGTTAAAAAAAAAAAAACAATTAACCAATATAGGATAGAGGACCCTTAGATAGCAAGTTAGAAATTTAATAAATCCTTGGAGAAGTTTGAGCCAGGCTATCGAGGCTTTAAATGTCAGAGAGGAGCTTGTATTTGAACCCAAATATGTGAAGGAACCACTGTTTGTTTGTTTGTTTGTTTGTTTCTTGTTTGTTTGTTTTGTTTTGGAATGACATCAAGGAAATTGCTTTGGCATCTATGCAGAGAATTTATTAGAGAGGAGAGAGACTTGAGCCAGGGAGATCAGTAAGTAGGTTATTTCAATATACCAAGTCAAAGTTAATGAGAGTAATAGCCAAATGAATGAAGAAAGGGCACAGATGGAAGAAATTTTGTGGAGGTGGATGCTACAAGTCTTGGCAGTTGATTGGAAATGTGGGATTAAGGAGAGTAAGGAGTCCAGGATGACTACATTGTTGAGAACCAGAGCTTAGCAGAGAGACTGAGACAGAATCTATCTATCTATCTATCTGTCTATCTATCTGGAGAGTAAGAGAATAAGCATTTAAGTGCTTTACAAATGTTATTTCACTTAATCCTCACAACAACCCTATGAGGTAGGTGCTGTTATTAGC
>NW_020954591.1:25747428-25774720 GCF_900497805.2 Vombatus ursinus
GATTAAGTGACTTGCCCAGGGTCACACCTCTCATAAGTGTCTGAGACTGTATTTGAACTCAGGACTCCTGACTTAAGCTCAGCTCTCCATCTATAATGTTCCATCCAGCTGCATATCTATCTGGGAGCCATATACCTACAGATGATACTTAAGACCACGGGAGCTGATATGGTCACCAAGAGAATGTAGAAAGATACTAGAATACAGTCCAGTCCAGAATATTGGGGTATACCTACATTTAGGGGGCAGAATATGGATGATTAACCAGCAAAGAGGCTGAGAGAGATCATTCACAGTGAGGACAAGAACACTCTTTCTTTCTTTCTCTCTCTCTCTCTCTTTCTCTCTCTCTCTCACACACACACACACACACACACACACAAAACACACAGGGAGAAGGGGAGAGAAGGAGAAAGGGAGAGGGAGAGAAAGAGAAAGTTTAATGAAAATGAAAAAATCCCAGAAAGAAGAGAGTATATGGGAAAAGAAGGTCAGCAATGTCAAAAACTAGAGAGTGATGGAGAAGATAAGAACTGAGAAAATACTATCAGGTTGGGTGATTGAAAGATCATTGGAAATTTTGGAGAGATATGTTTCTATTGACTTAGTCAGAAGTCAGGTTGAAAGGGCTTAGAAGTGAGAGAACAGAGAAGTCATGGAGACAGTGAGTAACCAAGTTTTTTTTAGAAGTTTGACCTTGAAAATGAAATAGGAATATAACTCGAGGCAATGGTAGTCATTTGAGGGTTTTATTTTATTTTTTGCCAGGTGAGGGTATTTCAAGTATAAAGAAGTCTTGGACATATTTGTGGGCAATAGGAAGGAACCAAAACATAGGAAGAGATTGAAAGTGAAAGAGTAAGAAAAAGAATGTTTGAGGGCACTATCTGCTGGAAGATTAAAGACAGTGGGATCAATGGAATCTATAGAATTGTTGGACTTTGGAAAAGAGAAAGCTCTTTCCATCAGAGACTATATTGAGAAAGAATGGGGGATGGTGTAGTCATGGTGGGGAATATGATAAAGAAACAATTAGGGAGGAATAAAAGTTTTTTTTTAATTTTTCATTTAGGGAGGGTCCAGTTGAATTTAGATTACATAAATCTCTAGTGGATCAAGTCATTTAACCTTTCTTTGCCTCAGTTTCCTCATATGTAAAATGAGATGGTTTGTCTCAGAGTCCTATAAGGGTCCTTCTAGATCTAAATCTATGTCCTATGATCCTCAGATTGGTTGATAAAATCCAATTTTGGCTTTGGCAATAGAATAAAGGAAGAAGACGTTTTGAGAGTAGAAGATAATGTAGTGTTAAACTGGTTATCATGGAGTCAAAATTTCAAAATGAATAAAGCAAAGCCAGAACAGGGATTATAGCCTGAGAAAGTTCTGAGAGAAAAAGGGATTGAACTCCTTGGTGAAGATGAAGAATAGGTTTAGGAAGCATGAGACATAGAAAAAAATGGCTAGTAGAACATAGCACAGTTATAAGAAGTGGCCATATTCAATATGGAGGGAGAGAAAGAAAGGGTAAGAAATGATAAGAATAATCAAGTATTTGAAGAGTTGACAAATAGAAGAGGGTTAAATTGCTTCTACTTGATCCTGGATGAGAGAGTGGTGGAATTGTGATTAACATGTAGAAGTACAAGGAAATTTATTATAGTTGAATACAAGGGAAAGCTTCCCAACAATTAAATCTATCTGAAAATGAAATGTCCTGCTTTGGTGGTAATAATAGCAATTGTAATCTTAATTGTAATGGTAATAGTAATAGCTTACATTTATAGAATGCTTTAAGATTTGCAAAGTACTTCACATGTTATCTAATTTCATCCTCACAACAACCCAGAGAGGTAAGTACTGAAATTACCCCCATTTTACAGATGAGGAAACTGAGGCAGAGTGGTTCAATGCTTTGCCCAGGGTCACATAGTTATTAAATGCCTGAGACTGGATTTGAACTCAGGACTTGCTGACTCTAGAGTCAGCACTCTACCCCACTGCAGGACCTAGATGCCTAAATATTGAAGTGAGTTCCCTGTAGCTAGAGTAGGAACTCTTCTGTCACTGAACGTGATCGGCTAATTAATTGTTAGTAATCATCACACCAAACCCTTTTGTCCTTTTGTCTTACTCAAAAAGCTGATGCTCTGGGCATTAACCTTGGAGTCAAGTTTGTGGACACTGTTCACCGCAGTGACAGAAATGGAGATTTCAGGGCCAACAGGGGCATTCCTGGTTTGGGATTGGTGTACTAATTTTCAGTTTTCAAAAGCCTTACTTTTCAAACAAACTTTTTGTAGTTGTAAACTTTTGTAAATTTGTATATTAAAAAATAAAATGTAATAATAAGGAAGGAAAAATATTAAAAATTTGTGATTAGTAACTGCAAGTGGAGGGTAATTAATCATTTATCATGTGTGATATACAAAGGATTCATGCCCTTGTTGGATCGGGTGACACCTGAAGATTCTTCCAAATCAGAGATTCTATGGTTTTATGAATAATGAAAGTACAGAGTGTGGGGCAGAGAATGAGGAGGTATAGATAATAGCAAATATGCTGGAAAAAGAAAATATCAAGGAGTTCACAATAGTATAGGCAAAAGGGGTTGGGGTTGGGGTGTCTATGGCAAGTGAAAGAAAGAGGTGTTTGAGAGAAGTGAAAGGATGGAGTAAAAGAAAGAACACTTTCTTTCCGTAAAAACCTTATAGAAAAACATGAGACTAAGGATCAGGAGACTTTCGTTCTAATCCAGCTAGTGGTGTGTAACAAATAATTTAATGTGCATCTTAATTCCTTTATCCATAAAATAAAGGAGTGAGACTGAATGATCTCTACATTCCCTTCCAATTTGACAATCATTTGATACTAAGTATGAATGATTGGGAAAACAATCAAATGGGATGTTCATTGATTGGGAAAGGGCTGAACAAATTTTGGCATATGAATGTAATGGAGTATAATTGTGCCACAAGAAATGATGAGCACAAGAAATTTGGAGAAATATGGGAAGATTTGTACAAACTGAGGTTGAACAAAGTAAGCAGAAACAAGAATTCAGTTCAGTAAGATGATCCACCTTTGTTCCAGAGAACTAATGATGAAATATCTACTTTCCTCTCAGTAGACAATTGAAGAACTTTTTGTACAGAACGAGCCGTACAGTCAGATAAGGTTAATTTGTCACCTTGTTTTGTTCAACTATACTTATTTCCTACAAAGAAGGAAAAGTTTTTTTGTGTTTGGGGCTGGGGGTGGGCGTAGGGGTGGGAGGGTAGAAGAAATTGTGATTGAAAATTATAGCAATATAATTTTTAAAATAAAAACATATTAAACATCATGACAACTTTTGGAGACAAATGGTAGGAAAAATTCTCAGCTGAGGTCCCTTATATGTCCTGAAAAGAACAAAAAGCATAAAATAATATTTTTCTATACTCTTATCAGAGCACAGTCAGTCTCTTGAAGTGTACAAATTATACATGGAAAATATGTGACAAAATCTATAAATAATTTCAGGGAGAGATCCTGTGGAGACAATCATTAGACACTGCAAGAATGAGGCTCAAGTGGCTTGTGATGTCACTCAGTCCGTGGCATGTATTTATAGCTCCATAATTCATAATCATTTGTTCTCTCTCCATATCATCCTTTTCATCAAAAATACAACACAGAAGAGAAAAGCAATAATAAATATAGAAGGATGTAATCTGCCCCAACATAGTCTAAGGCAGAGTTTTTACCAGAAACCGTTAGGAGAACTGGAATTCCAAAGGGTCCCTATGAGATATGTATGTCTTGCCTAAGATCATTAAAAATGTGACTTTCATGTGTTTTGTTTTGCATGTGATTTGTGTGACTGGGCTCCTTCTTAATAGTCTTGTCAATAACCCTCAGCTTGAGAGGTTTATGCTTTCTAGAAGATCTCTATTTATTGTAATTTTAAAAACCACAAAGAAACAACAGTCATCAGTTAGCAAAATACAAAATATTCCTACAAAATATTCTATCAACTCACTTTGTTTTGCTCTACTACTCTTCCGTTTCTAGAATATATTCCTTTCACTTCTTTGCATGATTGCCAGCTTCCTCACGGCACAACTTGGGTGCCCATCTTTCCAAGAGCTATTGACCTGATGCCCTAAGGTATCAGAACTCTCTCCCTCTTGAAATTATTTTATGTCATTTTGCATTTATTTCTGTATTTGCTTACTTGGATACATGTTGCATCCTGCTCACTGCCACCCCAGTAGAATGTAAGCTCCTTAAGGGTAAAGGGTGTTATGGGTGTTGTTGCTGTTGTTGTATTGCTTGTACTTGTCAGTAAAGTGCCTGGCATATACTAAGTGTTTAATAAATGCTTGCTGAATTGAAACAAAGTTAGTGGTTATCCATATTGCATTCATTTTCCTTCTTTCTTTTTCGTTTAATAGTGGTTAGACTTAGGTTCCTCTTCTTTGGCTCCTGCCATGGCCAGGAGCTGACTCTGATATGCTATGTTTGTTCTTATCTCTGCACTTCTATATGATGAGAGTTGAGGGTAGTTCAATGTCCCATTACCTCTCAGTCAAGAAGTGTGTTTCATAAACACAGAATTTTAGATATGAAGGAAACTTATGCCAATCTCTTATTTTCATGGCCATAAGAACAACTGACAATAATGGAATGCTTTCCCAAGTGCATTCCTCACAACAGCGTCATGAAGTGGGTAGTGCTACTACTATGGTATTAAGTATACTACTAATGATGCAAGTCAGAGAACTGAGGTTCAGAGAGTTTGAGACCTGTCAGTGTTCACACAGACAATAAGTCTTATAAGTGGAAATGAAACCATAGGATCAGAGTTCTAGAGCTGCCCTTAGAGGTTTGTCTGGTCCAACTCTTCCTTTTATAGATGAGGAAAATGAGTCATAGAGGTTAATTGAATTACCCAAGGTTACACAAGTAGTAAGTGGGATTTCATCCAAGGCCCACCAATTTCAAATCCAGTGCTCTTTCTGCTGGACCATCCTTCTTTCCAAGCTAGAGGTTCTAAACTGCGTGACATTGGGCAAGTCACCTACTACCCTTGGGCCTGGGTTTCCAAAAAGGAGGGGATTCGATTAAAGTCCTTAGAGCTCTAAATCTATGAATCCCAGTGTTCTTGTCCACAAATCACAATGCTTCCTATGTGGGCTAAAAATAATGGCACATTGCTTTCCCTGGAGCCCATTAGCAAAACAGGTGTAGCCTGAATGGAAGATATCAGTGTATTAAACTGGGCCATTGGACTTAGAAACTGGCAATTCCCTCAAGCCTGTGAGATTTTTCATCTGGGCCTTTGTTCAAAATTGTTCCTACTTCAAGGATTTGTGATTTTGGAGGTGTGGGTATTCATTTCACCCTTCCCATTGCCAGTTTCTTCATAGGGATGAACAGTTATCGAGAGGTGCCGTGTGCCCTGAAATACTCATCCCCCAGTAGCCAATCTGTTCATGAACCTCTCTGAACTCAGCAAGACTGAGACTTGGCCATCGCTGAGCCATCACTGAACCCATCCCATCCGTGAAGCCTTTCCAGCTTGGTAGGAGCTGCCACAATGTGTGGTATAGCCTTCAAGAACCCAGAGTCACCTCTAATTCATAAAAACAAAACAAAACATGAGCACAACTTTAATGGAGGCATCTCAAAATGGAGACATTTAAAGCGGGAGTTGGAGAAGGTGGGGCTGGAAGCAAGAGAAGATTTGTGGCAGAGAACAGTTGTGGTATTTGGAAAGAGGCTCAGTTATTATTGCTGGAATTTTATGATCGTGACATATCAGTAGCAAGGCTGGCTCTGGAGAGAGCCAGGAGTTCCTGTCCTTTAATTTCAAAAGCAGACAAGCTTCAGTATGGAGTTGGATGTGGAACGAATGTGCTCAATGCCGAATAAGCCCAAAGGGATTCTTCCTACACAGAAAAGGATTCTCTGAGTATGTCTGTTCTTTTTCTCTAGCCCCTGCTACCATGCTTTCTCAGACTAACAACTGACATGAAAGGCTCAACCCAGAAGCAAGGTGAGGGAAAAGGATGTGCTATCCTCCTCTGTCCCCAGGGCCAATAATCTCTCAGGGTCCTTGTTGTCAGCGTTGTCTTTGCTTCTGGCAAGTTCTATTTGCGTAAGGAGTTTCTGTAATGTAGGATCCTTATCTTCAACACTAGGGGTGGGAGTGGGGAAGAAACTAGGACATGTGTGAAACAGTTTAGGTGAGGACAAACTTTGGAATCAGAGAGTGAGGATGTTTGGTTCATTCACCTGCTAAATGTGACTTTTTAGCAGGTAATTTCACCGCTCTGGGCTTATATCCCAATCTCTAACATGAAGGCAAAGAGTTGGGTTTAGATTTGATGTCAGGAAAAATAAAAACATCCCTAATAATTGGATCTGTGCAAATATAGAATAAGGGCAGCTAGGTGGCGCAGTGGATAGAGTGTTGGTTCTGGAGTCAGGAAGACTCTTCCTCCTGAGTTCAAATCCAGTCTCAGACACTTAACTTGCTGTGTGACCCTGGGCAAGTCGCTTAACCCTGTTTGCCTCAGTTTCCTCAAATGAAAAATGAGCTGGAGAAGGAAATGGCAAATTAATCTAGTAACTTTGCTAAGAAAACCCCAAAATGGGGTCACAAACAGTCAGACATGACTGAAACGACTGAACAACAGAAAAACAGAGAACAAGCTGCATCCAGAGGTGGTGGCTTAGGTGGATACCCACTTGCCAGATATCTTATAGTGCATATTGTCTCCTTTTGTGTGTCTCTGACTAGAAGGCCACTGAGCCCCCTTCCTATTCTCAAATTCTGTGCTTCTCTGGAATCAACTTTCAACTTTAATATAATTCTGAAAGTCAAGAATTTCTTCCAGAACATATGTAATAAATGGTTGTGCAGCTTCCACTTGAAAACTTTTTGTTACTTTAAAGTAAGTTCCTTGAGGGAAGAGCGCTTTAATATCTCTGTCTGTCTGTCTGTCTCTGTCTCTCTCTTCTCTCTGTCTTTCTCTGTCTCTCTGCCTCTCTCTTCTCTCTGTCTTTCTCTGTCTCTCTGTCTCTGACTCTCTCTGTCTCTCTGTCTCTCTGTCTCTCTCTGTCTCTCTCTGTCCAGTGCCTTGTGGCCTAGCATATGGTAGCCATTTAAACTTTTTTTTAAATTTGAAATCAGTCATGAAACACTGCCTCACGAAGTATACCGCTCAATTTTCAATGAATATTTTTTGAAGTTTCCTCCTTACATTGATCCAAAATCCTTAGCTGCCACCCTTTATTCCTAGTTCAGTCTTCTGAAGCTTCACAGAATAAGACTAATTCATTTTCTACATGGTAGGACTGCAAATACGTGAAGATAACTATTGTGTCCTGTCTGAGCCTTCCCCAACCCCCAAGATTAAATAGTGCCATTCCCTTCAAACTTTCCTCATTGGATATGATTTCTAGGCCCTTCAATAGCCATCATGGGATCATAGATCTGGAGCTGAAAGGCATCATAGAGGCCTCCTATTTCAGGAAAAATGGAGAGAGAAAAAATAAATCCGAAAGACGTTTTGAAGGAAGAAATAACAAGATGATCAGATCTGTTAGAGGTAGTATTTGAGCCCAGATTGCTTGATTCCAAAATGTCAGTGCTCTTTCTTTGGTGCCACACTGACATTCTTTTAAGAACACTGCAGGAGTTTGTAAAACTCTTCTAAAATGTAGTACCCAAATCTGATCATAGAACTCTTCATATGGTTTGATCAGTGCAGTAGGGCTGCTACTCCCTCATTCTAGACCAGGGGTGGGGAACCTGTGACCTTGAGGCCACATGTTGGCCTCTGGGTCTCAAGTGTGCCCTTTGACTGAGTCCTAACTTCACAGAAAAAAATCCACTTAATAAAAGGATTTGCTCTGTAAAACTTGGACTCAGTCAAAAGGCCACACTCAAGAACCTAGAATGCCACATGTGACCTCAAGGTCGCAGGTTCCCCGCCCCTGTTCTAGACACTATATGTCTATGAGTGAAGTCTAAGATGAGTTATTTTGTCACATATTATTCTGTGAACTTTCAATGAATTTTATTTTTAAAAAGTGCATTTTGTGTTTGTACGTTGTGTTGGGGTTTTTGCATAAAAATTTGCCAGCACAAATATGATTCCATACTTGTCCAGTTAGTTATGCTTTTGCTTAAATTAAGCACTTTATATTCCTATTAAATTTAAGGTGTTTTTTAAGTTTGAATCCATTGTCCCAATTTATTAAGGAATATTTTAATCTGGAACCTCTTATATAACAAAATAGCCATTTCTCCCAACTATGTGTCATCTACTGATGTTAGAAGTCTCTTACGTATGTGTTCAAATAAATCACTGAGAAAAATGATGTGCAGAATTTGTCCAAAGACATTGCCCTGTGGAATGGTGCTAAAGTCCTCCCTTCAGGCTAAGACTGATACATTCATTCAGTTTCCTCTTTGGTTGTGATTTTTCAAATAAGTACACATCTGAGCAACATTTAACCATTTTATCCACAATGATATCAAGAGGGACTTTGACATTTTTTTCTGTAATCCAGGTAAACTATGCCAACTACATTCCTATGATCTACCTCTCTAATAATCCTGTAGAAAAAGGAAATGTGTTTAGGTGATCATATTTTATTCTGTTTGAACCTATATTAACTCTTAAAAGACATTGCTTAGATGTTGGCAGATTTTGTGGTTTGCTAGTATATAGGTTCTGAATCCTATCTATTTTTCCTTTTTGGGGAGTTTAGATACCAGTTACCCATCTCTTGATTTCCAGTACTTTTTCTGTTTTGTATGATTCCCTAGAAATTACCAAGATTGATTACCCAGTCACAAATGCCAGTCCCCTCATTGTCTTGAGTTGTAATTCTTACGAGGCTGAAGAATTGAACTCATTTAAAGCAGCTTGATGCTCTCTTCTAGTTGCTTCAATTCTCTAGGGCTACTATTTGATCTTAACTTAAATAACTGGATGGATCTCACCTCTTTGGCATTCTTTCTGCCAATGAAGAATGTAGTCTATCTACATTTTCTAATCCTATGCAATTATTTTCCATGTTTTTTTTTTTCAGAATTCCCTCCAATATAGTCAACATTTTGCATTCAAAGCCTTCTTTTAGGTTCTGAAACACCTTTTGGGCCCCAGAGAAAAACTTAGTTTCTCTATGTGTGATCTACCCACTTCTCCATGAATGTCCAACCACTTTTTCCAAGGATACAGGACACCTTTTATGACACTTCCTCTGCACATTATCGTTGGTGACATTCACTGTATGTCTCTGTGTCAACTGCTGTTTTGATTTGTTCATAATCTTCTATAATGTATGGCATCATTAGGGGAATATTGATTTTTTTTAAAGATGGACTTTGGAGGTAGGAAGAAGGGATCATAGAAATATGATTTAATTCAAGGATACTCCCTCTTTCTCATTTTCAACTTGGGGTCCAGCTCACAATCCATCTTCAGTTCCTATCCCTATTAAGATGCACATATAGCTCAATGAGTTGCCCTTCAGTTTTCATATCATGATCTGTGCAATGGACAATCTTCGTAATTTTGTTTTTCTTAATTGTGAGAGAGTAGATGTCGTTGAATAGACCATACAGTATTATCTACACTGTATCCTCAGAAATTCGTCACCTACTGGAAATACCTAATATACTTCAGCTTGACACAGACCATCCATGAGACAGAGGAATGCCTTTTGCCTTTAGTGAGCATAGGTCTCGTTTTTTAATAAGTGGCTTGATATCATACTCAAGAGTACACTGAACTAAGATGATTATGATTATATTTATCACAGAATCATAGCATGCACATGAAAGACACTGCATTAAAAGAGAACCTTCAAAGCTGCATTTTGTTCTAACTACTCAAATTTCTTTTTTTGTAATGGAGAGACACAAATGTGGAAGAAATAAACAATGTGTGATTTTATAGTGTTATTCTTTTCTATCAACTGTGTGACTAAAGATATATTCCATCACAATAACCAATCACCTGCAAAAGCTTACCTATTCTTTCTTCATATGTTCATTGAGTGTATACTTGATGTGGGCCTAGATGGCTTTCCTGAATATGTTATAAAGATAATAAAAGAAAAAATGTGGATTAATAGTTGGTTGGTGTTTTTGGATGACAAATTTAGATCTGGAAGCAACATTAGATTGGGTTCAATCTTCTCATGTTATAGATGAAGAAACTGAGAACCAGGGAGTTTAAGTAATTGGCTAGTATCACACAGATGGTAAGAAGAAGAATTAGGACTTTAGTTTGCCTATTTTTGCTTTTGGAGGACTGGGAGTAGGGCCAGGAGATGGTATGATACAATCTGTGACCCATTTCATTCTTTTAGAGTTTTCCTCTTTTTGAAATATTTTGCAAATAGATCCCCAAGTATTTTTAAAACTCTCACCTCCACACAGGTTTTTCTTCTGTGTTTGGTCAATTCCAGATGCTTTCCCCAATTTCCTTTTGTGTTCTATTTCTTTTTCCTCACAAAAGACGCAAATACAAATTAATTTTGGAGTAACGGCATTAACTAGGGGAATCAAGAATGATCTCATGGAGGAGATGGTACTTCAACTGAGTCTTAAAAGACACTAAGGATCATAAGAGGCATGAGTGAGAAGGGAGTGTATTTCAGGGATGTGGAATAGTCTGTGCCAAAGGCACAGAGGTAGGAAATAAATGTCATGTAAGGACCACCACAAATAGGTCAATATGACCGTGAATCAGATTAAGATGAAATGATTCTGAAAAGACACATTAGAACCAAACTGTGACAGGGTTTAAATGATAAACAGAGCATTTCATAACTTTTCCTAAGGGCAATAAAGGAGTTGTTGAAATTTTTTGGCAGCATACTGACACGGTCCAATCTGGTTTGGGGGCATATCAAATTGGTTACTCTTCGAGGATTAGATTGTAGAGGGGAGAGGTTGAAGGCAAGTAAATGAATTAGAAGGCTACTGCAATAATCCAGGTAACAAATGAAGAGGTGAACTAGGCTAGGTGAGGAGCTATGTTAGTGAAGAGAAGGGGACAGATGCAGAAGGTAACATAAAGGTAGAATCAACAAGTCTTGGCAACTGATTGAACATAGTCCTTTGTCATTCTCCTCTGACATATCTTTCAAATAAACATGTGCTCTGTCGGTGCTTCCTTTGGCTGCCATGTCTTTTTACTTGGTAAGGAGATCACTACTAGTTAAGGTAGTTTATGGACTCTTTGACCTATTTGTTTTATATGAATGAATAAATAAATAAATGATTTTTAAGCAATTAGTATGTGCCAGGTACTCTACTAAGCAGTGGGGATGCAAATTCACAAATTTATGTAGCCCTTATCCTCAAGAAGATTACATTCTAACACATATGTGGGAGTAGTGGCCAAGGAAAGTAATGTTGACCTCAAAAGTCCCAGGGATGGTGAGTTGATCCACATCATTTCCAAAAGTAACGGTATTATTACTTTGATAACTATTCCTAGAGCAAGGGCTCTTGGGAATCAAGGAAGAGGGGAAAGGGAAATAGGCAAATAGCAATATGGTCTAAGCAGGTGGTAGGAATGGGATAAGAAAGGATAAGTCTGGGGCCAAATGGATATAATGGATTAAGTTTATCTATGCCTACTCATTCACCAACCAAAATAGCTGGGCTCCCCAGGAGTTCCAAAGAAATTACTTTTCCCAGGCATTGGGGACATGGATTCTAAATGTCATGCGTTGAAATTGATGGTCCAGGTGGGAAGAAACATAGACGGGGCTATAAGCAGATGACAAAATGGCCGACAGCTGGATAAGAAGTGAAGGTGAAATATGGTTTGGGATCTGGGGCCATCTAGATATTCTAGTCTAGCTAACTTTACACTCATTTAAGAGTTGAACTTCTCTAAGAAACACTGCTAATTAGAATTAATCTTTACTTGTATCAATCTTCTAATTTTCTGAGCACTTTTAATAACAATAGGGAGCACTTTTATAGTGTTTCAGGATTTACAAAATACTTTCCATATTATCGCATTTGATCATCACAACTCTGTTATAGGTACTAATATTATTCCCATCATTACAAATGAGGAAACTGAGGCTGAGACATGTTAAGTAACTTTATCAGGGTCAAACAGCTAGTAGATGTCTGAGTCAGGATTAGAATTCAGATTTTTCTGACTCTAAATCCAGTGGATTTTTTCCCCAAACTAAAGATACAAATAAAAATAAAGACAATGCTTGCTTAACGGAATTGAATAAAATGATTACGAAGATAGAGGACATATTCAGCCTGAGAGATTTAAAGAAGGAGTGATTAATTCTAGAGAAAGGGACATGGATTAATATTAGATATGTATATGGTAGTAGCTCTCCTTTTTTCCTCCAACATTTTAAGTTATGAAATTGAAATTAGTGTAGTCTAGCATTTATCAGGCATTCTGCTTTTAGTATAGTGAGACTTTATCAGGTGCTAAAATTACTAGTACCTCTTTGTCCACGTTACGGTTTCTGTTAGAAAGATATCATCCATATCCTGCATGTGATTGAGCTTTTTGTTATATATTTCCTTGACAGTATCATTTCTGTTTGTTTTTCTTTTTATTTTTACCCAGATGTTCTCCATACTGTTTCTGCATTTTTTATCATTAGTTTATATATACATAGGGCAGCTAGTCTTTGCAGTGGATAGATTTCTAGTCCTAGAGTCAGGAAGAAACATCTTTTTAAGTTCTAATCCAGCCTCAGACACTAGCTGTATGACCCTGAGCAAGTCACTTAACCCTGTTGGCCTCAATTTCCTCTCATGTAAAATGAGCTGGAGAAGGAAATGGCAAACTACTCCAGTATCTTTGCCAAGAAAACCCTATGGGGTCATGAAAAGTCTGACACAACTGAAAAACAACTGAACAACAAACATATACACAGGCATGCATCCTTTTGACAGATGATGCTACTGTGCTTTAGATCTCTGAATCTCAGATTTTGAAGAGACTTTAGAATTTATGTAGTCTATCTTTTATCTGATTATGAATCTTCACTATAACATTCATAACACATTATCATCGAGCCTCTAAACATCTTCAATAGTGTGAAGAACTCTATCAAGAAGGAAAGCTCATTTCATTTTCACATGCTTTTAATAGGAAGTCCTTCTTTATTCAAACTAACACCTGTTCTTTAATGAATTTTACTTTTGGGCCTTAGTTCTTATCATTGGAACCATATAATTTTTTTTTAAATTTTAAAGCACTTTACAGATATGACATGTCTATATGAGTCAGCAATGTAATGTTCCAGGCAATAAAGCTAATACAGTCTTGGCCTACTTTAAGAGGGTCATAGCTTCCTGCTGTGTTCTACTCTCATCAGACCTTATGTAGTATATTCTGTTCAGTTCTACATACCATGGGTTAAGAAGGATATTGATAAACTGCAGATTGTTCAGAGGAGGGCAACCAGGATGTTAAAGGGCTTTGAGTCTATGTCATTTAAAAATGCAAATGATTTAGTAGACAGAGCTGGGCATGTTTAGCTTGGAGTAGAGAAAACTCAGAGGGGATATGATAGCTATCTACCATTATTTACAGGTCTGTCATATAGATGAGGGACTACCTTCATTCTGTTTGACCCCAGAGGAAAAAAACAAGAGGATGGGTGGATGACCACCGAGCTCTCTTTGATTCAATGGAAAAAATTCTGAATCAGGAAGTCCTGGATTCTGCTTCCAGCTCGGACACATACTAGCACTGGGGTCATGGCCAACTCATTAACTTCTCAGTGGCCCTGTTCAAATAATAGATCAGTTGACAATCTACATTTGAGGAGAAATCTTCTATTATGGGATTTCTGCATATAGAAGAAACCACAGATCTTAAAAAAATATTATCATTATAATTATTTTCTCTGATAGGCCCGAATGTGTTAAATGATGGCTAGGTTGCACCCCCTAAGTTCTCTCTCCTCCAGGATGAGCATCCCCAGTTGATATGTATGCTCATTTACCCTTCTTCCCTTTGATCAGGAGTATACATTGCAAATATCTCTCCTGACTTTAAGACATTGAAAGTCAGTTTAAAAATACTACAATTTGAAAAAAATCACAGATCATTCATAAGGTTCTTAAGCTTAAAAGAGAATAAGAGTGAAATAAAAGGAGGAAAATTAGCCTGCTATCCACTAATGTGTAACTAGAATAAGCATAATTAGTATTTAAAAGGTGGTGGAAACCTGAACCATTGTCCAGGTCACCATGTCCCTCAATACAAAAAGCTGCCCCTGCAATTACCAGTGATGTTTTGGATGCCATGTTGAATAAAATACACCCTTAAAATTACTTTTCTCTGTCATAAGTCTCCAAGTCTTACTCTTACTTAAGATTATGTTTACTTCCTTGTGTTAAAATTTCAAGTTCATTTTATTACCCAAGTTCTATGGGTTGGCATAAAGACATCATAGGCTCTAAGTGACATTTTTGACTCTTCATGTTATTTCTGTGAAATTCTATATACTTTTCTTATCATTGTTCTTTTTTCTACATCATATCTACATCATACTACATCACACGTAGTCCTCCATTGCGGGGGGGGGGGGGGGTGATGATAAAAAGGAAGTGGCCTGAACTGATGAGTTTATCTATGTTAGAAACATCCAGTATAGAAACTCCCTCCCCAATGCAGATCAATAACTCACTTAGAAATTACAGAGTTGCCCAGGTTACTGAGAAGATGTCAGCTGCCCACAAGTTGACAATTTCATCTGGGTATTTTCCCTCTTCCTTCCCATCCCCTACACTAAATATTTAAATTTAAATTTAACATTAAATTTAAACATTGTTTGTTCTCCTTCCTTTTATGGTCAAACTCATTGAGAAGTCTGTCTATAATAGATATCTCTACTCCCTTTTGTCTCACTCTCTCATTAACTTTCTACATTCGACTGTCAATATCATCATTCGACCAAAACTACTCTCTCTAAAGTTATTGGCAATCTATTAACTGCCAAATCTAAAAGCCTTTTCTCAGTACTCATTGTTCTTGACCTCTCTGCAGTCTTTGATATTGTCAATCATTGTCTTCTCCTTGATACTCTCCTCTCTAAATTTTTATGAATCTCTTCTCTCCTAGTTGTTCTCTTACCTAAATGACTCCTCCTTCTCAATGTCTTTTGCCAGATCTTCATCCAGGTTATGCCTACTAACCATGAGTGGGGCAACTGGCAGTGGTAGATAGTATGCTGGATCTGAAGTCAGAAAGACCTGAGTTCAAATCCTGCCCCAGGCAAGTCACTTAGCTTCTAGTTGTCTCAGTTTCTTCAGTTTCTCCTGTAAAATGGGGATAAGAATTGCACCTACTTGTAGGGTTGTTCTTAGGATCAAATGAGATAACATTTCTAAAAACACTTTGCACAGTGCCTGGAACATAGTAAGCACTATACAAATGATTCTTCCCTCCCTCTCTTCCTTCCTCCTTATTGGTATCTCAAAGGGCTCTATTCTAGTCCCTCTGCTCTTCTTCCTCTATATTATTTCACCTGGTAATCTCTTTAGCTCTCAAGAATTCAATGATCAGTTCTATGCTGATGATTCTCACATCTATTTATCCAGCCTTAATCTCTCTGTTGACCTCCAGTCTCTCATCTCCAAATACTTATTGAACAATTCAAACCAGATGTTCCATAGGTATCTTAAACTCAGTAAGTCCAAAAATGGACTCATCCTTATTCCCCAAACCCTTGACTCTTCCTAACTTCCCTATCTTTGTTAAGGGTATCACCATCCTCCCAGTGACCTAGGCTTACAACCTCTTCTATTCCTTACTTTTTTTCTCTGTCACAGCCCCCGCCCCCACCCGAAACTCAATCTATTCCCATTGCTTGTTAATTTTATTTTCATTCCATCTCATCTCTCATATATGCCCCCTTCTCTTCTCTGGCACTGCCACCACTGGTATAGGCCCTCATCACCTCACACCTGGACTATCGTAAGAGCCTGCTGGTAGGACTGCCTCCCTCAAGTTTCTCCCTACTCCCGTCATAATACACCACTCAGATGTCAAATTGATCTTCCTAAACCACAGTTCTGAGTGTATTACTACTCCCACTCAATAAACTCCAGTGGTTCCCTATCTCCTCAACGATCAAATAAAAAAAGTCTTCTATTTGGCATTCAAAGTCTTTCATAACTCGTCTTCCTCTCTACCCTGCCTACCTTTCTAGTCTTCTTATTCTCTTTTCCTCCATTTAGTCTGTGATCCAGTTATCCTGCCCTCCTTGCTGTTCTTTGAACAAGAAACTACATCTCCCAAGTCAGGGTATTTTCACTGGCTGTCCCCCATCCCTGTAATGCTCTCCCATGTCATCTCATCTCTGTCTCCCGGATTCCTTCAAGTCCTATCTAAAATCCCACCTTCTATAAGAAACCTTCTCTATTCCCCTTAATGCTAAGCCTTTTCTCTCTTGATTGTTTCCAATTTACCCTGCATATTTTTTGTTTGTACATAGTTGTTTTTATGTTGTCTCTTCCATTAGACTTTAATCTCCTTGAAAACAGAAATTGTCTTTTGCCTTTCTTTGTGCTTCCAACATTTAGCACAGTGCCTGGCACATAGTAGGCTTTTAACAAATAGTTACTATTTACTGACTGACTTCCCTCCAAACAAATGATTGACAAAACCCTCTCATTCTGGTATTGTAAGCCAGCCCCTTGCAGTACGTTGGCATAATAACAACATGATCCAAAAAGGAGAAAGTCTAGCCACGTGTACCCCTTCACAACTCATCTTCATGAGGCTTCCCTATCTGGCTCCAATAATTCTGAACATGTCCTCATTTAGGGATATGGTTTCCTTTATATTAATTTTTGATTACTAATACAGGCAACCTCCATTGTATAGATTGCATTCTAAAAGAGTATTTGCAAGTGGCTACTTTGGCAATCTGAGTCCATTGCTTTCCCCCTAAAACCTCCTCCTTCCTATGACTTTACCCTTCTGTTAGTGGCCTTGCCATTTATTCACTCTCCCTTATTAAAAGCCTTAGTGCTATCTTTCACTTTTCTCTCTCCTTTGCCTGTCATATCAAATCATGTGCCAAGTCCTATTGATTCTATCTCTACAATATCTCTCAAATATATTTCCTCCTCTATTCCCCCTGCCACTATGCTGGGACAGTCACTCAATAACACCCCCCACACACACCCACCTACACCCGCTGGACTATTCAAAGAGCCTTCTATCAAGAACTTTTCCCCTCATCTACTCCCTCGAAACTATCCTTCATTTTGCTGCTATACTTTTCTTTATGCATGCTTCAAGCCATGTTACTCCGCTGGTAAAAACCTTTTAATGATTTCCTGGGTTTTAATTTTTTTTTTTCTACCAAGGTTCATGTGATTTTTATTAGGTTTTCAAGACCCTCCAGAATCTGGCAATGTTTCCAGTCTCATGATCCTAAGGAGGGTTGGGCAGACATCTGTCAGGTATTTGAGGACAAAAACAAGAGAGGATAACACTGCTGCTGAGGGAGGGTGGGGGCAGAAGGGAGGGTTAGGGTGGGTAGAGAACTGATCCAAGAGAGAACACCAGATAAATTCTGCAATTGAGTTGCTAACAATGTTACCTAAAGTTTTAAGTTCACTAGACCTGGAAATCTGACAGGCAAAGTGGGAGCAATAAGGCAGGATTAGCAGTATCCATTCCATGTACTAAGGGAGTTGAGAAAGAGTTTTTGGAAGGGCAGAAAAAGCAAAATGGGAAATATTAGGCACTTGCAGAATGACTCTGCTTACATGGCTCCCATGCCAAGACAGCATCCTCTTTTGGAAAGAAGTGCCAGTTGTGTCTTTTTTTTTTTTTTATCTGAGAATCAGGGTTGTCATGGGACCAAATCCCTTTTTCACACAGTTCTCCTTAACTCACTTTATACACCAACTAAACTACTAGTCCTCTCCCATAAACAACCATCCCACACATACTTTGCCACCTCCATGTGTTTTCTTATGCTATTCCCTATTCCTGGAATTTCTCTACACACACACACACACACACACACACACACACACACACACACACACGTTGAATTCTCATGTATCCTTTAAATCCCCAATACAAATGTCTTGTACAAGGTCATATAGATAATAAGGAGCATAACTTAGATTCAAACTCAGGTCCTGAGATACCAAATCCATTTTTTCCAATGCATCATGTTGCTTCCAACTCTCTTATGTGTGATTTTGTATTATAGTTATCTTTATATACATCCCATTATATGGTAAGGTCCATGAGGGAAGGGGTTCTATGTATGTATCTTCCCCAGTGCCGAGGATAATGTTCTGCACAAAAGATGCTGAACAAATTATTTATTGGAATTAAATATGTTCTGAGATTAGTCTTTAAAATTCTTTAAACAATAGTGTACTCGACAATTTTGTAGTACCTAACCATTATTTATAATATTGTTTCTATTTGGAAAAATGGGTTCAGAATCCCAAATTGGCATGCCGAGAGTATACTTCTCTCTGTTATATTCCTGAACACGGAAGCAATGCTTCACATACATATTCCCATTTCACCTCTACCACCTATGACACAATGGAATTGGTATTTCCTCAGCTCCTACGCACTGGTTGTGGCCATGTAAAAGATATTGTCAGCATCTGGGTGATAAAAAGTGAGGAGTAGGGGTACAGAAGTATGTGGGGAGTACCAGTACGTAAGTTATTGGAAATGAGAATAGGGAACTGAGACAGAAAATGGGGAATGTGAAGAAGATATGCAGAATATTGCCAAAGTTAGCAGAAGTGGGAAGCCCTGGGGTAGGGAAATGGGAGCAGTGGTAACTAGAGGTGTGTGTGGGGGGGGCACTCACCTCCTCTCCTTTGAAGTCAATCATAGATTTAGAACTAGAAGGGATCTCAGAATCCATCAAGTCCAACATTATCTTTTTACAGATAATGAACTAAGTCCTAGAGAGTTTAAATTATTTTCCTAAGGTGAAAGTTAGTCAGTTTCTGAAGCAGGATTTGATACCAGGTTTTACTGACACCAAGTCCAGCAATTCTATCTGCTACACCATGATGCCTCTCTCTTCCACCAAACCCTTGCCACCACTTAGCACAGGAGCAGAATGGGAAGCAAGGGTTAAGGGGGGTCAGGGTGAGCCGGTGACGGGAGAATCTGAAACATGAGGAAGGAGGAAAGCTATGGTGGTTTCCAGCTGGGTTCAATGCTTTTCAGGAATAGAAGAAATTTGGGGAACTTCATAATGAGGCAAGATAGATAGATAGATAGATAGAGAGAGAGAGATGTTAGATATAGATGGACGGATGGATGGATGGATAGGTATAGATAGACATATCTATCTATATCTATACATCTTTGGAACTGTTTTCTATGCAATTTGCTTTGCGTCACTTTAAAACTGTAAGCTTTTTGAGGGCAAGTATCATGTATGAAATTTCCTTTGCATTTGCTATAAATCAAAGTGGAAAGATTTGCCTCAAGTGGAACTTGGTAAAAGCAAATGTTCAGCGAATTCATATTCTTGGCATAGTCTATTACACTGGAGAATTAATAGTAACAATAAAAATACTTCATTTGGTACTTTAAAAAATGTGATTTCATCCATTTAAGTCCTTCCTCTAGCAACAGTGATTGAAATCTATCTATACCTTTTCATCATATGTGTTTCTTGTCTATGTTTTACCATAAAATCTCCATAAAGGTCTACTCAACATGTTGGAGGTTTTCCTCTTGTTCTTTTAGTATTAGAGGGGTGCCAATATGTTACTTCAGCTGTTTGTCATCCTCACTATTTAATTAGCCTGTCTCTTCTCTACTGAGGACAGGCATCGGTAATATTCTTTATGCCTTCAAGTGGCCATCGGCCACATGCTATATATTGCTTCTTCCAACATGCATATTTTCCCCTAGTTTCCTCTAGTTGTTTGCCATTTTAATTCTTATAAGATCATGGTGTTCTAGGATTCACATCTCTGTAGAATCTCTGGGAGAATACTGGTGTTAAAGAGATAAGTTTTTGCAAAGGCATCATTGTGAGATCATTGAAAGCACTTTGCAATTTCTCAGACACAATCCAAGACAACCCAACCCCTCCTTATCAATTCCAGACCCAGCCCATGGTGTATAATTTTTTAAATGCTCTATGAATATTTTCTTGGGTGCTTATTCACGTCTATGTCTTCAAAGGGCCATTCCCAGGAACACTTGCTCACTCTTTTTCTCTTTTTTCAGTTCCTCCCCAGATTATGAACATCTCCTCAGACATCACTGTGAATGAGGGAAGTAGCGTGACCCTCCTGTGTCTTGCTATTGGCAGACCGGAGCCCACCGTGACATGGAGACACCTGTCAGTCAAGGGTAAGCTGCTCAACCTGGGGTGGGAGAGGAAGACATTAAGGGCAGTCTGGGTCTCCCAGCATATGTGTGTTTTGGTTCATGTTTCTATATAAAATGAAACTTCAGGATTAGATCAAGAATACATATCTTGTTGTCATTGCTTGTTTTAATATAGAATCAAATACTTATCAAACAACAAGTGTCATATGGAATTATGAGAAGATGATTCAGAAAGCCAACTTTCTGAGGTTCTCTTTCTTGTTTGGCTTGTGAAGTTGGGGCTCCCTGAGCCCCTTTACCTTCCATAATTACAAAGGTATACATGTACTCTAGCAATTCTTCCCATGAGAAAAACACATTTTCTCCAGGTGGTTGTGAGAAATGGTGATCTGGGATCTTTAGATGAAAGCTGCAGAATGATAAGAATGACTGCTGAGGGTCAGATGCAACTGCTTGGCCATATGCTTTAGAGTTTCTGTTTACCCAGAAAGAGAAGGATCTGTGATCTTCAATAATCTGACCATTTACCTGGAGTCATCTCTGCTACAAGCTGGAAATGACAAGTGTTTTATCTCTAGAGGGCTAGGGCGGCTGTGATGGGCAAGTACTTCTGTTCCTACCTGGAATGTGTACCAGGAGCTGGCAGTGAAGATTTGTCAGGACTGCTTCCAAGTAGTGGGGGAAGCCAGCCTGGCGTGAGGACATATCCCCATTGCCCCTTGGAAATCTAACTTCTTATCAAGATCAGCAGGGAATTAAGAAAAAAGGAGCCCAAGGCCATTTGATAGTTTTATGCTGTAATTAGACTGTGAGATTAATTCCAGCAATTAGAATGGAAACCAGTCTCCCTTTAGGCACCAGAGAACGCAAATAATATAAATGGCAACAAGTAAGCAAATGGTGTACTGAGAAAGACAGACAGACAGACACAGCTACACTAACATACAAAGGGGATACTGTATGGGGAAAACTGTTTCCCTTGTTCCAGACTTCCCTTCCCTAAGCCCTACTCTCTACCCTAGGCAGGCTTTGTGAGGGGGAAAAAGATTTAAGCTTCCCTTCCCTGTTTCCTCCTGAATGAAATGCACATAGTAATGCTTGCCTCCACCTAGTACAGGAGCAAATAGTAAGGGATGAGTGAGATAATGCCAGTGAAGTACCTTGACCTTCTGTGAGTAAGGGCTGAGAATACTGAAATCCACAGAGGTTTAATGATAAAGGGGAAACTATCAAGAATATTCAAGTATGCCTAAGGGATGTTATAAAGCATGACCCTTATACAAACCCAAGAAATAGCATGTGCATGCAAACATATGGAGTTACAGGCCTCTGGGGGAATTTGCTCTAAAGACAGAAGAGTTTTGGTCTCGTAATATATACAAATATATGTAGACGCAGCATGCCAATTTTCTATGTATCTAGTGAAGTCAGATGTCTTTATAAATGCTTGAAATCCCAGAATGTACTCTGTTGATCCTAAATACATATTCCTCTAAGCCTGGAGATCTTTTGAAAGACAACTTGACTTTGGTTAAGTGTACAGAAGCTATTTTTACAATGCTACAATAGTCAAGACTTCTGTACTTAAAATAGGGGACTTTTAGCGCCCCCCCCCAAATGGTTCTTATTGTAGTGGTGTGGAGGCTGAAGGGCATCTGGGAGAAGCCAGGAAGAGCCTAAATTCAATCTGCCCTTGGCCCCCTCAAATCTCCAGGGCTGAGCATCGCATCTGAGCCTCTATCTCTTGTTTTTTTGCAGCCTTGGCCTTCTTTGCTTAGCTTGTCTCTATCTCTCATTGTCTTTTCCCCCCTCAATGACATTTTAAAAAATTCAACTCAGGCAAGCAATGTGTTTGCCAAGTTTGAAAGGCACTAGAACCTGGAGGGTTTGCAGCTTCTTATTTGCATCTGTGGGGTGGCTGCCTGTGTCTTTTTCCAGGGATGGGGGAAATGCTCTTTCCTTCTTCTGAGGGAAAAATGGGTTTGAAAGGTTTCCTAAGAGGGGCTAGTGAGACTCCTCCACATCAAACAGTGTTTACAGAACAACTTTCTGGTGAGTTAAGCACAGAAGACTGTGCAACACTGAAATGACATTTCTTTTGAAATACCAGTAGGATTGACAATGGAGGGGTAAGCACTGTGGACAAGTGTGTCGGTAGCTTCATTGAATTCTACTGACAAAAAAAAATTGAAAAGCTATTTCCAGAAAGTCTGCGAATACTGTAAAGGGGGTGAGTGTGCCTGCCGCCCATGGATGGGGGCTTTTCAGACTTACTGTAAATTTTAGGAAGAATCATGAGACAGTTGCAACCATCTCTTCCTTGTGCTTGGGTCCTAGGCTTACTTTTCACTGTAGATCCCTTGTTTAGCACCGAGTGTTCCCAAGGCTGCAGATAAAGAAATAAAAAGAGATGCTCAAGTCACTTGTCACTTGCCATGACAAGTGCCCCTTTGACAGCAGGGACACAAAGACTTCTCAGGGTTGGGAGTTTCTTTGAAACGACCAGCATGATTTTGAAGACCAATTTTCTCATCGAGAAACTGAGTCCTCAGGTGTTACATGCATTTATTAGAAAGCTTTTAAAGAAACAGCCCATAGGTTTGGTGCAACAGCTGAGGACCACTTAATCTGGAGACCATTTGCAAATATTTTCATCTACCTTGGAACTCACAGACTGGAGATGCAGTGAGAAACCTCCCTCTCCTCAGTGGAATGTTGGAGAATTTGTTTACAGGGTTATAATTATTAAGTGTTTTAAGCTTCTTAAAGACAAGTGCTATGTAAATAAGATTTGGGGGTTTTCCAGCTGACATGCAAACCAGATGAACATTCTACCATGTCCTTGTTCTTTAGATGTAAATAATTATATCGCCTTTTCAAAGGCAGCAGATCTGCCTTACAAAAACAAGAAGGTACACATGAATTCACACACACACACACACACACACACACACACACACACATACACAAATGCAATAGCCCTTTAACATTCTCTATAATAACAGAGAGACTAGCTAAGTGGCAAAGTGGATAGAGCACCGGCATTGGAGTCAGTATGACCTGAGTTCAAATGTGACCTCAAACATTTAGTAGCTATGTGACCCTGAGCAAGTCACTTAACCCTGTTTGCCTCAGTTTCCTCATCTGTAAAATGAGCTGAAGAAGGAAATGGCAAACTACTCCAGCATCTTTGCCAAGAAAACCCCAAATGGGGTCACAGAGAGTTGGACACAACTAAATGACTGAACAAAAACAACAAACTACAAATTGGAATCATCACAAAATCACAGGGCACTGTTACCAAGAATGTTCCCCTGAAGTGTGTGGGCAGATCCATAACAGAGAAGATAAAAAAAAATTGGCAGTGAGCCACTGCATTTAGAGCCCCTCATGGAACAGGTGGGTTCCAACACCTCCCCCTACCCCCCAACACTTCTGAAGGACAAGAGAGAAGGAGCTGGGCCAGAATTAATTGGGAGGCTGTTCTAGGCATATGGGGTAGTGTGAAGAAAGGTGTGAAAATGGGGGTGGATGAAGAAAAGAGTAGAGGCTGTTGTTGAGGATTGGTTGTCTTTCCATCTTCCTCTGTTATGTCTTGGAACAGCAAGGCTCCTGCACATCTGGACTGATTGACAGTGATATACTTTGAAAGGCCAGATGTTTGAGAAAGCATTAAAAACTTATAATCATCAAGCTGTAGACCTTAGAACTAGAGGAAAAGTTACATGCTTCCCTTCCCCCTCATTCACCATCCTTCTCCAACCCCAGTTTATTTTTGTGCTCCTTGTCATAAGGAGTATTTGATATCTTAGCTATTTTTTTAAACAATATAATTAGAAAATTACAGTAATATCTTACTGACTCAACGTCAGCAAAGGATCAGTTATTCTATTTAAGTGAGATTTCCAGATTAAATTAAATTCAACAAAGTTTGATTAAATACCTACTATGGAGAGGCAGCTAGGTGGCATACTAGATAGAATGCTGGGCCTAGAGTCAGAAAGACCTGAGTTCAAATCCAGCCTCAGACATTTATTAGCTGTGTGATCCTGAGAAAGTCGCTTAACCTCTGCCTCAGTTTCCTCCACTATAAAACAGAGATAATAATTGCCCCTATCTCCCAAGGCTATTTGTGAGGATCAAATGAGATAATAGTTGTAAAGCTCTTAATACTATGTCTGGCACATCCCAGGTGCTTAATAAATTTTTATTCCCTCCTACTAAGTGCAAAGTATATCCCCTTAATGGCATGCCTATGAGATCCCAGGGTCAATTCCATGCCACAATTGGGCATTGGAGGACAATGTTGATGGAAGAAGCAATAGGCATACAAACACAAATGGGAAGCAGGTTTTGCCCCAGAGAGCTTACATTCTTCTGGAAAATTGTAAATTCTGCTCTAACACTGGAGCTTTTGAGGTCGGTAGAACTGTTTATCTCTATGCTAAATGGTCCTGCAAGCTGATGTGCATTTTGGATTTTTATACTCTTTCTGCCCCACTGACCCCATCTTATTTCCATTGTGTTACTGTTGTTGGTGTATCTGCCTGTGACAGTCCTCACCATCTCTTCCCAGTTTGCTGAAGGCTAAGAAGCCATACATCCACACTTGTTAGAACATTGTCTAAAATAACACGTGTGGGAGAAATTTACTGGAGTCACACAGGATGAAGCTATGTTGGGGGAGGAAAAGGTGTGATTTGCAGCTATGGAGAGACCTGCCACCCTGATGAAATCCCCCTGGCTTCAATCAAATTTTCAATGTAAGAGTAAGAAGAATGGAGGCAATGTGATGCAGCGGATAGAGAGCCTGCCTTGGAATCAGGAAGACATGAATTCAAGTCTTTCCTGTGACGCACCCTGACTCAGTGACTCTGGACAAGTCTTCATCTGTCAGAGTCCCAGGCAGCTGTCCAAGACTGAGTTATGGAACGGTTTCAGGCATGCATTGGCAGAGGGAATTTTCTGTTCAAGTATACTAGTGAAATCACAGATGCAAACTAAAATTCAAGAAGAAACTGAATGAGTTTCTGAGCAGGGATCCTGTAATAAGTAAGTTCAATGTATCACCTAGACTTTGACATCTGTTTTGGATGCACAGAGCCTTATTTTTGTTTACTCGTAGTACTTGGTCATTTTCTCCCTGGTTAAAGCTGAAGCACCTGGCAGAGAGTTACTTGATAAATGATGTTTGTTTGATGGACTTGTCTGATGGATGCTTGTTGATGGACTGACAGACTGACAGACTACAGGATGAGTGACCTCCAGAGAAGCAAATTGTGACTCTTCAATTAGAATCAGAAGAATGGACCAGAATATCCTTTGTTCTGACTCAGGACAGCCATTTTTTTTAAGCTTTTACACTCACTTTGATATCTCTTAAAATCTGGGCCATGGCTCATGCTTTACTGGCTCATCTGAACAAGGTGTACTTGGTACTTTAAGTGAGGGGAGAATTTCCCTTCCCTACCTAGTTCTGTCCATGTACTACACATACTGGTAATCAGTAGAGAGAGCATTGGATTTCAAGTCATGACTGTTATGGGCAAGGTGCTTTACATTTCTGGGCCTTGGTTTTCCCCTTTGTAAAATGATGGAGTTAGACTAAAAAGATAACCTTTAATATCCCTTTGATTCTATGTGAATTTGCCATAATGTAGGCCCCACAACCTCTCAGGAACTCTAAACTTCACGTGAGGTTAACCTCTCAAAATCCATGAATTTGCAAAGATTATGGGAGACAATATTTCCTCTTATCTTATTTCTGATTCTTACTCCCACTCTGATTTGTTCTCATTACTTCTTTTTCTGTCATTGTTAAAATAAGAACTCTAGAGAAGGTAATGGCCAACCACTCCGGTATCTTTGCCATGAAAACCCCAAATGGGGTCAGAAAGAGTTGGACACAACTGAAATGATTGAAAAACAACAAAAATAACAATGGTGTATATAATGTATATGTTGGGGGTATGTGTATATATGTATGTATGTATACATGTTACTCACAGAAAATGAAACAATGTGCTTATTCCCAGGTCATTTAATCAATGACTTTGACCCCTTCTATTCTCGTGAAACTAGCTCCAGCTATAAGCCTCAGAAGCTCAGTTTCATTTCCTTTCCCTCCCTGAACCTACACTTTCTTTCCTGAAAGGAGGCAGGTTCCTCTACTCAACCCCACCTCTCTTATGATTCCAGAATCAACACTGGCTATAGTGTGAAACAACATTGACACCCCTGTCTGCCGGGAGGCAGTGCTGTTCATCTGCTTCAATTAGTAAGAAACCTGCTGAGACCTACCAACCTCATTTCTCTTATGAGCAGTCTCAGGTATGAGGCAGAGACACTAATAGGAATCGTCTCATAATTGACCTGCCGAGTCATCCAGTCCTATTTCCTCTGCTTTGTCTTCCCTCCAAGGCAGCAAGGATCTTCGTTCCTAATCTGAAGACCTGTTTAGAGACTAATTAATCCCCAGAGTGTGAGAAAGAGGTGTCTGAGATGAGAAATCAAGGTTATACATATCTTGCTCAGTAGAACAGTTATGGGCAAACAAGCTGTTCGTCTCACATTTTTGCAAAGCAAATTTACGTTCGCTAACTTTGGTTCTTGTTGTAAATGAGAAGTGTATGAAGGTCTAGCAATGCGCTTTTCACCATATGGACACCCATATGTTCCCCCCCTTTGCTTGGGTACATTTTAGCTTTGGCATGCACATATGCCTGTATTTTTGCAACTTAACAATATTAAAACTAATCCCATTTATGCTCCTTTTGGGTGAGTTGATTGAGTCATAAATTCCAGAGAATCTCCTCCTTAGGAGCCTAAAGTTCTTTTGTATATGCAGCGGGAAAGCAAATCTCAATCTCCCTCCCTCTCTCTCTCTCTCTCTCTCTCTCTCTCTCTCTCTCTCTCTCTCTCTCTCTCTC
>NW_020954591.1:25774730-25779723 GCF_900497805.2 Vombatus ursinus
CTCTCTCTCTCTCTCTCTCTCTCTCTCTCTCTCTCTCTCTCTCTCTCCCCCTCTGTCTTAGCATTTGAGTACAGTCAATCTAAGTCAACCAATTCATACTCAATGCACTAACCTAACCCAGAAAACACAGAAATACCCAATGCCCTGATTAGCCTAGAAAAGACAATTACTTAAAGGAAGAGAGGGAAGTTGATTTTTATGATTCCTCAGTTAACTGTTCTTTTGCCCCCTCATTAATGCTCTATTCAGAAGGAGGGAACCAATGGCATAGGGAAGGGTATTTACTCCTGTTTATTTTATTCAGAACTTCGTAACTGTGGAACTCCAAATGGAATGATGCACAAAGATACAAGAGGGGAGTTCAAACACCCAGGTCCAGCAACAATTCCAGCCAGAGGCATGATCTTTGCATGATCTCTCTCAATCTGTTTCCTTACCAATAGAACAGAAATAATATCCTCACTGTTTAACACATAGGGTGGTTATGAGAAAAGTATTATGTGTACCTTTAAAGTGCTGAACAAATGTGAGCTTTTATTCCCCTCCCCAAAATGGTTGGAAAGGATCTTTTCTTCATTGGGCCTCTTATAGAATGATATAAACCTGGAAAAGGCATTATCATAGGGATCTTCTATTTTTATATTGCCTCACCTCTCTGGCCACTGCACATTTTACAGAGAAAGAAACTGAGCCAGCTGTGATTTGTCTAGAATCATATAAGTTGGTAAATAATACAGTCAAGATTCAGCCTCTCACAGCTCTTTGCATTTATCTTATATCATGCTCAAGTTTACAGGGCTCTTCTTTTGTGTCATAGACCCCTTGTTTTTAAGGCATAAAATAAAATGCACAGGATTACAAAAGAAACCAAATACTTTGACAAACAGTTACAAGATATGTTTTTTTAAAAATGGACCCCAGAAGATTAAGAACCCCTGCCTAGAGCTAGTAAGGGCATCAGAAGCTATTTAGATCAACCCCTCATTTTAACAAATAAGGGAACTTTGTCCCAGGGAAGTTAAGTCACTTGTCCAAAGACACATTATATTGCAAAGTATAGTTCCTGAATATTTTCGTGTGAGTTCTATCATGCCCTATGGTATAGATTATAAACTACATGAGGACAAGCATCATGTCATTCATCTTTGTATCTTCCAGCACCTGGTACAGTGTTTTGTAAGGGGCTTAAGTGTATGGATTTTACATTTTAAATAAAATATGTAGATTCCAAAATTATTAATAAATGAAATCAAATGACATATGGCAACTAATGAGATTCAGATTCATGATCAATTAATGAAGAAACCCTTCTCCTAGATTTAGTCTGAATTTGCTAGAGTCCTACTTTGTGAGCCTGACACATACATTGATTTTGATGGGCTTTCCAATTTGGATTTGATAGATTTGAAAGCACAGCCTTCTGTTCTTATGGGCACTGATCTACTGTGCCACTATCTTCAGCTGAATGATAAGCTCAGAGGCAAGCTCTCACATGCTCCTCTGAGTGGGCACCTCTAGTTTCCTATCTACCAACTTGTTTGTGACATCTGGTGAATCACCAAGCTCCTCTCTCATCTCAGTCTCCCACCTGTAAAATGGGAATAATAAAATCACATTCCCATTCTGGTGTGAGGGAAAGAGGAATAATGAGGGAATTAATCTCAAAATGCCTTTGCCAAATGCTTTTGAAGATCCTAAACCCTAAGTCTGGATGTTAACATGCATCTTAGCAAGTAAATAGTACAACGAGCTCAAAAGAAGGCCTAGAGCTGGCCAGGCATCCCGTGTTGGCTGCCGTCTGGTTTAGAGCTTCCTTTCTGCAATTGCCTATATCCAATTATGCTATTGAAATCTGTTGGACACTAATAAAATTGAGACTAGCTTTACAAGTATCAGAGCTCTAGTTGGCCTCAGCAGGGGGTCTACTGTGACTCTTGCTGCTGAGCAGTTTTTGGTTTTCAATAGGAAATAATAAGCAACCTAGTGAAATCACTATCATATTACAGATGAGTCTGGGGATGATGTGTGCTAATTTAGATGCTGAACTTCCTCACCTGGCCAGATGAATCTCGAATTTTAACTTTGGGTACTTTATTCTAGCCCTATTTGCTTTATCAACATTCTTACATATGTCTTCAAGAAATTATAAGATCCACTATAAGTATAAGGTATAGTATAAGAAGTACTGTATTATGAGGCAAAAAAAAAAAAATCTGGTAAAACCTATAGATCCCTTCTCAAAATAATGTTTGTTGACTAAATATATAATTGAAGGAAAATGTTAAATTTTAATTAGAGGTTAGTGAAAATAAGGAAGTTTGGGGATTTTTTTTTTGTTTTCTTTTTTTTCAGATCCAAGTTCACAGAACCACTGAAATCTCTTCATGGGCCCCAGGTTAAGTACACCAGTTCTAGATCAATTGTTGTTCATTTTACCGGGCTCATAGTATATATCAAGATTGGCATTGAATACATATCGGTTATTCTCAATCTGTCTTCCTATGAAGCTTTGACTTCAGGGAGCCAGTTGGTCCCTTAACATGTTTAAACCTCGAATTCCTCTCTGATAGCCTACTGCTAGGTGTGTCTTGCATGAAGAACAAAGCATTTGCAAGTGGATGAAGCATTACCTTCAGCTATTGGTTCAATTTGACTTCCAAATTCAGTCTCAAAGTCTTTAGCCACTCTTCTTCCTAGCCCACATTAAAAACTTCACAATTATCGAGTCCAAATGATATTTTGATTCCATTAGAGAACATTCCCATGAGATGAAGTAGATTTTTAATGTGCTTTTCGTGGAATCTATATAATTTGATTCCATCCATGTAATCCAATGATTAATGAGATGTTTTGGTATGAATCCATCTTTGACTTGAAAGTCATGGTCAGTTTTATACAGGATGTCTGGTAATTAATTTATTGCTAAAGAAAAACAACTATAGTTGGCTTAAACTGTCTTCATGGAAATGTCCCATTTTAAATCAATTGTTCTTGATCTTATTTCATTAGTGATCTATTTTCTATAAGTATTAAATATGCTAGTATTATCACTATCCTTGGACCTATTTTAAGTTTTTGTAATTCTTGGCTAAGCCATGAGTGTGGAACTGAACATAAGACTTTGAAATAATCATTAAAGGTAATGTAAATCTTATGGTACTTTTCTGTGACAAATAACATGATTCCCCTGTCTATAGCTTGTAAGATCTATTTTCAATATTCTTATTGTACAGCCACAGTACATAATCAAAACACTCATATCTTTAGTCGATTATATATATAATAATATTTTGCCTTCTTAAATGGTCAACTTTTTTTGCACTGAATCCTTTCTAGATGTTGGGATATTGATTTTTTTTAAAAAAAAACTTCCCCTCTATCTTGCCTTCCTGTAGTTCCAGAACACAAAAGAGCCCCATTCACTTTCCAGTCTTGTCTTTGATGGCAATCTGCTCATCATGACAGTTCTGAGTAGTACCCACCTGAACCTCTATGCTGCCTCATCTATTTCTTAGATTTATTACAGCAGTTTCAACATGCAAACCAAGGTGCTAATACAATAAGCGCTATCAGCAGAACCTAGTTGCCCAGCATCTTAAGGTTTCGAATCAGGCTTTGATAATTGCCACACAGGTGTTAGGGCAAAGAAGAGCTCCCCCTGTATCTTCCCCTGACTGATTATCATTCTCATCCTCCCTAAATCATAGATAATGGTTTGGGATTTGAGGGGATTCTTCTTATTATTGTTATTGCTATTTGATTGTTGAATCTCTCTTGATATCCTCTAACAGATATTGAAGTATTGGAGAGATACTATAGGATTAGAAAAAGATAAATGGTGTCCCAGTTTTCAAAAAGGAAAGGGAACATAGTTTAGAGATTATGAACCAATGAGTTGGCTTTAATTTCTGCCAGAATTCTAGATAGGGCTAAATCTAGAAAAGGAAATGTTGATTATGAAAAGTCAGTGTTACTTTATCAAGTAAAAATTATGCCAAGGGTGGCACATAGTAAGTTCTTAATAAATGCTCATTGACTGATTCACTAATGACCTTTCTTTTTCTGACAGGGTTAATAAACTGGTAAATGAGGGAAATTCTCTAGCTACATTTTACCTAGATTTTAGCAAATTATTTTGCACTATATTTGGTGTAATTCTTGTGAATGAAATGGGGAGACATGAACTAGACAACATAACAAATAGGTAGTTTTGAAACTGGTTGAATGACCATCCCCAAAGCATATTCATGAATATTTAATGCCAGCTTGGAAAGAAATCTCCAGTGGAGTGTCACAAGAATATATTTAACTCTGTGCATTTTATGCATTTATCCAAGTTAAAGATGTAAACATTAGATGGTATGATTACCATTTTCAAATAACAAAAAAGCTAGGAAGGATAACTAACTCTATGAATGACATAGTTAGGATCAAAAAAGACTAAGAAGTAGACTAAAAACACTGAGCCAAACTGAATAAAATGAAATTTTAAAAGGATAAATGTTAAATCTTACACTTGGATTCAAAAACCTACTTCATGATTACAAGATGGGGGAGATATGACTAGATGGCAGTTTTCCTGAAAAAGATCTACAGGGCTTAGCAGAATGTGAGAATAATATGAGGTAATATTCTGAAATAGCATCCGAAAAAGCTAAGGTAATCCTATGTTGTACTGAGAAGGATAGCGTCCTGCACTAGGGAGGTGATTTTCCAACTACATTCTTACTTAGTAAGACCACATATGAAGAGTTTTCATTACTTCTGGGTCCTGCCTCACATATTTTAGGAAAGACTCTGAAAGGTAGTGTATCTTGAGGAGGACCACCAGGATAATTACAGGCCTTTAGACAATATGCCATAGGAGGGGAAGCTAGTTGGACCAGTGAATAGAGCACTGGTCCTGGAGTCAGGAGGACCTGAGTTCAAATTTGGCCTCCGACACTTGACACTTACTACCTGTGTGACTTTGGACATGTCACTTAACCCTGAT
>NW_020954591.1:25779733-25792067 GCF_900497805.2 Vombatus ursinus
GAGAGAGAGAGAGAGAGAGAGAGAGAGAGAGAGAGAGAGAGAGAGAGAGAGAGAGAGAGAGAGTGCTACAGAAGAATTAGCTGAAGGAAATGAAATGTTTAGCCTGGAAAAGACTCAGGACTACATGGAGAAGGTATCATAGTTGTCTTCAAGAATTGAAAAGGCTTTGGGGCTGCTAGGTGATGCAGTGGATAGAGCTCTGATCTTGGAGTCAGGAGGACCTGAGTTCAAATCCAGCCTCAGACATTTGACATTTACTAGCTGTGTGACCATGGGCAAGTCACTTAACCCTGATTGCCTAAGCAAAAAAAAAAAAAGAAAGAAAGAAAAAGAAAAGAAAAGAAAGGAAAAGAAATGAAAAAAAGAAAAAAAAAGAATTGAAAAGGCTATAATGAGGAAGAGGGAATAGACCTTTTGTTCTCAGCCACATAAGGCAGAATGCAGAACAATGGGCAGAAGTTGTGAAGAAGCAAAGATATATACATGAAAAATCTTCCTAAAATTTAACACTGCTCCAAAGTAGAATGGACTATTTTAAGGAGTTGTGAGTCCCCTTTCACTGGAGCCCTATAAGCCAAAGCTATATGACCACCATTTATCAGGAACATTGTAGAGTGGATTCTCTTCAGGTATGCGTAGGACTAGATAACCTCTGAGGCTCATTCCATCTCTTAAATTCTGTCAAAAGGTTTTGTAGTTAGAAAAATGGCTAGAAATAACCGAACCAGAATAACATGCCCAAACTCAAAATCCTATTATTCAAGAAGGTGTAGTTATATCAGCTCAAATCAAACTGCCAGGAAGGCATTTTTCCAAAGGAAGAACTCACAGGACTTAGAGCCTGATAGGACATTATAAATCTTAAAACCCATTGCCTTCATTTAAATGATGGGAAATTGAGGCCCAAAGGGGTAGGTGACTTGCCTAAGGTCACACAGGGAGTAAGCAGCAGTACTGCTTCCACTCCAAATCCAGCCCACTTTCCATTACACCATGTTTTCTCACCACTACAGTCTGACTCTAAATTTGAGGGGGCCTGCTCAGCAGAGTAGGAAGTAGCCAGATGAGGTTCTGAGAATAATAACATCAAAGCAACACTTCAGTGTAAAAGTCCTACCTCAAAGGTTTTTAATGACTGAAGAAAGGGCATGCTGGGCTTGTCCTCTTTGACTTTTCTCTTGCCATTAGTTGTGATATTTCTGTGAAATACCATGCTGTAGAAGTACATGCTTTGTATAAAAAGAAGAATTGCCCAGGTTCCTTACCCTGGAAATTTTGTTGGAATGCCAGGTCTAAGTTTATATGGAGAGATTGAGATGTCTCTATAATCTTAAAACTGAGTTTGAATCCTGCCACAGACACTTACTAGTTTTGTGACCATAGGCAAGTCACTTAATTTATATGGATCTCAGTTTGCTGTCTCTAAGAAATGGAAAAAAAAAAGCATGTGTTGCCTGCCTCATAGGATTATTGTCAGGATAGCCCTTTTTAAACATTTGTTTTTTTCATTTCCATCTGTATAATGGAGATAATAATAGCACATACCTCCCAGGATTGTTGTGAGGATTAAGTGAGATAATATATGTAAATTGTTTTGCCAGCCTTAAATCCTGTAAGATGCCTATTTATTATCATTATCATTTTTATTAATTATATCATGCACACAGTGCCCCATTCACCAGTGCAGACCCTCCTCCAACATTTCATCCCTCATCATTCTGGGGGATTCTTATCCATGGTTACCCATACACCCTCAACAGAATACCCACCCAACATCCTGCGACCTTCCTTGGGTTCTTTTCAATATCTTAGAGGTGTTCCTGCCACTTGGAATATCAATCTATTATCTCCCATTCTCATAATATAACCATCAAATCTTTTTTGGTCTCGTCTCTAGAGCTGGAAGGGACCTCAGAGGCTATGACTTGTCCATTAGGCTACATGTTAAGCCATTGTTTGTACCTGTGTCATTATTGGCAGCTAAATGACATAGTGGAGAGAGCCCTACATTTGGAATCAAGAAGATTTGAGTTTGAATTTTGCCTCAGACTCTTCCTAGCTGCATGACCATGGGCAATTCACTTAACCTTTCTTACCTCAGTTTACTCATCTGAGAGATGGAGATAAGAATAGTATATTCCTCAGATGGTTGCTGCAAGCATCAAATGAAATAATGCATACAAAGTGACTGGCAAAAGTTAAAACATCTTATAAATGTTAACTATTAGTCTGTTAACGAACATTGATTAGGTACTTACTATATGTCAGGCACTATGCTAAGTGCTGGGAATACTCAAGAAGCTCAGTTCTAATGGAGGAGACAAGATGGAAATAACTATGCACATATAAGATACATTCAGTGTAAATGGAAGGTAATCACAGAAGGAATGGCTTTTTTTTTTTTTTGCTTTTTGGTGAGGCAATTGGGGTTAAGTGACTTGCCCAGGGTCACTCAACTCATAAGTGTCAAGTGTCTGAGGCCACATTTGAACACAGGTCTTCCTGACTCCAAGGCCAGAGCTCTATCCACTGAACCACCTTGCTGCCCCTAGTCTGCAGAAGGCAAAATTTGAATTAAGTCTTGAATGAAGCCAGAGAAGCTAGGAGGTAGAGATTAGGAAGGGGAGAGCATTCCACCAAAGGAAGAAAGCCGCAAAGTCAAGTGATATGGTATATTGTGTAAGGAATAGCAAGATCAGTGTCTCTCGGGTAGTAGAGTGTTTAGAGGGAAGAAAAGCAGAAGAAAATGAGAAAGGTAGGAAGGGACAAGGTTGTGAAGGTCTTTCAATGCCCAAAAGAAGGAGTTTGTTTGATCCTGGAGGTAATAGGCAACCACTGGAGTTTATTGAGTAGAGGAGTGTCATGCTAATATCTGAGTAGATATGATAAGATTTGACAACAGATTGGATATGTGAGGTATGTGAGGTGAGTGTGAGGATGACACTGAGATGATAAACCTGGGTAACTGAGAAAATATTGGTGTCTTCTGGAGAAGTTAAAAAAAAGTCAGAAAGAGGAGAGTATTTGGGCATAAAAGGGAAGATGACAAATTCAAACAAATTGAGTTTGAGATATTTATAGGATATCTGATTTGAGATGTCTATCAGATATTTTGCAATGTGAGACTAGAACTCAGAAAAGATTGGGGCTGGATACATAGATCTTAGAGTCATCTGCATAAAGATGATAATTGAACCAATATGTCTCATAGATTTAGATAGTCTCTCCCTCCATGGGTCATGCTGCTTTGGTTCATTAGTAGGTGGTGGGGTTGGCTGGCTCTTCCCCACTGGGTTTGCTCTCCTGAATGATGACTCCAGGGACTGGGTTAGAAGTGGGGCCAGTGACCCAGGAGGAGCTGTTATTCCCAAAGCTCTTGGGCTTAACCTGCTCACTCATCATCTAAGTATGACTTCTTGTAGTGAGAAAAACATTTCAACGTCCAGGAATTCCAACGAGTTTCTGGTATGGCAATTAGGAGAAAACATCTCATTTGTGGTTCCCTTGAGTCATCTCACATGTCTCTACCTACAGTGAGAAGCTGCCAAATGTGTTAGCACATTTAGACCCACTGGGGAGTCAGTTTGTGGTATGTTCATGGTTCAGCTTGAGTAAAGACTACATAACTGATCCTACCTTCTGAGACTACTACCTATCTGTCAGGGTATGCTCAGGTAGGGGTTAGGAATATTATCTGTCATGTAGTTAGGCATCAGATGGTAGATGACCTAGAATATCCATATCAATAATCTGAACATTGTTCATATACAAAAGGAAACCATTTTTTATTTGATGGTGATGATGTATGTAGGGAAGCATTGACATGAGTGTGTCAATGTTTTTGAAAGAGGCATTTAGTGAAAGGCAGGATGACCCCTTCAGGCATGTTTTAAAAGGGATTCTTTGTCAGGTAGAGGTGACCCTAGATGTGTGCTAAAGCTCTTTCCATTTCTGAAGTTCAGTGGTTCTGATCACCATGACAGAAATACGTATCATGGTTTTGATGGAGGGGGAGATGTAACACCATTCAAAGCAGAAAGGGATAATGACCTATAAACTAATGGTTCCAGTGGGAAGGGAAAGGATGAAATAGTTGCAATGTACATTATGAAAGAAGAATAAATATGGCTTTGTGAGTGACTGACTACATGTGGGGTAGAGGAAAAGAGGGAAAGGTCAAGGACAATTCCAAGACTTCAGAACTAAGCAATTGAGAGAATTCTGTTTTAGGTATCACAGATAGCACAAGCCAGAGCAATAGGTGCTTTAGGAGACAGATAATGAATTTACTTTTAAAATATCACTACTTCACATAATAGCTAATATTTATACAGTACATGAAGATTTTCAAAGCTCTATACATACATTATATCATTTGATCCTCATAACTGCTCTGTGAAGTCTGTGCTATTATCATTCCCATTCTATAGATGAAAAATTAAGGCTGAGAGGTTAATGGACATACAGCTAATAAGCGTCTAAAGAAGAATATTAAGTCGGCCTTACTGAATCAAATTCCAGTCGTCTTACTCACATTACCACCAAGCTGCCTATTGATGTTGAGATGACATTGATCTTCTCCACCAATGCAGAGAAGACCAGAAGACAACTGAAAAAGTCAGGCTGAATCTCAGAGTGAGATCAAGACTAGATAGATACATTTCAGAATCATGAGTAATGGGGGGGGGGGGCAAGTAAAGAGACTAAACTACATCAATTTTAAAAGAAAATTTTATGAAAAATGAAAATCTGCTGTTTTGCAACAGAAATATTTAGCCAAGAAAAGAAAAAGACTAGAAAATGGAAATGATGGCAGGCAGGTTTGTATTCCTTGTCATCTCTGCACTAATGAGGAATGAATTGAACTGTATCAAATATCTCATCACAAACTACAGACTAGCTGGGGCCCTTTGTACCAATAACTTGCTTGAACTGAGAAAACATATGGAGTTTCTTACTCATATCTCATTTTTCTTCCTCCTCCTCTTGCCAGAAATGAACACCTGTGGATGATACTGAGGGATTAAGTAGGTGGGATTTTCCATAAAGAGGCAGGTGTGTTTAGATGGCACTATCATGGGCTATATCCATGTGACTCCTAGAGTAGAAGTCGATGACATCCTAAATTTATGCAGGGGCAACTTCCTGGCAATTGCCATTTTTTTTTGTCTCATCTGCCCTATCCTGTCCATCCTCATAACCACTTCCCTAGTTCAGGCCCTTATTACCTCTCACTTGCATCACTGACCTAAAATCTGCCTGCAGACATGGGCTCATCCCATCCTCCATACCCTGAAATGCTCACTCGAACATCAGACACACCCACACACCCACCCACCCACACACACACACCCCTTTGATCTATCCTATGCATATACATAATGGTCAGATCAATGATTCTAAAACATTTTTACAATGATGTATGTCTCTGCTAGTATCAGAAACCTCTGGTAGCTTTAGAATTTCTACAAAACAATACTAAAATCCTTTGCCTTGTCAAAGCTTTTTCATATTCTAACCTAACCATCCTTCCCTTCCCTTCCCTTCCCTTCTCCTTTCCTTCCCTTTCCCTTTTCTTTCCTTCCCCTTTCCTGTTCTTTCCCCTTTCTTTTTCTTTCCTCTTCTTTTCTCTTTCCTTTTAGTCTTTCTTTCTTTCATTCCTTCCTTCTATCCCTCCCTCCCTTCCCTCCTCCCTCCTCTTTCTTTTTCTTTTTTCTTTCAATCTTTCTTTCTTTTTCCTTTTTTCCTTTTTCTTTCTTTTTTATTTTTCAAGTAATAAATATCTTTCTTTTAATTTGTCCCTCCCACTACTCTCTATGGAGAATTTTTTTTTAAAAATGTAAAACAAATCCCTCAATACATATCTGCATGGTACAACTAAACAAATTCCCACATTAGCCGTATCCTTTTCTGTATTTAAAGTTTAGCACTTCTCTGTCCAGAGGTGAATAGCATATTTCATCTTCATTCATTTGGACTTGTGCTTTATCAGTGCAATAATCAGAGTTCTTAAGTCTTTCAAACCAACCACACACTTCCAACCTTAGTCCACAAAATTTTGTCATAGGGAACCCCATTTTCTCTACTATCATGCTTTTGATCCTCCCCTACTGTCTGTCTGTCAGGGCACATCTCAAGTGTTATGTCACTTCTGGACACTGCATCTTAAGAATGCTGACAAGCTGAATTCATCCAAAAGAAGCTGAGTAGGCTGGTGACCTGCCCAGAGACCATACTCTATGATGATGAGTTGAAGGAAATAGAGATATTTAACCAAGTGAAGGCCTACTGGGGGAAGGATATTTGCCTTGAACAAGCTAACGGGCTGTCACAAGGAAGATGGATTATACACACTATGTTTTGCCTCATATAGGAGACCTGGGAACAATGGATAGAAGTTTTAGAGAACAAATTTCAGATGGACCTAAAGGAAAATGTCCTTCCAATAGTAATTAGAACTTTTAGAAATTGCAGTGGGTTACCTTGGGAGATGATTGGGTTTTGGTCATAGGAAGTCTTCAAGCAGAGGTTGGATGGTCACTTGTGAGTGATATTGTACAGGAAAGATTTCCTTGTTCAGACAAGGGTTATATTAAGTCACTTCTGAGGCTCCCTCAGACACTGAGATTCTGAGATTCCCAATTATATCTTGTGTTTTCTGCTCTCTGAGTTTTTGTGCCTGACTAATGCCCTGACCAGGAAACTTTCCCCCCTCCCCTGACCCTGCCTTTTTTTTTTTACTTTGTTTCCAAATCCTATCCATTCCTAGCTCAAATCTAAATACTTTGCAAATCCATTAATAAACACTATCATCTGACTTACCTACCCTGTTGGTGGCAACCAACACTATAAACAGTATAACCAAATATTTCACGTCCTTAAACTCCTTTAATGTTTGCATCATTTAAAAAACCCTAAGATAGACTTGTCTGCTGTACTTATCATCACCCCCAACTAGACTTTAAGCTTTTTGAGAGCAGGGATAATGTTTTATCTATCTCTTTTATCATCCTCCACCAGCTGAGCCCTTCCACCCAGAACCCATTGGGAAAGGTCAGGTAGTAGGAAGATCTGCCACCATTGGTCACCTTCCTCTCCTCTTACCCTTTCCCACTAGCCCCATGCTAGTCACTGAGACCACATCCTGGACTACCTAGATAGGCTTTCCCCCAACCTGTTTTTTTGGAACATGGCCTTCTCCCACCCCATCTTTTTCTCTCTACCACTCTAGGCTTCCCCCTGAACCAATCCAAGACCATTTTAGGTGCCCTTCCCTCTTTTTCTCCCCTTAACACCTCCTCCAGCCTTAGGGACCCAAAAACTGTAGAGATTTCTTTACTGCTCATAAGAATTAGATCAATCTTTAAATCAATGAGTATTTATTAAGTACCTACTGTACAAAACACTGAGGACACAAGTCCAAAGATTGAAACAATCTGTATTTGTAAGGCACTTATATTTTAATGGGAGATACAAAAGTACATTTATAAACATATACAGAGTAAATATAAATATATACACAGTGGTTAAATACAACTAGTTTAAGAGGCATGGCATTTGCAGTCATGGGATTGGGAAAGACTCTATATAGAAGATGGTGCTTGAGTTATATCTGAGAAGAAGAGAGAGGTTCTATGATATTTAGGCAAGAAGGGAGTGCTTTCCAGATATTTGGGATGGTTAGTAGAAATAAAAAAAGATAGAAAATTGCATGTCCTATGTGAGGAATAAAGATAAGAAGAATTTGGCCACATTAAAGAATGTGGGGAGATTAATGACCAATGAAGTTGGAAAGATAGGTTGGACAGCACTTTAAAAGCTAAGGAGATTTATATTTTATTTTATATTTTATAATTTCATATTTTATTTTTTTTATCCTCGATACAACAGGAAGTCATTGGAATCGATTGATTAGAGTAGTCATCATCAGTTCTGCACTTGAGGAAAAGAACCTTAGCAGTACTCCATAGGATAGACTAGAGTGGAAACAGAGAAACCAAATAAGAAGTTATTGTAATAATCTAGGGGAGATGTGTTGAGGACCTGAACTAAGGTGGTAGCTAATGGAAATAACAACAGATTAGAAATGTCAAATGAGGGAGAATGAGCAGTCCAGAATAAAATTGAGGTTATGAGCATGAGAGACTGGAAGGATGGTGGTACCTTTGACATAAATAAGGAAATTTAGAAAAAAGGAGAACTTAGGGGTCACACAGGTAGTGTGATAGGTAGGATTTGAACCCTGACTACTTTAATGAAAAATCCAGCTCGCTGTCTAGTATATCATACTACCTCTCATCTTACAGTCAAGAGATTTGTGTTTGAACCTGATGTCAAGCACAATTGGGCAAATCATTTAATCTCTCAGAGCCTCAGTTTTCTCCTCTGTAAAAGAGAGATAAAAATACTTACAATATTTACTTCTCATTGCATTGTTGTAATGGAAGTTTTCTGCAAACCTTAAAGTGCTATACAAGTAGAAATTATTATGTCATATTCAAGAGTTTCTTCTAACCTTACCCCCATCCTCCTATACTCCACTGCCTTTCTCAGACATAATGTACTCCAAACTCATCACCTAATCTTTTCCCATCCATCTTTCTCCTTGTAGCAGTTTGCTATTATATTTTCTTTATCCAATCTTCCACAGTCATGGCTTAACATTAATCTTCCATCCCCAATCCCCATTCTCTTACTGAACATTGTCTTGCCCACCTACTACTCTCTTGTCACTAAAGTAAGATCTTGAAGAAGGGGGCACCACTGTGGGTAAGTTGATGCTAAGAACCTGAGTGGAAAAAAGTTAAATTTCTAGAAGGACATTTAGACAAAAGGTACTGGAAGTCAGCTTTTACATGCCATCAGTCCAAGAGAGGTTTAGAGAGGTGGTAGGTTAAAGACTTTCTCTCACCAGTTTCAGGCCAGGCTTAATTAGGTACTTTCCTCCCCTCAGAGCTCAGAGAAAAAAGGAGAACAGAGTGGAAATAATCTTCATTGTGTGGAGGATTTTAATTGAAATTGAATTCTAAAGTCTTCCTAAAAGTTGTAGCAACATTGAAGATGGGTCCCTCCAATGAAAGTAGATAGAATCAGAGCTGTTGGGGAAAATGATCTCATTAAAGAATGAGGCATTAAATGTCTATTGCCCCTTTGTGTCTGCACTCCACAGATGGAGGCAGAACCAGAGCATTTTGCTCTTGATGTCCATACAAACAAGGATGGGGTAGAGGGAAAAGTAAGGTGATTTGATCTCCCACTAAACCTAAAACATAGCCCCAAGACCCTAACTCTACTCCCCTTCTAGTAGCCCAGGAAGCCTCATTAGTCATAGGAAGGGTGATCATTAAAGTTCCTTTTGCTCCCCTTGCCAATAGTAAGTCTCACTCAAGGATGATTTATCAGTGAATCTGAGACCCCCTAGAATGTAAGAAGAAGCCTGGTTTTAATGAAACTCTATGTTATTTTGCTTCTTAAATGAGCTGTTTGAATAATGAAATCACCAGTTTCCTCTTATCTAGCCTTACACCCTTACTTTCCTCTTTGTCTTGTCATCTCTGGCAACTCTCTCTTGCTCCTTTCTACCCTTGGTCCAATCCATAAGTGGTTTCATTGCATTTCTCTAACAGGTCATCCTTCTTTCCCTTCCTGTTTCCTACTGAGCTGGTACCTATTTGTCCCTATACAATTTGGGGCTGGATATAGCAATTACATCTGCAATGAACAGGCTCATCTCCCCCATGAATAGCAAAGCTATTGTCAATACCATTCATGGTGGAACCTACCTTTTATCAGAGTATACTGGGATTGGTAGAGGAACTGCAACTTCAACATCGAGGAGCCAAAATATTAACATTTGAATGCATGAAAAAATGAATGAATTAGAAACAAATTATGAAGCACTGACTGTATGCCAGGAATTGTCTAAGCAATAGGAATACATATACCAAAATGAAATGGTTCCTATCCTCAAAGGACTTACATTCTAATATATGGATAATATCAATATGGTAGTGGTATCCAGGGAAGGGAATTTTGGCCTTGTGAGTAATAAGGGTTGTGAATTGATTCATTGGACAGTTGATTGACATGAACTTTTCCAAAACAATACTATCGTTCATTTGATAACTGTGCCATGAGAAAGAAATAGAAAGGGAGAACGGTTGGTGTGGCAGTAGGCTTATAGTGGCAGGGCAGATGGCAGTAGGGCCTAAGTGGACAAATGAATAAGATGCGAAGCATGGCCAGGGCCCAGCATAATGGGCAAGCTGAATTTGCACTTACCAAGATAGCTTAGTTCCTGGACAGCAGTTCCAAAATCAAGGGGACCAAGTCCCTCAGGGACCAGGGACATGATTTCTGAAAGTTTCATCCAAAGAATGCTTTTCCAGGTGTAGTACAGCATCATTTCAAATCAGCCTTCCTCTGACTAGATTCCTTAATCAGCTATTAACCTTCTGTCACCCAATTCCCTACCATTAAACTCCTGGACACAGGTTTATATTCTTCTCAGTGTCTCTGTATGCCTTTACTGCAAAACTTGATTTTCTTACAGAACCAAGGCAATGATATCACTGAAAATTTGAAAGACTGAAATTTGAAAGATCATCATAATTATACTCCCATCGGGCAGCTGGGATTCTATGGCTTGATGAAGACTGAAGAAACCAAGCATAGTGAGGTAGTAGAGGGCAACTGAGAGTCAGGTCAGCTGATAGTAGCATTTTTATTTTTTGGAGGAGAGGAGGAGAGACAGATTGCAGACTGAACTAGTTACCTTGTTTCAAAATAGAGCAGAAGCAGAAGTGAAACTGGCGAGTAAGAGGAAATACAATCTAACAAGGTCAAGAGTAGGTTCAAGGTGGAAGACTGGAACAGTAGGTCAAGGCTGAACAAGCACAAATAGGTTTTCAGTATGGTCTAGTCATAGGAAATTGGAATGCATTCTAACTGCCAGTAAAAGTGCCTTTGGACAACTCCCAACAAATTTTGCAGTGTTGCTCATTTTGATTCAATTCAACTCAACAAATATTTATTAAGTACTGACTAGTGCTAGGTGCTATTGATGTAAAGATGAAATAGTATCTGACATTTATATAGCTCTTTAAGGTTTGTAAAGTACTTTCATATGCAACACTTGCCCTGAACTCAGAAGAATTGGTTGTTCCCCCTCATCACTACCACTTCTGTGATTCCATGGTAAGCAGTTGCTTAGGTTGCTATACCCATGTACACCACCAGCTGGCTCTTGAAGCTTAGGCTATGCCAGCTCCTTCCCTGAGAATGTGTCAATCACCTCATTACCTACTGAGCACATGCAGATAACCTCTTAGTGACCCTACTCGTGTGTGTGTGTGTGTTTGTGTGTGTGTGTGTGTGTGTGTGTGTGTGTGTGTGTGTGTGTGTTCTAGATTCTGCTCTTTGTAGGGCTATGAAAAATGTTTTCAAAAATAACTCATTATTCCCTCGGCTCATGCCTAAAATTATTTGGATCCCCAATCTTGTTTTTTTTTTTAAAGATCATAACATTAGGGATCTCAGGATTTAAGAGACATTAAGAAATTAACGTCCTTATTTTACAGATGAGAAAAATAAAACTGAGAGAGGTTAAATGACTTATTCAGGGTCACACGGTTCTAAATAGCAAAGTAAACAGAACTGACATTTAGGTTATTTGACTTTGAATCCAGTGTTCTGTGCACTCTACCTTGTTGCCTCTCTTAGTTGAATGAATCATAAAAAAAAACCCTAACTTGTTTAACATGTAAGTTAAATGCATTTATTAAAGTGAAAATGAAATTAAAATGTAATTTTGTTAATATTAAAGAGAATTAAACCAAGTCTCTGCTATGATAGAGAGTCTGAATTTTCAGTCAATTTTCAATCCGTTCTTCATATTAGTTCTCAAAGTGGGCCAGATATACCCAAAAGCTATTTGTAGGGAATCACTCTTAAGTATTCTTGTTCTCAAAATAGCAGAAAGGAAAGTAAATTGCCACAATGGCCTCACATTGGAGTATTCACCATGGAAACTACACTCCACATGTAAGATACTTAATGGGATGGTACTGCCTTCTAATATACAGATCCGTATTTACACAAAAACACAGTTTGTCCCAGTCTATTTTATCTAGGCACCTGGATACAGAATTACTCTAAATTAAAGGAGGGAGAAGGAAGGAGAGAGAAATACTATTTTCTTTCAACTTTATATCTGTGATAGAACATGTCAGTGTTCTTCACTGTGTAGGTGCTTAATAAATGTTTTTTTTTTATATGAAATGGAAGGGTGGATGGATGGATGGATGGATGGATGGATGGATGGATGGATGGATGG
>NW_020954591.1:25792077-25932857 GCF_900497805.2 Vombatus ursinus
TGGATGGATGGATGGATGGATGGATGGATGGATGGATGGATGGATGGATGATTAGATTTTGAGGTTTTTCGCATTAGGATAAGGCCTCTGCAAAATTGTAAAGCAGGCAAAATTTGCTTTCAGTTTTGTAAACCTTTAAGAACTGTATAAATGTGCAGGCACTGTGATAAGTGCTGGAAATAAAAAGAAAAGCAAAAGATGGTCCTTGCTTTCAAGGACTTCATAGTCTAATTGGGGAGACACCACGAAAATAATTATATACAAATGAGATGTGTATGGATAAATTGGAGATGAAGGAAAGACTACTGGTGGAATTTCAGGCTTGTACTAATTGGTGGGAGAGGTTTGTTGGTGTGTGTGTGTGTGTGTGTGTGTGTGTGTGTGTGTGTGACATATTTCCCCAGAAATACAGAAATCCCACTACCACACTGTATAGGTGGCTGCCTATTCGTGATGTTCAGTTGAACCTGGTCCCTGAGTGTAAGTCAACTCCGTCTGGAGATAGTATTCAGCAGAATCTCCTTACTGTCCAGAGAAACCTACAATTCTGTGCATCCTGTATGTTATTATTGGTTTTGTGAACCCAGGTTTACATTTCAGTGTTACTTAATTACCCTTCCTCATCTCCTAGCCATTCTCACATTTAAATAAAACTTTCATTTCACTTAACAATGAAAAGACTTAAAATTTGCATATTAAGTGTGAGTCAGTGGCAAGGCTATCTAATTAAAACCGTCTACATTTTTTTCTTCTTTTTCCCCTTTTCATTTTTTTTCTCCCCTGAGCTGCTGACATTATTGTAACTGTATTCAGTGTCCCCATTCTGTCAGTTCTGGTACTTTGAGGAAAACAGCAGAGAAGGGTGCAAGGGAGAGTAGGAGCCAGAGCGGGGGAAGGGGGAGGGAGGAGGATGAGAAAGGAAAAGATGGGGGAGAGAGTTCCTAGGGAAGACAAAGAGGAGGTACCACAAAGGGATTGTAAGATGAGGGGGAAAATGGTAAAGAGAGGGGAAAGAAAAGAATTTGGTGGACATGGATTGAGGTTATTGATTTTTAGAAATAAAAGTAGGTACATAAAAGGAGATAGAAAAAGAATAAGGAATTGGGAAAAGGAAGAAAAGGGCAAAAAACAGCAAGCTGAGGAAAGGATTGAAACCAGTGAAATAGGAGTAGAAATAATAAGACTAATGGTCAAGGAGAAAGTATATAGTCAAAGAGCATGAAATTCAAGACACCAGAAAATCTGCAATTGTCTAAAGAGGGAAGGAGAACAAGAAAGGTAGACAGTATATCTTAGTATTCCGTGTTCCTACCGAGACCCAATTTTTCATCTTTGTTTCAATGTGTTCCTTTTCATATACTCCACATTCCAGGCAAACTAGAAGGAAGGCAACCTAATGTTCTCTTCCTCTCTTACTGGAGAAGGACAAATGAGGTAGTGATCATCACAGTGTCTGGCACATAGTAGGTGCTTAATAAACGTTTATTGATTGATTGATTATCAAAAGAAGAAAGAGTCTTCAAATTTATTACTTAGGGACATTGTCTTTGACTCCTGGAAAAAACTCTGGAACATATTTTCTTTTTGAATTGTTGATTAGTGATCACTGCTTCCTTTTCAAAATACTCACAAAGAACCAGCCTGGCTTCTCAAAGACTAGGTTATGCCAGACTAACCTCATTTCCTTCTGTGACAGAGCCACTATACTGGTTGATCAGAGGAATGTTTTGGATAGAGTCCCAGGTTGTGCTGCCATCAGCTGATATCCACTACTGACAGCCTACTGTCAAATTTTCAGTGTGAATATTTATGCCTTGGAAATCTTCAAACATTACATATAAATTAGGACTTGATTTAATGTTTTGTTGATTGTCTAGACTTAAGAAATTGTTAATAATGCAGATTATACTTAAAAGAAGGCCCTGTTTACATTTTAGTTCTTTAAAAAAAAAAGATCTGGTTGTTAAATGTTTGCCAGCAAACCCTCAGAATATACCTCAATTTCAGCAAATCATTTGACAGTCTTTCACTTTACCCAATTAAGACAAGATAAGAGTGACAAGGATTGGATCATAGCAAATTTAGGTGGATTTGAAATCTGTTTAATGCCCAGACTCAAAGAGAAGTGGTAAATGGTTCTATAGTATCTTTTTTGTGATTGTTCATATTTATTACTATAATGAATTTACCAAAAAAAAAGTACAGGCAGCAGTGTTAAATTATTTTTCATGTCTGGCGGGGCAGAGCTGGCTGTGGAGAGTAGGGAGTGGCCATGGGCCCCTTGTTTAGGGGAATAAGGGAGGGAAAGGAAATGTCCTACCAACCAGTCCCAGCCCTAGCTCCTCATTAAGTGGCTTTCATTGAGCAAATGAAAAGTATCAACCCTTTCCAATCCAGAGTAAGCAGGGAAGTAGGAGGATGGGGGTGGCGATGCATTTAGGTGCTTTGCAGGGGAAATAAAGGAGCCTCCATCATCATCACCCTGTTAAACCCCTTGCTCTGAGACTGGAGGACTTAACCCTAGACCAAAGGCAGGCACCTTAGTACCAGGATGAAAGGCTTCCCGAGCCCTAGATAGAGAGAATGGTGAAGGAGAGGAGCCAGAAATGCCTTAGCCAAGATTCTCACTGCTGTTAGTTCAGTGAAAAGATAGGTGAATGACTTAAATATGACCAAAGGAGATGGGAAGCAAACATCTGCTCACAGCCTTGGCCCTCTCTCACTTCCCTCCCTAGAAGTTAGTCATGCAGTCTTCCAGCTACCCTTGTGCTAAGCTGGGCCCTGCAATAGGAAAGAAAATGGGGATGGTGAGATATATGGTCTTTAAGGGAAAGCAGCCCCCACAACTGTCCACAAGTAAATGACCACAGGCTACCTTGATCCTAGCTAAGGGTGGCAACCCAGAACAAACCAAACCCTCCCCAGTGTGTATGTTCCAACTCAAGGACCCCATCTACTCACCTGAAAAGTGGAAACAGGTATAGGGGAGGAGGGAAATAGGAAATTAGCCGTACCACCCACCTGGAGGGGTGCTGGGCATGCAGGGGGGCCCTAAGTCTGGATCTAAGAGAGTTAAACATTACCCTTTCTTTTCCTTCCACCCCCTCCCAAACACACCACCCACTCAAGGCACTAGAAGGTTTTTTGATGGATTGCATGGGCTCCATCTTCCTCGTACTCCTTTTTGGATACCCACATTTTCTTAAAAGTGTCCAATGAAGCCAATATAGAGCTACTTATCCGTGTGGAGTACAGCCATTCCTGAGGTGCTGAAATCTTAATTTTTACATCTTTTGGGGCAAGTTTCTTCACTACATTCAGTAACTGGTCACCAAAGCCTTTGAAGAGTGCTAAACCTTCTGAGACAACAATGGTGATAAAAAGTGTGCAGTGAAGTTCCATGTCTGACTTGTGGATGGGGAAGTCCAGTACCTGATGGAGACAGACCTTCACTCTCATCCACCACCAGATCAATTTGGAACAGCAGCTCAAGGGGCCAGAACCATGCTGGCCCAACATCAAGTGTGCTACCATCAGGCAGGGTATACTGTACCTTTCTGTTTCCAGAGCCTCATCCTTTCTGTGAGTTGATAGACAAGTAGCATGTATATGCTTTGGATGCCCAACATAGTTTGGAGAATGGTTTTTAGGAATCTGATCTCCAGCAAAGCCAGTCTTGGTTGCCCCAGAACCATTGTCAATCACCATGGGCTGATTAGCAATGATGCCATAGAACTCCATGGCCAAGCCAGCCCAGGATGGCTGGCTGTTGAAAATGATGGACTGATGGACTGACAAGCAGGCTGGACAGCAGCCTTTATGGCATCTTATAGTGAGATCTTTAGTGAAGAGCCTGGTCTTATCCTGGTCAACAACTTCACTGATGATTTGAATAAGGCATAGATGATGCATTTATCAAATTTTCAGATGACACAAAGTTTGTTGTTATAAATTCATTTGCAGTTGTGTCTAACTCTTTGTGAACCCATTTGGGGTTTTCTTGGCAAAGATACTGGAGTAGTTTGCCATTAGCTTCTCCAGCTCATTTTACAGATGAGGAAACTGAGGCAAACAGGTTTAAGTGACTTGCCCAGGGTCACACAGCCAGTAAGTGTCTGAGGCCAAATTTAAACTCAGGGAGATGAGTCTTTCTTAACCCAGGCCTGGCATTCTATCCACTGTGCCACCTAGCTGCCTGACATATAAAGTTGAAGGTTGGGATATCTAACTTGTTGGATAGAAGACTCAGGATTCAAAAAGATCTGAACAGGTTTAAATTATTGATCATATATTAGATTTGTTAGATATGATTGAAGCTCAAAATAAATGACAAATGTACAGAGTGAAGGAGCTTTAGATAGACAGCAATTTGTGTGAAAAATAATTGTGTGTGGGGGGGGGTGTTAGTGAACTGCAAGTTCAGTATAGTAACATAGCAGCCAAAAAAGGGAATTTAATCTAAATCTACATTATTAGAGTATTTTGCCCAGATCAAGGAAGATTAAGGTCCCACTGCACTCTGCCCTGGTCAAATTACAACTAACATATTTTGTTCAAGTCTGGGCACTACACTTTAAGAAAGCCATTATTATACTGGATAGGTTCCAGAAAAGGTTGACCAGGACAGTGAGATGACTGGAAGTCATATAGCATGAAATTTTTTTGAAGGAATTAATGATGTTTAGCTTATAGAAAATAACTTAAGGAGAGTAGAAACTGATGACTGTCTTCAGGTATCGGAAACTCTGATCTATGAAAGAGATTAGATTTGTTCTACTTGGCTCCAGAGGGCAAAACTTGGAACAATTGGTGGGAGTTGCAAAGAAACTAATTACTGTTAAATGATAGGAATAATGGCCTACCTGTCGCTGAAGTTCTTTAAATAGACATTAAATAACCGTTTGTCAAGCCCATTGTAGTGGACATTTCTGTTTAGATATGGATGCTATGAGATGATCTCTGAAGTACCATAATGCTCTGACATCATGTGTTACCATGATCTCATCCTTCCCTTCTCTATCTCATTGTATTTAGGCATTCTATCTCTAGTGACTGGAACACTGCCGCATCCCCCCAATAATTTGTCCTGTTGAAATATTTCTCTTCCTTCAAGGCCTAGATAAGAAACCTCCTCCTTCAGGAAGTCCTGATTCTTGTTGCTGAATTTTAGCTTCCTTTCTTCGTATTTCTTACAATCCTCATTTTTCCATCACCTTGTGTGTATATGTATTGTATATACACATATGTATATATAATATAATAAATGCTTGTTGATTGATTTATTATAAGATTGATCTATACTTCTTTGTGATAATCTCATTCTACTTAGTATCATGCTTCTTTTTTCTATATATCTTATTTTCTTCTATTTCCTCAAAAATGTAAACTCCTACATATACTCCAAGGAGATCAAGGACAAACAGGAAGGTATGGTATACTACAAATATTGACACTTTTCTTTTATCTTTTTCTTCTTCCTTTTCTTTTTTTATGTGGACACAAAGTAGACAAAGTAGATCTCCACAATCCCACACTGATTGGGGAACAGCTGAACAAATTGAGGGACATGGTTATAATAGACCACTACTCAGTTAAAACTGACAATGAATAAAAAATTCAGAGAAGTATATGAAGATGTATATGAACAGATGCAAAGTAGAGTGAGGAGAACCTAGAACGGGGTAAGGATTCTACCCTCTAGGTCCTCAAGTGTGGCTTTTTGACTGAATCCAAACTTCATAGAACAAAAGGATTCTGTGTAGTTTGGATTCAGTCAAAGTGCCATACCTTAGGACCTAGACGGTTACATGTGGCCTTGAGGTCACAGGTTCCCCACCCCTGATCCAGATCATAATCTCTGCAATGGTGAAAATGGAAGTGGAAAGAAAAAAAATAAACTAAACAACATGTAATTATATTACCAAGCTTAGCACCACAGATGAAAAATACACTTTCCTTAATTCTTTGCAAAAATGGAAGAAAGGGAATACGAGTGTGGAACATTTCAAATAATACCAAATTTGATTGATATATGGGTTAGTTTTAGGGACCTTTTTCCCCTTGTTTTTGTTTCTTATAAGGAATGGTTTGCTGGGTGAGTTGTAGAGGGATAGTTTGGAAATAAAGGTTATTTAAAAGCAAAAATTCTTATCTTCTTTAACATAAAGAAAGGTGTAAGTAAGAATTTAAGCCTGTAGAGGACAGGGGCTATATTATTTTTCATCTCTGTATCCCAAATGCCAAACACAATGTTGTTGTGATGAAAACATTTTGTCAAGCCTTAAAGCTATCTAGATGTTATCATTTATGTCTTGAGGCTGTAATAATGTACTATATTTTCTTTGTTAGATTCATTTTATCCTTGTCCTTAATAGATTAATAAAATAGATTTTATTTTTTGGTTAAACAGGAAAATCTCAAGTTTTCTCTTCCCTGTACTATTTCTGTTTTTCTCTTCATTTTAATGTACACAGAACCGTGACTGGAAAGGGTATGCCTCTTAAACTGTTTGGTTAACTTCAGGACCCAGGCAATTATGAGATATTCTTCTCCTCATTAGGGACTTGCTGGTATGTTACATTAGAAATTAATTAAAATCTTCTACCTAATATCTCTCCCTTTCTCGTTCCTCTCATATAAATAAGTAATCCATATCTAAGAAGATCATGTTTATTGAGAAAATCAGCCATTTGTGACCATATGCAGTTTAGAAATATGGCTCATTTTGGAGCTCAGCTCATCTCCATGGCTTTGGGCTAATTTTTAATTCAATTCAATTTCATGAACATTCAATAATCTCCTACTATGTACAGTGTAATGTGCCACCTGCTAGTATTTTAGGATGGTCATTGCCAGGCAGGATGACAAAGTTTAGGACAAAGATGATATGAGGCAGAGTCCTTGCACTGCAACTACAGTGTGTGTGTGTGTGTGTGTGTGTGTGTGTGTGTGTGTGTGTGTAGAGCAGTTCGGGGTATGAGGTGGGGGGATTTAATGTAAAATGTACTTATCCCCTGAGGAAAAGAGGAAAGGTGAAGAAGCTTTAAGGGTTGAACTGTCCCAGGTTACATGTAGGATCATAGAAAGATGACAGAGTTTGAAGAGAATTTGGAGATCTTTTACACAATTCCCCACCTCATTTTACAGATGAGGAAACAATGACTCAAAGAGACTAAATTTGCCCATGTTCACATAAATAGTAATTAGCAGGACTAGAATTTGAATACAGGCCTTTTGATTCCAAAGTCAATGTTCTTTTGACAAGCAGAATATAAATGTGATAGAGCTTCCCTTGCCAGTTCCCCTTTCTATTGAAATTATCCCCTTGATGTGGGCAGACAGGTGGTGCAGTGATTAGAGTGCTTGGCCTGGAGTCAGGAAGACTCATCTTCCTGAGTTCAAATCTGACCTCAGACACTTACTAGCTGGGTGACCCTGGGCAAGTCACTTAACCCTGGTTGCCTCAGTTCCCTCATTTGTAAAATGACCTGGAGAAGGAAATGGCAAACCACTCTAGTATCTCTGCCAAAAAAAAATGGGGTCACAAAGAATCAGACATGACTGAAAAATGACTGAACAACAACAACACTTGGTTGCATTTTAATAACTCATCCCCCTCCCCCCAAAAAAACAGTAAAGGAAGTTATGACAGACAACAGTTGATCTGAAAAATTGCTAAGAGGGGTTGGTTGGACTACAGGTTTAATATGAGGTAACAGTGCAACCTGGCAAACCAAACCCTAATATATGATTGTGGCTAGTTTACAGAATGAGGGAGGTAATAGTCTCACTCTAAGTTGCTTTGACCAGATCCCATATGGAGTTTAGTTATGGGCATTATGTTTTAGGAAAGACTCTGACAAGTTGGAGAGTAATCAGACTGTTGAGGGACCTGGAGGTCATGCTCTATGAAGATTGGTTGAAGGAACTGGGGTTGTTTAGCCTGGAGAAGAAAAGTCAAGAGAAGACACAATAACTGTTTTCAAGTATTTGAAGAGCCATCATGTGGACCGGGGATTAGGCTTGTCCTGTCCCTGAAGGAGAATTGGAGCTGAGAGGGAGATAGAAGTTGCAGAGAGGAGGCAGATTTCGGCTCAATGTTAGCAACAGCTTCCTGGTGTTATCTGCCTTAGGATGTAGTGAGTTTGGCCATTGCTAAAGGTCATCAAACCAAGCCAGGATAACCACTTCTTGGGACAGCAGAGATAAAATTCCTGCCATGTATCAGCTGGACTAGATGACTTCTAATGCTCTTTCCCACTCTGAGATTCTGTGATTTCACGGGTGGTTAGTCTAATTGCAGTACAACTAAGGCTGAGGATGAGGAGGAAGAGGGCACATGGGGAGAATAGAGTCAGATGGTAGCTTCTTAAATGTGATTCCTTTAAGGTATAATTTATCCCTTGATTTCCTGGGCAGTCTACTTGTAGCAATAGGGTTAAGAGTAAGGATATATCTGGATGGGAACTTCCACTGTAACCTTCCCCTCAAATAGCCCTCATCTTTGATTCTTTTTTCTCCCCCAATCCCCATATCCAATCAATTTCCTAGTGCTGTCAATTCTACCTCCATGATATCTCTTCTTTCTACTCCTATTACAACCCTTCAGGGAAAGAGTTAGGTCCAGTACTGTAACTAGGATGGGACTCCAGTTAGTTCTCGAGTTAGTTGCAGTTAGTTCCCAAACTAACATGCTAGGGAAGGACCCAGGCCTCAAAGTCCTCCCCCTTTCCTATAGGCCACCCCACCTAGCCCTCTTTCCAAGGATTGCTTGGTGAGACTATGCCCACTGGAATGGACTGTCACGTACATAACCCTTGAATGAATTTTTCAGTAATCATAGTTAACAGTCAGTCTCATTCCAAATGATAATGCTGGTGATTGTAGTTAAACACCAGGAAAAAAGAAACTAGAGCTCACTGATCCATGGCTGAGGTAGAGGGAAGGACTGGGTGATCAAGACATTAAAAAAAAAGAAAGAAAGAAGGATGAAAGACATTCATTCATGACCATGTGCAGGCTAAAAATAAACAAGAAACCTAAAATCTTCTGGATTGGCCAACAAGGTCACTTGTCATGTTCACGAATTTGTTCCAATTACATTAGGTTTGATCTCAGTTTTGCATGGGAAATCGTTTCCTGAATAACCACTTAACTTCAAGGTTGCCTGATCTTCTAGAGGGTTTGCTACTGTTTTAGAGAGACTATGTGATCTCAGGAAGATTTTCACCAATTGGAGAAGTGTTGACAAGCAAATAAGAGAGTGTGGCTATACATACAAAATAAAAAAGATTATTGTGGGATCTGGATTCCACGTTATTTGAGAAATATTATGTGTACGTATGTGTATGTGTGTGGACACACAAATATGTATACACATATATGCATGGATCCAACTTTCAAGAAGATTTTTACATTTTTTTCCTCCTGCAGAACAGACTAAAAGTCCTTTGGACTGCAGCTAGTCTGATTTCATTGATGTGGGGAACTCTCATGATAGAAGTTTCCTTTACCAATGCAGATCTGCAACCACCCCTGCAACTTTCCAGTTTTAAAGAAATACCAGGAGCACTAAGACATTAGGTGACTTATCCAGGAACAAATGTTGAAAAATCCAGAACTTTGAGGGATGTAGGTAAGATTTCTTTTCAGGTCCATGAAGTAGTGAAATAAGATGGTAGGATTGGATTCATTTGAAATAAGGTGTTCTCCTTAAGATTGGTATATCAAGCTTACTTCCATTTCCCCCTCAATTGGAAAAGAAAAGGATACAAATAAAAGCTTCAATTATACCAGGTACAATGTGAGCAAATAATCTACACCATTGCTACAATAACTTGAATTGCCTAATTATTTCCTTTGAAATGTGATGGGCAGGCCATCCACCCCAATGGGCAGGCCATCCACCCCAATGGGCAGTGTAGCCCAAGATAGTATAGCAATTGGGGTTTAGAAGAGTATAATAACTACACTGTTAGAAGCCATTAAAGTAGGATGAAAAATGTAAACACCTATGGATGTATATTAGGACAGATGTGTGGAAAGAACCAGATTTGGGGGAGAAAGAAGAATGCAAGCCCAATTGGACACCTTTGTTTGTGATATAAAGGGTTTCAGTTAAGTAGTTAAGCTTATGTATGGAGGGAAACATCTGCTTATTTTTCCCCTTTCCCTTTGAGCACAGCAATTTCCTATCAAGGGGCTGTTGTTTAGATGCTGTTGCTGCCATTATCTGTCTTTTGTTCATTTGAAGTAGAATCCTTAGACTTATTTTCCTGTCTCTCTCATCATTTTGCTTTCAAGCCCCACCCCTTCCCCTTAAGTGGGGAAGGGAATGACTTATGAATTCACACACACATAAAACAGATTTTTTTAAAGCTGTCCCTATCTCAGAAAACATAATTCTTACATTCATATCTTTTTAACCTATTATATTAGTGGAATTGATGACTAGTCCAATATACTTTGAAAAAAATGCAAAGGATTGATGTCTGTGTTTATTATGTATAAATGAGTGTGTTTGGTTGTTAAACAGGAGTATTTGTGCTGAGGGGAATTAGTTTGACCTTCCATTTGCTGGTATCCTTCTGCTACTGCCACCATTACTCGTCCCCACAGAGGAAGCATTTATTTCTTTTACTCGTGGGACTCACAGGGGACATCAAGCAGTCATCAAGTTTCTTACTTTGCCTCTAACCAAGCACTTACCTTTGATTTTGGTCTGGAACTGGGAGTACCAGTGTGGAAACTACCTCTACTATGCAGATTGGCAACTCATCAGTAACTTAAAGACCTAGTAAATTGCCTGCAGACACTAGAAGTTTAAGTGATTTGACCATAGTCGCACAATATGTATCAGAAACCCTACTTGAAGCCAGATCTCTCTGATTCTAAGGCCAGTCCTCTATCTACTCTTTAATATGTTATTTCTTTGCCTAATCCTCCAAAAAGATCTGTAAACTTTATTCTATCTGAAGTAAAAGGGAGGTAGATTTTTATAATCTGCTGATGAAATTTGATCTACATCGTTAACAAGTATTTGTCAAGTTCTTACTATACACCAGGCACTGTGCTAAACATTAGAGCTATAAAGGAAGGCAAAAATGTAGTCCCCGCCTTCAAGGAGTTCACATTGTAATGGCTTGGGTGTGGTTCTACCTGAGACTGGTGGCCTTCTAAAATGGATGAGTAAGTTTAATATTTGAACAAATTCTAAATTTAAAATGAAACTCATTATGCTTCACTTGATTTCCATGGGCATTTATTACCTGAAATCTTAAATTTCTCAATGATTTAGAGCTGCATTAGGATTTGGAGAAAATTATAGAACAATTTAGCCTAAGTTTCTGAAGAATCAAACAAGCTCACAGTTAGAAGGGACCTTAGTTCATTTGGTCCAACTTAAAAGAAATCTCTTCTACAAACACAGACATGGGCATCCAGTTGTTGACTGTTTACTCGATGAATAGTAAGTCCTTATTAACCCAGACAGTTCATTGTGTCCAACTTTTCCTAAACCATTTGGGGTTTTCTTGGCAAAGATACTGGAGTGGTATCCAGCTTCACCAGCTTATTTTACAGATGAGGAAACCTAAGGCAAACAGGGTTAAGTTACTTGCCTGAGGTCACACAGATATTAAGCATCTTAGGTCACATTTGAACTCAGGTCTTCCTGACTCCCAGCCTGGTGCTATATCCACTATGCCAACTAGCTGAGTTTATGCAATTCACCAGATTTATAGGTTTGTTAGCCCTATAACAAGAGCAAACAATTTTAGTCTAATCTGACCCATCCTTAAAGAAATTAGGCTAGTTTTTAATTATCATTGCTTCCTTCCCAAAATGTTCATAAATCATTCCTTCAATAGTATATTCTAGAAAAGAGGAATCCATGTGACCTGGTTTGAAATTGTATTAAAACAGCACCTTTTACCTGGACCTTCTCTCACAGCCCAAGTGAGCAGGAGAAGCAGGCTGAGGAGGAGCAGAATTCTTTTCTGAACAGGAGAACCTTAAAGCATTAGCAAGTATGCTAGCAAAATGATGAAGTGTAAAATGTGTGCATACCATAATTCTGACACACCTCTAAATTATGACTCACTGATAAAATATGCCTTATATATGATGTAAACCCCCCAATGTGCTTGAAAATTCTTTTGAAACCACTTATAATAACACCTTACCTTTATAGGTATATAACACTTTAACTTTCAAAAGCATTTCCACATCTATTATCTCATTTCATCCTCACAACCTGGCAAGGTAGGTAGAGCAGATATTATTTTCCCCACTTTACACAGACCTCAAGTGGTTGTGACTCATCCCGTGTATCATAGCAAGTTAGTGTCAGAACTGGGAATAATATCCAACTCCTTGAACCATTTCATGTTTCCTGGTAGGAAGACACACACATACTACAATTTAGAGCCACTTTGAATTAGCTTAGCTATACCCCTAGGGCAAATTTCTTAAACCACTTCAGAGAATACTCACTGGGCACAAGTAGCTCAAACTCAATGAATGAATGAAGCATTTTATTCATTTTATTCAAAATGTGTATTTTCAAGAAATGTGAATTTGTAGATCTGAAATTTCAGAACCTCAAAATTACCCCTTATTTTGGCCAGTGTGAGTTAATCAGCAGATTCTAAAATGTTGCTCTCTTAGATTTAAGGCTTTATGCTTTAGGACTTCGAGTTAATGGACAAAAATCATATGGATTCCAACGTCTCTGTCTAGTCATGGTCAATAGCTCTCTAGGTCATATGGCACCATTGGCTGTTTAGTACTAGTGCATCCACCTGGATTACAACACTTGGCTATCTTTATCCAAATGATTTGGTGGTGATTCGAGACCATGAGAAGAAAAGATAGAATATCTCAGAATATAAAAGCTGGAAGACATTTTATAAGTCTTCTAATTAAAGTGTCTCATTTTTACAAATGTGGAAAACTGATGCCCACAGAAAGTGACTTTCAAAGTCTTCAAAGGAAGTAGTCAGTGGGGACTCTAACTCCAGAGGTTTTTTTTCATTATCCAACATTGCCATTCTTGTTTTATACCACAGAAAAATGAGGAAATAGTAGAAGAAAAAATTGGTGGGAATTTTCACATAGTGTGTGACACGTGAGTTTCATCTTCCAAAAGTGAATCGTATGAAGTAGATCTCAAGTCAAGGGATCCCTTCTTTTGTTTCTTTCCCAGGATTGATGGTTTCTGGGTATTCTGTTTTGTCCCCACCCCAACCCTTCACCCCCAGATATCATTTAGGACCTGTGTCAGAGCTTACCTGGAATTAAAGACAGAAGAGAGGAAGTAATTGCAGTAAATTCTCTTCTTAAGTAAAAGGTTTGATTTTTTGTGTGTGTGTGCTAGAACTGGCTCATAGAATGGCAATGTCCCAGACTCCACATTTAAATTGCTTGTCAGAAAGAAGAGTAGAAATCTTCAAAGGTAGAAACTCTGGAATTTTTCTCCTTCTCTGCTGACTGAAGAATATTAGAGATGTTGGGCTTTTTGTTTCCCTTCCTTATGTGGAACTAGCTTCTTAAAGAATTATTAGAGTTTTGCTGACATCAATTCAGAAAGAGACAGGAATGGAAAGAACATGGAACGGGGAGGGTGGAAAAATCCCTGTTTTTCTTGTAGTGTCAAAAAAGAGGAGAGAAAAAAGCCTTTTATTTTATTTGTTTTTGCTTTGAGAGACTTCCCTGTGCATAAAGAAAGAAACTTCATTTCATACTTTTGCAAAAGCCCAGCACCACTGCTCCTGCAAATAGGAGAAAAACATCTATTTTTAAAGAGATAATTGTTGCTTGGATTTATTATAAGTAACAACACTTTAAGAAGTGTGCATGATTCATGGCTGTGTGCTAAGATAAAACCCCAATAACTATCATCTTCCATTTTCCTTCTTGAATCTAAAGGCTAATTATTTCGGACAGCTTCCTGGCAGATGGGGGGAGGGATATGATAAGTAGGATGTCCAGAGTGACCAAAGCAAGATAGTATCAAGAAGACTGCCACTTCAGAAGTCTTGGGTGGCATCTAAGGGGCATGACAGGATGGGGTAGCCACTCTTTGGGGAGATCATCTGGCAATGACTAGGATACTGCTTAAAAGAAGGTTGCAGCCCTGTTCTAGGGCATATTCACACAACCAGCTGAAATCGTTTTGCAATTGGAAAACAAAACAGATGAGAAAAAAAGGCATCTGAGAGTAGAGTAGGAGCAATCATGCCGTTATATGTGAAGCATGGGATAAACAAGCTCCTGTGGCTTGCATTCCAAGCCCTTTGGATCAGGGTAAAATTGAAGCGAACAAAGCAAACTATGTATTATTAATGTTAGTATTTCTTTTAAATATTCGATATGGGCAGGCACAGAACACTGCAGGAAACGGGGGAAAGACTTGGAAAGTGACAATTCTTTTTCTTCAATTCTCTCCCAGTAGGATGTGATATGTATCTTTTTCCCCCTTATCTTTTCTTCTTCTCTTTTTTGAAAGGGGGAGGGTGTTTTGGCATCTATCCTCTCCCCTCAAAATAAAGAAAAGGAGTGATGGATATGTATCACATCTCACTGTGGAAACCAGGAAAGGGAGAGAAAGAAGAGACAATAAAAAATAAGGAAAAGAGAAAAGGAGGAGGAGAAAGCAGAAGGTGGAAACAGTTTGGGGAAAGAATTAAGGAAGGGTGAATAGCAACAGAACACAAAATTGACAGACTTCTAGTCAATTTATCTTGTACCCTGGGGAATCTGTATAGAAATCTTAACCCCTTTGGGAAAACATTACAATCTTCCCAGGTTGGAACACAAAGTGAAGAGTAGCTCAGCTTTCTTTTGATGGAAACAGGGACTTGTTTCTTTTCTGTGTCCCCTGGCCCTCTCTTGCCCTTACCTTTATAACTGCTTTACTCCATTGCACTGTTTGCAATTCAGTTTTCTGTCTGTCTGGCCCATTATGTTGTCAGCATGTGAAAGAGCTGAACTAGGCAACCTCACCTCTCTCTGTGATGTGCACGAGGGAAACTGGGGGCTATAATTATTGGGGTCCTGGCCTTTCCCTCCAAATTCCCTGTAGCAGGAGTCAGTCAAGGCAGGGCACAGGAAGGGCAGAGGGACCTCACATTTTTAAAAAGATTTTTAAAATCACAATCCCTTTACAGATCTTAACTGAAGACCCAAAATATTGGGGCAATGTGATCCAAAAATATTCTTTGAATAACTACTGTACATCCAGCACCAGATGACCTCTGAGGTCTCTTACATTACTGAGATTATACTATGGTCTAGGAACTATGTATAAATACAGAAGGGAGGAAAAAATGTCTAATAGATTCTATTCTTGAGTAACTTGAAGATTACTGAAAGGAAACAGAACAATATATGGTCTTGACCATATGTTTCTTGGAGGGACAAAACCAACATATACTCCCTCCATGAGGTGCCTTGTATTTATTGTTGTTTTATTCTGTTTATACTTATAAACGTACATATTGTCTACCCTGATATAATGGAAGCTCCTTGAGAGTTGAGACTTTTTCATTTTTATCTTTCTATACCCAATGTCCAGATCTGTGCTGCTTCTTGGTAGGCACTAATAAAATGTTCCCTGCTTGATTAATCTCTGTGTAAATGACTCCCAAATGCATCTCACCATCCCAAACCTCCCTGAAGCTCACTGCTCTTATATTCCCACAACTCTTTTGGATGTATTCACATGGATTTCCTACAAGAAGCTCAAACTGGTCTTATGTTAAGCTGAACCCTTGACCCCATGACATGCCCCTCCCACTAACCTTTTTTTCTATTTTTGTTCATGACTCAACCATCTTTCCAACATTCTGTGATCCTAACCTTAAAATATTCCATTTCTCTTTACTTCCCCTTACCCCACATAACAAATCAGTTACTAATTCCTAAAATTTCTCCACACACAATATCTCATACATGCAACCACTGCTCTCCATAATTTCAATCTTCATCTCTATGTACTGAGACTTTTAGTACACCCTGCCAATTGTTCTTCTTTACACTAGATCATATGCAATCCAGTCTCCAAATTGATGCTTATTTGTAATCTTCCCAAAATAAAACAAAACCAAAAAACAACCCTATGATCACGTTAGACCTCTGCTCAAAAACCACCAGTGTCTCCCTGTTGCCTATACAGAGATGTGTGGAAAGATCACTGGACTCAGAGGCAGGGAATGCCTAGGTTTATATTTCAGCTTTGTCACTTACCAGTTGTATGACCCTAGGAAGGCTACCTAACTTCTCTACACCTTTGACCTTTGTGTATGAAGAAAATAATAAATTTGGGTATTGTCTATCACCAGGCTGTTGTGAGGAAAATGCTTTGTAAACTTCAAAGGACGATAGCAACAGTCTTGAGAGATGATAGATGAAGTATTACGCATCCTGAGCTATCCACCATGTTGTGTGGAGAGGCTCACAGGTGTCAGCATTTCTCACAAAGTAAATCACAACAAACCAGTTGTTGGAGCAACAAGCAAGGAGGACATGGATTAAATTCAATGACCAGGTACAATAGAAAGTCCTGATCTTTCCATCAAAGTTTTGTGCCTACCTTTGATTTCAGTTTCCCCTTCATACCTTATCTCATGCTGTCCCAATATATAAGTTCTAACCAAAGTGGGTTATACTTTATCCCTTGTTCTTATACTGACCTGTTCCATCTCTCTGTCTTCACTTACTCTCTCCCATATCTGGAATAAATACCTCCTTCACTCTCAATTCCTTTCTGTTGTTAATCTCTTCCTTTCTTCAAGGACAACTCAGATGCCATCTCCTCCTTGACTTTTTCCATTCTCTGCCTTCTCCTTGACCCATTAGAATGTAAGCTTCTTGAGGGCAGGAACATTTTTTGCCGTTCTTTGTATCCCCAATACTTAGCAAAGCGATTTACACATGGTAAGCATTTAACAAATGCTTCTTAACTTGGCCTTACTCGATTACCCATTTCCATATCATGTGCAATTTGTCATAGAACTTTTTCTGGGCTTCTTTTTGTATAATTATCAACCTCTCCCTAGTATCAGCATTAGCTGTTCATTTGTCCTCCATGCCTCCACCCCATTATAGTTGATGCGACTCGAAAGCAGGCCTGTGTCACATCTTTTTTTTTTTTGTCTCCACAGTCCCTACCACAATGCCTTGTACACAGTCAAGCCTTAATAAAATTTTATTGAATGGAATTGAGCTGAATTGGTGCAGAAGACAGTGATGCTCCTTGCTTTCTTAGAAAAGAGATGGTATGCAAGGGAGTTAGGGTAATAACTCTGGATTAAAGGGATTCTTGTTGTTCAGTTATTTTTCTCAGTTGTGTCTGACTCTTAGCAACCCCATTTGGGGTTTTCTTGGCAAAGACACTGGAGCAGTTTGCCATTTTCTTTTCCAGTCCATTTTACAGATAAGGAAACCGAGGCAAACAAGGTTAAGTGACTTGCTCAGAGTCACAAAGCTAGTAAGTGTCTGAGGCCAGATTTTAACTCAGGAACATGAGTCTTCCCAACTCTAAGCTGGGCACTCTATCTATTGTGCCACCTAGCTGCCCCAAGGGATAGTCTAGATTATAGAAGGTCTTGAAAAGGGGCCTAAGAGATACAGGATTTAAGAGAAAGCATTAGACTGTGACCATCACAACACTATTTCAGAATGTTATGACAGTTTAGTTTGCTTTTAGAAGGATGAGCAATCATTTGCCGATGACCCATGACAATCTGTTCTTTTCTCTGTAACACCCGCATTTGTTTCAGGATGGGTAATCCTCAGTAGAGATGAAGGAGCCCAGCTGTGTTTGGATTTTATAACATTCCTCAAGATCCTTCTCTGATGTTTTGGTTTATGGCAAAGTTGGAAATACAGTATTATCCTGATCATTATTATTATCATTGATTTAACCACTAATAATAATTAATGTTTACTGAACACCAGTAATGGGCTTTGAAATGTTCCGAGACAAAATTAGACTTGGCCTCTTTCCAGTGGGCTTACAGTAAAATCAGAAACAACCAAGTTACTGCCCAAACTTTTTTCTCTTGAGGACCAAAGGCTTGAAAGGGAACTGCTGGTTTGAAGAGGAAATCTAAGACAGTCACAAGAGAAAGAAAGTCAGTAGGAAGAGTTGCAATGCTTAAGAAGAAAAGCTGGTTCCCAGGTTCCCTCTGGTTATATTCTGCTGAGTTCAGTGATGCCAAGAGAATCTTTCTTTAGTGTCATCTTCACCTGAATTAAATGTTCTGAGCATTTGTTCCAAGGAACAGGAAGTGGATTTTTTTATAAATCATTCCATGATTTATAAATCATTCAATGACCCATTTTACACATGACTAACAGAGATAATCTTTATATTAATCTGAAAAATCTTCCCTCCAAAAAAGGATAATGAACATAAGAGGGTTTGTCTTTGACTCCCAATATTCTATTGCCAAAGCACCAACAGCTAATGCTGGTGACTTTGCAGGGTTCTGTCTTACTTAATTTCAATTCACAAAGAAGTCAAGACATCATCCTCATGACATCATTGCTCCTCTTCAAGAATGAAGGCTGAACAACAGTTAACCCAGGAAATCCACTAAAAAGTGCCCTCAGTAGCTGCTACCCAAGTAATTAGTGCCCATGTTGCTTGTGTGCTTTCTTTGTTATTGTGTAGATATTAAGTCAGAATACATGGATAGAAGCATTTTGTATATACATACATACATATATACATATATGCATATATACATATATATATATAATAGAGTGCTAGAGTCAGGAACTACCTCAGGTACTTCCTAGGTATGTGTGGCCCTAATAAGTATCTCTGAGTATCAGTTTCTGAATCTATAAAATGGGGATAATAATACCCTTAGCATTTCCCTTACAAGGTTGTTAAAAGGATCAAGTAAGATAATATAAGCAAAACATTGACATATAAATTGCAGTTATTTTTGTTTATCATTGTTAATAATAATTCATGTTAGTCATGTTTGACATTATTAGATATTTGCCTTTTTCAATAATTGGACCAACGTGGGAGAGAAACATGGCACCAATTTGAGCTCCCACAAAAACATTCAAGAACTAGTTTCTCATTACCAAACAAAATCAATATTATAGAACAACAAGAGAATAGAATGTTAGCATTGGAAGGACCTTAGAGATCATCTGGTCTAAATGCTAATTTGACAGATAAGGAAACTGAGGCCCAAAGAGGAGAACACATTTTTTTTTCAAGGTTACTCAGCAGGTTAGTGGCAGATGTGGGCCTGGTAAGAGTTCCCCAAATTCTCTTTTTCACTTTGGCAGCAGCTTTGGGACAGGTTCTGAAAGTGTATCAGAAACTTGAATTCTCTTGTGTACTAGCATCTAAGTTACCATCATGAAAGAGGTGTACCTAATTTTCAAAGTAAAGAGAGGAAATGCAAACTTCTCTGTTTGCTCTGACACTCAGATAATAGCCTTCGTGTTCATTTTTGAAATGAAAATGACTAATTCTCAGATATGAATCTATAAGTACCTTTGCACACAGATGAGTAATAATAAAAAAAAGCATTGGCTTCATTAATGTCTCTCCTGACAGTGCCTTTTTTAAAAAAAGCAGTACATTATTGACACTTATTCTGTGAGAGCTCTACTCTGATCACTAAACCTACTGGGTTGTTGTAAAAATGATTATGCTTATTGTTGTTTTTGTCAAGTTTATCAAGCCTTCTCTTATCCTTATGTTAAATTTATTTTTTTCCACCTAACAATTGAGTTCTTAATGATCCTTGTTGTTGAGGTTAAGTTCCCTTAAAAAAAAAATCAAAAGAATGTGAAAACATTATTTGGAACTTTTCCCAATCATCTTGATCTCGTTCCTACACCTGCCTGAGGTAGTTAGGGAATGAAGTGAATAGAATATTGAGCTTGGAATCAAGAAAGCCTGCATTTGAATCCTGCTTGAGACCTTTACTTAGCTGTGTGAGACTGGACAAGTAACTTTACCTTTTCCATTCTCAATTTCCTCATCTGTAAAAAAGGGATAATAATAGCACCTACCTCAAAGGATTGTTGTGGGAATAAAAGTATATAACATAGAAATCACTTTGTAGGGCTATAGAAATGCTAGTGATGGTGACAATGACAGTGACCACAACGACAATGATGATGACAACAATGACGACGATGATGATGTTATCATCCCCTTGAACTGGCTATGACATGCTTTCATTGTTTGGGAGGACTGGAGGCGGTTCAGAAACCAGCATCCAACATTTCTTATCATGGCCCTCCATATTGGCATTGATTTACAGAGGAGATAATAGGACATAGAGACCAGCCTAACCTCCTCTTTGTACTCTATGAACACAGTCACAGACAGTCTCTCACACTTGACTCTAAGCTCCATATCCTCAAACAGGGCTTCTAACCTCAGTCCTCCTGCTCTCCCTCTTTCTTTTTTCAAAAATTTACTGCTGCTACTCATTCTTCCCTCTCCTACGTTCTTGAAATGCTTTCCACTAGTTTCTACCGCCACACCTTTGGCTACATCAGTGATGAGAGAGAGAGAAAGAGACAGAGACAGAGACAGAGAAAGACAGACACAGAGACACACGAAAAGAGACAAAGGCAGAAGAGGGGAAGGAGAAGGGAGGGAGGGAGAGACAGAGAGAGAGAGAGACAGAGAGCGATGGAGAAAGAGCATTCTTAGGTTTCTAAAACAAGCTTTGAGACAAATGGGAGGGAGTGGGCAATTTCATGATCCCACAGCCTCAGGTTCTCAGTTGAACTATTGTTAATAACAACACCATAGTCTAACAAATCATCATCCATTAGCCTTAGAAACTGAAAAATAAACACAAGTATAATCACTTTGCCAAGTCATACTAATGCCATGTCTCTGATAAAAATGTCAGTCTTCATTTGTCATTACCAAAATATTATGTTGAGAATAGAACGATCAATGTGGTCACAATCTGCTAATTTGCTAAATATTGAAAAATATTTATAAACTTTAACTTTCTTCAGGATAGCATTTCTGACCTTCCTTTTCTTCATCTGGCAATGATGCCAGTGCCACTGGATGACAGATAGAGGTGGGTAAAGGCGTAAGAAGACGGAAAGGAAAGAAGTGAGGATATGACGATCTTTAAAAATCAACCAGACAATTTCATATTTGACAGTGGAGGTGATAGGGAGCCATTAGTGTTCATTGAACACAATAGTGATATGGTCAGTTTTATGAAGATCTATTTGACAACTGAGTAGAAGATGGATTAGAGTGGGGAGAGGATTGAGGTAGGCAGAACAATAATTAGGCTACTGAAATCATCCGGGCATGAGAGATTAAGATGAGACATCTAGCTTAAGATGTCCAATACGCAGTTGGACATTAAAGACTAGAGGTAAGGAGACTTGAGTCTAGAAGTACACAGATTCAGATACTTGTCAATCTTCCATCAACATAAGATTTGGATATGCTTTTTTTTTTTTTAACAATCAACAAGATCCATGACAGTTAAATTGTATTGAATTGGTGCCAGATAACAGAAATACAGGAGGATCTCATCTTACACAACGGACGTTGCTGTGAATACAGTTTATCTTCATTTTAGCAAAGGGTTAATCATGTATCATTATTCTTATGAAAAAGCTTTTGTTGGGGCTAGGTGACAGTACAATTAAATAGCTGCACAAATGATTGAATGACTGGACTCAAAGAGGAATCATTAATGGGCTGGTGTTAGTTTGGAATGAGCTCTCTAAAGGAGTGACCAGGGATTCATGCTTGGCACCATGCTGCTTGACACGTTTTATCAAAGACTTGGCCACAGGCATAAATGGCACAGTTTTCAAATTTGCAGGTGAAATAAAAGTGTCATAGATACTTTACATACTGTATATCAGAATTAGGATCAAAGAAGTCTAGCACTTTGGGATGAATCTGGTAAGTTGGAATTTTAAAAGTATCAATGTAAATTCCTAAGTTTTGGTTCAAACAATTTTATATATACATGATGGGTTAAATATGATCAGGCAGCATCTTGTTTGACAAAGATCTTCAGATTTTAGTGGACTACAAGCTCAAGATGATTTAACAGTGTGGTAAGGTGGTCAAAAAAGCTAAAATGATTTCAGGCTGCTGTATTGAGAGGTATAGAAACTATGAATAAGGAGGTGATAGTGTCCCCTCTTTACTCCTTTCAGGTCAGAACACATATGGAATATTATGGACACTTCTAGGCACTGCATTTTAATAAAAGTATTGATTGGCTAAAGCATGGCCAGAGGATCATAGATTTGGAGTTGACAGGACATTAGAGATCATGTAGGTCAGAGGTATTAAACAGTCAGAAGGTGGCAAGTAGCCCAAAACACTCCTAATTGTGGACTGAACCAGATTAAAATAAAATTGTGAAATGTTTAACAAAATAAATAAAAATTCAATATAACACAGATAATGATAATTCATGGTTAAGAAAGGTTATTAGGGATTCTTTCTATTTTATTTTGACACCACTGAAGACACTGAGGCTCAAGAGAGACTGTGACTGGACCAAGGTCAACAGATGGTGATAGAATTGGGATTTAAATCCCGGCCTTCTGGCTCTAAGTCCAGTGCTCATTCCACTCTGTCATGTTACCTCCTAGAAAGGTGAGGAGATATGAGTTCACGTATACAAGGGGACCGGGGGTTGTTTATCCTGGAGAACACCGGCAGAGGGACATGATAGTTTAATATTTTCATGTGAAAAGGAAATAGACTAGTTTCACTTGGCCGCAGAGGTGGGGGTGGGGGTGGCTTGGGTAGGGAAAGATAAGAGAAAGGGAAGAGAAGTGAATAAGCATTTATATAGCACCCATTATGTGTCAGGCACTGTGCTAAATGCTTTACAAATATAATCATATTTGATCCTCACAACAACTGTGTGGGGTTGATGCTATTATTACCCTCATTTCATAGTTGAGGAAACTGAAGCAAACGGAGGTTAAGTGACTTGCCTAGGGACAGCTAGAACTTCTAGAAGTAGAAACAGTATGTGCATATTACAGAGAGGTTGATTTTGCCTTGATCTTGGGGATTAAAAAAATCAGCTATCCAAAATGACATGGGCTACCTCAAGCAGTGATGGCTGTCGTTGGAAGACTTCAGTTAAAGTTGTATGACCTCTTGTGATGGGCATTCTTATTCAGGTATGGGTTGGACTAGATTTCACCCGACCTCCCTTCAACTTCAAAATTCTATGATTCCGTTATTCTATGAATAATTACGTGTAAATCAACTTTTAAAATAAATGGAAGCACTTTATATCTACCATGGAAGTGTATTATTTTAAAGGAATTTCTCTGTGATATATATATTTTTATAAAGAAAATTATGTCATAACTTATCTACTTTGTAAGCTTAGATCCTCATGGGTACATTGACCAACATATATGCACATGTGTATTTACACACGCATACACACATACACACACATGTTCCTAGACCTGGAAGTGTAGGCTTTTCTCAGTGCTGGTTTGAAGGTCGCTGGATAGATATTTTTATTCGCTTACCTTTAAAAAGCTAAAACAAAGAAAACATCCAGGAACATATCTGCTTTGTAACTATACGTAGGGTAATATTGAGTAAACCTCATTTCCTTTTAGGAGAGGTGATTCATCCCACAAAGCACAGGAGGAAATGGAATGTGGAAAGGGAGAGCAGGGTAGTCCTAAAAGAGGTCCATAGAGATCCTTTAACTCTACCTCCAAAGGAAGGACAGGTAACAGAGGGCTGTTGCTTGAAGGTTAATCTTGTGTTTTTCTTCATTGCATCATGCCTTAGTTCCTTTTTTTTTTTAATTTATAGGCAATTGGGGTTAAGTGACTTGCCTAGGGTCACATAGCTAGTAAGTATCAAGTGTTTGGTCTGAGGCCAGATTTGAACTCAGGTCCTCCTGACTTCAGGGCTGGTGCTCTATCCACTGCGCCACCTACTTGCCCCCCATGCCTTAGTTTCTTGATGAGGTCCAGTTCTCCCTTATTCACTTTCCCCTTGCCCTCAGATTTCAAAATGAGGTCTGGCTTTGGTGCTTTCTCACTGTAAATTATGAACAGGATAAAAATTAGGCTAGAGTATTTACAGTATAGAACAATGCTGCCAAAGCAGAAGGAGGACTACCTGACCTAATCGGTCTTTTTCCATCTCTAATGCTTCTGACTCTGTGATTATGATTTCATAGATATGATTGCTGCTGCACATCAGGCCTGCCTGCTGGTAGATTCAGACCAGCCATCACCTCCCACAGACTCAAGCAGGCAACTGTCCCCTGACTGAAGTCAACTCTATTGCTCATCCCTCCACTCTGCTTCATTCTGGGGATAAATCAGCTAAATAGTTGGAGCCCTGGTGTGTGCAGTAATGGTCTCTGCTAATTAATTGGCTGGGGATTGCCAGACAGTACTATTGGCACCTCCAAAAAACAAGGGACTACATCAGATTGCATGCTATTTCACATTTTTCAGACCTTCTGCAAAGCTGGCTTCTAACCTTGTTACAGATTATGAATCTTGACTCCGATAAGAGCCCCAGCAGCTGGAGCACCTGCTCGGCTGGTACATCACAAGCAAGCTGTAACAAGTCACTTCGTTCTCAGGTCACAATTTCCCTTTCACATCCCTTGAATTATGCACCAAGCATAAGATACCTTGAAGTTTTCCCCAATCTTCCCCTCTCTTTGGTGAGAAGGGGGTGGGGTTTGGCTGAGAACGGAAGCTGGGGTTAGAAGACTTTGCTGAAGATTTAGGCTCCTTCTGTTGGGACTAAGAACTCTTAATTCCTTGAATGAGACTCCTATGCCTAAAGTGTTTCCAGTATCCTCCCTCCCTCATATCCTCATGTCCCTGTTTTCCAGTCCTTATCTTCAATCAGCCACTATTGATTTTCCTCCTTTTCATACACTTTCAAATGCCATGCATTGGCTAGAAACCATGCTCCTCTTGCATAGCTCAGCCAAAGGTCATTCATTTGGCTGCTGTTGTTTTGCTCTTTTTTTCCCCTCTTGCTCGAGGTGATAACTGATCTAACTTACAATAGGGGTACTTTAAACAGCAGAGCCATCCATTCAAACCCGTAATATCATTTCTTTGTGAGATAAAGGAAGGAAAGGAATCTCTTTAGCTATGGGAATGAGGAATAACCAGAAGATTGCACAAGATCCCAGATGGTTCAGGGCTAGAATAGATTCCAAAACAAGTTACCAAAGCTAAAAATGAAAAAAATCTTTGTAGATCTAGCTTCAAGAGTGATATTTTAAAACAAAAATTCCTTTAAATAGGATTTATATTGTTCTGTGTAGAGGTGGGGGAAAGAGTGGGTAGTCTGTTGATTTTATGGAACCTATTCATTTTCATTCAACACTTATTTGACACCTTTATTAAGTTCAAATTCCTATATTAGATCCCGGGACTACAGGGATGAAATAGGGCACAACTGATTCCTCAAAGGATTTACCAGGGGTGATAAATAGGGGTACATATTATGAGAAGAAACATTGGAATGTGAAAGAGACATAGACAAAAGAAACCAGGAGGTATATACAAAGTACTATGATAGAGTCTCAGAATGAGAGATTAATTCTAGCTGGGTATTTCAGAGAAGGCATAATGGAAAAGATGACCCTCAATCTGGCCTTCACAGTGGCATTGGAAAGAACAACAGATTTGAGGTGAAAGGACCTCAATCTGAATCTTTCCTCTGATACTGCTTTGTGAGTTTGAACAGGTTACTTCACCTCTCTGAGCCTCAGTTTCCTCATCTATAAAATGAAAAAATTGGACTAGATGACTCCTAAGGTCTCCTCCATCTCTAAATTTATGATCCTTAAGGAAGGAATTGACAATGGAGCTCATTCCTGTCATAAGTAAAGAGGGAAGGGCCAGTCCATTTTGGGCATTAAGGTTGGGGTTGGATTGTGGAAAGCCTTCAGTGCCAGGCTAATGAGTTTGCCTTTATCTAGTAGGTTATAGGGAACTACTGAAGGTTTTGTAGAAGGTGAATAATTTGATCAAAATTGTGCCTTAGGAGGATCACTCCCATTTGTATATGGGATGAATTAGAGTACAAATGGATTAGAGGCAGGGAGAAGAGTTAAGAGACCATTGTGTCTGTACAGGTGAGAGGTAATGAGTGACTAGACCATAATGGTGGCAGGATAGTAGAATGGAAGTGTTGGATTTGAGAGATGCTTTGGAGATGTACTATAAATGCAGTGAAATGATTTAGTTAAGATTGAACTATAAAAGGCAACATTGTCCTGTCCTTGGCTTCATTTGACAATGTAGGTGCTTCAGCTAATGGAGATACTATAGGTCCTCCACCCTTGGGGGTGAAGGAAGGAGGGGGAAGAATTGACCATGCTAACAGCATCTCCCAGGTTTGTATCTGTAACAGGGCAGTAGTCTACTGAAACGATGGCCTAGGCCATGTGGTACAGTGACCCAGTTACCATGAGGAATTCGTTTATTCTTGGCTTCCTTGTTGATTTCTATATGCTCGGCAGAATTATGGAAGAGGGCATCTTTGCTTCTGAGAAATATAAATATTACAGAGAGATGCTCATTTTCCCCCTGCTTGATGATTATTACCAGAGATATGCAAGAGGACTTCATTACAGAACATTGTCCTTCGTAACGATCCCTCGGAAGGCTTTTAGAGAGCATGAATAATCCTTACCAGGAATGGATTACTTTTAACTCTTAGCTACATGCTGGATTAATGACTATCAGAACAACTTGTGAACTGAGCAAATGGCCCCCCATACTTTCTGCATGCTACTGTCTATAGTCTTTTTTAAATGGCAAGCATCCTTGTTTTGGAGTTGTGATAAATATTCATCTCTTAGAAGAAGGGGAGCATAGAGGAGAGACAAAACTGGATTTTAGAGATTTTTAATATTCACATGCAGACACAGTTTGTACTAATGAACCAACCAGTTCAAAGGCAACTACTGTCCAGAGACTGAAAAACCCAAGACATACCAGCAACTAAACAAAGAGCTGTCCCCATATCTTAGCTGTGGCAAGTTGAATGGCAACACAGATTTCACCATGCAGCAAATGACCACACAAATCTGTACTGAAAAGACCAAGCAAGACATTTGAATCCACCATTCTTCTGTGCACCTCTTGGGTTTTCTTGGAGTTGGGGCAATGATGCCATGAATGAGCACATCAGAATCACACTTCCAAGGAATTCTAGCCTCACAGTTTTGTGAGTTATTCCATTCTATCTCATAATGTGAGTATGTCTTTCCACCACCCAGGGTCCCCAATTCTTGCACAAAAGTTTTAAATCGTATCTCCTGTATCCCCAGAAGAATAGAAATCCCACAAGACAGTCAATCTGCCTGTGTATGTCTCTCCCTACAGGGTCTGTGGAATTGAAAAGCAATTTCTCAGGGTGTCAAGTCACTGGGGAGCAGGGGTGAGGGATGAGAACTGGCCACGCACTAGTATAATAACCTCAGGTTGAAGAATTTCTCACAGTTCTGAAGCCCTACCTCAACTCACCACTAGAGGGAAGAGAAGGAATAAGGTGACTGTGTCCCATTTAGAGCAAGCACTTAATCATTCCCATTTCTAAGAATGTTAGAAGAAGTGTAATGTGGTGATGATACTAATAATTCTGGTGCTGTTATTACTACTACTAAATAGCATATAGGTGTGTGTGTTTCTATCTATCTATCTTTCTATCTATCTATTTATACACATACACATATATACACATACCTATATATACACACGTACATACAATATACACAAGTATGTATGTAAATATAAAACTGCATATATAATTATATATGTACATTTACATATACATATGCATATACATATATATACGAAATTGTGTAGGGTGAGACAAGGGGAATGACAAAGGCAAACCTCTCAGTTAACGCGAATTTGCGTTTTTCTCTGTAATACCACTGATGCAAGGGAGACAGAAGGCCAAAGCAGCTGTGGCTGGAGCCGCGGCCAGTGTTGCTTCTGTCCACAGCACAATTTCTGCCATCAGAACAATGAGCCTCCCGGCCAGAGGACTAGTCTGTTATCAGCCCGCGGCAGGCTGAGAAATAATCTCCAACCAGGAGCGACAATAGGGGCCGTATCTCAGGCCAGGTAATGAGGAGTCTTTAAACTGTCTCTGCTCGATTTTATTATCCTTTAGTTTTACACTTTTCAACTTAGAATAGTCTTATCTTTCCTTTTCTTTCTTCCTTTTTTTTTTGTTGTTATAGGGAGTGTTTTTTTTTCCTTTTCCTCAAAGAAGGAAAGATTAGTTGACCTTTCCCACTTCCTTATTCCCTTTCTAAAATCTGGAGCCACTATGTTATAATAAACTCTTTTTTTAAAGATACACACATGTGCATGGACATATTTAATTAAATCTCCTTGCCCCTATTATTTTAAACAACATCTAGACTGAATTGGGGTATTGATGTCATTTAGTGAAAAGAGTACTGTACTGAGGGATGGTGCAGTAGATAGAGTTGAGACCTGGAATCAGGAAAATCCAAATTCAAATCCTACCTCAGGCACTTAGCTGTGAGAGTCTGGGCAAGTCACTTAACCTTTGTTTGCCTCAGTTTCTCAATCTATTAAATAGGGAAAGTAACAGCACCTACCTCTCAAGCTTGCCTTGAGGATCAAATATTTGTAAAGCACTTTGCAGAGTGCCTCACACACAGTAGGTGCTATATAAGCGCTATCTATTATTATTATTATTATTATTATTGTTATCACATTGGTGATCTCATCAGCTCCCATGGCTTCAATTATCATCTCTATGCTGATGGTTTCCAAATCTATGTACTCAGCCTTCATCTTCTGTTGAGATTCAGTCTTCTATCATTGAATGCCCTTTGGAAATCTAGAACTCTATTTCCTCAAAGCAGCTCAAGCTCAGCTTGTCCAAATTAGAATTCATTATCTTTGCCCCAAAGTGTCCTCCCCTATTTCCAGCTCTCTTGTGACTACTGAGGTCATTACTCTACTTTCAGTCTCCCAGATTCACGGTCTCAGTGTTCCTCACAATTACCTCACATATCCAATCTGTTGGCAATTTTTTTTTAAATTTCTCTCTTCATAAAATATCTCATATACAAACATACTGGAAGTCTGAGTGAATGTTGAAGCTTTAATAGCTCCAAACTGTGCTAAGATTTCCGGGACACCCTCTATGTCAACATCTTTCCACTTATACAGCTAGCTGCCCCCCAGTTGCAGGCCCTCATTACCTCCCACCTGGACTATTACTTTTGGCTGATCTTCCTCAAGTCTTTCCCAATTCCAACCTATCCTCTACTTGGCCACCTAAATGATTTTCCTAAATTACACATCTGGCTATGTCACTCCCTTGCTCCCCCCAACTCGATAAACTCCAGGGCAACCTTCAGCCTCAAGGCCACATGTGGTCTTCTAGGTCCTTGGATGTGGCCTTTTGACTGAGTCCATTTTATAGAACAAATCCTTTTATTAAGGGAATTTATTTTGTGAAGTTTAGATTCAGTCAAAGGGCTACTCTGGAGGACCTAGAGGGCCACAGGTGGCCTTGAGGTCTCAGGTTCCCCGCCCCCACTCCAGGGGATCTCTTTTACATCCAGGATCAAATCCATAATCCTCTTTTGGGCTTTTAAAGCCCTTTACCATCTATCTGACCCATTTCTATCTTTCCAGTCTTCTTACATTTTACTAACCTTCAGAAATTCTACAGTCCAGTGACACTAGTCTTCCTGCTGTCCTTATCCATAGCACTACACTTCCCAATTGTGTGCTTTTCCCCTGGTTATCATCCATAACTAGAATATCCCCTCTCCTCCCTCCTGCCTCTTCCTGCCTTCTCTGGCTTCTTTCCAGATTCAGCTCAAATTTTCTCATTGTTCAGTCATTCAGTCATGTTCAACTCTTCATGCCTGCATAGCAGGTTACCATTTCTTTCTCCAGTGGATTAAGGCAAACAAGAGATTAAGTTATTTGCCCAGGGTCACATAGTCAGTCAGTGTCTGAGGCTGGATTTGAATTCAAGTTTCCTGACTCTAGGCACAGCCCTCTATCCACTGAGCCACCTACCTGCCTCCAACTTTTACTCAAATTTTACTTTCTGCAAAAGTCCCTTTCTCCCCTTACTTCTCCCTGCTACTGCTAGCACCTTCCACTAACACTGTATATATCTTCTATGTACAGAATAGGAGCTACTTAATGGTTGGGACCATGTTGTTTGCCTTTCTTTGCATCCCCAGAACTTAGCACAGTGCCTGGCACATAGTAAGCACCCAACACATGCTTATTGACTGATTGGCTAACATCTTTCAATTCATTCAGCTTAATAGTCACGCCTTATTGTACCAGATACTGGCTGTGCTTGATAAAACTCTATTCTTGTATTCACTATTTTTTTTTCTTGTATTAACTATTGAATATTCCTCCATGCTCTTTTTCCTCATTGTCTTCTATCTGCTAGAGAGTGTGCATCACTTACATAAATAGACCTACCTCCCCAAGATAAACTCCTACCAAGGAATGCCAAAAACTGTTTCTGTTGTATGTATAAAAAGTAGGAGTACCATGATGTGAGAAGAGGATTACAGCTGAAAGGGTTGGAACTCATTTCTTCAAATGTCAGAGTATATATTAGTTAAGGCCCAGGTCTGGAATTATCCCTTACTGGCAGGGAAGAAAGAGAAAACTGGCACAACGAAGGGAGAGAAAATGAAATTAATATTGAAAAGGGATCTGAATGGAAACAAATTATTTTAAGTGCAAAATCCTTCTGTCTGCTTTAAAGAAAGGAGAGGGAAACGTCTGACATGAATCCTAGATTTTTGAAGGGCAGATTTTGAAGAATTCAGAAGAAGGTAAGGTAGGACCTCATGGACTAAAATCCTACAGGGCAAGTAAGCCCAAGGAAGAGGAGAGGTTCTCAGTAATGAAATTCTGAAGCCATAAAGAGAAACACATGTGATGAGGGAAGGGGGAGTTATCTCAAGGGACTGATGAAGATGCACAGGGAATTCACTAATCAACTGAGTTTTTTATTTTTTAGAGGCACACTCAGAGAATAGAAAGCAAGAACAGATAGCAGAAAACAAATCCAAAACATAGCACCACATGAATAGTCCCCTTTCATGATTGTTTTTGTTATTATTTTGACTGAACTTGACCTGAAGGATTACAGAGCTACTAGATTTTTATTGTGTTCCCATTTCCTCCGACTTAAGAGAATGATCCTTGGACCAGTGAGGACAGAAAAGAGAGTCGAGAGCCATGATGAAATAAGGAGATAATGAGAAATTCTATGAGACAGAAAAGAGAGTCGAGAGCCATGATGAAATAAGGAGATAATGAGAAATTCTATGATTCTAGACAGAAAGGTGGTGGGTAGCTGTGAGGTACCTATTGAAAAGGGATGTAGGAGAGGCAAAGACTTCCAATTTGCCCCTTTAACAGTGGGGGGAAGTAGAATGAAGAGTGCAGGCCCTAGGAATCTTCATTGGCTTAATTACTGATGCATAGTAAAGTGAACAGAACCAGGAGAACATTGTACAGAGTAACAGCATTGTTTGATGAAGAACTCTGAATGACTTAATAATTCTCAGCAATACAATGATCCAAGACAATCCCAAAGGACTAACGATGAAGTATACTATCCGCCTCTAGAAAAAGAACTGATATTAATTGAATACAGACTGAAGCATGCTATTTTTCACTTTCTTTCCTTTTTTTCTTTTATTCAAATAATCTTATACAAAATGACTAATATGGAATTTCTTTTTAACATAATTGTACATGTATAACCTATATCTGATTTCTTACCAGCTCAGGGAGGAGGGAAGAGAAGGAGGGAGGGATACAATTTGGAGCTCCATTTTTTTTTAAATGTTAAAAAATCGGGAAAAACTAGAATAAGGGAGAAGACTTAATACAGTGAATAGTACTGGAAATGGTAAGTCTATGAATCTCAAAGATTCTTTGTAACTCTAGAATGCTATTGCACTAGGTTGGAAGATTATTATTAACCTTGTCTGAATTTTCTGGGTATGAGATTCTTTTACATAATAATGATGATAATAATATTTACATAGCACTTCAGGTTTACAAAGTACTTTAGGTATGTTACATCATTTGATCCTCGCAACACCCCTGTGAGGTAGTTGCTATTATCATCCCCATTTTACAGATAAAGAAACTAAAGCTGAGGGAAGTGAATAGCTCAGGGTCATATAGCTAAGTAAGTGTCTGATGCTGAATTCCAACTCAACCCTTCCTCATTCCAAGTCCAAAATTCTAACCATTGTACTACCTAGCCTCTCAAGACCTATTAAAATAATGATTAGCTTGTGATCAGAACCATTTCAAAGACTGAAGGAATAGCATGGTTTAGTAGAAAGGACATTGTCTTGGGAGTAAGAAGACCTGGGTTCATGAATGTGCTAGAGCCAACTCTAGCCAATTGTTAAATCATAGGCTGATTGTTAAATTTTAGGTATGAGCATTTACACCTCAGAAATAAGGACATACTACAAATCAGGGCTTGATTTATTGTTTTGATTGACTCCAGACCTAAGAAAGTGATAGAGAAAATGTTGACAATGTAGATTAAACTTAAAAGTCTGTCATGTGCACATTTTAAAAAATATTCCTGGAGGACTGGATGTGAAATATTTATTAACACACCCCTGCCTGGGTTCCAACCCTGATTTTACTTGTAATCAGCTATGTACCTTGGATAATTAATTTAACCTCTCTGGGGCTCAGTTTGTCTCCTGTGTAATTTCTAAGTTCCTTTCCAGCTATAAGATTCCATATAGATCTAATGAATCCAATGTGCCTATTTGTTTGAATTTGCTACATATAGAAGAAAAAAATGTTGGCTATCTATAGGCTAAACTCCTAACCCTGACAAACTGTTTTTCTGATGCCTACTATTAATCCCAAGAATCAGATGAGAAAATATAGGTATATTTAGACAACCTAACTTCTCTAATTGAAAAATAATTTGAAACTATAATAACTTGAAAAATGAAAGAACCTTCCTTCCCTAATCCAAAAACAGCAGGTATTAGACTTGAAGTATACCTATATGAGGAGGAGGAGGAGGGGCATTTACAGAAGGAATGGTTACAGCCTTTATTATAGGACATTTCACTCACTCAGGAGACAGCTTGAGGAGGGCACAAATTTCTAACTATAGTCTTCGGCTCATTGGTTGAAAAGGAAGATAGGTCAATGAGGGTCCTTTGGAGAAGTTGCCCTTAGACTCAGAACTTGTAGATTCACCAAACTCAATCTCACTCTTCTTGGACAACAGGGATCTCTCCACCCCCTGTCCCACTCTCCACAACAAGTAGCCAAAGGTCCTGCAGTTTTGTAAAATGGGATAAATAACAGATTCTTGCTTGTGTGTGACATATAAAGTGTTTCCCATCTCTGGTGTGACTGACACAAAGGTGCTAAATATTGGTCAGAAAATCAAATGAGAAAAGCAAGCCACTAATTAATAAATATTTATTAAGCATGTACCATATGTCAAGCACTATGCTAGGTCCTGGGAATACAAATGCTAAAAATGGAAACTGTCCCTGCTCTAAAGAAGTTTACATTCCTTTAGTGGAGACACCAAGAACACATATAAGAATTTACAGAATGAGTGTTTATAGAATAAATGCAAAATAAATACAAGGTGGGCATGATGCGGTTTAGGGGTACTGGGGTACTGGGACCCTAAAATCACAACACGCGGGTCCTGCCCAAAAGAATTCGACCCAAGCCTTCTTTCACCCAAAGACAAGGTCTATTAGAACATCCATCATATTGGGCAGACTCTTAAGGAATCTAAACATGGGTAAGCAGTGGCTAGATTATAAGAATCTAAGCAGCTTAATGGAGACAAGATAGACCTTATATACAGAAAGCCTGTGGGAGGGACCTAGGAGTGGCCAGTAAACTGGGGTGAACAGAACTCCTGGGACCTGGACCTCTTGGCCAAGGAAGAATGGAGCCTAGCTAGGATTAAGGGTGAGAAATGGCTGGGGGCCATACATAGGGGTAAGACAATGGAGGGGAGATTGGGTGTAGCCACAGTGAAAGGCCAGTTGATGGGATTGTAGCCTCAGGCAAATGCCAAGAGATTTGGCCATGTGGGAAAGTCCAGGGTTTTTCCTTTCTGGGACCCAGATCCCAACCCCATCAGGCAGAGAGGAGTGGGTCAGGAAAGACTTCATGCAGAAGGTGGTACTTGTACTGAGCTTGAAGGAAATGAAGGACTCTGTGAGGCAGAGATGAGAGGAGGGAGCTCATTCCAGGCATAGGGACCAGCCAGTGCAAAAGCCCAAAATAAGTGAGGAATAGAGAAAAGGCCATTTTAGCTGGACTTCAAAGTGTAGAAAGAGGAATAATGAATATATAATGGGGGTTCTGGAGAATTAGATTGGGGCAAGGTTATGAAAGACTTTATCAACCAAACAGGTGTTTACATTTTATCCTATGGGCAAGATGGGTGACTGAATTTTATTGAGTAGGCAAATGGTTTGAAAAGGGAAGGGACTTCCGTGCACCCCTGGCTAGGGAATAATTAATAAAAAGATGATCATTTGGCTGTCTATCTTAAACTAAAGACAAATCATGGAGGCCTCTCCACCTTAGGTGCCCTTGGAAAAGTGGGTATTCCTGAAGGGCAGGAATCAGCTTTGATTGGTTAACAATTAGTGAGAGAATTAATATGATAATGAGAAATGGGGGTCTATTCTAATGAGGGGGTGGGTGTGTGACTTGCTGATGTTACTCACTCCTCTTTACCCAGACTACCCCCAGCCTCAGGAGATCTAGACAAAGAAATCTATCCCCTACCCAAGCCTGTCTGAGTAGAACACAATGGGCTGGAATTCAACCAGATTAGATTCTTTTTGTAAGGCTTTCTAGTTGGGTGGGGTAACAATTCCAACTAGATAAGATGGTCTAGGTGGGGTAAATTTTGAGACAATGTCAGTAATGTCCTTCAAAGAGTGGCTGTATTAAGCTACCAGGGTTTATTTCTGAATGAGAAATAGAAAGAAAAAAATCTTAATCTCAATTTTAATTGGTTATTAATATGAGATAAACAATCATTTCTCTAAGTTCTGCCATCCTTCCAGGAGCTGAGGATCACAACTCTAGCATCATCTTCATCTCCTCACTCTCATGCATCCCACATAACCAATCAATTGTCCTATCCTTTGGTTTTTACTCCTATGATGTGCCTTGCATTCATCCCATTTTCTCTATTCACAGGGCCACCATCTTAGTTCATATCCTCATCAATAGCCTCCTAATTGTTCTACTACACTCAGGTTGCTTCTCATGCCCATCAATCCTCAACGCAACTAATAAAGTGATTTTCATAAAGTGCAAGTCTGATTATGTAATTTCTTTATTCAATAGATTCTACTGGTTTCCTTTTACTCCTAGAATCAAATATAAACTTGTTTTTCATTCAAAATTCTTCACAACCTGGCAACAACATACATTTATAATCTAATTATACATTACTCCTCTCCATGTCCACCATCGTTCAACTAAGCTGGCCTTCCTTCTATTCCTCCTCATACATGACAGAACATCTGCCCTCATGCTTTCATACAAGCTATCTCCTATACCTGTAAAGCATTCCTACCTCACCTCTTATCTCTGAGAATCCCTATTTTACTGAATGATGCAGTTCAAGCACCACTTTCTGCCTGAAGCTTTGACCTCCTCTTCTCCCTCCAGGATCTGGTGCCTTCCTCAAAATAAAACAAAACAAAACAAACAAAAAAAAAAACACAGTATTTATTTTGTAGCTGTTTTGTCCAAAAATAGGATTATATGCCTCAGGAGTAAGTTGATTGGTTTTTCCATCCTTCAAACAGAAGTTGGATTACTATTTGGATATGTTATAGTAGAGATTTCTTTTCATGTATGGGTTGGACTTGATGGCCAACAAAGACCTTATTCTGAATATACCTGACATATATATATGTGTGTGTGTGTGTGTGTGTGTGTGTGTGTTGTATCTATATATAGTATATGTATACAACATACACAGACACACACACACACACACACATATATATGTGTGTGTGTGTGTGTGTGTATATATATATATGTTGTATCCTCTGGCTAGCCTATAAGGTTTTCTAAAGTACAAACTTTTTCTCTTCTTTATGTGTATCTCCAGCATCTAGACCATTGAAGACACTTAATAAATGCTTGTTGATTGATTGAAGTCAACCTCTCAAGATGGCAAAGGGAGTAAGTAGCAGAGCCAAGCCCTCTGATTCCCAATCCAGTGCTCTTTCCACTATATCACACATAGAGTGTGATATTGAGCTAAAATAAATCTAGCATCCTTCCTTCCATGACCACATTTCATGGGCCCATCCAGATACTTGGTTAAGATCTTTGAATTTTGGCATGTAGTCCTAATGTCTTTCTTACCACTCACTTCTCAACTGATGGTCTGACTTCTGACTTCACCCCTCAACTTAAACTACTTTGTCTGAAGTCACCGACAACATCTTGATTAATAAATTTGATGGCATTTTTCATCCTTCTTGGCCACTCTGCAACTTTTAATACTCCTTCCTCCTAGGTACTTTCTCTTGGTTCTCCTACCTGTCTAAGGGCTTTTCCTCTGTCTTCTTTATTTATCATCTTTTATTCTGGCTCCTAATGGATCCTACTAGATCTCCAAGGCTGTCCCCTAGGCCCTCTTTTCTTATTTCTTTCTACCCTCTCTCTTGATGATCTCATCAAGTCCCATCATTTCAATTATCATTCCCATGCCCATGATATAGATAGAAAGATATAGATAGAAATAGATATGGATATATATGTGTTATATATGAATATGTATATATGTATGTATAATATGTGTATATATGTATGCATATTGTATACATGTATATATAATATGTATTTAATATATGTGTGAATGTATGCATGTGTGTGTGTGTATGTGTGTGTGTGTGTGTGTGTGTGTTCATCCCTAATATTGCTTCTAATCCCCAGTCCTACATCACCAACTGCCCGCTGGCTATGTCTAAGAGGATAATCCTTGAGCATCTCAAATACAAAATGTCCCAAACAGAATTCATTCATTAACTTCCTATCCTAAACTTACTTCTCCAGCAGTCTTTACAATTGCTATTCCTTTCAGTCATCCAGATCTGCCATCTCAAAGTTGTCTTGTACTCTTTCCCTACCCTTACCCCTCATATATAATCATTTCCCAAGTTCTGTCACCTCTTCCTCCAAAACATATTGTACCTGTTCCCATTTCTTTGCTCCCATAATCACCATCCTATCTGAGATCTCATCACCTCTGTTGTGATTGCAATAGCTTTCCAATCAGACCACTGACTTCTCATTTCTCCTCTCTCCAATCTATCCTCTCCTTAAGATATGGGGAACTGTGATTTCATCAATAAGGAAGAATCCTTAATGTCGGAAATCCTTCCACAAGGCAGATTATAGCCTAGTAGATAACCCTGGAGGGAAGAGGATATGTCTTCAGGACATAAAAGTTAAATGGCTTAGTCAGGCGCACACATACAGTAAGTCTCAGAGGTGAAATCTGAACCCAACTTTTTCTGATTATAAGCCTAGTACCCTCTACTACCCAGACTCCCATCCTATACACTAGCTAAAATAATCTGCCTAAAGTGAATCTTATCATTTAACTACCTTGAATGAAACTTATTAATTTACTACCTCTACTATGTAAAATATGACCTCCTCAGCTTGGCATTTAAAGCACTTCACAGTCTTTTTCTAGTCTACTTTTCCAAATTTACTTTCATTCCTCCCCTACATGCACAAACTGTCCTACTTTCTGCTAGCTGAATTTAACATTCTATCTCCCACCTCTGTGTATTTGCACAGGCTGTTCCTCATGCCTGGAATGCCCTGCCTTTTCACTTCTACTTTTTAGAATTTCTAGGTTCATTCTAGGCTCATTTTATTTACCTCTAGTTGATTCTCCATCTCTAATGTCATAAGCAGGGAGACACTAGGGATTGATTTGAGAGTCAGAGAGAGAAAATAAATATGTAGTTCATGGGGTATGGAAGTTTTCAGAAAAGGCAGTGAAAGGATGTACAGTGTTCAAAATAGAATCTCAAGTGAGCTCGATGGAACTCAGAAAAGGCAATAAAAACAGAAAAGGGTTTGTTTGTTTGGTTTCCTATCACTGTCTTACTAATAATGTGGTCAGGAGCAACAGCTTAATAGATGAAGGGTAGAAAATGAACAATAAAAGTAGATTGGGTGTGGATTGCCTGGATGGCTATTTACATTAAATTTCAATGCATAATGTGATGAAGGGGGGAGGGGAACCAACTTCTAGCACTCAATACCGTAAAGTAGCATAGATTGCCATATTAGAGTAAAGCAAAAGGAATAGGAGGAAAAAAAAGGGAAAGAAAGAAAAAAGAAAAGACGTATTTCTGTTGTTTCATTTTTGGTTTCAAAGCTGATTGAACAACTAGCCCAGTCCTTCATAGGGCCCATCCCCACAGTGGCATAAGTGGCTTGGTTATATTAGTTTCTGTGACAGAGAGCATATAGTTCAAGTTTATTCATGATTTCAGTTGCATTCACGGACTTGAGAAGATCCTGTCTGTTAATGAAAACTGTTAAGATGGAATACAATTAATATGGACCTCACTAATGAGAGGTCCGTACATTGAATTCATCTAGTCTGGAAGAACATGAGTTTTTGTGAGATAAAGGTGATTGTGTGTTGGGGAATGGGGCAAATTTATAACAGAAATTGACCCAGGGAATTAGGATAAAAGTTGCCTAAAGTCTCAATGGACTTTCCCTATTAAAGATGCTCTTATAGCAATGGTGGTCTTGCTTTGCTACAACAAATCCTCATTGGTCTATACAGACCCAGAGAGATCCTGGGAATCCTATCCTTCAACCTCCTGAGAGTAGGTGGTTTCTTCCAGAAGAGTAATGCTGGTTAAACACCTCTCATGGACTTCAAAGCAGCCTCTTTGTAGGGTATAGAAATTCTTGAGTGTGCATGGGAGAGGTTTTTCAGGACTTCTTGCTCTCCTTTCGGAAGTAATCTAGGAAATGGAGAAATGTTTTTGTACTAGATAAGTGCCCATGATGTTGCCTTCATGCCCATTTGTAGGTTATGACCAAGGATTTATTGAATGCCAACTATGTGACAAACGTTGTGTTAGATACTGGGGATAAAGACAAAAGTGAAACAGTCTGTCTTTGAGGAACTTTAGTCAAGGAAGACAACATGTGTATATATGTGTTTATGTGTGTACATACATATATATGTGTGTATATATGCACATATAGGCAAATATAGACACAAGTATAAGCACATACCTATATGTATGCCTATACATTTGTTGTATACATACATACATATGTATGTGTGTGTGTATATATATGTATGTGTGTGTGTGTATATATAGGTAAATTGTGTATCTAAAAAGACTTATACCTACATATGTACCTATATACATATGCATGTGTATATCATGTGTAACATGCACATATGCCTACATAGGTACCATGTATGTATGATTGTTTAGGTATACATGTCATGTATATGTATTGGAATATACATGTCATGTATGTGTATTGTGTATGTATGTATCCTTGTATGGGATGTTCAGGGAGCACTATGGCCTCTGCTGTGAGGATTTGCCAACCCCTTTTCAGGGCTGCTCATCCACTTCTAGAGTACACCTTTCACCCAACTCTCACCTGTGACTCCAGGAAGCTACAGCATGTGCAGTGGCCACACCTTGGTGAAACCATCTTGGCAGATGGGCTAGACCAGTTGAGGGTAACCAACTGGTCTCATACTCATTGGTGAGTTAAGAGGATGTCTACTCCAAGCGTGTGAAGACTTCCCTCAGAAGAATGAACAGATAAGAACAATTTATTCCAACAGCCGTGAAGGCAGCTGAAGTAGGTGCTGTGGGGTGATTAGAGCTTGGTCAGACGTCAGAAGGGCCAAGCTCATACACTGCATCCCAAGCTACTGCCAGTTATCCTGACTTTTGTCTTGCTTTGATGACTCTGGAAGAGAGAATGAGGCTGATTTTATGCAACTCTGCCTCACTTAAATCCAATTCACATGCAAGTCAAGATATCACCCCATAATGTCATTGGTCCTCTTGGAAAAGAAGGACCAACAAAATGTAACATGTTTACACATGTACATATACCTACATAGTTAGTCATACCCATGTAGGTTTATGTGTATGTATGTTACATGTGTGTAGCTGAAATTTATATACAGATATACACATATACATATGTGTGTGTATGCATGATGCCTTCTTTGGCTAGATTGAAAATTCTTCAAAAGCAAAAAATTTTAAAAAAAAGAAAAAAAGAAAATTCTTCAAAAGCAGACTATATCACTTGTGTATGTATACACATCTAGGTATGTATATAAGCATATGTATGCATGTACATATGTATATACCCACACATATAGATAAATGCACACATGTGTAGTAAATAGATACAAGGTACTTTGGGAGAGAATTTACTAGCAGAATCAGGAAAAGCTTCATGTAGAAGATGGCACTTGAACTGAGCCTTAAAGAAAACTTGTGATTCTTGGGGTTATGAGAAACAGAAGATAGGGGGTTTTGTAGAGCCTGTACAAAAGCAGGGAGATGGGAAGAGACGCATATAAAGAAGAATGAGAGGTCCAGCTTGGTTAGTCTAATGTGAATGAAGGAGGAATAATGTGTAACTAGAGAGTAGCAGGGAGTTTGAAGTTAGAAGGGAAAAGTGCTCATGAGAAGGAAAAGAGATGCAGTATATAATGAATGGATGCAGATATAATGAATCTTTAGGGGAAGGTGTGGTCAAGTGGAAGGTGCACTGACTTCAGAGTCAGACAACCTGGCTGCACAGGCTGTCTTTGACACTACCTGCATGTTATTGGACAAGATGTCCAATAACTTCCCTAGGCCTCTATAAAATAAGAGAATTGGGCTAGCTGGCCTCTGAAGTCCTGTCCAGTTCTAAATCTTGTGATCCTAACCACAAAATTTTTACCTGATAATTCATTTGAGGAAGTCTTTTTTGTCTGTCCCAATAGACACATTGTATAGATCCCATTGAATTCTACATTGATGTCTACCTTTTTGTACCCTGACCTTCACTTTCCCTCATGTTTGGGTGCTTACAGTTCTTACTATGCCTGTTCATTACCCTAGTTTCCCTCTCTGTGTGACCTTGAGAGGTTAATGCCAGTTCTGAACTTGCACACTTGGCTTTCAGCAAATAGCTAATTAACCAGGCATCCTCACTGGCCACCCTTCCCCTGTTGAAACCATCTTTCTGCCATAAACTACACATTAGCCTCTGAGGTGGGTCGAGCTAATTAAGATATATTGTCTTGATTGCCTAGTGGTGGCCCTTTTTTTTTTCTTCCACCCAGAGAGGTTAGGATGCAAGGTAATTGAAGTTGTGTTCCAGTGTGTTTCATGGTAGAGGTACCTGCTCCTAGTGCCCCTAATGAGGAAGCTCTGGTCAGAAAGAGAACACAACTGCATTATTTAGATGTTATAAATCATCAGTTCTTTGCTAGGACGGTGCCTGGTTCAGGATGACTGATGGGCAGGCAGCAATAATCTGAGGGTTCATGTTCAGCCTCACTAAGCATTCAGTCTCCTTGGGTCCTCCTGGGCTACATTCCAATACTTAGAGGAAAAATAATAGTTGCTATATAAATAACAACAACAAGTTATATAGCACTTTGCTCACAATGACTTTGTAAGGTATGTAGTGTATTAGGATTCCCATTGTATAGATGAGAAAAATGAGGTGCAGAGAGATAAGTGAACTTACTGTGGTCCCATAGCTAGTAAGTGTCTGAGGCAGGATTTGAACCTAGGTCTCTACTTTGAATTTGGCACAATTCTCATGATGCTAGATCTCTTGGGTTTGCTGTCCCTTCAGGATTTTACATTGTTTAGCCACAAGCCAGGTCTAATTATGTAATATAGGCAGTGTAGTCAAATGGCAAGAGCTATGGACTGGTAGCCAAGAGAACTGGATTTAAGTTCAGGATCTATCACTCTGACTTGACCTGGGACAAGTCTCTCTATACTCCAAGAAGAAGAATGAAAGTAGTAGTAGCAGTAGTAGTAGTAGTAGTAGTAGTAGTAGTAGTAGTAGTAGTAGCAGCAGCAGCAGTAGTAGTAGGAGTAGCAATGGCAGCAGCAACAATAGCAGTAGCAGCACTAATAGCAGCAGTAGTAACAGTAGAAGTAGTAGTAGCAGGATCAGTAACAGTAGTAGTAATAGTAGCAACAGTAATAGCAGCAGTAGTAGTAGTAGTAGCAGCAGCAGCAGTAGTAGTAATATTAGTAGGAGGAAGAGGAGAAGGGGAAGGAGGAGGAGGAGGAGGAAGAATAAGTAGCAGTGTATCTTCTTTTCTTTGGGCTTAATATACTATTTCCATATGGCAGAATTTTAAGTCCTTTCACTACCCTCTTCTGGTCATACTCTAGCACAGCCATGTCCTCCCTTAAATGTACAACCTGGACCTGAAAACAATATGGCAGATGTGACCAGGCCAGGGAAGAGTACAGTATCACCTCAGTGTTCCCAGATGCTCCATATGTCTTAATGCAACCCAAGATGACATTAGCTTTTTTGGTTGTTACATCACATCAATGGCTTGTGTTAAGCTTGAGATCTTTTTCAGTCAAACCACTGAAACATCCTCCATTTTTATTTATAAAGTTGATTTTTTAAAATACATTTTAAAATTTTATGCTTATCTTTGCTATGGAGCAACTAGGCATTGTATTGTTTAGAGGGCAGGACTTGGAGTCAGAAAGACCTGGGTTCAAATTCTGCCTTAGAAACTCCCTATTTGTGTCACCCTGAGTAAGTCAACATTTCTGTACCTCAGTTTCCTCATTTGTAAAGTGGGGCTAATAATAGCACCCACTTCAAAGGGTTGTTGTGAGGACCAAATGAGTTAATATATGTAAAGTGCTTTATAGACCTTAAAGTGCTATATAAATACTAGCTGTCTATTAAAGCTCCTGCTTCCCTATTAATTGACATCTCATGAGATTGGGCTCAATTCAACCTGTCTACATAATTTTGGATTCTGCTTCTGTCATATAACATCTAAGATACCTACTCATTCTCCTAGTAATTTTGTCATCTGCAAATTTGATAAGCATGCCATTCATGACTTTGTCCAAGTCACTGACATATTTTGGATTAACAGTGATTTTAAAAGACTCCTGTTTTTGATTGGGTAATCATTCATTAAGTATCCTATGTGCCAGGAACTATGGCAGGGTCTAGAAATACAAAGACAAAAACAAGACAATGGGACCGTATTTGTCCCTCAGGAGCCCATATTCCTCTAGGGGCAGAGATTGGAAACAATAATAGATAAATAAATAACAATATATATGAAACAAATTCAAAACAGTTTCAGGCTTAAGTGGAACTAACAACTGGAAAAATCAGGAAAGGCCTCTTCTAGGGGATAAAATTTGACCTGAGACTAGAAGGATACTAGGTATTCATAAATGAGGAACCCAAGTCATCCAGTTTGAGGCCAACCAGAGGAGTAATGGCACAAAACCCCAAGGAGGTGATTGCATATACAGGAGAAAGACTTGACTAATAAATGTCAAAAGCTATAGAGAACTCAAGAAGGATATGGACTGAAGCTCCTGGATTTAGTAATAAAGAAATCATTGGTGACCTTGGAGAGAGCAGTTTCAGTCAATTGATGGACTCAGAAGCCAGATTGCAAGCCAGATTGAGTGAGAGTTGAGAAAGTAGAAGAAATCAGTGGAGACAGCTTTTTTTTCCCTAAGAGTTTGCCAGTGAAAAAGAAAACCTAGAGATGTGAATATGTAACTCTATATCTAGATGATGATGATGATGATAAATGAATAAACGAATGAATAAATCATATAAATAACAGTTGTATAGTGCTTGCTATGTGCTAGGAACTGTGCTAAACACTGTACAAATATTATCTCATTTGATGTTTACAACAACTCTTCAAAGTCAGTGTTATTATTATCCCCATTTTACAGATGAGGAAACTGAGGCAAGCAGAAGTTAAGTGACTTGCCACACAGCTAGTAAGTGTCTGAGGTCAAATTTGAACTTAAGCCCTCTGGACGCCCAGTGCTTTATCCAGTGCCACCTAGTGGCCAGATAGATAATAGGTAGACAGACAGACAGATAGATAGATAGATAGATAGATAGATAGATAGATACACAGAGATATAACAATAGCTAGAAGGGCTGGAAGGTCAAGTGGCAATTTTTTAAAATTAAGAACATTTATGCGCGTTTCTACGGTGCTTTAAGGTTTATAAAATACGTTCCTCACCATCATAATTAATGGGTTACTATCCTCACTTTATAGATGAGGAAAAGGGCACAGATAAGTTAAGTGACTTGCCTAGGCACACAGTAGTAAATATCAGAATTCAAACTGAAGCCACAGAAAGGAAAGAAGAATTTGTTTTCAGACATGATGCTACATATTGGTCTTTGTTTTTCATTCTCTGAATTGCTGTGTTGTGCAGAAATGAGTGAGCTTTATCCCAAGTAGATAAAGGGCCTGACCATAGTCATCACTCCCTGAAAAGGGTCAGGGAAAATTCCTCTCCTATAAGGGTTTACAGTGATGTTCAGGAAAGCATGGAGTTATTTCCCTGGCCCTGCTTTCAGTATCATCCCCTGTTTCCAAGATGAGATGCATGTGTAACAAAACCAGTCCATTGGGGAAGCTACACTTTTTGCCAAACAGCCTGGCCATTTTCTGCCAAATGTTGCCCAGACCCATTGCTATTCCCAAGGTAGTCTTTGGCCAGTCATTATTATATCCCTACCATAGTACCAGATACCCCATGGAATAAGAAGAGAGTCTCTCTCTGGCCTCAAGTCTTTTACAGTTGAATAGAATACATGACACAGACCTCTATCAGGTGGACAGAGATATTTATTTACAGGAGGAACTCTCAATAATGCTGTTTTTGGGGAAGATTACTAATATCCACTAGAATTAACTGGTGCATGGAGAAATCAACTGACTGACTCAGGGTTACACAGTCAACTCATGTCAGGACTAGAACCCAGTTCTTCATGACTTTTAGGCTGTTTTTCTCTCCACTCTAAAAACCCTGCCTCTCAGTGATGTCATAGGGGATATGATCTGGTCTGTTGTATCTCCAAATTCATGTAACTGTGTTATGATGAATCAATTGTAATTAAAATTATACAAATGTATTATAGAGGAAAGGTATGCCAAAAGTTGTTCTGGCAGGCTTCTCAATTGGTACCTGGTTCCATAATAATGATTCTACCCCACCCACACCCTGAAATCTTTCCCTCATATCAATGCCAATAATCTTTCTTATTCACAGATCTGCTCATGTCACCTCTATGTTCAAAAACCTTCAGTGACTCCTTATTGTTTCCTTAATAAAGTTTAAACTCTTTTGCCTGGCTTAATTCAAGGCCCTCCATAGCCCAATACCTGCTGACCTTATCATTCTTTTATCATATTACCGCCTTCAGTGTACTCAAAATACCAGCCATACTAGATTACTCTCCCCATCCTTTCCTGAACATAGACTCTAATTTCTACTTCTGTGATTTTTGCTCATGCTGTTCCCACAGCCTGAGATGCCTTCCTTCCCTCCCTCTCTTAACCAGTTGACTTCTCACCCAACAGATAACACCTCCCTCAGGAAGCCCTTCCTGATTCTCTGGTTTTATGTTAGTTTCTCTCACATCACTCTTTGTTCTGCAATTCTCTAATGCATTCATCGTGTACATTACCATTACCTTTATTTGTGTCTTGCACAGAGCAATAACTAGGTAATGAGAAATTGGACTTGTCCCTAGGCCTCTACACCAAGTGAGGAGGATGTATATGCAATGTGGTGTTTCCTTTCTACAGCGAGAGTCATCTCCATGCTAATTGCCATAGAACCCTCTGGCTACTCCCTCCCAGACTCACCCTTCCATGAACAACTGTGACTGTCCTCTATGGAACCCTTCCTACCCTAGGACTCCCATTTCATCACCTTATTAGACTGTAGTTTTCCAAGAGCAAGGTCTGTCCTACATAAACTCTGTGCTTCTTTGGTCCCTAGGAAAGTGTTCTGCACACAGCTGACTTATAATCCACGATGGTTTTATTTTCCCACTGGGGAATCAGATTGTCGCTGGGTAGAAGGCATCCTGGTGGGCTGTGTATGGATATTATATGCGCCTGTGGTCAGGAAGCAATTAGAGCATCACTGTAGATTTCCTAAGTCCGTCTTGCTTCCCATAGAGCAGGCTTGATTTGATTTGGCAGTCGGCCCCTGTTCTCTCTGCAAGAAGCTCAATTTAATCTGTTGCATAGGGCTGCAGTCCCAATTTCCTGCCAACTGCGGAGCTGCTGCCTCTGCTGAAATACCCAAGCTCTTAACTTCTACCTGCCTTCGGAAGTTATTGCTCCAGCTCCTTAAAGGGGCTATCAACGCAAGCAGCTGATAGTGGAGGCAGTGATGCATTTCCCAAATGAGGTGCCAACTTGGATTCATGGTAATGGATTGTTTGGTGGCTCCTGATTAAATATCAACCCACTGAAGCCTGACCCTGAGGGTGGCCTCTGGTTCACTGGGCACCTGTGGGCAGTCACCTGAAGGAAGACCCACCCTGACTTTGGTCATTTATTCGTTTATCTCTGAGCAATTTGAGGAGTTAAAGACTGGCAATATTGACTCCATCCTTACATTCAAGGATGTGTCTTATAAAGTGACTTATAAGTTGTAAAAAGTGTCACTAAGCACCCTGCAGGTCATGGGGCCATATAGAGATGCTCAAGATATTTACATTCTCGAATAATGAATGACACAGAAGGTTTTTGTGAAATACAAAGGATAGCATTTAAACAAAAGGAGAAAATTCCTTTTGGTCAATTGCTTACATCATCTGATTGGTCGACTGATTTTGGTCTCAATTTCTGATTTCATCAATGTGAGTAACTCCCAGAATGAGAACTCCTTCCCTTGACGCAGATCAGCTGCTTTCAGTTGCTCACCACTCACTCAGTGCTTTATTATCAGACTTTCATCTACCCCAGTATACTGAAATGGCTTCTCACTAGGGGGCTAAGGACCTCTTTACCCCATTTCCCAGTTGTGGTGTAGTGGAGATTCTTTTCCAGTATGGATTGGACTAGATGAACAACATAGTAAGATGGAAAGAGCACTGGATTTGTAATCAGAGAGCCTGGATTCAGATCCCAGCTCTGCCACTTAGTGTCTCTGAAAACTTGGGCCAGTCACATAAATTCTCTAGGCTTCAGCTTCCTCATTCATAAAATTTGGAAGTTGGACTAGATGACTCTCAAATGCCTTTCAGCTCTCATCTATGAGTCTATGAAATAACCACAGGAGAACTCTTCCATCTCTGAGATTCTGTGACTGTCAAGTCACATCTCATTAATTTGGACCCTGAGGGGAATGTGATTGCCTTCTGCTTATCTCCTACCTTCCTCCCCACCCCCACTTTCAGCTCCCCATAGAGCTCAAGCTTCTTGAGGGCAGGGACTATTTTTTCCTTTTTCTTGTATTTGTGTTCCCAATGCTTAGCACAATACCAGTTACATAAGAAGTACATAATAAATGCTTGTTGACTGACTGGCTAAATTAGATAAAAGGTATGAATGACAGAATATTTTCAAGGAAATGAAGTTTTAGTATGTTCTGGTGTCCTTTGCTGTTCTTTGCCAAATAGATAAGAATAATTAATGTGAACTTATCAAAAGTTATATAAATTTAAGCAATGCTGGCTTACAAACTTGCTTAGAAAGGCTTATTAATGCAAAGGATGATGTCTGTGCCATTCAAAGTAACGAGGAACTGTGGGGAGAAAGAAGTTGCAGAGGTTCCTATTGTGCCTTAATTTAAAGAAAAAAGGAATGGTCACAGCTACCCCAAAGTGAAATGTCCCTCCTCATCAGAGGTCTTTAAGCAATACTGGATGATCAATCACTTTCCAGTTTATGTTGGAGAGATCCTTGTTTAGATATAGGACCAGCTGACATCCTTTCAAGTGGAAATCTGTGGGCATGTATGTGTGCCTGTGTAAGTGGCACGTCCTTGGTCATACAGCTAATATCAGAGACAAAACTGGAATCCAGGTCTGTCCTGGCTTGAGTCCAGTGCTCTATTAACCAAACCAAGGTGCCTGTACCGAGGACATGCAAGCAGGAACATCCAGGTAGCATAGTGGATAGTATGCTGGTCCTGGAATTATCAAGACCGGTGTTCAAAACATGCCCCAGTGATTTTACTAGCTGTATGACCTTGGGCAAGTCATGTAACCTCCCTCAGACTCAGTTTCCTCATCTGTAAAATGGGGATAACAATAGTACCCAACTCTCAGGGTTGCTGTGAAAGTAACAAAACTAGCTGCCATTTTTATGCTGCCTATTTAGATTTGTAAAACCCTTTAGATGTTATCTTAGTTGATCCTCACAACAACCCTGTAAGATAAGTGCTATTATTATCTCCATTTTATAGATGAGGAAACCGAGGCAAACAGAGGTTAAGTGATTTGCCCAGGGTCACATAGAGCAGGATTTGAACTCAGATCTTCCTAACTCCAAGTCCATCACTCTTTGTCCCCTATCTGCCTCAGGAGTAGATGAGACAATGTGTAAAGTCCTTTGAAAACCTTAAAGCCCTATATAAATGCTAGCAAAAAATTATGACCTCATGCATTTTTTTATTGGGAGGAGAGAAACCGCATGGAGAGCAAGTAGTTACAATCAACAAAGCAGCAATATTAGCAGCTTAGGGAAGTGTCCTTAGCCCCATTTTCAAGGTGCTTAAGACCTTAGCTTCAGTAATTAACCCAGCTACCTCTCTCTTGTCCTTCCCCGACTCATCCCAGCTCTCACCACCACCTTCTCCTCAGTGTCCTTGCTAACTCGACAAAGTTAATACCTGATTAATAAACCCGATGATAGAAGAGTTCCTCGATGAGCTGCAGCCCCCATTTACAATCTGCTGGTGATTCAAAAATTATGTTCAGTTCAGTAATAATTGATGGAAATGGTCTCTTCTTCTCTGCAGCTGATTTGCTTTGTAATTGTGATTTAACAATGTAAATATCACTTGTTTTCTTCTCAAGATGAATTGCCTTCTGATTCGCTAAGTGCTCAACTCTGGAGGCTATATACTCTCTCTTTTCACAGGATTCTCGGAGAGCATTAGCCCACTTTCATCCTAGCTTTATTTACTGTATTCTTCTTTCTGAGTTTTAATTTTTTTCTTAATATTGTTAAAGGGCAAGAGAGAAATTCAATTTGATTCAATAAGCATTTATTTAATGCTCCATGTAAGACCCTTGGAAACATCTAAAGAAAGAAAGTATATACACTACTAATTCCTTGTCAATCTACTGCATGCAGAATTTTTAGGGCTAGAAGTCAATTTCAGAATTATGTAATATAAAACCTTCATTTTACAGAGTAGGAAACTGAGACCAAGAGAGAGGAAATGGTCTGCAGGCAGGAAACCCAGATTCAAGACCAGCTCTAGTACTTTCTGGGTTTTCCTCCTCCAAAGGGAAGTTCAAAGCTTCAGACAAATGACCACAAGGTACCCACTCTAATCCTCTCATTTTGCTGATGAAGACATTGAGGCACAGCAAAAGTAAAAGACAAGATTGTAAGAGATTGTAGGTAGCAGAGTCTGAATCTGAAATGAAGAGCTCTTTCCAATGACAGCACAACAATCCTGATCCCAGCCCATTCCAATTGAGTAAGGACGTAGAGCTCAGAGAATCGACTAGCTTATATGGAGACACAGCCAAGCCTCTCTAAGAAGTCATATCGTGGGCGAGAGAGAAACATGAACTTGAAGGCAATGGGTGCTGCAGAGGAGTGGAGATAGGGGAGGAGAAAGGGGCTGGAGGAGAATGGAGGAGAATACTCTTCCATTATTCACTTTGAGGGCCTCTGGGTTCCATGTTAGCCTAGGGTTCCCTAATGTTTATTCCATCTCTTCCTTCTCTTTTCTCATACTACATCTTTTCTTATCATAGAAATACATGTTTGATGAGCACTGACCACACCATCTAGGTTTCCAATCAGTTATGTTTTAGGGAAGGCAGAGATGAACCCTATTTTCCTAAGTTTGGGATATGCCCTCACACTCCAAAAAAAAAAAAGGAAAGAAAATTGATAATAATTCACCTATAAGACATTATTCCAATCTACCCATTAGAGGAGGGGGTTGGAGGGTGGGAAGAACAGTAAGTTGTCAAAACTTGTATAAAATGGCATCCTAAAAGAAAGGGAAGAATTAATTTCCCCTATTAGTACAAGACTTACCCTGAGACACACACAGTCTTTCATAATTGTCAAAACGTCTCTTTCCTCCTTGTCACTGTGTCATGTGGGATGTGTGCTATATTGCTCAGTGACAGATGATAACTGCCTATTGCTAAAGTGCCATGGTATTGTGTGTCTACTTGGCAATGATCAGAATTCAGACAGGTATCCCTGTCTCACAGGCTGGGGTGGAGAGGCCGTTTTAAAACAAATATATACATATATACATACATATATATATATATGTAATATGTTTTACTGATGCTTTAAAAAAATTGCTGTCATTTCCAAGTGTTATTCCCCAGCAGAACTTTCTCTTATAACAAAGAAAATAGTTAAGCAAGTTACTTTGTTGTCGTTTATTAGTTAATTTTATATCTGTCATTTTAAGTCTTACTCGTGGTTCTAAAAATGTCATAGCCACAACCATAAGATGGGAGAAGCATGGTTAGTCAGCCATTGTTCGAAAAAAGACGTGGGGGTTCAAGTGGATTGAAATAAAAAAAATAATAAGATGTGTGATGTGGCAACCAAAAACTGACCTTGGATTGCACATAGTTGTAGTAGTAGTAGCAGTAGCAGTAGCAGTAGTAGTAGCAGTAGTAGTAGGAGGAGGAGGAGGAGGAGGAGGAGGAGGAGGAGTAGTAGTGGTAGTGGTAGTGGTAGTGGTAGTAGTGGTAGTAGTGTAACTAACATTAATATAGTGCCTACTAAGTGCCAGGTACTGTGCTAAGCATTTTACAATTGTTATCTCCTTTGATCCTCACAACAACCCTTTGAGGTGTTGTTGTTGCTGTTGAGTAATTTTTCAGCCTTGTCTGACTCTTCATGACCCCATTTAGGATTTTCTTGACAAAGATACTAGAATGGTTTAACATGTCCTTCTCTAGCTCATTTTATAGATGATGAAACTGAGGAAAACAGTGTTAAGTGACTTGCCCAGAGTTATACAGCTAGTAAATGTCTGAGACCAGATTTGAATTCAGTTCTTCCTGATGCCAGGCCCAGTGCTCTATCCACTGGGTCACCTGTCTACTCTTTGAGGTAGGTACTACTATCTTCATTTTACAGATGAACTAACTGAGACAAACAGAGGCTAAATGACATGCCTAGATTCACCCAGCAATAAGTGTCTATGGCTGGATTTGAACTCAGATCTACCCTACTCTAGCTTCAGTGATCTGTCCACTGTGCCAACTATCTGCCCCCAAGCTTGCAGGAATAGGGAAGTGATAGTTTCGCTGTACTCTGCCCTCTTGCCAGACCTCTTCTGGAATATTATGTTCCATTCTGAGCATCAGATGAACTGGAGAGTGCCCAGAGGAGGGCAGCCAGGATAGTTCAAGGCCTTCCATTCATGTCATGTGTGAATTGATTAAAGGAAGTGGGCATGTGAACCTGGAGAAGAGAAGACTCAGGAAGACCATGAATACTGCCATCAAGAATTAGAAGGACTTTCAAGTGGAGGAGAAATTAGACTTTTTCTCTTTGGCCCCAGAGGTCAGAATCAGGAGCAGTGCGTGTGGGATGCAAAGAGGTTAATGTTGACTTGATGTCAAGAAAAAAGTACCAACAATGAGGACACCCTAAAAGGGCTATGTTGAGAGGTGGCAGTTTCCCTGTCCTTGAAAAGCATCAGAAAGAGGCTGGCAAAGACTTTCCTGGCTATGTTATAATGGGGCTTCCTTTCTTCGCTGCAATGTAATAGAGAGCTGCTTGAGAGCCCTTCCAGCTCTTACAGTCTGTGATTCCATGAGTTCTTCCAGTGCAATAACAATCCATTACACTTATATACCAGGTTGTTTAGGCGCTCCCTAATGGTCACCTCCTCTGTTTCCATTTTTTTTTTTTTTTTTTGCTACCTTAGAAGGTGTGTTAGGAATATTTTCATATATAGGATGTCCCAAAATTCTTGGTACAGTTTTCAACTTTAAAAGCTTAAATCTACGCTAAGATTTTTTGGGGCACCCTATACATGGGACCTGTCTTTCTGTAATTGACTTCCTTATAGTTTATGCCCAGTTGTAGCATCACTGGATCAAAGGGTAAAAATGTTCAATGGAAGAACATTTTTGTTGTGAGGGGTTCTGAGTTCTTTGGCCCTAACTTACTAAGATCCCCCACATCAATAGTATTTCAGGGTTAAGGAAAGCAGCTAGAAGCCAAATGGTCACCAGCCATTTTTAATTATAGCCAGCTGTGCGAAGTGAAGGCATCTCTTTCATAGTGGTCAACTGAAAGATAAGTTTGTAAAGACTGTGAGAAAGAAATGTGTCTAGATGGGAAGGAAGGACAGAGTCTGGTGGAATTGAATAGTTTTCTGAAGGAATCCCTGATAAAGTGCATGATAAACAGAGCCTCTACTGACAAAGTCTCTATCTAAAAGATCTTTCTTCCCCATTGGTGCCATAACTGAGTAAAGCTGCCAAATGCTCTGTTCCCTTTGTGTCTGTATCTCAGACCCTCTCATTGTGCATCGTATATAGGCTAGCATCCTAGGCTTCTGCATATATCCAGGGTTTAATACCCATGTCATTGGGTGTTTTGCCTGGAAGCTAGTACAGGTAATTTAAATATATTAATGGATACTGTTAATTAGCATCATTATCGTGATGCTGTGCTAATACACAGAGAAAGAATGAGAGATGAATCAAGGGGACTCTGGCAATAATTTAGTGCTACCTTCAGAAAATAGGGTTGGGGGGAGTGGGCTACTTCTCTCAAAGGAACCCCTCCAACCTGGGAGGTATTTGAGAGTTGATTTTATCTCTGTGGAAGGGACTTAGATTTACTCTCCCAGGTCCATTACCTCAGGATTCCTCAACCACTAGTTCAATTTTCCACTTGGAAATGCTATACCCTGCCCTCAGTTGGATTTGGCTGAAACACACTTCACTTTCCTGCATGATCAATCAACAGACTTTTATTAAGCACTTACCATGTGCCAGGAACTATACTAGGTTTTGGGGATCCAAATTCAAAGGAGGAAACAATCCCTACTTAAAAGGAGCTAACATCATATTAAGGGAGATTATAATTACATGTATAAATAGATACAAAATAAATATAAAGGCACTAAATGCAAAATAGGTAAATATAATTTAGTCAGGGAAGGGAGGGCACTAGCATGTGGGGGATCTGAAAAGGTTTCATGCAGAAGGTGGTGCTTGAAAGAAGAGAAGAATCTGTGAAAGGGAAGAGTAAGTACATTCTAAGTTCAAGGTTGTCCACTGCAAAGAGACAGAGACCGAAGATGGAATGTTTTGAGTAAGGGAGAGAAGATGACCAGTTGGGCTGGATCACAGAGTACATGAAGGAGAGTCATGTCCAATGATTCTGGAAAGATAGGATGAGACAAGATTGTGAAGGATTTTAAAAGCTGAAGAGAGCAATTAATATTTTATTATGGAGGCAATGGGGAATACCTAGAGTTTATTTAGCAAGGAAATGACATGCTGTGATCTGAGTTTAAGGAAAATCACTCTAGCAGCAGTGTGCAAGATGAGCTGGAGAGAGGAGAACTTTGAGGAAGGGAAACCAATTAGGAGACTGTTAGAATATTCTAGGCAAGAGATGTCAAGGGCCTGAACTAAGGTGGTAGCTGTGTGAATAGAGAATTGGTCAAATGCAAGAGATATTGTAGATACAGATATGCCAACTAGGATGGCTCGTGTGAAGGCAGTTTGCCATAATTTGGCAATTCATTGTGAATATGTGGAGTAAAGGGACAATGAGGCATCTAAGGTACACCAAAGTTACAAACCTTGGAAACTGGAAGGATAGTAGTGCCTTTGCCAGAAATAGAAAAGTTTGGAAGAGGGGAGGTTTTTCAGTGAAAAATAATTATTTCAATTTTAGACAACTGGTTTGAAATGTCCAGTATACTAAAGCTCAGGGCAGAGACTAGGGTTGAACATATATATCTGAAGTTGTCTTCACAAAAAAAAAATGAACATTAAATCCATTGGCACTGATGAATTTGCTGAGAGAATGTAAAGAGAGGAGAAGAGGGCCTAGGACAAGAGCCTTGAGGAATGCCAAGAGTTGATATGGAAAATGAGCCAGAAAGGCAGTGGAGAAGGAAGAGAACCAGAAGAATATTGTTATAAAAGCCCAGTAAGGAGAGAATATCCGGGGATGGAAGATGGTTACTAGTGTCATACACAGCAGAGAGATCAAGAAGAATGAAAGCTGAGAAAAGATCATAAAATCTGACAATTATGTGGTTGTTGGTTATGTTAGATAGAGTGGTATCAGATGAGTGGTAAGTTCAGAAGCCAGACTGCAAAGGATTGAGGGATGAGCGAGAGAAGTGAAAGAAGAAAGTGTAGATGGCTTTTTCAAAGAGCTGGCAAAAGGCAAAGAACTGCAGAAGAATGTGCAGGAGAAAAAAAAAGAGGAGAAGCCCAAGACCATGTGTGATCTCACTCATACACCATGACATAGAGCCAAAGGTTCATTGCATTGGTTTCATTGGCTTTTGTTGAAACCAAAGGCATAGCCAGTCTCAGTGAGTATACTTGCAAAGTTGGTCATATCTATGGAATGATCTCACACTTGCTTGGGCCAGTCTCTGAAATTAGTTACAAGATAGAAAAGCATCCAGGGTATGTATATGTAAAATTGATTTATCCCTGGTGGAGGCCAGTAAGTGTAGTTGGAATGGCATTCTTATCGTATTACTGTCACTAAAAGAAACTTGAGGCTACAGGGCAATTATTTAGGGTACCTTTCAGTTCCTCTGAGATTTACTTCTCCCACTAGGTGGTTAGGTGGTACTCAGTCAGAGGAGTAGTAGTTATAAAAGTAGTAGTTGTAGTAGCTGCAGCAGTAGTAGTATCATCTAGCATTTATATAGCATTTAAGGTTTGTAAAGTACTTTACAAGTATTATCTTTTTTGATCTGACAACACTGGGAGAAAGGAGTTATCATCATTCCTATTTATCAGATGAGAAAACTGAGGCAGGAAGAAGTTAAGTGATTTGCCCCGGGTCATGCAGCTAGAAAGTACCTGAGATTAAATGTTAACTCACGTCTTCCTGACTCCCTGATAAAGTATCCTATTCACTATGCCACATGTATATAATGCTTAACCTGCTTAAGGAAACATAATGGAAATTTTTATGTAAATATATACATATATTTATATGCACATACTATATATACATATATGCAAACATAAATATATTATTTAGATTCTAATTAATTTAATATCAGAGCCTGTATGTGTGGATGTTTATCTGTGTATGTGTATGTATATATTTGTATATGTGTATGTACATTTACCTCTACGCACGAGGCAGCTAGATGGCACAATTGATTAGAGCACTGGACCTGGAATCAGGAAGACCTGAGTTAAAATCCAATCTCAGATCCTTGCTGGCTATGTGACTCTAGGTAGGTCATTGAAACCTCAATTTGTCTCAGTTTCCTCAACTGTAAAGGGGGCATAATAACAATATTTACTTCTCATGGTTGTTGTGAGGATCAAGAGAAATAATATTTGTAAAGCATTTAGCCCAGTGCCTAGTACATAATAAGCATTTAATAAATGCTTGTTCCTTTACCTTCCCTATATATTCGTATAAGAGGAAATGCTTAGAAGGGGCAGCTAGGTAGTGCAGTGGATAGAGTACTGGCCTTGAAGTCAGGAGGACCTGAGTTCAAATCCAACCTCAGACCAAACACTTGACACTAGCTGTGTGATCTTGGGCAAGTCACTTAACCCCTTCTGCCTAAGGAAAAAAAAAAGAGGAAATGCTTAGACTAGAGCACACAGTGAATTAAATTCACTTTCTATTTTTTCATCCCCAAATATCCTCAGTTAGGATAAAGTATGGTGGGGGAAAAAGACCCTTGGTATAATTACATTGTTACCAACTTTACCATCCAGGCTCTGCTTCTCTAAATACCAGCTGATCTTTGTTATATCAGCAAATGTAGATCATTTTCATGTATTCGTTCTGGTTTATACTCTGATGCTAAAAATCTAAAAGTATTTATTACCTTTTCTGCATATCTCTGCTTCTCATTTTGAATATTAAATGCATTAAAGAGTTTCTTAATTTTTTTCCCAACCTATTACTCTTCCTGTATGAATGTACAAGCCTCTATTTTTCTGAGATAACTGAACTTCTCTCTAAGGGGCGATTAGGTGGTGCAGTTGAAAGAGCAATGGGCTGGGAGTAAGAAGACCTGACTTAAAATCCAGTCTCAGATACTTCAAGCTCTGTGGCACTGGCCAAGTCACTTATCTTCTCTCTGCTTCAGCCTCCTCAACTCTAAAATGGGGATGATAATGGCACCCAACTCACATGGCGATTGTAAGTTCAGCACATTGCCTAACTCATAGTAATAATTGTTCTTGTTCAGTCATTTTCAGTTATGTCCGATTCTTTAGGATCCCATTTCAAGTTTTCTTGCCAAAGATACTGGAGTGATTTGCCATTTCCTTCTTCAACTCATTTACAGATGAGAAAACGAAGGAAAACAGAATTAAATGACTTTCTCAGGGTCACAAAGCTGGTAAGTGTCTGAGGCCAGTGGAATTTGAACTCAGAATGATGAGTCTTCCTGACTCTTGACCAGACATTCTATTCACTGCACCACCTAGCTGCCTGGGAAAGGTTTAAGGGGGTGCATAGACTTATCACTCTTACTTGTTCCCTAACTGTTATGGTTTCACTCATTGAAGACCATTCAAGATGAATGTACATCAAGACTTCTTAAAGGAGCCAATCTGATTCTCTGTGAACATTTAAACCCATGGAACATGCACATACCTATAATCTTGGGCTAAACCAAGTTAAAATGATTTGGAAAGAGATGATTTCAGCATTTTCAAAGTAGGTATCGTTAGAACTGGACTTAACAATCAGCAGGAAAAAAAATCCCTTTTCTTTCAACTTATCAACATCAGAACTCTCATCACACTGCATATATTATAGTCATACTTTCTGCAGTGTGTTTTGGCCATCTTCTATGTGCAGAGTCCTAAGTGAGATATTGGGAGAATTAACAATAAAAGAGACAGAAATGCTTACCACTGGGGAGCTTGCAATGTAAGGTAGTCACTGGGTAGTAAAAGCAGTGAAGTCTCCTTTCCCAGGGTCTTCCCTTCATCCTCCTCTTCACCTTTCCAATCACTTCCTGCCCATACATAATACTCCCATCTTACTCTACTGAACCTTCCTTTCCTCTCCCTATTTTCCTCAACACGGGCAGTTCCTTTTCCCCCCCTGCTTCTTTGGTATAGAAAGTGAGGGTTACTGATGTCTATGGGCAGTCAGCTATTCAGCCTTAGAAATCAACACCTTCCTCAAAACCCCCCAAACATGCAGGAGTCCCAGGGTTGTGCCTTCTTATCTCCAATCTCTTTTCTGCCTAGTCCTTCTTTCTCTGCTCTCCCCTCAGCCTTCCCTCACCTCTCCTTATATCCCCCATTGGTAAAATGAGGATCCAAAACCACCTCCATCCCTGGGAGGCTGGAGTTAGGAAACTCCTGGAGTTCTGAAGAACCTGAACTAAGAAACCATTTGCTGCCTTTAGTAAATTCCTCTAAGCCCCCAAGCTACAGAGACCATTATTAATGTACTTCTTCCCTGGGACCAGCAGCTCAGTTAACTTTAACGGTAACACATTGATCTTGTCATTAGCCAACTTACTGTCAGCCTTAGGGAACTAAGCCCACACTGAAGCCCTGGAGAGGACTGGGCTTCACCTCCCTTGGGAACAGTTCTGGTGGCTGTAGCCTTGAAGATACTGTCCTCGACAGAGAAAAAGGACCTTCTGTCAAAGCCAACAAGTGAGATGTTGACCCAGGGCTTCTGCCTCCGAACCAAAATGACTTTAGCACAACCCAATAGCTTGTATTAATTAAGGGAAAATGAAACAGTAGGTTTATCACACTTTTCATTAACTCTAGGACAGCAGAGGAAAGGTATCTGGGAAGCTGGCAGGGACAACAATGGAATGCACTGCTGTCCACATTCCTGTGTTTAATTAACGAGGGGGAGCCCAGAGTTTGCCTATTACAAGCAGGTTTTCCAAGGACAGCCAAAGGGAAGGGGAGGGAGGGAAAAGGGAAGAGGAAGAGACTCTGGAGAGACGAGGAAAAAGACAAAGGGGATGATTGTATGGATTTAAGAGAAATACCAGGCCTTCATTTAATCAATAAGTATTTATTAAGTACCTGCTTTGGACTCAGCACTGTATTAGGAGCTAACTGGGATAAGACATCTTTCCTGCCCTTCCATGTTACCATCCAGTTCATACCATAATAGAATGATACCTGGAAGAGGCCTTGGAGTTCATCTAGTCCCCTCATTTTTCAAATAATTAAATTGAGGCTCAAAGAGATCTAGTGACTTGCTCAAGTTTACAGAAGTAGTAGCAGGGCTACAATTTGAATCTAGGTTCTCCTGTTCGAGATCTCAAGTCCTTTCCAGTGTACCACTTGAGCTTAGAAGAGATTAATATCCAGAGGGTAATAATGAGCAATACAAGATAGAACATAACTGGGCTGGGCTATTCAGTTTGTTAAGAACTCCATGAGTTCCTCTATCTGCTGAGGCAGGGAGAGAGTGATCACATGGAGAAGTATGTTAATGGGCTGGTACTTAGAGATTTCCGATTCTATATATCTACACCCCTTCACAGGGCTAGTGAGATGAGAGAAAGGAGACAGTCACCTCCCCATGGCCCAGACTGGGACCAATAGCAAGATTTCTGGTATATCTAAATCCCATCATTCCATATTCTTGTTACAGCTAAATGAATCAAGACAAAATACCCATACTCTATCATCTTCCCCCCCATATACTTATATGCCCAGGTGTTGTTGATGATGATGATGATGATGAGTCTTTTCACTTGTGTCCAACTCTTCATGTTCCCATTTGAGGTTTTCATGTCAAAGATACTGGAGTGATTTGCCATTTCCTTCTCCAGCTCATTTTACAGGTGAGGAATCTAAGGCAAACAGGGTTAAGTGACTTGTGCAGGGTCACACAGCTAGTAAGTATCTGAGGTGAGATTTGAACTCAGAAAGATAAGTTTGCCTGATTCCAACTAACTGCCCACATATGCCGTATAGACTAACACCTGAAATTTGAAATTCAATATAAAATCTTTGGTATTTTCAGTATTAATCTCAAACAGTACCCTCTCCTGGGGAGCTAGTCCACCCACAATCTTCTCGGGTTGGCTCAAAAAGCATCTTCCGAAGTCAAATACAAATAGAATGATCTTATTCTTCCCAGTCCTTTGCCTCAACTTTTCTTGCCTTTATAGGAGGCACCCAGATGGTGAAACAGAGTACTAAAACTGGAGTCAAGAAGACTTGAGTTCAAATCCAGTGTTAGACACTTCCTTATTGTATAATCCTTAAGTCACTTAACCATTGTATGACTCAGTTTCCTTAACTGTATATTTGGAATAATAATACCACCTATATCACTAGGTTGTTGTGAGTATAAAATGAGGTAATATCTGTAAAGAGTTTGGTACTGTGCTTTAGCACGAGTACTTAATAAATGCATATTTCCCCCTCCTTCTTCCTCATCCTCTTATGTTTTCACCTTTCTCTTCCTCATTACTCTCTACATTTTTTCTAAATCTATCTGCATATGCCACTTGAATCTTGATCTCTCCTTTCCTCTATTTCTCTTTTCACTCATCTATCTCTTAATTATACTCCCCCAGGCATGTTCTGCTATGAGTCACATACTGACACAGTTGATGGCAGAAGCTATGACTGGTGCTGACATTTAACCTTAAAAACATATTCTACATATGAGCCACACTATGGCCTGGGATATTTAAAGGTAAAAAAGGAAAAAAAATCTGAGATCATTCTTACTCTTTGGATTATACGATTTATAGGATTTCAAGTTGGACAAGACCTTAAAGGTCATCTGGGCTATATTCTTTATTTTACAAATGAGGAAACTGAGGCTCAGAAAGAGGAAGGGACTTTCAAAAAAAGGAGCCAGATAGATTTTTGACTAAATAGAAAGAACATTTTTTTTTTCCCTGTAGGCAATTGGGGTTAAGTGACTTATGCAGGGTTGTACAGCTAGTAAGTGTCAAGTGTTTGGTCTGAGGCCGTATTTGAACTCAGGTCTTCCTGACTTCAGGGCCAGTGCTCTATCCACTGTGCCACCTAGCTGCTCCAAAAGAACATTGAAACATTAGGCTTGCCCAACAGGAAGATGAGCTCTCTCATTAAGCTGTATACTCTCAGTCCAAGGGAATATAAGTTCCTTGAAGGCAGGAGCTGGATCATTTTTTTGTCTTTGTATCCTCAGCATCTATCACATTACCTGATACATTTAATAAATGTTGTTTGTGTTGAATTGCATTGATTTGAATTTTCACTAGTTGTAGTCAAGAAGAACTAAGCACCTCTTAGGGATGAGGTAGAAGGAATTCCCCACATTGGACTAGATGACAATGCTAGTACTGTGATTTGTACATAGTAGGTTCTTAATAAGTGCTCGGTAAATTGAACTGAATGACCTATAATTTAATTTAGGGAATGCTGTTCAATAACAGGTTTACTTTTTCTACTTTTTGCGGTGAAAGAACTGTAGTCAAAAATCCCGGATCTATTTCTAGATCCATAACCCAGTGAAACATTGAATTATTTCACCATTTGTAAATTTATGTCTTTGAACATTTCCCTTCCCTTTCCCTTCCCTTTCCTTCAACCTTGGTCACTTTGTTGAGTTGTTTCCAATAGTGTCCAAATCTTCATGACCCCATTTGGGGTTTTCTTGGCAAAGATACTGGAGTGGTTTGCATTTCCTTCCCTAGTTCATTTTAAAGATGAGGAAAATGAGGCAAACAGGATTAAGTAACTTGCACAGGGTCACACAACTATTAAGTGTCTGAGGTTAGATCTGAACTCAGAAAGAGAGGCCTTCCTGACCCCAGTCCTGGTACTCTACGCACTGAACCACCTAGCTACCCAAACCTTGGTCAGAGAGAGGGAAAATGAGTTAGCTCAACAACAATAACAGCAACAGCAAAAAGTGATGATGTTACTAATAAGGGTGGAACATCCAAACAAGCCGTCCATTCTATCTAAGGATTCCAGACTGAGGGGGAGCCTGGATCTGTAGAATCCAGTGTACCTAAGTGGGTAGATCTCAACATCAGTTCTGAGTTGCTCTAAAGATGATGCACCATGTTTAGAATTAATAAGGATGGGCCCTAAAACACAAGGACATGTTGAGTTCATTAAGTAATGAGGTTGCAGTCCCATTTAGTCTAAGACTCAGTAAATTTCCCACATTTGTATTTTTGATCACTTTGCCCTTCTGTGTAATTTTTTGCCTTTAAATTAACTTTTTCCCTTGTTAAAACAAAGCACTAGAAAACACTTTCATTATCTGGAGCATGTGGATGTTAAGATGGAGCATCAAACTGAGAACCCTGGAAGTGGGGAGAGATAACCAAGATTCCAATGTGGCAGATAACTTAGACCCAAGGATCCAGATTGGCTCAGGAATCCAGGAATATCCAGGTGCTTCAAACTGGGGTTTAGAAGTAAAAGATAATGCAAAACAGTGAAAAATAAGAGCTGTGCACCTGAGGACAGAGGTTCACATGGACTGGCATCATACAGATAAGATGGTACCTTGGAAAGGTGACCATATTAATTCAGTCCTGAGTTCCAGGTTTCCATGTAAAGATGACCATTTCTTTAGCTGTAAGGAAGAGACGATGTCATGTGGCTAGGCTTAAAAACAAGCATGTCCTTGCCAGAAAAAAAAATCTTAAATGCTGATTGAACTCTTTTCAGAACTCAGAATTTATCTTTAATTCCAGTATCATACATTGTAGGTTGCTCAACAGGTCACATCTCTTTTTCTGCTCCTTAAACTCAATTTCATCCTAGTGCCCACATTTATTTTTGACCCAGAACTTTGGCCCATCATCTCTGTAACCCTTCTCTGGAGATCAGCTCTGGTACTTCTTGATTATTCCAAGGCCTGGCCTGTACCTCCTAGAGACCTTCTGACCACAATTTTTCCTTGATTCCTATCCATAGTGGATTTATCCCTGGTCTTCACTTGATGGTGGTAGCACAATATGGTGGGTAGGTATTCCAGAAAAACTATAGAGGAAATAGACACAAGGGAAGAAACAAGTAAATTTCATTAATTAGAAGATTTCAAGACTGATTCAAAGAAAATTTCTTGTAATAAGTAAGTGTTAAAGAGTCTTTGAGGAAGGATTTGTAACTTTGCAAATTAGCAATCGCTAGAAGCAGGCCAACAGAATAGAGTGGGGGGGAAAGCCCTTTTCCTTGCTTTGCCTTGCCTTCTTTTCTCTTCCCTTCCCTTCCCTTGTACACCTACTTTACCAGAATATAATGAAGATCAGATAAGATGGTGTATATGAAATGCTTTCAAAATATAAATCCCAAGATAAATGTAAACCATTTTTGGTTATTCACTAGCCAGAGGGAGAAAGAAAAGAGATGAAAGCAGTTGGAAATGTGACTGAAAGCCTTACAGGTCAAGAAAAGCACTTAATTTAAAAAAAAATAGCTGTGAAAGGATCCAGAAGAGTTCAGGATGGGAATAAGGGTCCCTGCCACCAAAGAAGTTAGCAAGTAATATTTTCTAAAGGACATTGATCAGAGCCAAGCTTGGCTGCCCTTGTGCCAAGTAACTGACCAGAGGCTACCAGGGCAATGGGGGTTAAGGAACTTCTTTTACTGGGAGGAAAGAAATAAACATTTATTTCTCACCTCCTATGTGCCAAGCACTCTAAGTGCTTCACAAGCAGTACCTCATTTGATCCCTGGAAGGTAAAAGCTATTATTATCCCCATTTTATGCTGGAGGAAGCTGAGGCAGGTGGAGATTAAAGACCATACCCAGTGCCACACAGCTAGTGAACAGAGGCCAAAATTGAACTCAGATCTTCCTAACTTCAGGAGCAGTTCTCTCTCCAGTATGCCACCTAGCTGCTGGAGAGGAACAATCAGGAACTGTCTCCCCTTCAGATACAAAAATCAAGAGCCAGTTTGTTGGATGGGACAAAAGGAATCCTTGGGGAGCTTATAACTAAATGCCACTAGCTCAAGTCAGTCAATAGCATTTCCCAAAGTACCCACTCTACAACAAAACCTGTGTGAACATGGGGAAGATATAGTAAAAAAGAACAGAAAAACAGAAAAAATATAGTTATTATCCTCATAGAACTTCTGGCATAGTGGTAGCATAAAATCATATGATTAAATTAATGTATTTAAAAACATTTATAAGTTAAGATATAAACTAATTTCGAATCAATCCATAGCAAAGTTTCCCTTTTATCCTTTTTTTTTTAGAAGACTGGGTAAATGCAAATAGTCACATAAATGGACAAAGATTAATGAATAATAGTATCCATCATTTATATAGTGCTTTGTAAACTTTAAAGCGTTATATAAATGATAAATATTATTATTTGATCCTTACAACAATCCCAGGAGGTAGGTGCTGTTAATTATCCCCATTTACAAATGAATAAACTGAGACTGAAAGAGGTTATATGACTTCCCCAAGGTAACACACATAATAGTTGTCTGATGCATTATTTGAACTTGGGTCTTCCTGACTCCAAGTCCACTTTGCCTTTCAGCTGCCTCCGTAGCTACTTGCATTGTATAGTTCATTACAATGTTTCCATTCTTTAATATTAAAGGATTATAATTACATCTAATGGTAAGCACTGTGTATGTACGTCCTCCATTGGTTGTTTTGGTATTAGTCTAGGCAATCAGAAAAGCTTGTTCATGGGGCAAATTGTTAAAATCATCTAAGTCCTTATACTGAAACCTCCCCTCCTCCACCCCAAATGTGGGGGAAGGGAGAAGACTATACCTGTAAAGAGAATATTAAATAGGGGCAGCGAGGTGGTGCAGTGGACAGAGCTCCAGCCTTGTAATCAGGAGGACCAGAGTTCAAATCCAACCTCAGACACTTGACATTTACTAGCTGTGTGACCCTGGGGAAAAAAAAAAGCCAAAAATTAAAAAAAAAAAGGAAAAAAAAAAGCCAAAAATAAAAAAAAAAAGGATACTAAACAACAATTCCAAAGGACTCAAGATGAAAAATGTTATCTACCTCCAGACAAAGAACTAATGAACTCTGCATGCAGATTAAAGCATAGGTTTTTTTTTCACTTTATTTTTCTTGCTTTTAAAAAAATTTGCAACATGAGTAATATGAAAAATGGATATTGGGTATTGCCTTCTGAATGGGGGCAGGGGCTGGAAGTAGTGAGAATTTGAAACTCAAATTTTTAAAAATAAATGTTAAATAAAATAAAAAGAAAAGGAGTGCTAAACGTTAGGGAATACTCTACAGCACTGCCTGCTTTCTGAAGGGTTAGCCTCTGAGCAAACAGGGGGGATATTTACCCTGTAGTTTTCATAAACGGTGCAAATGGCAGAAAAAAAGTATGTCATCAATGTAATGGTTCTGGGGAAAGATAGAAATATCAGAAAAATAAATTATTTCAAAACATCAATAAAGGATGGTATAAACCATTTGCAAAAACTGAACAAAGGAGTCATCAGTGTGGGATGAGATATAATCTGAAAATGTTTCAAGATTATTTTTGAAGTGTCATGGGCTGGCTGAAAAAAGAGAGAGAAGGAGGGCATTATGGATATTATCTTATTATCTCAGTTGGATATTATCTTATTTGTTTTTGTTTGTTTGTTTGTTTGTTTCTTTTTTTGGTGTGGCAATTAGGGTTAAGTGACTTGCCCAGAGTCACACAGCTAGTGAGTGTTATGTGTCTGAGGCTGGATTTGAATTCAGATTCTCCTGAATCCAGGGCCAGTGCTCTATCCACTGCACTACCTAACTGCCCCCATATTATCTCATTTGAGGCAAGTTGGTAGCATAGTGGACAAAGTGCTGAAGCCTGGAGTCGGAAAGACCTGATTTCAAATCCAGCTTCACACACTTACTAGATGCATGGCCCTGGGCAAATCACTTAACCTCTGTCTGTATCAGGTTCCTCAAGTAAAGTGAGGATAATAATAGCACCTACTTTAGAGTTATTATGAGGATCAAATGAGATATTTGTAAAGCACTTAGTACCGTGCCCGGCACACATAGGGGCCATGTCAATGCTCCCAAAGTGAGCCCCCTCGCCCACATCTTCTGAAGGACCTTACCAATGGGAAAGGGAGCAGAAAAGAACAAGTTACTGAAGGAGTCAGAAGGCCAGTTTGCCAGGGATCTAGGCTACTGAATAATTAGCAAGATGGTTGGCAATGGACTAGAGGAGCTGATGGAGGGGCCTTGAAGATCAGGTAGAGGTAGCTGTATTTATTAAATAGGATAATATCTTTAAAGTATTTGGCAAATATTAGTGTTATATAAATGTTATCATCATTATCATCATCATCATCATTATTTGACAATAGGCAATAAGAAGCTATTCTAGGTTCTTAAGAAAGGCAGCAGTCTACTGAAACTGGTTTTTGAGCCAAGTTTTTCTGGTGGGTATGTGTTACAAGAAATGGAAGAGAGTGAAGCTAAATGTAGAAAGACCAACTAGGAATTATGACATCCCCCTAGCATGGGGGGAAAAGGGCCTGGCTAGAGGACATTCAAAAGATAAAGGGTCTTTTTGTTTTTAAGACAATGTATACCCTGGAAAAGAAAAATCTAAGAAAGTACTTAAAAAAAAGATATAGGGGCAGCTAGGTGGCACAGTGGATCAAGCACCAGCCCTGGCGTCAGGAGAATCTGAGTTCAAACCCAACCCCAGACATTTATTAGCAATGTGACCCTGGGCAAGTCATTTAACAGCCAAGGCTTAATGATCCCATTCTTTCTTATTCTTATAAAGAAGGAGGATAACACTGTAGAAAGAGCTCTGAATCTGCCATCAAAGGTCCTGGGTTCCAATTCTGCCTTTGAGACTGTAATATAAGAGGATAGAATTAGATGTTCTCTGATGTCCCCTTCAGTTCTTTATATGCATTCTGTACATAATTTTACAAGTATTTGTTGTCTCCCCAGTTAGGATATAAACTCCTTCCCAAGTACGGATTATTTCATTCTTTGTAATTGTATGTGCTATGCCTAGAACATAATAAATGCTTAATAATATGCTTGTTGATTGATTGGCTGATTCTATAATGATCAGTCAGAGATGCTATCAAAAGGAAAGATCCCTTATTAGGCACACTGTGGAGTGAGATGCTCTCAAAAGGCTCTTCCTCCTGGAACATTCTGTGATCCTAGGGCAAAGAAAAAGGAAAGAAGAGCTGAATCCAAGAGATATTATGTATAAATAGTTGGCAAGACTTTGTGACATTTGAGATTGAAAGGACAAGGGAAGAAGAATCCCAGAAGAATCTACATCATTCCATCTTTGCCTTCAACTTGCTCTATTATGGTCTCACTCCTATAAACCTCAGTTTCCCTCTCTCATCATCTTCCACAAAACTTACACAGAAGGCTTGACAGCAGCAAGGCAGTCTAAAGGTTCAGCATATTAGATGTTTGTTTGGTTTGATTATAAACTCCCCAAGGGCAGGGATCATGACTTGGGTTTCTTTGTGTCCCTGCCACAGAGCACTATGCCTCACCTTTCATTTAATAAGCTCTCAAATGTCTGAGGAGGAGAGGAGATCAGGTTCATAAGGGGGCTCTTCTCACTTGTGCAAGAATGTCTTTGTACATCTACTGGCAAGACAAAGCTATGCCCTCGTATTATGACTCCTTGGGCACTGCCAGTCCTTGGAGGGGTGCCATCCTAGAAGAAGCAGATTGGCAAAAGAAAGGGCTACTGCAATGCTCACAGACCCAGGGTACTCCCTCTCCTGATGCCAAGTGTTCAGCTTGCCTCTGAGCTGGCCCAGACAGAGTCATGCCCTGGTGCGACCCCCTCGTCTTCTGATGGATGGCCTTTCATCTGTCACATAGACACCTTCTGAAAGTCCCCATTTGTATCCTTGTAGATGCTAATCTCCTTAATGTACTGAGTTGAGCTTATCTCCCTCAGAGGCCTCTGGTTATTTATGTATTTCTGTCACTGACTCATTGAATCTATTTTCTTTTGCTTCCAATCCTCTTTTATTGAGGTAACTGAGAGGATAGAGCAGGTCCATAATGACCCTGGTTTATTGGCTCATTATAAGACACCTCTCTAACAAAGCATAATTGTTGGACAGACTGGGAGAGGAGGCAGAGGGCTATGTGTTTCTGCAGAAAGTATGTGGTGGGGGGGGGGGGGCTTGTAGTAGTTCTTCTCTTAGTATAGGGGCTCTTAACCCAGGGTGTATGAATAGATTTCAAAGAGTCCATGGACTTGAATGGGAAAAAATTCTATCTTTATTTTCACTAACCTCTAACTAAAATGTATCATTTTATTCCATTATTAATGTAGGCAACATCCTTTTTCTGATAAGGGGTCCATAGGCTTCACCAGACTGGCAAAGGAGACCATGGTCCAAAGATGGTTAAGGTCCTTGTTCTAGTGTAAGCCTACAATTCATGTTCAAAGTCCCCTGGCCCTTCTCACTCACCACCTCCCTCCTCTTTTTTTTTTCTTCCTCCAACATTTTTTTTTCTCTAAGATTCACTTCCTTCTTTCCTGGTTTCCTTCCTGCTGCTCCTCTCTCCTATTCCCTTCCTCCTTCCCTCCCATCCTCCACCTCCTAGTCAGCTGTTCTGAATTCCTGGCAGCCAGTAAAGGGGTGGAAAAAATTGTTGCCTTTTCCTCCTTTCTCTGCAGCATGAAATCAGCATTTAGTATTTTAACAAGAACTGGGAAGGGCAAGGGAAGCTTGATTAAACCCAGCAGTTTCCTATCTCTTCAGACATTTAGCAGCCTAGATCCTTTCTTCCATTCAAATATTTCATAAAGGCTCAACACAGTTTAAAAATAGAATGTAGAACTCTTTCTCTGTGTTCATAATGGTTGTGAGTTTGGGTATTCCATACCCATTTCACAGGTCATAAACCTGGGTGAAGAAAAGAGCTAATGGTTTTGTTTTGGTTTGTTGTTGTTATTGTTGTTATTGTTTTCTTTATCAGATACAGTCAATAGAAAAGTAGGAAGCAGCACCTAGGATTCCTGACTCCTAGCATATCCCCTAAAGCCCAAAGATATCTCATGGCCTTTAGTAAAAAGAGGAGTGCCCAGACTTAGACTGAAAAATTCACTGGAATGAAATTTAGACTATCAGGTTTCTAGTTGTGACTCTGCCACTGGCTGTATGACTCTAGCCAAATCATTTAACCTTTCTCAGCCTCAGTTTCCTCATTTATGTAAAATGAATTATAACCAGGATGCCCCTTTTTCTCTCATGGACAAACTGAATTCATACTTGATGGCTTCCCCTGAAAGTAATATGGATGGCTCCAAAGAGTTTGGGCAGCTGCTTCATTCCAAGATCTAATCTCAATGTTTTCAATTCCTTTACAAGGAACCAGACTAACCACACCTTGCAACATATAGCAAGCTTACTATACTCAACATAGAAAGGACAAGTACCAGAGTGCATAGACAGTTGGAACTTTGCTCTGTGGTCCCCCCATCTTCCCTGGGAACCTATATCTTGGCTCCTCACTTAGAGTGCTATCCATGGAGCAGGTAATGTCCCCATCCTCTTCTCCAACCAAGTGAGAAAGAAATCAGACTCATTCCCACCTCACGCATAGCCCTTGACTCACAGTGCCAGGAAAAGTCAAGGCCTAGGTTAACTGTTCCACATCATAGCTTTTGCCTTATCACACTCCTCAGGAACAATTCCATTAGTTCCTGAGTTGAACTAGGAACTATTCAGCTTGATTCAGGAATCCTTCTATAGCTCTCACTACTCTGCTCTGCTATTGAAGGATACAGCATGTCATAGTGGAGAGAATTGTGGACTTGGAATCAGGAAGACCAGGGTTCACGACCCATCTCTGACACATATTGTCTCTATGAAGTGGGTCAAAAAATTTTTTTAACCTTTCAGAGCTCTGGGCAACTCTAATCCTCTGGGATTATAAGTAACAGGCAGCATGGTTTAATGGATAGAATTCTGGACTTGTAGTCAAGAAGACCTGGGATAAAATCCTGACTCAGATACTTACCAGGCACATGAACCCGGCCAAGTCATGTAACTCTTGTGTGCCCTAGTTTCCTCACATGTAAAATGGACTCATTGGCTTCTAAAATTCTAAACTCTAAAGTTTAGCACAGTGCCTGGCCCAGAGTATACACTTAATACAAGCTTCTTCACTAGACTTAAGTTGTCTTCCAGCTTAAAATCCATGAACATATGATGCAGTGTATCCTTACTATTACCTTGCAAGATCCTGAAGGCCTTAGCATGGTCTTGGACCTCTTCTTCTTGGTCAAGGAAGTCCTCAGCTATCTACTAGTTTCTGTTCCACCACTGTCACTCTGCCTTGCTTCTGGTGACTCTCAGGAAAGTGTGACAACTTTTACAATGAAATAAGTAGAATCAATATTACCTGTTAGCTATCTCACACATTTCCAGTTGTGCTAACTTCTGCTAACTCCTGTCTCAATCAGCTTTCTCATTCCTTTCTTCTAGTCAAATTAGGGTAGTTGAATTCCATGCAGTTTTTCCTAATCCCAGAGTGTGTCCTTCCCAAGTAGTAGGGACTGAGGCTGTTTGAGGCTGAGGGAAAACACTCTCTCTCTCTTCCCCTGGCTTTTCTGGATTCCATCATTGCCTAGTAATTAGGAATAAACCACAGAAATTACCCTGAGTAGCTTCCAGAAAGAAATATAAAAACTGAAGTAGGAGGGACATAGTTGGAAGATATTGCTTTCAGCCCTGTTAAAAAGGGAATGGACTGAGTGATTTCTAAAGTCCCTTCAAGCTCTGACATTGCACAGTTCTATTATTCTAGAACTGTAGGACTCTCTGCACGATGAGTCCCTAATAAAATTCACTGAATGCTTGTTAAGTGCCTGCTAATACAAGGGACTATTCTGGTCTCTGTGGATACAGAGCAAAACAACATGGCCCTGCCTTCAAAGAGTTTGTATTCTACTCAACAAATCCTATTGACTGCCAAAGAAACAAAGAGGTTCTCCAGTGCAGGAAGGAAGACTCTCAACTACTCCTACAGAATTTTCCTTCTCTCCTCTTGTCACATAAGGCTCCTAAGAAAAGGGCATAACAGATGACAGTGATAAAATCCCACATTCCAGGGGGAAGCCACGTAGGCCAGTTATTTACTGCTAGGTGCCCAGGCTCTGTCCCACTGATATAAATGCCACAAATAAAACACACTCGCAGCTCAGCAAGCAGCATCTATCTTTCTTGGGGTGATGCTTGGTAGTTTGGGGCATAAATCCAAATCCCTGCCCACTGGGGGGAATAAACATCTTCCAGATGGATTGGTGTTCATGGAGGTTCCTTTCTCGGGGGGAATCTCAAAGCATCTGGCTGGTGTAGACTCTGTGATATGACCTAGTAGGCCTTCTTGTTCCCTCCGAGTAAGAATGGAAACCTGTGACCCAGCCTGAGGCTCCTGCCAAGCCCCATGGTAGGGTACTCATTTGTTTGGCTAAATAGTTTATTTTTAATTACTTGTGGCAAATGCTCATAGTACATTTTGGAAGAGCAATGAAACATTGTTTTTAGTAGATCCTACACACACACACGTACACATGTGCACATACACACAAACATATACAAAATGCATAATACGAACACATACATACATATACTCATAAATACATATATACAATCCAATATTTGCAGGGAAGTAAATTGAGCCTGCAAAATAATTTTAGCCTGTTTCTAACAACATTGAATGAAAATTTATTAAGTAAGTGTTATGTATAGATCTCCATTTTAAAGATTTGGGGAAAGTAGAGTGTTACAGGGGAGGAAAGGCAAGCAAATTTTTAAAAAATTAAGGTTTTGTCTCTGCTCACATGGAACTTAGAGTCTCTAGTGGGGAGGCATAACACATGCACTAATCATCATGATATAGAGAAGAAGGAGGAGGAGGAGGAGGAGGAGGAGAAGAAGAAGGAGGAACAGCAACGGCAGCAGCTAGTATTTATATAGCTCTTTAAGGTTTGCAAAGACCTTTTCATGTTGCTCCTCATAACAACCCTTTCTACTTGGTGCTATTATTGTCCTCATTTTACAGATGAAGAAAGTGAGTTTAGGAGAAGGTAAGGAATTTGACCAAAGTCACTAAGCTAGTATCTGAGGCAGTATTTGAACTCAAGTCATACTGACTAGTGGTCTAGGACTCTTTCCACTATGCCACCTAACTTCCTTTACTAAATAAAAGATGATGTTAGAGTTGCAGTGGAGGCAGCATTTTGTATTGGTTGTAATCCTTGGCTTGAAGTAATAAAGATCTGAATTTAAACCCAGCCTCTAAAAGCTTCCGATTCTATGACCCTAGGCAACTCATCTAATTTCTTTGTTGTTGTTCAGTCATTGCAGTCTTGTCCAACTCTCTTTGACCCCATTTGGGATTTTCTTGGCAGAGAAGCTGGAGTGGTTTTGCCATTTCCTTTTCTAGCACATTTTACAGAAAACTGAGGCAAACAGGGTTAAGTGACTTGCCCAGGGTCACATGGCCAGTAAGTGTCTGAGGTTAGATTTGAACTCAAGAAGTTGAATCATCCTGACTCCAGGAGCAGCACTTTATCCACTGTGCCATCTACTAAGTCATTAATACATTGTCTTCTGCTTTTGTGGAGGAGGTTCCCATGTAGACATTCTTTATGCTGATGAAGTTATAGATCTTTTGCATATTTACACCGAGAGTTATAAAGTATAATGGGAGGTTCAAAGGGGTATGTGACCTCTGAATATCATTGCTACTTGTGGAGGGAAGGGAGGCCTTCATGACCCAGAGCTGGGGCTTAAAGGATGGATCTGTACAAGATTGGTAACTGTGGAACCAGAGAAGCAGGAATTAGTGTGGGAGAAAGCACTTGGTTTTGTTGTTTTGATCCTGTGTTTCTTCCATAAGAATGTTTAGATTTAGAAATCTTGTGAGGCCTGGAGCAGAAATCACTTTGGAAACTAAGACTTCTGCTGATCAGAGCTAAACCCAGTCTTCGGGAAGGTGGAAAGAGCAGTGTCTAGGCATTGTTGGTATCACCTGAGGCACTGGGGGATAGTATCAGAAAAGATAGTAAGGATAAAGGATCTGGGAGCAGTAGAAGAAGAGCTAGGTATAAACTAAAGGCTACTTGTTATATCTGGATTTAGGGGCAGATCAGAGAAAGCAAAGCATGTCTTATTTCTGGCTTTCTCCATTTCCTAATCTGTAAAGTGGGGATGATAATAACACCTACTTCCCAAGGTTGTTGTGTGCATAGAATGTGATACTATTTATAAAGTGTTTTGCAAACCTTAAAGCACTTATTAAAACACTAGTTATAATGAAGATGGGACAGGTAGGGGGCACAGTGGATAGAGTGCTGGGCCTGGAGTCAGGAAGACTTATCTTCCTGAGTTCAAATCTGGCCTCAGGCACTTACTAGCTGTGTGACCCTAGGCAAGTCACTTCACCCAGTCTGCCTCAGTTTCCTCATCTGTAAAATGAGCTGGGGAAGGAAACAACAAACCACTCCAGTGTCTTTGCCAAGAAACCTCCAAATGGGGTCATGAAGAGACAGACATGACTGAAAAAACAACTGAACTACAGCAACGATACTGAAGATAAGGAAGAGGGTAATTTTCTCCAAACCATGCTGCATGGCACTACTCATCTCACATTCACCTGAAGATAGACTCCAGTCTTGGCTGGAGAAGCAATCACATGTTCAGAATAAGCTTTCTCAAGCATATGGAAAAAAAAATTGCTGATATTATTCATTAAGACACATACCAAAACATGGGCCCAGGACTTAAAACAAAACAAAAAACAAAACAAAACAAACAAAAACAAAACAAAACAAAACAAAAAACAGACTACAGGCCTAGAAGAAATATGAACTCTTTAACCTATTCTTTAGATCCCTTTTGGGTTAGCTTTTCATAGGAAAAACTTTTTACTAGATTTTATTTGGAGATACTCAACACATACACAACAAGTCAGTCCTTGTGTTCTGGTCTAGAATTTTACAGAGGAGTACAAAATATGGGGGGAGGGGAGATGGCTCCAGGATCTTTACAGCTGCTAGCAAGGAATAGCTTTTGAAAATCTTACAAACCTCCAAGAGTGAAACATCCAATTGATGCCTCGGATATTTCGTGGGTCCATATGGATTATCATGAGGGCACTAAGTATTGTGTGTTCATCCACTAAGAATTCTTCATCCTTTCCCCTCTTCATCACCTGCAGTTTACTATTAAAACCTCCTTTATTTATATTGATATGCCCAATTTTGATTTATCCATGCATCCATTCATTTAAGTCTTTGCTTAGTATTATATAATCGTTACTGCCTCTGCTTTTAAGAAGCTTTTCTACTCCATGAAAAAGTTAGAAGTCATGCATATCTTTGTAAATGAATTTGTTTTCATATGGGTTTCAAACATTAATGGATGTGGACATGTTTTCTTCAAAAAATTCCTGAATCACATGTATAGAACATCCATTATGCATTTTTCTGTTGGTTTTAGCCTTTGCAAAATTTTGTTTTATTTTCTAACAACCTACTGTTCCTTATCCTATCATATCCCTCATTCTCTCTACAGTCCAGCCGTATTGGCTTGATGTTCCACACCATCTCTCATCTCTGTGCCTTTTCTCTAGCTCTTCACCATGCCTGGAATGCTCTCTCTCTCTCTCTCTCTTTTTCTCCCTCCCTCCTTCTCTCTCTCCCTCCCTCCCTCCCTCTCTCTCTCCCTCCCTCTCTCCCTTCCCTCCCTCTCTCAATGGCTCAATGTGCTAGAATCCCTGGTTTCTTTTAATACCTTTCTACCTTCCATACGAGGCCTTTCTTGATCCAACCTCCCTCTACTGGCTCCCATCTACTCATTCATTTTCATCAAGATTACCTTCTATTTGATTTCTATTGGCCTTGCATCAACCTATATATGGATATATTGTCTCCTTATTTAAATGTAAGCTTTTTAAGAGCACAGACTATTTTGCTCTTGTCTTTGTATTCCCAACACTTGGCACAGTACCTGGCATATAGTAGGTATTTAATAGATGCTTTTTGATTGATTGATTTTTCTTGCCTTCTGCCCCCAGGTACTAGATCGTTTACCCATTTGATTTTTTCTTTCCAGAAGGTCAAGGCTTTGTGAGTGAGGATGAGTATCTGGAGATCTCTGGCATCACACGGGACCAGTCTGGGGAGTATGAATGCAGCGCCTTGAATGATGTTGCTGCTCCAGATGTACGGAAAGTAAAAATCACCGTAAACTGTGAGTTGTCATTCAAAGCTTGCTCTCAAGAAGTGTGTGTGTGTGTGTGTGTGTGTGTGTGTGTGTGTGTGTGTGTGTGTTGGGGTAAATGGGCAAATAATGGGAGAGGGGAGAAAAGGAAGAAGAGGCCTCATCCTATCCAATTTACTGAATGACTCAGGGTGGTATCTTCAGTCAAATACCCTATCAAGGTACATACTCCCATATCCAGCTCTGTCTGTATTTTCTCTTGAAGTCATATTGGCTTCTGTAATTCTTACTGAGCTTTCAGGCGGGTTGTTTTGCATCTGTGGGTACCAAGTTGTCTCCCTCCCTTACATGCCTTATGAAAGCAAAACAGGTTTGGGAAGAATCCATTAAATAGGTATTAGTGTAAATGTAATATCTTTAACTGGGAAATTGTTGTTTGGGATGCTAGATTAAAGAGATATTTTTAGGAAATTCTTTGGCATCATAGAAGGGCTCCCTTAGCAACTCTTTTATGATCTAACTGTTTACTTTGCAGATCCTCCCTATATCTCAAATGCCAAGAACACCGGGGTGTCAGTGGGTCAGAAGGGCATTCTCAGATGTGAAGCTTCTGCTGTCCCCTTGGCTGAATTCCAGTGGTTCAAGGAGGAAACCAGGTACCCAGAAATATGAGATGGGGCTACTTTGAAGCTGATCAAATAGATCAAGACATCTCTTTTGGGTCCAAGTCCTTTTGTTTATCAGTGCGGGTAATAGGAGAGGAAGGTGTAGAAACAGCAAAAATGTTCTTGCTGCTGACATCTCCCACCAATGCATCTCCTTGTCAAGTTGTAAAGAATTTGCTAGAACTTATGTGTTAAGATAGCTGTTTCATACTCTGTATTCAATGACTTTGTTCAAAATCTCTTATTCTATATAAATATCCCTACCTTTAGAGAAAGAAGGCCTATAGTGCCTGAGTTTGAATTGTATCTCTGACATTTCATTTTGTGACCTTGAGCAAGTTATTTATCTACTTGGTCTTCAATCACTCAGTCATTCAATTTGTTATTAAATACCTGCTGTACCAGACACTGGACCCTGAGAATGCAAAAAAAAAAAAGAAAAAAAGAAAAAAAGAAAAAACAAAAACAAAAAACCAGAACAGTCCCTCCTCTCAGGGAGTTTATAGTCTAAAGGCGGAAACAACATGCAAAGGACTATGTACGACTAAATTGGAAGTAGTCTCAGAAGGAAGACATGAAGATTAAGGTGGACTGGAATAGGCTTCTTGCAAAAGGTTGGACTTCAGCTAAGATTTGAAGGACATCAGGGAAACTAGGATGGATCGATAAGGAGAAAGAGTGTTGCCCAAATCAGAGACAGCCAATGAAAAAACTCAGAGTCTAGATATGGAGTGTCATGTGTGAGGAACATCAAGGATGTCAGTGTCACTAGGTCACAGAATATATTGTGGGGAAAGAAGACTGGCAAGGTAGAAAGGGATGAGGTTAAGAAGGGCTTTATAAGCTGAAGAGAGGATTTATATTTCATCCTGAAGGTAACAGAGAGAAACTGAAGTTGATTGAATGGGGGAAGGTGGTGTGTGACATGGTCAGAATTGATCTTTAGGAAGAAAAATTTGATAGCTGAGTGAAGAATGGATTGTAGTGGGTAGAGACTTGAAGCAAGGAGATCAATCAACCATCAGGTTATTGCAATTATGCACAGTTAGCAGGTGTGTCCTGGATGAAGATCCAATAAAGGACATAGAAAATGACTGGTCAGACAGTTAAGAGAAAAACAAGGATAGAGCATGTCCCAAAAACCTGGAAAGAAGGAGTGTGAGGGAGAAGAGGGTGTTTAACAATTTCAAAGGAGACAGAAGTTAAAAATTATGATAATTGAGAAAATGCTATTAGTTTTGTCAATGAAGAGATTATTATTGACTTCGGAGAGAGCAAATGAGATGGGAAGCCAGACTTCAAAGAGTTAAGAAAAGAATAAAAAGAAATCAAGTGGAGACATCCATTATGGATAACTTTCTCAAGGAGTTAAGACACAAAATGGAGGAAAGAAATGAGACAATAGCTAGCAGGGATGGATGAATAAAGTGAGGGTTTTTTTGAGGATGGGGAATACATTTTGCATATTTCAAGGCAGAAGGGAGTTGGCCAGTAGAAAGGATCCGTTTAAGATAAATGGGAAAGTAGGGATGATAGAGGAGGCAATCTGATGGAGTGGAATCACTTATGCAAGGACAGGGTTTTTCTTGGCAAGGAGAAGGGTCACCTCTTCATGTAAAATGAGTGAATGTATTCAAGTGGCTTTGAAGTAGGAGAAAACATTTGAATGATATGAGATGAGGAACAGAGGAGAAGAGCTCTCTGCAAATAACTTCATTTTTTTTTTTTAGTGAAATATGATGCAAAGTTCTCAGCTGAATTTTGGAGACAGGGTAGCTTTGGGATGTTTAAGAAGTGATTTAAAGGTTGGAAGAACCACTGTAGTAAATGGAATATTGAAATGATTTGGAAAGTTGTAAAAGGATTGCCTTGCCACATTGAGGACCTATTTGGGATTACATAACAAATGTATACAGGGCCCAATCAGCAGGTTTCATGAATTTTTCTAACTTTGTTCCCCAGTGCCTGTAAGTAGGAAGGAAGGCAGTGAATGGTGGGACTAATCCAAGCAAGATCTTTGTTAGGATAAAGAGGCAAGAGTTCAACTAGTTCACCAAATGGTCAAGATGGAGAAGGAAGAAAAATATAGTCAGTGCAAGAGTGATGACTAGGGAAAGAAGTAAGGGGTAGGAGGACTGGAGATTTCAGTGAGGATGAGGAACAGGGACTGGAGTTGCAAAGCACAAGGAGAAGCAGAATGTCAATAGACTTGTCAGATAAAAAATAATTAGATCTGAAACACTTGTGCGTGATGGTAAGATCAAGGGTATGACCATTTCTATGTATAGCTGTAGTGAGATGGTGGAGAGGGTTATAATTAGTAAATTGAGGAATTGAGAAATTTGGGTATTTAAGTCAGTATCAATATGCATGTTGGATTTATAGAATGAACAGAGTTGGGGAGAAGAGGACAATGTAGAGCTAGGCACTGAAGTTACTTTGGAAGGAAGGAGAGTGTCTTGGAGGCCTATAGAAAATAGTCACCAGAATGTTGATTGGATAATAAATATGGATTGAATGAGGAGAGGTTACTCAAAGAGGAGAGGTTACTGAATGATGGTGGTAGAGGCAGTGCCTAGAAGTACCAATGAAGAGCAAGGAATAACAATCCTGGAAAAGGTAATCAGGAAAACTGTGTCATCAGGTGGGAGCCAGGTCTCAGTGAGTGCAAGAAAGATAGATGGAGAGAGAATGGCAAAGGTTTAAGATTAGCAGTCAGTTTGGTACCTGGAACCAGCATTGTAGAGAGCAGAGTGGAAGGGTTTCATAGTTTTAGAGTCAGATGTCAAGGGAGGGAGTTAGGTTGAGGGGAATGGGAATAAAGGTTTGAAGAACAGGGTTAGAACAATGGCAACTGGATGTGTAGAATCACTGAGATGGGGTAGGTATTCTGGGTAGAATTATCTCATCATTGAGGCATGAGTTCAGGTAGCTTATCCTTATGCATAGGGGTTTGGCCTTGGGTAGAGTTGTCCCAGGGTTTAGGCAGCTGTGTGTGGTCTGGAAAGGGATTAGGAGGGGAGGGTGCCCAGGCAGAGACAAGGCAAGCACTGTAGAGCTGTAAATGGCCAGAAAGGGTGCCTGGAGTACAATGGAATGACTGCTTGGAGAGGCAGGCATAGACAAGGCAAGCCTTTTTTGGTGGTCCTGGCAACTGGTGGAAGGGGATTAGTAGGTAGCCTCTAAAGTTCCTTCCAGTTGTAGGTCTCTGATCCTAGATTCCCACTTGCTTTTGACCAAATTTTCCTTTTTGCTCCTAATGGTGGTAATGATGATGATGATGCTTGGAATTAGGGAGATGAGGATTAGGAACAGGGGGGCTTACAAAGGAGTAGGTCCCTGAGGTAGAATTACCATGTGAGTATTTTTAAGGTGGTACAGAAGTACCCATAGCTCAGCATCTTTCTATCTGATTTTTTATTCTGTCTTATAGAACCATATAGATAGTGTCACCCTCTCATTTCAGGTTAGCCACTGGCCTGGATGGAGTAAGAATCGAGAATAAAGGCCGCATGTCCACACTGACTTTCTTCAATGTTTCAGAAAAGGATTATGGGAACTATACTTGTGTGGCAACAAACAAGCTTGGGAATACAAATGCCAGCATCACATTGTATGGTGAGTTCAGAAAACAAGTCTGTGTCTCTAGTGGGCTTAGTTTTAGAGTTGGAGAGAGAGAAAGAGAGAGAGAGAGAGAGAGAGAGAGAGAGAGAGAGAGACTGAGACTTTGCATGGCCTGTGTCCCTGAGAGTGAAGGAATAAGGAACTCTTCCCCTTCTCTGCTCTCCCAGAGGATATGGTGATGTTAATAAGATGAATAAGGTTCCCTGATCCCTTTGGGAGGTGGTTTCAGTGTAACTACTGTCACTACAGGGCACGCATCTGGTTTCAGTTAACATTTCTCTGATTGTCATGGGAGAAAAGAAATTAAGCCAGCCTCAATGGTGTCTGACTTGCTGAAATGTAGACAGTTATTATGATTGAGAGTTCAAATGCAGTATCATCTAGAGGTTGAGGGATGGATAAGATGAATTCCCAAGGTCCCTTTGGTCACAATATTCAATGCTTCTAGTGAATTTTCTTTTTCAGTTTTTAAGACAACCTTCTGCTGTCATTTTTATTCTCAATCTACTGGAATAAACAGAGCAGAAACCCAAGTACTGCTACACCCACCCCCCGCTTCAAATATCTAATTATTCCCTGAAAGGACTATTTTCTAATATGTAGAGATGTATACTCCCAAGCCATGAAACCTTCTCTGAAACCTATCACAGCTGTTCCTACTTCCCCAAACATCTCATGCCCATCCCTTTGTGACAAAGTCCCCTCAGCTTCTCATTTCATGTGCCATAGGTCCCAGTGTGGGGAATATATGTGTGTCGTATAGAATTTATTTGTTTGTTTGTTTATCTGCTGAGGTTTGGTAAGAGGGGAGCATCTGGTGCATAGAGTGAAGAGGACATCAACTTTCCATGCTCATCTTGGACCCCTGAGCAAGCTTTCAGCATTGACATTAGCTAAACTTTATCCATCAACCATCTCAAATTTGTGATCTATGTCTTTTGTTTCCTCTCTGCATTGTGTGTGCATTGTGCTGTGTGTGTCTTAGAAATAAGCCCAACATCAGCAGTGGCAGGTGGGTACAGCATGTTCCTTTCTTCATCTGCCTGCCTTTATGCTGATGCTTTTGAACCTAAGCCTACTTCAGAGGCCCCCTTGCCTGCTCCACCCCCCTAACTGATCTTTCTCTAAGGGATAGACTTCAAGGGTCTCAGATTGTACAGCCTGGTAACATTCACTTAAAGTGCAGTGACTTTGCCATGCACACACTGGAGATATTATCATCACTTGCCTTGCAAAAATAAATTGGAAGTGGGTTATATTTTTGGTGATATGACCACCCCCTTATTTGTGCACAAGACAACATCAAGGGGGGGATCCAATGGGAGCCCAAAGCAGATGAATGCCTTGTGTTGACCTGCAAAGATAGTGCGTTGAATTTAGTGTAGCTTCTCCTTGGAGACAAAGATATGTTCAAAGCTTTATTATGAAAAGGCTGCCTTTTCAAAGTAGAGGCTCAGTTGGAATTGGCCTATATTCGGAATTTGATTTCTTCCAATAGGCACTAGAGTTACTCCTCAGAAGATAAGCAGGGCAGGGTACTCAAATACATTGTTGAACCCATCCAAGTCTAGAAACTAATCTAGTGTAGGAGGTGGTGAGATCTGAACTGTCCAGAGTTGTAGCCATCACCCCTATTCATTCCTTTGAAATCAAGGTAGCTACAGACATGGTCAGCCAAGGCTAACCTACCATCACCAACCATGCATGTCTACCATTCAATGCTGCCATCACATTTCTCACCCTGTTTTTGCCACTAGTAGATATCCTGATCAAGTAGAAACAGAACAGACTGTAAGTCAGGAAGTCAAGGTTGGAGCCACTGGCCAGCTGTGTGATACTTAAAAAAAATTACTTAATGAAAAGCATTGAATATGGAGTGAAAAGACCTGCATTCAAGTCCCAGCTCTCCCACTTGTTTGTTGTATGACCTGGGCAAGTCATTTAATGTCTCTAAAAGTCCCAATAGGCAAGATTGAAATTTTAATGTTTTCCATTAATGCTTGTTTTTAATGCTGTTAGTCAGTCAATAAATATTTATTTAAGCATCTACTATGTGGCAGGCACTGTTCTAAGTACTGGAGATACAGGGAAAGGCAAAAAAATTAGTCTCTGATCTCAACGGGGTTATAGTCTAATGGTGACGATATCATGTAAATAACTATGTACAAACAAGCCATATATAGGATAAATTGGAAACAGTCTATAGAGGGAAGGCACTAGAATTAAGGGGGATCTGGAAAGGATTCTTGTAGAAAGTGGGATTTTAGCTGGGACTTGAAGGAAGCCAGAGACTCCAGAAAGTGGAGATGAGGAGGAAGAGTATTTTAGGCATGGAAGACAGCCAGTAAACATTCCCAGAAGTGCGAGATGAAGTTTCTTGTTCAAGGAACTCAAGAAAGGTAGTGTCACTGGGTAGCAGAGTACATGGATAGGAGGGAGGTAGAAGGTATAAAAAAACTGAAAAGGTGGGGAGGGTTGCAAGTTGTAAGAAAACTGAAAAGATTTGGTGGGGGGGAGGTTATGCAGGGCTTTGAACACCAAAGACAGAATTTTATATTTGATCCTGGAGATGATAGGGAGCCTGGAATTTTTTTTAGTAAGAGAGTGACTGGTCAGATATGTATTTTAGAAAGATCACTTTGTCAGCTGAGTAAGGGACAGACAGTAGTGAGGAGAGAGTTGTGGCAGGCATATCAATCAGCAGGCTACTGCAGTAGGCTGGGTGTGAGGGGATGGGAGTCTGTACCAGGATGGAGGCAGTATCAGAGGAGAGAGTGTTGTGAGGATCAGATTGTACAACGGGTGTCAAGTTCTTTATAACTGAAAAGCATCATGAATATTACAAGTACCAATCTGATCAAGTTCTGTATGCCTCAATTTTCCAGTTTGGAGAATGTGAATAACAGTAACTGTCCTACTTCTCACAGTGGTAAGGATGAATAAAATATCATGTAAAAGTACTTGGAAAAGAGGAAAATCACTAAATAAATGCAAAGTATTTGACTTCCTACTAATACTTTCATTGCTGTTATTTCCAGGATTGTTCCTTGATAGGCTAAAAGACTGGTAGGATGGGAAAAAATTAGATCATTATGGAAGAACTGACAGTTTGAAAAGTGTGGGGTTTGAGAAATGTCCGGGCCAACAGTAACAAGGGTAGGGATAGATGATGGCAATGAGAAAGTGATTAATTCTGACCAGGAGATTAATCCCTCCTGAGTACCCTTCAAAAATTCCCCTCCTTATCTCTTAGAAGTCAGGTAAGTGGCACAGTGGATAGAGTGTTCGGTCAGGAATCAAGAAGACCAGAGTTCAAATATGGCTTCACACACTTACTATGTGAGTGACCCCAGGCAAGTCACTTAACCCTGTTTGCCTCAGTTTCCTCTTCTGTAAAAATGAACTGGAGAAGAAAATGGGAAATCACTCCAGTATCTTTGCCTAAAAAACTACAAATTTTGTCACAAAGAGTTAGATGTGACTGAAATGACTGAATGACAACAACTAAATCCTAGTTATCCAACCCATTGACCTTTAGCCTAAAAGTATTATTATACCATTTGATAGATCAAAAAACTAAAGTCAAGGGAGATTTGGTTCCCCCAGGGGCTGGCTGTACACCTATCCTATTATTTCCTACTCTGTATCCACTCCAGATACCAGAGGAATATCTTCTCAACTCTTAGCATCTCTAAAATTATATGATTCTAAGATGAAAGGCATAGGAAAAATAAGATAAGGGAAACTGACTCTCCAAATTCATAGCCCTTCATTTGCAAAATGATGTCAGTTGCCAAGGCTATCAGGAGAACCATACTCCAAAAGGTATTTGCATTTTATTAGGTAGAATGGGCGATTCAGATTCCCGGCTGGTACCCTGATTCCTGACATCATGTCTAGCCATCCTGCAGCAAGGGATTGGTTTGTCCAGCCAGTTTATGTCAACTCCCAGTTTATGGCTCAGTAGGATGACCACAGCTTTACCTCACAGAAAGCCACACCCCCTTCCCCATTCTCATCAACATGGCAATCTTATTTGGCATCTCTGCCATGGAGAAGGCCTCACAACTCTGCCCAGAGAGGGCGAAGGAGGAAGGCTTCTTGACTTGATTACATCAGGCACTGTGGAGAGCGCGATGAACCTAATGAGGCATATAAATGCTGGGATTACTCGAACTGGCAGGGGCAAAGCACAGGAAAAAGCAAACAAAGCTGGGAAACAGGAGGAGATGCAGCAGTGAGGAAAACAGATTTCTCACATTTTATCTGTGAAATTGGAGTGACATAAATTAGTTACATTTAGGAATTAAGTGTCAGGAATAGGGGTAATTCATAGGAATGCTAGAACTGCAAATGAAAATAGTATGCTTTGGTGCAAGTGGGCATCCGGGCTTTTTCTCAGGCAGTGTTAGACTGCCCAGAGCAGCTGTGACTGCAGTGTTTGCTTCTGCTTCCAGTAGAAACAATGGTAGGCAGAAAGAGGGAGGTGCCTTGATTATATGTTACCAGTGTTACTCTCTCCATACCCACCATACTCATTGGTCTAGGCACCTTGCCAAATCAAATCTCACTGGTTCAGAGTTTCTATAGACCAATCTCTCCCACTGCCAACCTTTCTCTTACCTTACTCCCAGATGAGCCCTGCTCATTGCCTTCTAGGCAAGAAAGCCACCAGTGATTTACTTGCCTTCTCTCTGCTCTTTTAATATAGCTTCAGTTAGAACAGTGATTTGTAATCTGGGGTCTGTGAACTTTTGAGAGGGATAGACAGAGAAAGAGAAAGAAGATAATTTCACTTGTTTTCCTTGATGATCAAATATATGTTATGTTTTTAGATATATTATTATGAGAAATGGTCCGTAAGTTTCACCAGACGGACAAAGGACTAAGAACATGGCTAAGAAACCTGACTTAGACCTTTGCTCCATTCTTTAAAGTGGCACCATGGGACTGATAAACTTGATCAAGAGAGTTTTAAAGATTCTTTCTACAAACTCTCACTAGAGTAGTATGCTTTCTGTGATAAGATAGGTGTGTCCCAGTGTGGGGTTTCACAATCTCTCTGAGCCTCAGTCTCCTCACCTATAAAGTGAGTAGGTTGAATTAGATGACTTATATGCCCCCTTACTGCTTTAAAATGGAATCAGGGGAGCAGCTAGGTGGTGCAGTGAATAGAGCTCTGGTCTTAGAGTCAGGAGGACCTGAGTTCAAATCCAGCCTCAGACACTTAACATTTAGTAGCTGTGTGACCCTGGGCAAGTCACTTGACCCCGATCTCCTCACCAAAAAGCAATATATAAACAAATAAAATGGAATCAGAAAACTTGGGTTTAAGTCCCACCTCTACCACTTGTGACAAGTCCCTTAAACTTTCTGAGCCTTTTCAATATAATATGGGGAAAATAGTTCCTACTCGTTTTGCCTCACAAGAATGTTGTGAGGCTCTAATGTATTAGTGTGAGAGAAAGAACTTTTTAAATTGTAGATTGCTATGCAAAGGCAAGTAGTTATTACTATTCAGTGCCTAATACAGTTTCTGGCACATAGTTGAGATAGCATTAGGGATTGGTTCTGTGACTTCATTGCTCTTTGCAATTCCTTTGTTAGGAAACTCCCTCTACCAATGCAGGCTGGTAGCTTCTCTACAACTTACAATCTTGCTGCCATGTTTAGAACAATGAGAGGTCAAATTGCTTGTCCAGAATCACCATGTGTCAGAACCTGTTCTCTATCCACTGCACTACCCTTCCTCTGACTTGACAAGGTGTTTAATAAGTGTTGGGTGATTTATTGATAATCCAGAAAAAGATCTTCCCTATACCTTCACTATCTCTTTAACTTGAGCCTGCCCACTATCCAAGAGAAAACCAAATGATGACCAGATCCCTGATCTCAGGGCCACCCATGCAACCTGGGGTGCTATTTCTCTGACCTTTTCCTAAGCCTTCGCTAGGCCCTAAATATAATGAGGTTTTTTTTGGGTCTCAGTACTTCCAAATAATTGAAGACACATCAAACTTTCCAATTTGTAGTTTAGGAAGAAGCTCATCATAAGATTTCTTCCTGAAGAAGCATCACATCAAAGGCTGCACATATTTGTCCATTTCCTGCTGATAACGTGTGTGTGTGGTGTTTAAAAAAAAATCCACAATTTAGGTCCAGGTGGGAGGGAATGAGTCAGAGAGAAATACCATTGCTTTTGGCTGATGGAAGCAGTGTAATCACTTGTATTTTCCCCAACCTGCAAAAAGTCAACATATTAGAAAAAAATATGCAGACATTTCACATTTCATTTCTGATGAGTTTCCTTGTTGTCCTCTCTCCCCACCCTCCCCTCTCTGAATCATTGACATCTGGTTATTAGTCTAGGCATTTAGAGTTCTAACACTTACTCATGGCACTTGGGAAGGGGGAGGGAGGGCATGCTGATGTCAGCATAGACACAAGAGCTTACAGGAAGGCAAAGACTAAAGTCTTGTTTCTTTCAAGCTTATGATGAGCCAACAGATTTGAATTAACTTTTGATGCCCACTTCTTAAGCTTTCATCTTTGTGGAATGAACACACTGGAGAGAAATAAAGAACACAAACAAAGATGGCGCCTTTTTCTTTTTTGCTTCTTCATATAGAAATCCTAATTGCACTACAAAGCCTGGCCAGGCTTGCTTGTAATACAACACAGAACCATGTTTTTGCTGTAATTAAGAACAATAGAGAGAAAGTTCCTTTTGAAGGTGAATGATTCGCCTTCATCAGCTGGCACTGGAGAAAATAGGTTCATGTTCCACCAACAAGTACCATACGCATGTTGTCTAATTAGATTTCTTTGCTCCTCTTTTCTAATCATTAAGAACATCATTATCCTTTTGTTTCTTCATTAGAAAGGTCAGACAGTTCATATCTTTACTTACAGACTATCTAGAAATTTCCTGAAGAAATTCTTCTCTTTTTTTTGATATGTTATGATAGTTTGTTGAGCTCTCCTTTATATCATTAAGTTCTATTTTCTTCAGCTGTTTTAGGCCTTCCCTCTCTGACCTGCCACTCCCCTCTAATCTCTGTCATAGAGTCCACTGTTGGAGAAGAAATGTATTAGATTTCCATAGCAACATGGAGGGAAATTTTTTTGACGTTTTTACTTCATTTACTTCTTGTGAGGTACACAAGGTTTTAATATCATAAATGGCAGGATCTCACCCCTGAGTTTACCTTATTTCCTAAGATTCATGCTAGCTTTTGTATTTGATACTCAACACCTGCCACTCTAGTGGTTTATCAGTTATCTCTTGAATATAGCAATGAACTGTTGAGTCTAGGATAACTACACCTAGAGTTTGAAGCTGCATTCTATAGATATCAGTCATAGTTACCTAGTTTGCTTTTTTTTTTAATCCTCCTCTAAATTCAGACTTTAAAAAGCCTAGTCCTTAATAGATTTAATTCAAATTTACCTAATACTGAAAAGGTGTACAAAGCATTTTCCTCAAAACAATCCTTTGGGGAATATAATTCAAATAGGATCAGTCCCATTTTACAGATGAGGAAAATGAGGCTCTGCGATGTTAAGTGACTTGCCCGACGTCATATAGCTAGTAAGTGCCTAAGTCAGGACTTAGTCTCTACTCTCATGACTCCAAATCCAATACTCTTCTTGTTATTTCTGAAGTCATTGAGGAAAGTAATAGGAAGTTTTCTTTTGTTGTTGCTGCTATTGCTTGTTTGTTTGTTTTTAATATCCAACTATTCCTGTGGCTTTCTCAGTATAGGGAGCCTGCAAGAGGTACTTCCTCTGCCAGTGTCTGAAATCCTGAGGGATTAAATGGTTTGTCCAGCCATACACAGCCAGTATGTGTCAGAAGTAGGACTTGAATCCAGATCCAGGTCAGCTCTCTATCTATGATGCCACAATCTTCCTTCATGTGTATGTGTCATTCTTTCTATTTTGGACTTGGAGAAGCTGCATCTTAGGAAAGAGAGGTGACTTGACCATAGCTAATAAGAGACAGAACTGAGATAGGAGACTAGGCCTTCTCACATTAAGTCAAGTACATTTTTCTCTCTGCCATCTTGCATCCGCCAAAGAATAATTTATAGTGTTTAGAGTTTGCCAAGTGCTTTTCCCATAACAACCCTTAGAAAATAGGTAGTCCAAGTATTTTCCCCAATTTACACATGAAAAGTTAGAGAAAGTTGAGTTTAGAGAGAACTACCTGCACATCTGAGACTTAGAAAAAGCCAAATGTTGTTTCTACTCCACCACAGCTGCCTTAGAGAGGATAGCATGGACCATATTTCATCAGCCATGAGGAATGGCTTCTGGAAGCTGGATAGGATTCTTTTCCATCTCTGCACCTGCTGAATAAAAGTCTGGTGGTTAGCCGAAGAATTCTTCTGTCTTGTATGAACTGATCTTAAAAACTGACTGGCAACTTGATGCTATTTTGGCATACTCTGCCATGGGGTCATTTCTGTCTTATCTTCTTCTCCCCTTTTTGGTGCTAAAGGATGACTTATTCTCCTTGATGTGTTTGTCTTCCAGGTGTCTTTTGTCTTTCACAGTCTACCCCATGGCTTTGCATAATCATTTGAGCTTTTGCTTCCCAAGATTGTCAACTTCTGGCATAGAATAGATTCAGCAAAGGATGAGATTTATTTTTGGCATTGGAAAAAGATAAGGAGGGAGGGATGAGAACTGGGGAAAGAGTATGAATCAGTGTCCTCACTTTCAATTTTTACCTGAAAGATATTTAATTAAGGCTGATGTGTGTAACAGCCATTCTAATTCACTTGAATCAGTGTTAACCAGGCATGTACAAAGATTCCCTAAGCGTGGCACTTTCCTGGTCCTGGTTGAAGAGTAGGATGCTCAGAATATGTTCTCTAAAGAAGATGGGATTTTCCAAGAAAGGTTTTCAGTATTTAGTGTCAAGCCCTGGAGTCAGGTGGACCAGGTGGCCTTTGCACTGGATGCAAAGCCATGCTTATTTTTAGGAGTTGTTTCAAGGTTGTCTTTAAATAACTCAGGCATTTCTGGGGATGCTTTGATTTAATCCCAAAATCTCATACTTTTGATGCCATAGACGCAAATGGGTTTTGTTTCTTTTTAAATTCCCACATCAGGCAGGGATTGGAATACATGATCATAGATTTAGAGCTGTAAAGGCCCTAGAGCAGGTGTGGGGAACCTGTGGCCTCAAGGCCACATGTAGCTCTCTAGCTCCTCAAGTGTGGCCCTTTGACTGAATCCAAACTTCACAGAATAAATCCTTTTATTAAGGCCTCCAGGCCACAGGTTCCCTAGCCCTGCCCTAGAGTCTAACCACCTCATTTTACAGATAAAGAAAGTAAGATATGGAGAGGTTAGGTGACTTGCCTAAGGTCAAATAGCTAATAAATGGCAAAGTCCAAATTTGATCCCAGGTCCTTTGACTCTAAATTCATCACATTATCCACTGTACCATCCTCCCTTTGAAGAGCCTCCTGACAGTGAGGTTAGATATTTCTCTGAAAAGACAATGTTGTTTTGTTACAGTGGCTTAAATGAAAATATGGTGGCTTATGGTGTTCAAAGTAGATGTGGGGGCTAGATTACAATACAGTTAGATAAGATACACAGTTCTTGGCACACAGTAAGTATTTAATAAATCTCTATCGACTGATTAATTAGATGGTTTCAGAACTGGATTGCTGGATCCAAAGATCAATCATTAATCAGTCCATGTCACATTACTGACAAGTCTCTAGGGAAGTATCCCAGGGATCTTTTCTTGGCTTGGTATTATAGTTGCCATCCTGCATGTTTTGTCTTACCAATCTCTCATGTTGTCATTCACATATCCCTGATAAGGGGACAGAAGTGAGTCTTTCCAGGCCGCTCCAACAACAACATCATGTATGTTGTTGGCTATTCCATGGGGGCAGACTCTTATTTTAGTCTCTAGCTACACAGTCATCCCTTGACCCTTGGCCAGGTCCACTTGATGGAACAGGTTAGAAGGCTAGGAATGTTCTACTTCTGGAATCCTGAATTCTGTAGTAAAATTTTTAAAATGTGTCACTACTACTACCGTCACATTTAAAGTGACTGAGTCATCAACCATGTTGAGACAGCAAGGTGATAGAGTGGATAGAGTGCTGGACTTGTCAGGAAGTCTACAAGAAGACTAAGTCCTCTTAGGTACTTACTAGCTGCACAAGTCACTTACCTTCTCAGCCTCATTTTCCTCATCTGTAAAAAGGAAATGATGAAAAAAATGAGATGATTCCATGTACTTCACCTGGTTGTTGTGAAGATCAAATTTATACATATATTTTTATTGTTCAGTAATTTTTCAGTTATGTTCAACTCTTTGTGATCTCATTTGGGGTTTTGTTGGCCCAGCTACTGGAGTGGTTTGCCATTTCCTTTTCCAGCTCATTTTACAGATGAGGAAACTGAGGCAAACAGGGTTAAGTGACTTGCCTAGGGTCACACAGCTAGTGTCTGAGGCTGGATTTGAATTCATGAAGATGAGTCTTCCTGATTCCAAGCCCAGTGCTCTATCCACTGTACCACTTAGTTGCCCTATTCATATATGTGTGTAAAATATGTATAGAGTATTATAAGATATGTTATTACATATATGCTAAACCTAAAAATGCTGTCATCCCAGGTCTCAGGTAGATGATGTTCATGCTGCTCCTCCCTTAACCTTTTTTTTACTGAGGCCAGCAATGCTGTTTAACCACTTAGTCCTTGCAGGTGCTTGGGTAAAGGTTGTGTGTTAGCTCCTAAACCACTAAAGAGAGAGAGAGACAGAGAGAAACACAGAGAGAGAGAGAGAGAGACAGAGACAGAGAGACAGAGAGACAGAGAGACAGAGAGACAGAGAGAGACAGAGAGAGACAGAGAGACAGAGAGAGACAGAGAGAGAGAGCAGTGGGGGCATCCAGAGATCCAAGTGGGAGGGACTCAACATGAATCCTTTCTTTTCAGCTTTTCTGGTCAAATTAGGATTACTGTAAAGTTGAAATTAATGAATCAAATTGCAGGGAGCTTTGCTGACAGCTTTTGTCTCTCAAAATTCCTCCTTAGAGAGGGAATCTGAGAATGTCAGAGGCAGAAGGAACCTAAGAAAGCATGAGTCCAAATACCCCATCTCACAAGTAAGGAAACCGAGGTCTAGGTGACTTGACCAAATCACAGAGCTGCTTAGGCAGAGCTACAGTGAGAACACAGCCTGCCTGATGTTTCTTCCAGAACTGTCCATTGTAGCTCATTGCCCCAAGTAAGCACAGAGGCATTACTCCCGTTCAGTTCTGATTCTGAACTTTTAAGTATCTGCTGGAAGCTTCCCATTGAACTGCCCCATCAAGGCTGACTGTGGCATGTGAGCTTCTGGTATACGGCAAAAAGAAGTATCTATAGTGTCTGGACATCTCAGTTCCAAACTTTTCTCTAATACATATAAACTCTGCGAGCAAGAGCAAGACATTTGAGCCTCAGTTTCTTCATCTGAATAGTAGGAATAGCAATATTTAAATTTCCTGCCTTTCAGATTTGCTGATGTATTTGGGTATATTGTTTAGAAAGTCAAGAAGACCTAGAACCAAGTTCTAGTTCTTGCACATATTGGCTATGTGCCTCTCAATATGCCAGGGGTCTCCCTAAACCAATGGTGTCAAATTCGAAAAGAAACAGAGTAATTAAACTTTGTGTAAAGATCCCTGCTCATGGGATATTTATTTAGAAAATCATATATTATATTCTATCAATTTTTATTGTTGTTGTTGAATATGTCCCAGTTACATTATCATCTAGTTCAGGCCCCACTCAGAAGTGTTATGATCTTGTGTTTGACACCTTTGCTCTAAACTCTAAATTGCATAGCCTTTGGCAATCTATATTGGTAAAGGAAGTACCTGACACCAAAGAAATTATAAATCTGGGTCTCCCAATTCCTCGTGACCACCTCCAAAAAGAAGGTATATGTGAACTTAATTTTCAAAGGTGGTAGCAAAGTCATGCTAGTTTTTAATCTTAGTTATTTAGTCATTTTTCAGTCGTGTCTGATTCTTCATGACCGCACTTGGGATTTTCATGGCCGAGAGACTGAAATGGTTTGCAGTTTTCCTTATCTAGCTCATTTTACAAATGAAGAAACTGATGCAAACAGGGTTAAATGAATCACACAGGGTCACATAGCTAGTTGGTGTCTTAGGCCAAATTGGAACTCAGCAAGGTGAGTCTTCCAGACTCTAAGCCCAGCACCCTATCTACTGCCCCACCTAGCTGCCCTTGATCTTAGTTACCTTAGTTTAAATTTGATCCTTGAATGAACTAACTCTACTATTTTCTTACTTAGTAGCTGGCCACGCTCACCATGATAGAATGAGATAGTTGAACCAGTTGACCTCTAATGTCCCTTCCAGGTCTAGACCTATCCCATGATCCTCAGTTATAAGAATACCTGATAACATTTCCATGGACATTGTTCATTTATATGTTTTCCACTAGCTTACATCCTAGTAACTAAGTCTTAGAAAGTTCCCTCAAGTTCAGAGATGACCTGATTGGCCTGTAGTTGCATAGCTACATTTATAAGTGACTTAGATGGTGTGTAAATCCAGGGATTCCTGACTACATGCTTATTGCTCTATCCATTTGCCAAGTTTCCTGTCTTTTTCACACTTGCTAAAGAATAATTTAAGCTTTAACTGCATAGGCAGCAGAATCAAAAAAGTGAGTAAAAGGGTTTCAAAATTAGTGGTTACCCTATAGCTCTTTCAAAAAGGAGGCTAATTGCACATAGCCTGGCAAAAATCGTGGTTGTATGAGTGCTGACCCTGGTGGCTGCCCTCCCAGCTGTCACTTCTAGCGTGTATTAGAAGCATTCTATTTATAGAATCAGACTCTTAGGACTCCAAGGGACCTTAGAGTCCAAACCTTCCATCTGATAGGTCAGAAACCTAAGACTCAGAGAAGATAAATTCTCTTCAATTCATGAAGCATTTTGAAGTCAGTACTATGAGCAAGGTGTTGTGCTGGGTGCTGGGCATACAAAGACAAACAAACAAACAGTCGCTGCCCTCAAGGAGATTACATTCTACTGATGAGTTAATAGAGGTTAAAAACAACTGTGAAGATTGTGGCTGCTAGTTTTTCTAAGTACCAGGAAGTGCAGGTATTCTAAGCCTGTGCAAATTTATACAGGAAAGAGATAGAATGTCATGTGTATGGGGCAAGTGAGCCAGTTTGGCTGGAGTAGAGAATGCATGATGACAAATGTGAGACTTCTAGAAAGATAAAATGGATCTAGCTTGTGAAGGATTTTAACTACTAGAATGAGGACCTTGTGTTTGTATTTCCTAGGGAGCCAATGAAATTTATTGAGTAGGGAAAGGAGATCATCAAACTGTGGGTAATGAATGTCAATTTAGCAGTTATTTAGAAGTCAGTCCTCTGTGTGGTCCAATAGAAAGTGCTCTGGCAATGGAGCTAGATAACCTGGTTTTTAATCTTTGTTCTTTATCTTCCTACATGCGTAACCTTTGAGTGAGTCATGTCAACTCCTGGGGCTTCACTTTCCTTATCTGTAACGAAGATCAAGAGTTGGAATACATCTGGGGTTCTTAGTCCTCTTTGTGTCCTGAACCCTTTTAGCAATCTAGTGAAGCCCTAGTCACTCTTTACCAGAATAATATTTGTAAATGCATAAAATAAAATATATTAGATTATAAAGAAAACCAATTATATCGAAATAAAATTATCCAAAAAATATCAAGGTTTGCAGTCAGCATGTTAATAACTCTAAGGCATCTTTGAGCTCCAAATCTGTGATCTTGACTGTGATTCCATGAGAAGGGTGAGACAGGAAGTACAGAGACCCATGAGGAGGCTACTGGGACCAGACCTAGCTCTCCTGACTCTGCAGTGCTTTTAACTCTAAAAGACCATCGTAGACTACAAGACAGAGCCAAATGGGTGTCTAATAATCCAGTGTCATCCAACAAAGTGGAGACTGACATTTTATGGCACTCACAACAATTAGGGGTTGCAGTTAGCCACATCATTCATTTATTCATTGAGCAAATAGATATTTATTACCTACTAGCTTTAAGTCACTATTTTAGTCATGTAGAGAAATAAGAAAATAAGTAAACCATTCTCTGTCTGCAAGGAGTTTATCATCTCATAGAAGAAATAAAACATGCATAAAATTTTCTATAATACAGAGGTTCTTAAAAATTTTTTTTTGTATTGTTGTCCCCTTTGGCAGTCTGATAAATCCTATGGACCCATTCTCATAATAATGTTTCTAAATAATTAAAGGAACGTTTTAGTGAAAAGTTAATGAATTCATATGTATATATGTACATGCACAAATATGTAAATATATATGTACATTTATACATCTATATATGTTGTGTGTGTAGATATACACACACAATAATGGAAAGTAGAATATAATTAAATTTTATAAGTCAGGGAAAACAAGGTTCATGGGAAGGAGAGTTCACTTTCTACTAGAATGATCAAGGATGGCTCCCTGGAGAAAGAGGCATTTAAGCTAAGACCTGATGGATCAGTATGTAGTATTCTTTTTGAATTTCTTCCCAAACTTGAAATCATTCTTATAGGTTTGACCCCCAGAAATAATATTTGCAAACCTTGAGGTAATTTATAAATGCTAGCTATTATTAGTTAATATTATTATTAATTCAATATAACATAATAATATTATTTTTTACAGAACACATCCCTAGGAGTGTAGGTTGGAAAGAAACAAACATTTATTAAGCACCTACTATGTGCCAGGCACTGTGCTAAGCATTTTACAAATATTATCTCATTTGATTCTCACAGCAATCATGGGAGGTAGGTGTTATTATTGTAATATTCCTTTTGTAGAAGAGGAAACGGAAGCAGACAGAAATTAAGTGATTTGACCAGGGTCACCCAGCTAGTAAGTGTCTAAGGCTGGATTTGAACTCAGGTCATCTTGACTGCAGGCCTACTGCTCTATCCACTGTACCACCTAGTTGCCTCTAGGTCCAAGCACATTCCACAGTGACCAAACTGCTCTGCTAAATATACTGATCGAGGCACTATCTATATTATGCATGTAGTGATACATAATTCTATTTAATATCATCCATTCATTTAATAGCATAGTGCTTAGCATAGTACGTAGTAAGTACTTAATAAATTCCTATTGGTTGGGATTAGAATAGAAGAACCAATATACTGAGCCACTGACAGGTGGTATGGCACTGTACTTGGGCCCTCAATCTGACATTCTATATGAATGTCCTATGGCACCACAGACAACCAAGGAACAAATTCCTAAATTGTCAGGGAAGCATGACCTTCTGCTAAGTGAAAGAATTATAAATATTACACCCCAGCTGAAGAAAAGAATGCCCATATTGAAACTCTTGAATTTGAGGAAAGAAAATTGGTCTGTCATCACAGTGGACATGAGTTCATTGTGCATAATGCCAATATCCACTCCATTTGTCAGCAAATTAAACCATGTTGTCGTAGCGGGTACATGGGTAAATGAACTTGTCCCAGGGTAGTGCACGTGACCAGAATAGGCCAGAATTGCCTTAGATATTTCCAGGATGGTAGTGGGATAGGACAATATCCCATGAAGAAATGAGAACATAGTTGGGAAAGAGGAAGGCTACCCTTGCACAAAACTAAAAAAGATCAAATTAACTTCCTCCTGGAATTTCAATCTTATTTTTTCCTGTTCTGAGTAATGGTGTTGAAAGATTTCTGATCCATGCAACTATATTCCCAGGGAAAAGAGTCTTGTGGTAGTTTGGGTTATGACTTCCTTGGTCCTCCTTCAAACATACCACTGATGACCAGAATAAATCTGGTCACTTCCTTTAGAAATCTTGAATGAGATAATTGATTCATCATTTTCTGCTATAGAATTTGGTTTTGTTCAGTTGTTTCAGTTGTATCTGACTCTTTGTTACCCCACTTGGGGTTTTCTTGGCAAAGATACTGAAGTTGTTTGCCATTTCCTTCTCCAGTTCATTTGACAGATGAGGAAACTGAGGTAAACAGGTTTAAGTGACTTTCCAGGGTCACACAGTTAGTAAGTGTCTGAGGCCAAATTTGAACTCAGAACTTCCTGACTCCAGGCCTAGTACTCTATCCACTGTGCCACCTAGCTGCCCTTTCATAGCATAATTTTCTGCAATTTGTAAGCCAGGATTGAGGAACCCCTGCCAGTGAGTGATGTGGCAGAGCATTAGTTTTTCCACGGTAATATGTCATTGCCACCCAAACATTTCAGTTACCTTATCACTTTTCATTTCACACTACTGCCCCAGACTCTTACAACACACTGGGACTTAACTACTCACCTATCACACTTCCCTAATACATACTCACTTTTGTTTGGGTGCCAAACACACAATTGGAGATCATGTGGGATGCTAAGAAATTACACCCACAGTCATACTTCATGCCTTCTTTGCCCTTATCTTGACCCAGTACACCAACTCAAAGTAATCCCATAGGCCTGTTCTGAAACACATCTTCCAGGTGATTTGACCAGTGGTCAAATCATCTGGATGAGATAGTGAATTTCTCAATAGTTTCAGTTTGTGGAGAAGGTGGGGTATACAATCACGTGGGTCAAAGCTTATTGGGAAAGCAGTTCCTGGTGAAGGAAAATCTATCTGGGAGAAGCATGCAAAGGTATTTAACTTTAAATTGAAAGACAGAGGTGGTCATCTTCATCTCCTCCTGGATTATAAACATTTCTCTTTCTCCCCTCCCACAGGGCCTGGAGCAGTCATTGATGGGGTAAGCTCTGCCTCCAGAGCACTGGCATGCCTCTGGCTATCGGGGACCCTCTTTGTCCACTTCTTCATCAAGTTTTGATGAGAAACCCTAGGGTCCTCTGAGCGACGCCTGGCTTCTCCATACCACAGACTTTACTCTTCTACACTGCGGAGGGCAAACCAGTTTTGTTTTGTTTTTGTTTTTCAGCTTGAATGAGTGGGGATGGGGGGAGGGGGTGGGGAGGGTTCTGCAATGTGTAGGATAATCAATCATGGGTGTGTTCAAAAATTGAATCTGTTTCTTCTCCCTTAGCCCTACCTCCTCTTCTGCCCCTCTCCCCATTGTCTTCCCCATAACTTCTGTTTTGGCAAAAAGTCTGTTTCAGTTGAACCCGTAAATGCCCCAGAGATACACCTCGGTTCATGAAGTAGTGCACGACAAGAATTACATCAGAGAGCCCTCGTGTCTGTGTCTCTTGAGCTAACAAATCACCCTTTTTGTTATGCTGTACAAATTACCCCATGTTATGTGTCTAATGTATGACATTGGGTTTGTCTCTCCCGTCAGGGTGGATTTTTAATATATGTACACATGTATATTATTCAACCACCTCCTCTTGGCACTGTACTCTACCCATCACCTCAAATACCTGCAGCAAATAGAGATGTGGGGCCAAGGGGGTTGTGAAACCTGCTTAAAGTGGAAGCACATCTGATAAAAGAGAGAGAAAATCTCTGGAGTGTGGGAAACTGGAACTGAGTGGATGGGAAGAAAAAAGATTGGAGACTTAGTTTCTTCTTTAAAAATTCTTGGCTGGTCAATTTAAAAAAAAAAGAATAAATAGGTGACTAATTCATTGGGTCTTATCTAGCTATCAATCAGAACAATCCTATGACTATCTATCTATTCAACTTGTCTGGTCTATCCATCCATCCAATTATCTACCCACCTGTCTTTCTCTCTAACAATCTATTTACTCTATTTATCAATCTATCAATGTAATTATCTGCATTTCTCTCCAAGTCTCTCCTTCTCTACTCTTACTCATCTATCACTATAATCATCCCTAATCACCTAATGTCTATCTTTCTCCTCATTTCTTTCTCAAATCAACCTACCCTAAAAAGAAAATTTGTTTTCTCAGTTACATATCACCTTTGCATGTGAAAGCCAATTTTCTCAGATTGACCAGAAAGATAAGCAATATCCAATCCCATGGACATTTGAGAATGTGGCATCCTATTCACCAAAAGTAGGCTATGATAGCCCATGAGTTCTAGTAGGAATCCATCACTTACTACACACTAAAGCATTTTCTTCTCTAGACACAGATGAGTTCCATGAGTACCTTAACTAACTAGCATGATATTTTCCTTTGAGATTTGAATGACCAAGATGCCAGTCATCAGAAATACATGTGCTTTTCTACCTTTCAAGGAAGCACATGTTTCGATCTTATTTGACCAAATCCAGGGCATTTATATTCCCTATCAAAATAAATAAAAATGAAAAAAAAACACATATAAGACGCTGGCCTTTTAAAATGTGAACACATCATTCAACCAGTCTGAGCTTTAGCACCTCAGTTAGTGTCTCCAATCTGCTCCAGTCTGGGTTTGGCCTGTTTGAAAACTATCCAGTTAAAAACTGATAGAGTCCAATTACAGAGCTGGTGTGTTGACAGCGCTCATATCTGTTTCAGAAGCTCTTCTGAGCAGAGGGCACTTGAGCGGCTGACTTAATTTTCAAGCACTTGATTAACCCAACACTGCAAACAGAGGGGGAAAATATGTGTCACACACATTTCCTCTTTTGGTGGGGCTTCTCCCTCCAGTGGCTTTGAGGAAGTTTAGCATCATCTCCCTTTTCTCTGTATTGTGGCTGACCAAGATTCCACACAAGAGATGAACTTTCATGTCTGTACTTTCTTGGGGCATCTCCTGGGGCAATCAGGATTTGGCCATCCTGTGTTCCAGTGGACCAAAAAGGATTGCAATAAAAATGATCCTGAATTAGATCTCTCTTTACATACTTAGGGTACTGCCAAGAGGGACATGCAAATTTCTAGCATTGGCATTCTCCCACTCATTCCCTGACCTAGTGTGCTGTATAATGCTAGCAGCCTAACTGAAAAAAGGGGGGGCTGCTCTTAAGGCATATTCTGTCGAATGCTCTTAATGCTTAATATTTATTCTTCTTCCCCTACCATCACTAGCTGCCTCTTTGGTTTTGTCTGTGTCAGCTCCTGAACATGACATACAAAGTGAGAAAATCTATCCATGCACCTTCCACCTCCTTAGGTGTTTTCAGCATTTTCAGCGCACAAAATGCCAGGCACTCTAGTGCAGGTCAATTGTTGTGAATGGAATTGTCGTCCTCTCAAACAACAAGAAAAAGACAACTGCCAGGAGACAGATTCCAGGAACATGTGAGATTTGTCAGCAGTTTTCTATCTATTCCAAGTTCCCAGGGACAATCTAGTGAGCAGGTATGAGGTTGGAATTGAAGGTCAGACATAAGCATTTCAAATTGCTCAATACATATACCTGAATAAGTAAGGTCACAATAAGACATGTCTTATGCAGAATATCTGAGTGCCATATAGATAAACTAGAGACATTGCTTAGGAGCTAAGCATATATGTTGGGAGTAGGACAGGAAGAGAGAAGTAGTCCTTGATGGCATGATTCTTGAATATCCAAGCTGTGTATTTTCTATTGGACTTTCACTTTTCCTTCTAAAAGAAGGATTCCCTACTCCTCTTAGTGAGGGAGTGCTTAAAGCATCCCCAGAAATGTGATCGGGAATGATATTCTCCATGCCTTCTCCCTTTTACCACTTGATGGCCTGCCCTCTTGCTACACTTAAATTAAGGATCCATAACATCATCTTTGTGAATTCTCCTTCCAATAATGTGAATTACATTCCGTCCATACCTTGGTGGGTGGTCTTATGAGTTTCTGTGGCTTAAAATAAATCTGTCATCTAATGGCCATTTCCTAGTGATAGTACTAGCCAAAAGACAAAACCACAGTAAGCACCTACCTTCTTCCTCCCATCCCAGGCGCTCGAGGTATGTGGGGGTGGGGGAGAAGGGGAAATAAGGAAACAGAGTAAAAGCTGTTCTTTCTTATCACCACCATCCGTGGGAGAATAGGTGAGGGAGGCTTGTGAAAATGGACCACTGGGAAGGACAATGAAGCTTCTCCTAGAAGACACTTTCATAGTTTTCTGCTTTGTTAATTTAACTTTGGTGGTGATGGCACCGCTAGACAATCGATGTCTCAAAAATATGGTAAGACATAGATAGAGGATAAGTGCTCCCCTTGCCATTTTGTCATAATAGAGCATTTTACTCGTTCTGTATGGCTTTTAAGTTCTGCAGGAAGAATCCTTAAGCCTTTTGGCCAGATTGGGCCAAAGGTTGCAAATGGAAGAGCAAGGGTATGCAGACACTGATATTAATGCAAGTTCTTGACCAGCCAGTAGCCCATTCCCATTTTGTCAAGGAGGAGACAAAAAAGACAAATAATGCAGATGAGGCCAAGTGGAATTCAGCAATGAATCTAAGAAGCTCTCATTCCCTTTTCCCAAAGCAAAGTTTAACACTTCCACCAAAGTAATGTCAATGAAAGTGCTCGTGGTAAGGCTAATGCCAAGCTTGTTCTTCTGTAGTTTAATGTCAAGTGCCTGATACAGTCATCTGCAAGTCTAAGTGTGTTTTCTTTTTCTGGGTTTTCTTTTTTTGGGGGGAGGGGGAGGGAGGGTCCTAGAAACATGCACATATTTTAAGCTTAGAGTATTGGGCATTATTGCTCTGATCTGTTAGTGTTCATCTAAACAAAGGGAAATGACAGACTTTAGTATCTGAAAGATGCCTAAGTCTCTTCCCCTGCAGCCCAGGCCAAACCTTGAAGGACAGCACTCCACTGCTTGTGTGGTGGTTTCATCTCAGGAGCGGAGCAGCATTGAACTTTGGGTGAGGGGCATGCTCCAGGACTCTGGGCAAAGCAGATCCATATCAGATGTAGAAAGGCCCGTTTCAGGACCTGCCCAATCATCTTGTTCTCCACCTAAAAGAGGTTAGCACATTTATACCTGAGGTCAGAAGAAATTCCAAGCTGGAGAAGAGCAGAGAACACCAAGGAATACAGCTAACCCCGTGGGGAGCATAGAATTGTCACTGCATCGAGTCTTTACATACAAAATATGAAAGAGAGGAGTGATACTCCCAGCTGAAATGTCTTCTCTTCTGCAGCTGTTGTGTGGCCCTTGCCAATATTATCACAGGAAGGAGGGGGAGGAGTGGGGAAGGGTGGGGAAAAGCATCTTCCCCAATTTGACACTGAGCTGTCACCAGGGAGAAACTGGCTTTTAAATAGCTGAAACCAGCCAAACAAAAATGAATCTCCGTATCTTTATATATATATATATAATCAGGGGAAGTACCTAGAAGTTTTACTTTTTGGTGAAATACATTTTCCCCTCCTTCTTTGTTTTTGTTTTCTGCATAACTCCTAGTCCTGGGACCTTTCCAGTTTCATTGACCGTGACACCCCATGTTACCCCCCTCCACCCAACCTGTTTGCCACTTGCTGCCACCCTCCCTCCAGCCTCCCCTCCAAGACACACTAACTGTAGGAAATGCTGGAAAACTTCACAGGTATGCAGTTTGGAAGGCAACATTTTCTAACATATACCACATGGTAAGAAGTCCTAATGATCACTAAAAACAAATAAATGAGCAAAAAAAAAAGCCAGTCTCATTTCCTACATTGCTTGCTGAAAAGAAGAGAAGTAAATGAAAGGAGGAAGAATTACATTTGCAATTAAAAGATGGGGCAAAAAGATATTGAAACAGTTCAGGATGGCTTTCAGGTGCAAAATATCCAGAATCTCAAGAAAAGTGAAGTGGACTCAATCAGGCACAATTGTCTCCATCCCAAAAGTTATAGTTGACTATGCTCAGTTCTTTTGAGGGCTTTTTAAAAGGACTTCTGTTTAAAGGACTTCTCTTTATTGGACCTTAGCATTGTTCAGATGGCTGTCAATAGTCCTAGGTGAAGAAGGTAGGATCACGAACCCCTTAGAGCCCTCTTGAGCCACAGTCAACATTATCTAGCAGAAGCAGAGTTGATGACAATGGTGATAAAAATGATGAAACAGGAATTGCTGCCCATTGTACCACTCATGGGGAGCATTTTTAAACATTCAAAAATTTTTGTGACATGTCAAGTGCAGTTGTGAGGAATGTGTGCGTGTATGAAAATGTATCTGTCCAGTTCTGAGTCCTTCTTTAGATTTTAACAAAGTTCTCTATGACTTATCAATGGTGCAGTTCTAGCTGTCAGAATATGGGTGTGCACATTCTCACAATTATCCTTAAAAACAAATCTATGTTCAAATGCTTTAAAAATTTATCAAACAGAAACAAGAGTATAACTTTGTCAGCCTTCTAGGGTTATTTTGATTTGGTTTACTTTTTTATTTTAGTTTTCCTGTTTTTTCTTATTTCAAAAAAAGCAATGAAGTCTCTTTTTTTTGGTCAATAGTTGTATTAAGGGTGAATATACTACCTGAATTTTTGTGCATGTTACATTGTAGTTGTAACCTTTTCTAATTCAGGATGAATAAGAGATGGTTGTGATTGTGCAGTGTATCAATAAAGTTCGAAGAAATTTGTACCTTTTGGGGGGCTATTTATTAGGCTTTGTTGGATGTTGGGGTTGATAAGCACAGTGGAACATGTATGTCTTTTCATATATTGATAATATGGGTTTCTGTGGGCCAAGATGTAATTACCAACCTATGTCCATTGATCTGAAAATTGCATCAAATATTTTCATGTCTCCCCATTTCCACCCACCCCCATCTTTGCCCAATACACTAAGTGGATCAGTGTGGATGAAATGAATACCTTCCTGAAGATGGTCTATTCAAACTTCTTTCAGTTTACCCATGTGGAACATACCAACTGTGTGGTTTACAGTCTTTATATGACATGAACCTCTAGGCCCAAGGTGTGAGGCATTGAAACAGACTTAAATATATATGTGTATACACACACACACACATATACATACATACATACATACATATATACATATACATATTTACATACCTGATATTGATATATATATATACATATACATATTTACATACCTGATATTGATATATATATATATATATATATATATATATATATATCAGGTCGTGGACAAGAGAGAACTTTCACAAAATTGTAAGGGTGATGCTCAGCATTGATACGTTACTCTGTATGATTCCTGTTCCTTGCAGCCACTGAATTGGAGACTATGATATTGTAAACATGGCAAGAGATCTCGTGGGTTGATTCAAATAGAATTGTATGCTGATGATTAATTTTTCTCTAGCCTCTCTTTTATGGAAACATTTATAAGACAGTGCAATATATGGATGGGGTGGGGTAGGAGGCACTGGGCTAAGAATCAGGAGAGCTTTCCTCTTTCCTCTGGTCCTTTATTATATCATCCTCTTTCTAGTTTCACTCAGCCCTACCTCCACACCATAGTTCTTCCCTATTCATCTGTTCCCACATTTTTCCTCCACCATCTAGCTTCTCAGTTATCTCTAGACCAATATATTCCTTTTAACTCTGCTACTAGCTAGTTATATGATCTTGGGTGACTCATTTAACTTATTTTGTCTTTCAGTTTCCTCATCTCTAAAATAATGGAACTATACTAGGCAATCTATAAGGTTCTGTCTAGCTCTTACATTCTACAATATATTTCTATGGCTTTTTTAACCCCTGGTTTTTCACTAAGACTGCATTTAAACCAGAGCCTCTTGGTACAAATGTGGCCTATATTTTGGGAGCTGAGTTAAAATTATCCAACTTCTTTTCATAAATTCTTTGTAATTTGGTAGTAAACCCCAAAAGGAGTAAGAGGTTGGTTCTGGTCTCAGTTCTGCCTTTGGTTTCCCAGTTTGACTATGATTACTTTGCACCTCACTGTGCTTTAGTTTCTGCTACCAGAGATAGGGTACAAATAAAAAGGAAGAATAGGCCAATATACTTTGAAAATAAGTGTGAAAATGTAATGTATAAAAAGATGGTTGTATTTTCCAGGACACCTGGTTTATTTTGAATGAGTAATTTACAGATGTAGCTGATTATCAATTTTCCTGGTCAACCAATAGCTTTGGTAATCATTTATTCTTCCTCTCCCTTTTCCTCTGCCCTTTCATCAGCTTCTTCCTGCCCACCCCCAACCCTCCTCTTTTCCCACTTATACCATAACTTTCACCCATCCATCTGTTCCCCTGCTAGGGTTGGCATTTATCCTTCTCTCACTCCATCTAGGCACTCAGAGTACTATCAATCATCTATGTACCAATTTATTCCTCCATCAGCTAACCACTCACCTAGCCATTCACATATTATTTCCCCATTTATCTCCCCCTTATTCCATCTATCCACTCATCCACTTCCCTAATGCAACTATCCCCCATCTATTTATTTAAACCATCTATCCATTCCCCATCTGTCGATCCATCTACCTAGCATCCTCAAGCTAGCCTTTAGCAGACATACCTATTTACCAACCCACTTCAATGTAATGAAAACCTTTGCTGTTATCTCTCCATTCAGCAAGGGAGGCTTTATCTAGTTATTCTTAAGCACAGCAGTTAAACGATCAGGTGCATTTTCGTTATCTTTCCGCAAAATACATGCTATTAAAAACATACACACAGAGAAATGCCTCCAGAGATGTATGATTGGTGTGCCTATTCCTATCAAGATGTATTAAAGTGGAAAGGGGATGGGAAAGCAGGGGTGGCTGGGAAACACCCAGATGAGCAGATGTTGATACTTAACTCTCTACCACTGCCCTGCAAGGAACAGAAACCATAGCATTTGGAAATATGTTGAGGGAACTGGGCTATTTAGCCTGAGAAAGAGTACACTCAGGCTATCACTTCCTTAAAATATGTAAAAGGTTGTCATGTGGAAAAGGGATTCTACTCTAAAGGTTAAAAATTGGACCAATGTCAGAAAGATATAGGAAAACACATTCCTAATAATTAGAGCTGTTACAAATGTGAGTGGGCTGTCTTAAGGAGCAATGAGTTCCTATTTGCTTGAGGTGTTCAAATGGTAATTGAGAAACCATCAGTTGGGATAGGATGTTGTAGAACCTAATCAGAGAATGCATACTTTTACAGGTTTGACTAGATACATCCAGGGTCCCTTCTAACTCTCAGATCCAATGATTACAAAAGACATTATTGGTAAAGGCTGCATGAAAAAGAATGGCAACCAACCAGCTTAAGATTGCATTCTCAATTGTATGAATAGTTTATTTGAAAAGGAAAAAAAATTAAGTGCATGCTCATGTGCACATGCGCATGCCCCCCCCACACACACACGGGGATTGGAAGTGGAGAGGTGGGAATGATAGAGAAGGAGCCCATACCTTCCAGTCAAATTGCTGAAAAACTGGGTCCCTAAACTCAAAATGATGACATCTCCTTCTAAGCCTGTTCAGGTTTTCCTAAGGGTCATGGAATAATCCTCTTCCCTTTGCCTATTCAGTTTAAGCAAAGACTGAGGCTTTAGAGAGGATTAAGAGGTTTCTGATTTCCTATTCCCCACTGAAGAGTGAAGAATTGAGGTCTGAATATGTAAAACAGGCATCTTGATAGAGTGCCTATACTTTTATTATGGAAGAAAGATGGCCACAGCAAAAATCAACCAATCTGTGTTGACTAACTGACTGAATGAATCCTTGAGTGAATAAATGACTGAATTAATTAATCAATCAATGAATTTAGTGAATTTGAAAGGATCCTAAACCACACTTGGTTAAGGATAGCCAAATAGCACTCTGCTTCATTTTCAAGCTAGCTAGAGCATCCAGCTTAAAGCCTAAATTAGTACCATACCCATTATGTTTCAATGGATCAAGCTGCTTACATGGTTCTTTGATGAAGGGATACAGGAAAACTGCTGGTGATGAGATACTCAAATAATATTAGACTGATGATTTTTGTTTTAATTTTAGATTTGGCAAACAAAGTTTGAAGTTTAAGTGTGTATGTATACATATGACATTCTAAATATTATGCACATATATTTGTATTTCCATATGTATATTTTATATGTGTATGTCTCTTCATATACATAAAGTACTAAATAGGTATGTGATGATTCTGGTTTTTACACAAGCATTACATGAGTGTTAACATGTGTTGTGTACTTCTCTCTAAACTAACCTGTTCCAGGCAAATTTTAGGGCAGAATCTTGAGTTAATTTTTCAAGTAAGTACTAAAAAAATTTCGTGTTGTTTTGGGTAAAACAAAACAAAGCAAAACAGAATAGAGACAGTCTGTGCCTCTACTATTGGAGATGTGATTTCTCCTGCATATGTCCCCCTCCCTCCTTTCTTTCAGCCTCAATCCCTAGGCTGAAGGTTTCTTCTTCTGTGCTTCCAAATAGGAGCATATATGCAAGGTTTATTGTACTCAGTAGTGAAAAGGTCATTGGATAGGTGACTCCTTGGGGGTGGATTAGACAAAGGAAATAAACATTTCTCATTTCTGAGTCAAGGATTTGAACTTGCAGAGAGAGGTAGCAGCCATTCCTCTGTCCATGGTGCTGAGGTCCAGCATATGATTAGAGGAAATAGAAAGAAAAGCCCGTAGTTTGTAAGGCCATGATGAGAATCAGAGAAATTAGGTGGTTCTTTGTTTCTCTGTGTGGAAGGGCAAACCTTCTGAAGTACCATAAGCATTTGCCTGATGGCATTAGATAGAGCTCACCTATAATACAAATTCCCCACTCCGAACTCCATCAGTACAATGCACTGTATACATCCATTACAGGTTTTAACTCCAAGTATCACAATTTTATAGAATCTCTGCTTGGAAAGGAATCTCAGAGGTTTTATAGTACAATCCTCATCTGAACAGTGATCCTGTCTACAACAATATAGGTCATCTAGCCTCTGCTTGAATACCTTTAGCAACTACTCACTACCTATGAAGGCATCACATTCTATTTTTTGATAGCTCTATTGATTTCAGAAGAACTGTTTCCTTTTGACTAAGTAGAAATCACCCCACCTCTGTAACTTAATCAATGTACAATTCATCTTCCCTTCCCCAATTTCCTGAATCATGATTCTATCTTAAACAGCTTTTCTAAGTGTTGTTCCTAAAGATGGGTGGGGGAATGAGTTTCTGATTAGGCAGCCAAAAGGTCATAGATGATGCAAGAGGAAGGGAGGTTGGTGAGGGACAAAACACACAGCTGTAGTAGTCAACCAGGTAGGATTTGACACTTTCAATGTCTAACAAGAGGGGTCATACCATTAATCACTAGGCAAATTGGGAATAATGGGGGAAAATAAGAGTATTTGAAAATAATTTATCATAATTTGCCTGGTACATGAAAGCAATAGAAGTCCCTCTCATGCTGCATACAGTCATATGACCTTTACTTACATTATTTCATATGTGGTACCTCAAAAAAAATGCTAGAAAGGTGGCTTGGGTTTGTCATCTTTTGGTTGGACAGTCAGCTTCTAATGAAGTGGAAACAATCCCAGGTAAGTGGGATATTATTATGCCATCTATCACAAGAGTAAAAGAAGACTGTAGCCTCTAACAAAAGAGTCCAGGTGCATCTCAACATAGAAAACTTGGGGTGTGCCAATTCAGCACAATCAGTCATTCAATAGGCATGTATTAAGCACTTACTATTATGTCAGACATTGTCTTAGAGACATGAAGAAAGGCAAGAATCTGTTTCCTGTTCTCAAAGAGTTTACATTCTAATGGAGGAGACAACATTCAAATGACTATTTGCATACAAGATACATAGAGTGCAAATGGAAAGGGAAAGTTTCTGAATGTGGGAGAGAGGTAACCAGAAAAGGCCTCCTGGACAAAGTATGATTTGAGCTGAGTCATGAAGAAAGGCAGGGAAAGCAACTGGCCATAAGAAGGGGGGGGACATTCCAGGCATGGGGGACAGCCAACGAAAAGACACAGAGATGGGCTAATGGAGTGTTCTGTTCGAGGAAAAGAAAGAGAGCCAGTCTTCATAAATTGTAGAAGGGTAAGTGGAGGGGAGTAAAGTGTTAGAAGACTGTAAAAGTAAGAAAGTTCCATAGTATGAAGATTGTTAAATACCAAAGAATGAACTTTTTTATTTTATCCTGAAGGTAATAGGAAGTCAATAGAGCTTATTTAGTAGGGTGGTAACATGGTCCTGTACTTTAGGAAAATCACTGTCAGAATAGTGGAAGATGGATTAGAAATGGGAGAGATTTAAGGCAGGGAGAACAATTAAGAGACTATTACATTAATGCAGATAAGAGATGATGAAGGCCTGTACCAGGGTGGTAGCTATGTGAATAGGGAGAAGGGGAAACATGAAACTTCACAACAGATTGGGAAATGTGAGGAGCCAAGGATGACACTGAAGACACAAGCTTTTGGACTAGGAGGATGGTGGTAGCCTCCATAGTAATAAGGAAGTTCAGAAGAGAGGATGGTCTCAGAGAAAAGATAGAGTTTCACTTTCAACATGCTTAATTTGAGATGTCTATGGAACATCTAGTCAAGATGTCCAAAAGGCAGTTGGTAAGGTGGGATTGGAGCTCAACAGAACGGTTAGGGCTGAATATATAGAGTATACATTTGCATAGAGATGATAATTGAATGCATAGGAGCTGATAGGATCACCAAAAGAGATAATATAGAGGGAGAAGAGGATCCAAAATAGATGCTTGGGGGATACTCACAGTTAGTGGACATAATCTAGTGAATCCAACAAAGAGGATTGAAAAACAGTGATCATACTAGTGGAGTAGAGACCTGAATTGGGAATGCCAGCCACTCTACTCCCTGTCCCCTTGATAAGATACTAATGATAGACCCCTAAAAGGCCCTGGACTTTCCCACAAATTTCAGGAACCCAGCCCCTGAACCCAGATCTCTGGTGTTTGCCTGAGATCTCTCCCAGCCTATCCCAATCAATAATCCTTTTAACTGCCCTTTCATAGTTGCTTTCATTGTCTGCAGCTGGCCCACACCAGGCTACTTCCCACTCCATAATGTCAACCAGATCTTCCCACAGTATAAAATATACTGTATAAAATATCAATATTTTATTAATTAATTATTTAATTAATATCTGTATAAAATATCAATCTTGCCCTCATCAAATTGAGCAGATTCTTAAAATCTAGCTTCCTTTTATTGGCAACACAGTAAACCTTGTCTCTGACTGAAAGAAGGCTTGAGTGATGAAATTCTTTTGAGACAGACCCTTGCCCTGTACCCTTACATTTCAGGGTTCCCAGCACCCTTAGACTGTAACACCCTCTTATCCTCTCCCTTCTCTATCCTTCAGTATATAATCCAAACCGAAGGAATATCTACTAAGTGTCTCATATTTTTGCACTCCTCAGATCCCTTCAACTTGGAAGAGGAAAGCTTGAGATGCTCCTACTCAGGAGAGAGAAATAGGCCTGATTATCCTTAGAGACCCTCCCTTCCTTTTCTCTTCCTCTTGTTCTCTGCACAATGATATGTGCAAGGATGGTTACTGTGGTTACGTGACCAAACCACTTCTGTTTCTGTCTACTCATTGCTGAAAGTCAGGACTCAGGGGATTCAGTTTATTAGAGCAGTAGTAACTATAGTAGCTAAGTCAGTCCTGGGAATGGCAGAAGGGATTCTTTGGTGATATTCAAATACAAAGGCTACAGTTCTCTTCTGTGGACACAGCCAGAGTCTCAATTTCACATGGGTTATTTTATTTTATTTCTACTTTGGCCTGTGATTCTGCAGTATGGATGATTTTATATGATTTCTCTCCCTTTCAGAAGATTTTCTACCCTTTGTGATGGTGCCTCCAGTATCTGAGTCAGTCTACTGTTTGAATGCCTCCTCTTTGATGTAAATTTCTTGTGGAGTTACTATCAGAATTTTCTTTTGTTATTCCTTTGCTCTTCTCCTGTACTGAACTCCATTCCATAATCAAAACCTGGCTGGGAAGCTTGGCACTTCTGCTCCTTTCCTTCTTAGTTTTCTTCTTAAGGGAAGGGATCCACAGGATCCTCATTGGAGAAGAAAGGAAGAGGGTAGCCTAGGCTAGGAGTTGGCAATGTTGCTAGCCACCTAAAGCACAATGTGGAACACAGTTTAACATTATTTTTTAATCAATTTATAGTTTTTGATGCTAGAAAATGCTATTTGCTATAACATATAAATAAAAATGCTGAATCTAAAAAGAAATAAAAGAAATTATAAATGTAAAGTCCTACCTTCATTAAAAAAAAAAAAAACTGCACAACTTTAGATGTGATGGAAAGTTTCCTAACAAGGTGATATATCCAACAATGGAATGAGCTACTTACTTCAGAAGGTGGTAGTTTCCCCCTTACTGGAGGTCTTCAGTCAAACACTGGATGGCCACTTGTTGGGAATGTTTTAGAAGAGATTCTCAGTCAGAAGACAGATTGGACTCAGAGGCCTGTGAAGTCCCATCCACCTCTGATATTCTATGCTTCTGTAAAATACAGAATGGAATAGATCTTGAGGGAAGTCAGATCATGTGAAAAAGTTTAGTGAATTTTAATGGACTTCAAGCTCTACATGATTTAGGAATATGATATGCCAATCAAAAAAGCAAATATCATTTTAGGCTGCATCCAATAGGAGAAACAATAGCTAATAACAGCAAATGTTAATAGAGTGATTACTATGCGCCAGGCACAGTGCGAAGTACTTCACAATTATTATCTCATTTGATCCTCACAACACTGGGAGGCAGGGGCTATTATTATCCCCATTTTATAGATGAGGAATCTGAGGCAAACAGAGGTTAAGTGACGTGCCCAGCGTCACACAAATAGTATCTAAGACTATACTGAATTTAGGTCTTCTTGACTCCAGGCCCAGCACTCTCTCCACTGTACTATCTGGCTCCCTTTAACAGGCACCTAGGAGGCAATAATCTAATTGTATTTTCAGAATCATAGATTTAGATCTGGAAACTACCTTAGAGATTATTAAGTCTAACTCACCTCATTTTGTAAAACTGAGGACAAGAGAGGTTAAGAACCTTACCTAGGATCACACAGCATATTAGGGTCAAACAGAATTCAAACCCGCACTTCCCTGACTTCAAGTCCAGCACTCTATCCACTATACCACAATGCCCCTCAATTCTGACCAGTGAAATCACATCTGAAATACTGACCCCCAATATTCCAAGTACTGGTGCCAAATTGACAAGTTTGGTAGAGGACTGCAACCAAAGTCATAAGAGAGTGAGTGAGATGTTGCCAACAGAGGATGGGTTAAAGAAACTAAGAAGATTTGGGGATTAGGGAGGACTTGGCTGGTGAAAAGGAAGGAGAATGACAATAACCACTTTCAAATATGTGAAAGATCATCATATAGAGAAAAGAATAAAATTTATTCTGGTTGTTCACAGAGGATAGGAAAAGAATCAGTGGGTAGAAAGTGCAGATCTCTGTTTAATGTAAGTAAAAAGTCTTCTTAATTAGAGCTGTCCAAATATGAAATGGGCTGCCTTAAGAGGGAGTGAGTTTCCCATCACAGGCCTTCAAGGAAAGCCTGCATGGTCATCTGCTCATGAATGTTGAATATGTTATTCATACTTTTAGCTGGGGTTGAACTAGATGATCTCTGATGTCCTGTCCAATTCTGTAATTCTATAATGTACAGTAAACAAAATAATAACAACAACCCTGAACATAAAATCACTTTGGGAGGGACCCTTGCTGGTCCTCCCATGATGGAGGTTTTCCTATCACATTACATATCAAAGTGTGAGACTTTAGAGTGTTTAGGAATTTATAACAATGCATATATTAACCAAAGATATTGTTGTCCAAAGATGGTTATGAGGAATGAGGAGGTGGTCCCATGACTCTCAGGCCTATCCTGCCTCTCTGGCTTCCCATTTCTGTGATTCCAGGACCCAGAGTTGCTGTTAGTAGAACACAGAGTGAAATTTAACAGTGTGCCTTCATTTCATAATCTCACATTGCTGCTGGAATCTCCAGTTTGTCATGCTAGCCTGAATGACCTTGATAAGTTGGTGGTGGGGCCCCAGCTTCTGAAGAACCAACTGTTGGGCTCTTCAAAATAGCTTTACAGAATTGTCAGGAGACATACTGTGCTGATTGCTCAGCACCTCACCCCTACCACTCATCCATTTCCCTGGCATTCTCTTCTTTTCCCCTAACCTTTTAACCTCACCTTTAGTAGTTTGGGAGGTCTCAGATTCATTACAAAGATAAGGACCCTGAAGTAGGTGGGGTAACATAAATTGCCCAAGATTTGGAATCAGATGGCCTGGCTAGGATACTTATAAATGGTGTGACCTAGGACAAGTAATTTAGCTTCTCTAATCATCAGCCTTCTCTGTGACAGGAGGATGCTAACACTTGCATTAATAGCAATATGAGAGAGGCAGTGATGTAGTAGATAGAAACCTATGGTCTAGGCCTGCTTCTAATATATATTGATTGTTAAGTCACAACCTTTCAAGGACCCCAGGCAACTCTCTATGACTGTAAGTTACATGAATGCATGGCATTACAGGTGTGGTTTAAAAGAAAATACTTTTTGCTCCCTAAGTTAGAAAGTTGTAGTAAAGAAAACCAAAATCTAAAGTATTAAAAAAAAGAGTTATTATTATCTCAACAAATAGCAAGTGAATATTGGTTTGAAATAAGATATCCTAAAACTGGGAGGAGGATTCATTAGTCATTCATTAATTAATTATTCATTCATTGATCAGATATTTATGGAGCCCATGCCTTCTTAGCGACAGTTTGGTAGAGTAGTAGATAAAGCATTGGGCCTGGAGTCAGGAAGACCCAAGTTGCAATTTGGCCTCAGATATTTACTAGCTATATGACCTTGACTGAATGACTTAACCTCTGTCTACCTCAGTTTCCTCACCTATAAAATAGGAATAATGATAGCACCTGCCTTCCAGGGTTGTTGTTAAGACTAAATGAGATAATATTTGTAAAGCACTTAGCACAGTACCTGACATGTGGCAGACACTGTATCAGAGGTGAGGAACCTGTGGCCTCGAGGCCACATGTGGTCCTTGGGTGTGGCCTTTTGACTGAGTCCAAGTTTTACAGAACAAATCCTTTTGTTTTTTATTTTTTAATTTTTGGGGGGGGTATTCGGGGTTAAGTGACTTGCCCAGGGTCACACAGCTAGTTAGTGACAAGTGTTTGGTCTGAGGCCGGATTTGAACTCATGTCTTCCTAACTTCAGGGCTGGTGCTCTATCCACTTCGCCACCTAGCTGCCCTAACAAATCCTTTTATTAAGGATTTTGTTATTCTGTGAATCTATACTATAGACACTTATTTTCTTCCTTCCTATTTAGGAGGGATTATATTAAGCCTTAGGGGGAAAAACAAAGACAAGTAAGATAAAATGTATTTATTACTTCCCTCAATGAGCTTAAAATCTAGTGGCATGTATGACATCTAGTACTATTGAGGTTTAGGGGTACTGGGACCCCAAAATATTAATGCAGGTCCTGTCTCAGATGAACTGGACTCAAGCCTTCTTTCAGCCAAAGACAAGGTTTATTAAAATACCAATTGGAATGAATGAGATTTCTAGTGAGTCTGTGCTATTGACCAGATTTTAAGAATCAAAGCAATTTAATGGGGGGGGCAAGATGGACCTTATTTACAGAAAGACTGTGGGAATGCTCTAGAAGTGGCAGAAAGGGTCTAGATGGAATTAAGGAGTGGTGATCTAGGGTGAGGTCAGGTGTAGATAATGAGGGTCACAATGGAAGGCCAGTTGAAAGGATTATAGCCTCAGGAGAACTTGTTTTGTTTTGTTTTTCTGGCTGGGGTTATCACAAAGATCTTTGTGAAAGCGGAGGCAATTGAGTTAGGTAGCAGAATCACAGCATCTCAGAGTTGGAAGGGCCCTCAAAAACTATCTAGTTCAACTTTTGCCTGAGCAGGGATCTTTACCATATGCTAATAAGTGGTCATCCAGACTTTGTTTGAAGATATCCAGAGATGAGGAAGCCCCTACCTCTCAAAACAGCCCCTTTCTCTCTTGCATTATTCTAATTGTTAAGAAGTTTGTCTGTTAAAAAGTTTGCTTGCTTGTTTCCCAATATCAAACCTAAATTTGGCTCTTAGTTATTCCCACCCATCACTCCATTGGCCTCTGGGGTCAAAGACCATGATTTTAATTACCTTTGTGCATGATGGCACTTCAAATACTTGAATGTGGCTGTAATATGTCCACTAAATCTTCTCTCCTCCAGAATAAACACATCTAGTTCCTTTAATTAAGCCTCGTGTGTCATGGTCTCTAGTCCTCTCACCATGATGGTTGCCCTCTCCAGCATATGCTCCACTTTATCAATGCCCTCATTAAAATGTGGTGCACAGACCTGAACAAAATATCTCCAACATGATCTGACCAGGGCAGTAGAGGGCAGGATTGTAAACTTTTTTTTGTTCTACACACTACTTCTTTATCAGGGCAGCCTAAGATCACATAAGCTTTCTTTTATTTATTTATTTACTACCACATCATACTCGTGACTCACTGGATGAAATAGTCCCATAATACTCCAAGGTACCTTTCATAGGAAATACTGTATCCTCCATCCACTGCTTATACTGAAGCATAGACCTTTACATCTATCAATTAATCAACCAACAAGCATTTATTAAGCACTTACTATGTGCCAGACACTGAGCAAATTCTGGGAATATCAACCAAAAAAGGGGAGAAAAATCCCTCCCTTCAACAATCTTGATCTTACATACTTACACACATATGTTATGCAGGTATATATACATACTTATATATGTATATGTGAATATTTACAGATACACTTACATATACATATCATTATATTACATTTACATATTCATAGCTTCTCTCCCTCGTTAAAATGTAAAATTCTTGTGGGGAGGAATTATTTTTTGCTTTTTCTTTATATTCCCAGAATTTAGACTAGTGCCTGGCACTCATAAACACTTATGTGGCAGAGACAAATTTATATACATATATGTATATATACACATTCATATATAGATATACATATATGTATGCACACAGATATATAAGATAAACACAGAGTAGGTGGAAGGTAGTATTAGCAACTGATAGGACTGAAAAAAAGTTGAGTCTTTTCCTGTGAGGCAGAGACTAGGAGGGAGAGACTCTCAGGTAAATTTCATCTCACTGTATTTGTTCCTACATTCTAGCCCATCAACTTTTTTTGGGGGGGGGGGTTTCTTGACTCTCTCAAATAACATAATTGCTATCCCTCCCAGCTTTGTCACTTACCTATTTGTTAAACATGTCTGCATCCAAGTAATTGATAAAAATGTTGAACAGTACAGGTCAGAAAAGACATCCCCAGAGTACTCCACTAGAGGGCCTCATTAGAGGTTGAAGTCTATCAAAATTCTTGGGATCTAGAAGATGGGAAGAATTTCAATATTTATAAGTCATAGGATCACAGATCTAGTGATGGAAGGGATAGCTAAGGTCATCGAGTCTAACCTTCTCATTTTATAGATAAGGAAATTGAGCCCCAAAGACGTTTAATAAGTGGCCCAAGGTTACAAAGGTAGTTAAAGGTAAAAACCAGCATTCAAACCTGAACTCTCTGACACGAAATATAGCACCCTTTCCCGTGTACCAAACTGCTGAAATGAGGGATTGCTGCACCATTTGGCTAGGATTTTTCCCTGCATCTATTCTGCTCATTAACTCTTTATATTTCCTTCTCTTCTCTCATCTGCCCAAATGCTCAAGACTCATGCCTGGGAAGCCATTTGTGGATAGAAGTGTTCTCATAGATAGAGATGATCTCTCCATGCATTAAATTCATCCCACATAAAGCAACCGAATGAGCAAAGGTGTGAAAAGTGGGAAAGAAGAAGCTATATTTAGGCAATAGCAAGAAAGTCAGTTTGGCTGGCTATTTGGGTCTTGTGTAGGGGATCAGTAGGAGATAAAAACAGGCAAGATATGGCTTCCCATAATGTGATGCTAGATGAAGGAGTGTGGATTTCACACAGTAGATGATGAGAGACCACTGAAGGATTATGAGCAAGGTCAGAGCTGTTCTTAATTTTTTTTTTAAATTAGAGGAGTATATTGGTAAATGGTTACAATTGACACATGATCTACATTATTAACATGCTTTCTATCAATTTCTTCAGTCTAAGAAGTCAACAAAACAATAAATTAAACCATGATTTGTAGTTTTTGCCAATTTCTGAGGTATATATACACTAAAAATTTCACAACTGACCCTCATGAGCTAGTTAAAGCTGGCTCCAGCACACCTCTGGTTATGCAGCATTAAATAGGAAGTGGGATTGAAGACAGGAAAGATTTTGGAGGTAGGAAAACTGGTTAAAAGTCTATTTTGAGAGAAGTAGGACTTGTGACTGTCAGAAAACCCAGATTCTAGTGTCAGTGGCCAAGTGTCTGAGTCTCCTTTTCATCATCTGCAAAATGGAGATACATTGTTCCTGCCCTTGTATCAGAATTGTTTGAGGAAAACACTGAATAAACTGTAATGCCCTATATAAACGTAAGCTCTAGTTTTTAATACATAGTCCCTGCCCATAAGAAATTTATAATTTGATTAGTTAGACAAGATCATAGGACCGTAAATGTATCAATGGAAGCTACTGTAGTGGTCAACTAGTCCTACCATACTAATTTTACTGGTGGCCTAGAGAAACTTGACTGAGGTCAAACGGGTGATGAGTAGTAAAGCTGGGGTTTGAACCTCCAACTCTACAGTCAGTATTATTTCTATTGTAGCCTCAAGCATAAAAGGCATTTAATAAACTGTTAAGCTTTATAATACGTATACTAGATATCCCAGTTAAACAGAAGAACAAGGTTGAGTGAGATCTATGAAATAATAGATTTTTTAAAATTTCTTGGCCAACATCAGGAAAGCTAAAGGTCCATCTTTTTTTCACTGCCAACCTCTCTTGCTCAGAGGATGCAGGAGAGACAGAAAGCCCATCCTCCTGACCACCAGCTGCCCTTGTGGTACTTCCTATAAGCTATCCCACTGCACATCTTCTTAAAGACCACTAGTACAGAGCCCTGAATGAATGCCAGCACACGGGAGCTCTAGGCCACCACAGACGCAGACGTCTGCCGGATGGCACATCAGTAAACAGCTCCGCGGCAATCAATTTGGCTTTTTTGATGAAGACAAAGCCATAGAGGAGAACCATTAGAACAGATAATAAAGGCCCTTCTTGTACAGTTAATAGAGAGACTCCTGGATGGAACAAGCCCAGCTGTTACTGCTGAAAATTTACTTCTGTTTTCAAGTTCAAATAGAGACTAAAACATTATCTTCTCGGGAATTGATTTTACGTCTTCCAAACACATATGCCACCTTAATTGTGATTTGTGTGATAGTTCAGCTGCTGAAAGCTTTCGTTTATCTCTACCTGGTTAAACAACTTTAAATAATAACAAGTCAATATATCTGTCTATTGACCAGAGCTCTCCTCTTCTCCCCAGAGCTTAATGTTGGGAGTAGAGAAATGAATTTAACCCTTCAGAGCACATCTCTTAGACTTATTATTGTCTGCTGCCAACCCCTCCTATGGTGGGGCTGAGGTGTGATTACTGTTTACTTAACCAAAATTAAAATAAAATAAAAGCCTGCCAAGGTGGATGGGCCCATGTCTAGGGCAGGTCCATTCCTGGAATGTGGTCTCATCCCATCACGTCTTTTCCTAAAGAAAGGTTGGAGTTCTTTATTTTTCCATTAAATATAGAGGGTAGAGGAAGTCAAATATTTGCTATTTGTCCCCTTTGTTCCTCTGCTCATGAAGGAGAGGCTATTTTGCTTAGGAAACTCGGTGGGGGGTAGGGATTGTATTTTCTTTTGTTGCAAGTGGCTTAGAGCATGAAAAAGATGACAGGTTTCTCAGGGACTTAAACTATATTTTTTATAAAACAAAGCAACACTGCAGTCTAGATATATTGTTCCCTAGGAGACATACTTTTTCCTAATAATGCTTAATGTTTGCTGCAGGAGGTGGGGGTGGGGAGGGGGAAGGAGTGGCTCTGTTCAGATAGCCTTAGGTCCAAAATTCTTTGTTGAAAGAGTTTTTGTTGTTTTTTTCTTTTTGAGATCCAGTCATTTGTCATCTTCTTTGGGGCAAAGGGAAACTGAGAATCAGAGTAAGCAGAAATCTGAAGAAATGATCTTGTCCAGCCCATCTTGGCTCTTTTCCCACTGTGTTCAAGGAACAAGATTATACTGGATAAACTAGCTGAGGTTGTTTCAGATCTGCATTTAGTTCTCAGATTTTTCCTCCTTACTCTTTCTTTCTTCAAGGTTTAAAGCCTGTCTCTCTCCTAGTGTTAAGGTTAGGGGTTCTGGGACCCCGAAAGAGCAACACACAGGTCCTGCCTGAATGAATTTGACCCAAGCCTTCTTTCAGCCAAAGACTAGGTTTATTAAAGATTTGCCATATTAGCCAGACTCTTAAGGAATCTGAACATTTGTGAGGCTTGTATTGACAAATGGGCTAGAGTAAATCTCAGCCATTGGCTAGATTTTAAGAATCTGAGCACCTTAATGGAAACAAGATGGATCTTATATACAGAAATACTGTGGGAAGGATCCAAGAGTGACCAAGAATTTGGGGGTAACTGGAGGAGAGGTCTGGGAGAAAGGGTCTAGGAAGGATCTTGATGGGAGTGATTGGGAGATAGAATGGGGTCTAGATAGGATGAAGGGTGGGAAGTGTCTGGGGATGATAGAGAGGTAGCAGACAATGAAGTTTAGGGTGGATCAGAGGTAACAGAATTGGGAGATTGGGCATAGCCACAATCAAAGTAGCCACACCAGTTGAAAGGATTACTGGGATGATGCTTCTGGAGAACACCAAAGACTTGGCTATGTGGGAAAGGAAAAAACTCAAGGAGAGTTGGGGGGAGGGGTCCTGGTACTGCATCATTCCCCCCTCAAACAAATAGGACATACATTCTTTTGGGGTAAGAGGCAAAAGTCTATGCTTGGGCCTGTAACCTGTCATTAGCATGGGAATATCATAGAACAACAGATCTAGAGTTGGAAAGGACTATAGAGGTCATCTATTCTAATGCCTTCATTGTGCAGATAAGGAAACTGAGTCCCCAGGAAAGGAAGTGACTTCCCAAGGTCACACTATCAAGAAGTAGCAAATTCAAAATTTGAACTCAGGGCCTCACACTTCTAATCCAGCATTCTCTCCACTACATTGTCCTGCCTCCCCTCAAAAATCTATATGAATTACTATGGCTTGATAACATCTAGAGAAACTGACTACATATATTTAATATTTCTAAAGGAAGGATAGAGAAAAAGGAGGAAAAACTCTTTAGTTAGCTTATTTAGTGATAAAGTCAGCATGGAGAGAGGAAAAAGAATGGAAGTCATGAAAAGGCTCCTTTTGTTACATAACTTCCTTCTACAACTTTGTTTCCTAATTAGCAGAATCTTCCAGTTGGAAGGATTCTTCATGTAAGCCCTGGGTTGAGACACTTGCATTCTAAACCTCATTCCTCTAACCAACTGTGCAGCTTTAGGAAAATCACTTTTCTGAGCCTCAGTTTCCTCATCTGCAAAATGAGTGGGTTGAGTGTGAGGCTCCTTTGCTTCTTTTGAAGCAATGGGGGATTATCACAAATATTAAAACAACCCATTACTCCTTTTCTGAACCATGGCATGACAGAGTCAAACATTTGTCATTTGAGAGGAATTCTTCAATACATGTCACATGCAAAGGACATTTATTTGTTCTCAGTCAGTATCCTAGTTACTAAGTCACATATAAGACCTGTAAGATATCTTTTTAAATTCCAAATCCTAGGATAGTTCAGCCCCCAACTCAGTAGAAGAAGCATACCCAAACTGTTTATGATAAATACTGGACTGCTAGGTCTAAGCCAGGTATATATGCAGGCCTGGAATAAGAAAGACATGTGCTCACATCTGACCTCAGACACAGATTAGCTGTATGATCAAGGGCAAGTCATTTAATTTCAGTTTGCCTCAGTTTCCTCAAATAGGATAATACTTTTATCTGCCTCCCAGGATTGTCATGAGGGTCAAACAAGATATTTATAAAGGACTTAGCACGGGGTCTGGTACATAGCAGGTGCTATATAAATGCTTATTCTTTTCTTTCCTTTGTCAAAATTATCAGTAATGGAGATCCTACAATCTCCCTTGTGAAACCCTTTCAGTTTTCAAACACTCCTACCTTAAGGAAATTGTTTTCCCCCTTATGTTCCGGTATTCTAAAGGATCTGTTATCACATCGATATAGGTATGCCCTCCAATAATTCAAATTATAACCAATGCCTCCCATGCTATATAACTCCTGTCTATGTCTTCCTTCAACTTGGATATGAAAGATCCACTCACATAACACAGAGAGGGAAGAAGGCTTTCTCCAGGAAGCTTTTCTTGAAGATGGCTATGTGAATGGGAAGCAGGCTGCTCAACTTTCACTTACCAACCCCAGCAAAACAAGACTAAATAATGATCAAGAAATACAATAACAAACTACAATTACATCTTCACTGCAGAACTGGACAAGAGGTCAGCTAGAAACTGATAGGCAATAAGAAAGGAGACTAACCTCTCCAGCAAAGTAAGCACCAGCACAACCAGGAGAGATGGGACTCATATAGCCTACAAGGCTCTGTGTTCAAAGGCAGCAAGAGTGGAGGGGTCTCCTATAAATGATCCAGAGTAACCAGAAAGCCCGAAGGTGGACAAAAAATCTCAGACGAGGGACCTTGGAAACCCTGAGGGAATGTTTTAAGATTAACCCAACTAGCCAGCCCAGTTCCACAGATTCTGACTTTCCTAACCCTTGTCTTCAAAACCTAGAGAAATCTCCATAAAGCCAGTGCTCTGAACTTCAAAATTGGGGTGGTGGTGGTGGTGGTGGTAAGCACAAGAACACGGAGGATCCAAAGAAAGACTACACAAGGCTAACCACCTCACCTACAAGTGAAGCAGGGAGTAGAACCTAACCCAATACAAGAACTAAATTTGAATAGATGAATAATCAAAGGAAACATCAAGCAATATCAAAAATTATTGCAAACCTAGAGTTCTCAAAAAAGGAGTAACTACAGAACAGCTGAAATCAGAATCAAAGGGTGGGGGGGTGGGGTGATTTTTCCATAAGGACTACATGAACACCTATAAGAAGCAAAGCAAGAGATACAATACGAAATAAAAATTAAGGGAGAAAGAATTAGAAGGAAAATATGTAGCTTAGACAAAAAAGTGATAAACCTTATCCAAGAAAAGATTTCCTGAAAACTAAGATATAAACAGAAATCAACAAATTGGAAAGACAACAAAAACTATTATAACAAAATCAAAAGATTAAAAGAGAAAAGAAATGCAAGAAAGCTGGTATCTAAAGCTAAATTTATGTGAAATCTAAATTGAATTGGAAAACAATTTGAGAGATAACGTAAGAATCATTGGATTCCTTGAAAACCAGGGTAAAATAAAAGGGGTCTATACAACATATTATGTTTCAAAAAATCATAGATGAAAACTGTCCTGTTCTATTAGGACAAGAGAACAAAGTAGGGAAGAGAAAGAGTATTTATTAAGTATTTACTATATGTCAGTCATTGTGCTAAGCACTTTACAAACATCACATTTGATCCTCACTACAATCCTGTGAGTTAGGTGCTATTATTTTCCTCATTTTACAGTTGAAGAAACTGAGGCAGTCATGGGTTAAGTGACTTGCCCAGGATCACACAACTAGTGAGTATCAGAGGCCAGATTTAAACTCAGATATTCCTAACTCCAGACCCAACCCCCTATCTCCTGCACCACTTTTTTTTTCTACTTTCCTTTTCTACTTTACAAGTAAAGACAGAAATAATCCAAGGATCAATTCTTAAATGGAATTCCAAAAGGAAACATCTCAAGATTGTTGTAGTCAAAATCCAGATCTCCTAAGTCAAAGAAAAATTGTTGCAAGCATCCAGAGAGAAAGAGTTCAAGTACACAAAACCTGGCAACTTCTAAAACAATAAAAAAACCCCACAAAATTTTGTAATATAATGTTCCAAAAGGTAAAAGAGAGACTTACAACTAAGAATAACTTACCTTATAAAGCTGAGTATAATCCTATCAGGGTTTGTGGCTTGGGGAGATTAACTTTTTTTTTTCTTAACTTATTTTGATTTATTAACAATCACTTCCATAAGCTTTTGAGTTTTAAATTTTTCTCCCCCTCCCTCCCCACCTCCCTCCCCAAGACAGCTCACAATCTGATATAGGTTATACATATACATTCATATTAAACATATATTAAACATCACATTAGTGATGTTGTAAGTAAGAATTAGAACCAATAGGAGGAACCACCAGAAAGAGGAAACAAAACACAACAGAAGAAAAAAAATAGTAAATAGTATGCTTCCATCTGCATTCAAACTCTATAGTTCTTTCTTTGGATGTGGATAGCATTTTCTATCATGAGGCCTTTCGAGATGTCTTAGATCCTTGCATTCCTGAGAAAAGGTAAGTCTATCAATATTAGTCATTGCACAACATGGCTGTTACTGTGTACAATGTTCTCCTGGTTCTGCTCACTTCATGCAGCATCAGACCATACAAGTCTTTCCAGGTTTTTCTGAAGTCTGCCTGCTCATCATTTCTTATAGCACAATAGTATTCCATTATATTAATATACCACAACTTGTTCAGCCATTTCCCAATTGATGGGCATCCTCTCAATTTCCAATTCTTTGACACCACATAAAGAGCTGCTATAAATATTTTTGTCCATGTGGTTCCTTTTTCCATTTTTATGATCTGTTTGGGATACAGCCCTAGAAGTGCTATTGCTGAGTCAATGGGTATGCACATTTTTATAGCCCTTTGGGCACAGTTACAAATTGCTCTCCAAAATGGTTGGATCATTTCACAACTCCACCAACAACACATTAGTGTTCCAATTTTCCCACATCTTCTCCAACATTTATCATTTTCCTGTTTTGTCATGTTGGCCAATCTGATAGGTGTGATGTGATACCTCAGAGCTTTGGTTTGCATTTCTCTAATCAATAGCGATTTAGAGCATTTTTTCATATGACTATAGATGACTTTAATTTCTTCATCTGAGAATTACCTGTTCATATCTTTGACCATTTATCAATTGGGGAATGACTTGTATTCTTATAGATTTGACTTAATTCTCTATATATTTTAGAAGTGAGGCCCTTATCAGAGACACTGGGGAATAGAGGACTTTCAAAAATATCTAAAGATAAGATTGTTAGGAACTTTGAAATACAAAAACAAAAACACATAGAAATAAAAAAAGGTAAATTTACTTGAGTAACTAAAAAGGGCTATATAATAATGTGATTCTAATTGTTGTTGGTAGCGGTCCTTTGTTCTGGAAGAGGACCAATGACATCAGGAGGGTGACATTTTGACTTGCAAGTGAATTGGATTTAAGTGAGGCAGGTTATGCAAAGTCATCAGCCTCACTCTGTCCTCTACAGTCATATGAGTCCAGTGGCAAGATGTAGGTCAAGACCAATGGAGATGGCCCTTGATGCAGTGGGAGACCCCGACCTTTTTAAGCTAACGTCTTTCCTAGGTCTATTTATCTGAGGTAACACCCATTCAGTGATTTAAGCCTAGGTAAAAATTGAGGTGAAGGATGGCCTAGCTTGCATACTCAAAAGAATCAATCTGGGAAGGGAAGACCCTCCAATTATGGTTCTAACAGGAGAAGAAACAAGGTCCCTTCAAATTGTTCTTCTTCTGCTCACTTTATTTTCAGCCATTTCATCATATCTAAGATTCTTTGAAATTATACTTTTTTTCTTAAGGTATAGTCATATTCCATTACATTAATACATCACAATTTGTTCAGTCATACTTCAATTTTCAAAGAGACATTCTAAGCCCCCGCCCCACTTACACAGTATGAAGAGTGTTAAATAACAACAAACCAGAGGTCTTGGTATTGAATTGGCTCTATCCTGAGGGTCTGAAGAGGGGAAGGAGAAGGAATGTTAAAAGGAGAAATACTCTAGTGTAGAAAGAAGAAAGATGGAAGTGGTACCTGCTGTTTCTTAAAATGGTGTTGTGAGAGAAGAGTACAAAAATTGAGGAAGCAGTGGGAGAGTGGGCATTGTATGAAACCAATATGAAATGTAAAAATGAAAGTTGGATACACACACAGAAACAGTTTAGTGTAGAAATAATTCAAAAACAGGGAAATAAGCAGGTGGGAGGAGAAGTAAAGAGAGAGGATAATGACAGAAAAGGAATATTCACTAGCAAAACAAACTTGATGATCTTGAAGGGGAGATTAAAAAAGAATTAGAATCTAAGGGGGTGCCTTGAAGTGTCTCTACAAAAATTGGGGAATGTTTGAATAAATTGTGGTGTATTAATGTAATGGAATATAACTACACAGTAAGAAATGATAAAAGCCAATTTCAGAGAATCCTGGGTAGGATGAAATGACTGAAAGTGAAGCGAGCAGAACAATGAGAACAATTTATATAGTGACTGCAACAATGTAAAGAAAGATAACTTTGAAAGAATTAAGAACTCTGATCTATGAAATGTCCAACCATTTCTTCAGAAGACCTAAAATGAAGTATGTCACCCACCCCTTACTAAGAAGTTCTAGTCTCATGTGCAATGATAAAATTTTGGACATGGACATTTTGCAATTCCATTTTGCTTAACTATGCTTCTTTGTCACAAGGTGTTTTTGTTTTTGTTTTTTTCTCTTTCTCGTGGTTTTTAGTGGAGAGAGGTGGATTGGACTGGCAACTTATTGATGTAGGGGGAAAAAAGAGGGCCATTGCAACATTTTTTAAAATTCCAGAAGAGAACAGAAGGAAATTCCAAAGGAAGCAGAGCCAAGCAAGGCAGTTTTTAAAGCAATATGTAGAATTTATTGCATACATTTTCTTATTTTTTTTAAGAAAGTAAGGGTATGAAATGGAGATTCGTGGTTTCATATAGATTTTCTTTTTGTATTCTGTTTTATATATGGAAATGTGTTTTTAGTGTTTAAATTAAAATTTTTTTTAAATTAAAATATATGTAAAAGGAGATGGAACACACCAACTGTCCATCAGTTATCCTTCACTCTTGCTAAGGGAGCAAACCATCCCTTTATCTGGTTGTACATTTCTATGATGGCATCCTTTGTGTCACTTCTACTATATCATTCTTCATTTGTGGTGTGTTACTACCTGCTTTTGCCCATTATGCCTCTGTCCATCACCATTGGATAATCCTCAAATTCAATTTGTCTAAGACTACAGTATATCATGACTTGCAGTGATCAATTATAAATCTCTCATATTTCAATGTATTTCATTAACATATGATCACTAACAGAGTTTAAATTCTTGTCCTCCTTTCCCCTTTTCCACTAGCCTTCCTTTTCAAATTCTCCATCCTTCCAGTACATCAATTATTTAATCAATGTGGGTCAGTGATACATCACAGGCCACCTGGGACTTTTCAGCTGTCCTTGGAGAGTTGGTATGGCCAGAAAGCCTATCATCTATGTCCATGATGGAGCTAGGCTGGTCCTTGGATGATCAATATACCGCTGATTATTAAATCAATATTTGAAGTGTTTCCAGCTTGGTAGAACATGATGCAACTAGATGGCTTAGTGGATGGAGCACTGGGCTTGGAGTCAGGAAGAACTAAGTTCACTTCTGGTCTCAGACACTAGCTATGTGGCCCTAGACAAGTCACTTAACCTCTGTTTACCTTAATCCACTGGAGAAGGATATGGCAGACCTCTCCAGTATCTTTGCCAAGAGAAATTCATTGACAGTGCTACAATCCACAGGGTTACAAAGAGTTGGACATAGCTGAATAACTGAATAATGATTTGCCAGAGCTGTCAGGCCTCTATTATATTTTCAAGATTTCAGGTTTACCTAACCACATGATGAGTCAATGAATGAATGAAAAACATTTATTAAGTGTTTTTACTATATGAAAAAGTGGTGCTAAATGTTGGGATACAAGTAAAAAAGCAATATATTCCCTAACCTCAAAAAGCTTGCATCCTAATGTCAAGAGACAACACATAGAGACAACAACATATAGAAATTTTCATCTATAAGTCAAATGGAAAGACTTTTTGGCTTTAGGGTACAGTGGTAAGGCAGACGGTAATATATTTTCTTTAATGTCATTTTCATTAAAAAAAATATCAGTTCCTAATGTTGAACAGTGTTGACAGTGCCAAGGACTTTGTTGTCAAGAATTGTTGATTTTGAATCTTCAGTAGTTGTGGTTGTCAAAGAAGTATGAGAAGAGAAGAGTCATAAAGAACCCCACATAGAACTCTGGCATTGAGGAATATAGGTACCAGTCGCAATGTGTTGAATATTTTATTTTTTTAATCAAATGTATTGATATATTTTCTTTTGGCATTAACTAAATTTCCCCCTGTATCTCTCTCCATCACATGTAATAAAGAATTAAAAAAAAAAGAAAGGAGAAAGAGGAGAAAAATAAATCAGTAAAACAATTCAATATATTTTTAAAAATCTAAAAATGAATGCAATGTTACACATTCATGGACCTCCCATTCTGCAAAGAAGTAGGAGGAGGTATATTCTCATATGTCTTCTTTGGGGCCATACCTATTCTTTGTAATTTCAAAATATTCATTTTAGATTGTTTTGTGGTGGGTTTTGCTCTCATTTACATTGTAGTCATTGTGGATGTGGTTTCCTTGTCTCTGCTTACATCACTTTGTATCAGTTCATATTAAATCTTTCCAGGTTTCTCTGTAGTGATTGGTTACTACTTCAAAAGCTTGCCTGCTGTCCAAAGTGAAGAAGTCTTGTAGTTGTTGACCTAGAAAACCTCTATCCCGGGTTCCTGTCTTCCTTATACAAGGAAATACAAGGAAAGGTCCCACATTTCAAGGTGGAGAGTCAACATGCAGCCTATAGTGTTTGTTGGATATTAGCGTATTCCCATGTCTTTCACTGAGGGAAGAAGGTATTTTCTGTAAGTGATCCTTAGACTTTTTTTGAAAATAATGGCTTGAGACTACAGGCATAAATGAATCTCAAATAGCTTCTGCATTGCAGAGGAAACTACAATTTTAGAAAACTTTTATATTGTAGTTGCATGGAACAAGCAAACATTTTTTTCTGAAATTTTGACTTAAGGTCCCAGAATTTAAACATATGTTTCTGAGCAACAGTATGCAAGTGCCCACACCCTCATTTAGTTCAGTTCTCCATTTTTGCACAGGAGAGCAGTAAGACCAGAAGTCCCAATAAACTAGCAAAAGTAGCTTCCAGGGAAAGGACTTCTTTATGCCCACTTCCTAGTGAGAATAGCTCCTAAGAGAACATGAGGCCATCCTTCCAGGCAACTGAATTACTGGCTTGAAAATAACTTTCTACAAGACTTCTTTCCTGATTCACCCTAAGAATTCTGTTCACTCCTTGGATCTTTTGTCATCTTGATCCATTTGTACTCAGTTGGTCCTTTATCAATTTGCATTCAATATGTTGCTTTATAAGTGTTCATTATTTCTTTTATGGTTCTGGCCTATTTTATACTTCTGAAAGGCAGAGGCCATTTCCCTTCTCTCTCCCTACAGATCAGAGATAGAGTTGCACCCACAACACTCACTAAATTGATGATGCCATCTACCCAAGCAATGCCTTACATCTATTTGTTCTGCCTAATCAAGTCAAGTCAATAAGTTTTTTTTGAACACACTCACTAAGTGCCAGGCACTCTGCTAAGAACTGGAGATACAACAAAAGCCAAAAAAAAATAAATAAACCCAACAACAAATAGTCCATGCTATCAAGGAGCTTATTGTATAATAACGTAATAGACTACTAGACTAAAGGGGGGAAATAATTATTATAATGCCCAACACTTTAAAATTTGTATAACATGTTCATGTCTATTATCCATCTGATCCTTAAAACAGCCTTTTAAGTCAAGCAGGGCATATGTTAGTATTTCATTTTACAGGTAAGGAAAGTGAATCTCAGAGAAATTAAGCTTGAATTTTCAACTACACCCCCTTTGTTTCATTTAATGATCTATGTAGACCTTACAGATAATCAAGGTTCACATATTTATCATTTGCCTTCTGAAAGATTGTCTTTTACTGGTTTAACATTCTAAGTTAGGGGATGACAGGAGAAAAAGTCTGAGCAGAGAGCATGGGTAGGAAATTTACTCTGCTAAGCTGAAGGGAGTGTTAGTGAAAAGATCAACAGTAAAAATCTTACTCTAGAGTCTCTTCCATGATGTATTCTACCCCTGAGGGGTTAAGATTTCACAGCATGTCCTAAAAAAGATCATTTTGCTCCTCCCAGCTCTCCATTTTTTTCCTGCAAGAGTTGCTTTCAGATGGTTCCTTATTATCAGGGAAACTAAGAAAACAGGGATGTACTTTTCCTCCTTCCCCAGTGTTTTCTACTTTTTAAAAATGGGACAAAACACATTGAATTCATTTTTTTGTAAACAATGCAATGTCAAATAGTGCAAATAAAGAAAACAAATTCTCATTATAAAGTGCATGCCTTAGATAAACATCAAAATTCTGACAAAGTTCCATTATTAGCTCTTTGCATTCTTTATCTATGGGCTACTACAGGCTTTCATGATTTTAGTCTCATTTCTCAGAGAGTCAGTCACTAAGCCAAATTCACTGCTTCTCTCTCCCAGAGCAACCTGTGTCTCTTAATTTCTCAGAATTTTTCTTCTTCCTTTGACCTCATTGTGTCTACTCCCAGCTCCTCCTCTTTCTCTTCAGACTGACTACCTCTAAGTGACTGACATTATTTTATTGCCTGAATTTTTAAATGATCAAGATCACTTATAACAAAAGTAAAAACAATATACACATAATTACACCATCAAATTCCATCTTTAATAGCTCTTTATTGCCTACAGGACAAAAATCAAAATCCTTAAACTAACTAATCCCTCAACTCTCTAAAGTTTTTTTTAAATTTTTTTCTAAAGCATTTTTCCACTTCATCGACCATTACTCCTCTACGTGGATCTTTGCTTTAAACTTCTTTGAATTACTACACCTTGGATATTCTCTGGGCTTTTTTATCTCCACATGTTTGCCCATGTTGTATCTTCCGGCTGGAATGAATACTCTCCCCATCATCTTTGCTTATCTGAAGTCTATCCTTTTTTTTTTGTGTTCCATTCAACATCAACACTCCTTTTATAAAATCCTATGACACAAGTTGTCTCTACCATGCAACTGTGCTTTATAGGTATTTATGTCTATCTTTAGCTTTGGGTCAGCTAGGTGGTACAGTGGATAGAGTGCCAGACTGAGAGTCAGGAAGACTCATCTTCCAGAGCTCAAATCTTGTCTCAGATACTTATTAGTTGTAAGACCCTGGTTAAGTCACTTAACCCTGTTTGCCTCAATTTCCTCATCTGTAAAATAAGCTGGAGAAGCTAATGGCAAACCACTCCAGTATCTTTGCCAGGAAAAGCCCTAATGGGGTCACAAAGAGTTGGACACAACTAAAATCAACTAAACAACAGTAAATATAGATAGATAGATAGATAGATAGATAGATAGATATAGATATATAGATATATAGATATATATGTATATCTCATCACTTCAACTAAAATTTTTTTGTGCTCCCAGAAGACAGGGCCCATGTTTAAGACTCCTTTGTCTCTCTAACAGGTAATAATGATGGCATATATTATGACAATATTAGGGTTAGGTGCTCAGAAAAAAAAATATATATATATACATATATTCTGAAAGAGTACATATGTTAGATAAACCCAAACAAGATGTTTTCTAAATCTTTCCATAGAAATTATCAACTGGGCAGGACCACGGAACTCTTTCTGCAGCATTCACTATATCATCTTTCAAGCCAATATTCATGAGCACAAAAGGTTTGTTATACATCAGTACATTAAACTACAAGTCCAGGTACTGGAGTAGAGAGAATTAGGGCTAGAAGGGGCCTTAGAGATCACCTGATCCAAATCTCTCACTTAACAGATGAGGCAATGAAGGCCCCAGTAGTGACTTAAAACCATGACATGCTAGAGCTGTGAGGGACTTTGAAGGTCATTCAGTCTAATTTGTATATGGGGAAGCAGGCTGAGAAAGGCTAAACAATTAGCCCAGGGTCACAATGCTACTTAATGGCAGAACTTGGGACTCAACCCAAGGCATTCTGCCTCCCAGTCCAATACATCTCAATATGTATTGGCTAGTACTGACATTATCCAGAGCTATCTGGAAGAAAAGGGAATCATAGAAGGCAGGTTATTAGAGTTTGGGATAATTATCCTATCTGGTCAGGGAACTCTGGAAGTAGGATCAGTGATTATACTGTTTACAAGAAGGGCTTAACTAAACAAGTATAGAAAGATGAACTCTCCCTTAGTCTCAACAATTTCCAGTGCTATAGATTTCGTTTACTTTTGATGGCACAGGTCAAATGAACCTGATATTTAGAAGACTGTTGTCATGGTTGGCCTAATTTCCTAACATCACTACTAATAGGTAGCACTTGTATAGAACTTTAAGGTTTGCAAAGCACTTTACACATATTATATCATTTGAACATTACAACAATCCTATAAGGTAGTTTTTGAAGAAGTCTTCTCCAACTGCTCTTAATTCCAGTGCCTTCCATATGTTAATTATTTCCTATTTTTCCTGTATAAAGGTTTCTCTCTCTCTCTCTCTCTCTGTGTCTATATATATATATATATATATATGTAGTTTGCATGTTGTCTCCCTCATTAGATTGTAAGCTCCTTGAAGGTAGGGACCACTTTTTGCCTTTTTTTTGTATCCCCAGTGCTTTGCCCAGTGCCTGGCACAAAGTAGTCACTTAATAAATGTTTGTTGATTGATTGTCATTATTATCCCTATTTTACAGATAAGAAACTGAAACTCAGAGAGGTTAAATGATTTGCACCTTGTCATATAGCTAGGAAGTTATCACAGGTGAGATTTGAAGTCAGGTTTTCCTGATTCCAGGACCAGCATGCTATCTACTGCTCTACCAGGCTAATGTAACTGATTTACTTCCTGAGGGGTTATGACTTCAGGGACAATGACAAACACTATTTTCCACATGATATCCCTCCACTGACTATTTATAATAGGGGGTTTCCACCTCCTGCATATAAATGTCTCCCCTAAATTGAATTTATTAAACCAAACTAGGCACCAGATTCTTAAAGGGCTATATCCGTGGCAGCAGAAGCTTTCATAGGTCATATGAGTGTCCATACAGTGAGTGATGTCAAGTGAACAGCTTGCCTTTTGGTGCTCTATTCAGAGTGGGACATAGTAGTATCTGATATTCCCCCTCTCCTGCTAGCTCAGCATTAGTAGCTTGGCACTGGTAGGTGAGTACAAAGAGGGAGTATTGTGGCCAAAACACCTCGATATGGCATGAATGTTTCAAATCCTGCCTCTGTTACTTTTCCCCTCATATGACTTTCAGTAAGTTATCCTACCTCCTCGGGTTTCAGTTTTATAATCTATAAGCTGGGGCAGCTAAGTGGTGCAGTGGATAAAGTGCCAGGCCTGGAATCAGGAAGACTCATCTTCCTGAATTCAAATCAGGCCTCAGACACTTACTAGCTGTGTGATCCTGGACAAGTCACTTAACCCTGTTTGCCTCAGTTTCCTCATCTGTAAAATGAGCTGGAGAAGGACATGGTGAACCTTTGCCAAGAAAACCCCAAATGGAATCACAGAGTTGGACATGACTGAAACAACTTGGGGATAGAAGATTCTAAGTCCTATGAAGGAGTTGACAAAGACTTTGAAATCTTAGGACCTTTACAAAACAGTCTACTGTAAGTAAAGGGCAGGATTTGGAGTCTGAACCACATGGATTCAAATCTTGCCTTAGATACTGGATTGTGACCTTGAGTAAATCACTTAACTTCTGTCTGCCTCAGTTTCCTTATCTGTAAAATGGGGATAATAATTGCACCTACCTTCTAGGGTTGTGGAGAGAATCAAATGAGACAATATAGCTAAAGTAATTTGTAAAGCTTAAATCACTATACAAATGCAAGAGATTATTATTATTTAACTGGCAGCCCCCAACTAAAGGAATGGGCTGCTTTCCAAAAATCCATTTATAAATCTGTTATTTAGATTGATGAATACATTTTCCCCATAGAAACAATGTTATAAATGGTGAATATATTTCTAAGTCAACGAATACTTTGGAGAGAAAAAAGCTTATTTAATCCATAGTACAACTGAACTAGCCTTGTACTAGGACATAAGAATAGGGGAGATAGAAGATCTCCCCAGGGCACAGGAATGGCTCTAGGCATATCTGAAAAATAAGCTAAGTCTGCCTGACATTCTCCTGATTCCCTTTATTCCCCTACCCCTTCTTATCTCTTAATGCCCTTCTCCCAAAACTCAACAAATTTCCCTACAGATCCTAGTCCTTACCCAGGCCTGCCTCTCCTTTAAAGGATTCATCTCTCCAAAAATTATCTATATTAACTCCCTTGCCTCAATCGAAATTTCTTTTCCCTCAGTGCTGCTAGATAATAGTAGGAAAGTGATTTGATTAAATTAATTCAAACCAAGGTGAGAATTACTATAGTCCCTTAGTCCTCTCACAGATATAATTCTTAATAGGGGATAGCTTATCAACCCACATTTATCCCCAGTTGCTGACATTTTAGTCAATTGAAAAAGCAAAGTTAAAAAAAATGGGGAATAGAGAATAAGCTACCTCATGATAGAAAGATACCCCCCATATATATATATTTTTAAATATTATGAATTTGTCTACAATGTCTCCTACAGTGGCATAAGCTTTGTAGTCTTTAGGGGTTGGTATATTGGAGTAGGAATGAGGGAGAGAGGGGGTCACTAAGCATTTAAACTATTTGTATTAATGAAAGGTTTGTAAACTGGGGAAGGGGAGAGCCCTATTTTTTATGTGACTGCTAATAGTAAAAAGCTTAGTGATATATACAGGTCAAATGATTGTAAAGCCAGACTTATAGTGGCTTATCCAAACGATCCAGGTTTAACTGGCATATGAAATATTCTTCATCTTCTTCGTCCTCCTCCTTAATGTCAGCACTCAGTGTTAGCATAACCCTGATGGAGGCTGTGGGAGAGAAATGGAGGTCCTAGGGCTTGTAACCATATTTTTCTCTTTTCTTTTTATAGTGTTCTTTATCTAAAACCTAGTGAAAAACAAATGTAATACATTTTTTGCCTATAGGTGGCAACACATGTACTCTTTCCTTTCTGACAAGATCCTTGATTATACTAGGGAACCAATAATTTAGAGACAGAAGAGACATAAATTACACTCAGAAATAATATCCTTACACAAACTTAAAATAAGAAATTAAAGAAACACATCTAAGTCCAGTTATATTTGCAAGATAAAACCTTACAATATGAAAAACAGAAATCTAGAATACTGGTCTCCAAAGTGGGGGCCCGGGTTTAACCCTAAAGGATATGTGATCAAGCCAGTCAGAGGGTGATAAGATAAATGAATCCTACTCTCCCTGAAATAGCTAATTCTGGGCTTGCTCCAAACCTAATCACATCTACCTTTATCCTGCTATACTTCCTCAATCTGTCCCTTCCAACCATTTTTCCAACCTCCCCCAACTTCCCCATTCTGAGCCAAGCATTGAACTTAAGGTATAATCTAATTGCTACTCCATCACTCGGAATCAGAGTAGTAGCTGCACTATCCCCCCACCCACATATGACCTTGTGGCTTTGGCAGGCATTCCCCACAGGACAGGCTCTGTGGTCCAGGTCAGTGACCTGTAAGTAAGAAAAAAAATTATTTTTGGAGGAAGGTATTGATGAAAATAAATCACACAATATAAGCAGTCAAAGATGGGTTGGGATAGATTAAATCTTATTACATTATATATGTGTATATATATGTATATATATACATGTATGTATGTGTATATATATTACTCCCTAACAAACCCAATCTCTTTAGAAGAGGTTCAAAAGTACCTGAGATAGTTTACTTAAGGTAGATTAGCCCCACATTGCAGAATCCTTCCAGTTACCTAGGTCCATAAACTCAGCCTCATCCTTGATGCCTAACCTTCCCTCACTCCCCAAATAACCTGCTAGTGAGTCTGCCTGCCTCAAGTCTCTCCCCACTCCAATCCATTCAGTCACTAAAATGATTTTCCTAAAAAGCAGGTCATATCATATAAGCCCCCTCCTCAATAAACTTCAGCGGCTTCCTATTGCCTCCAGGAGCAAATACAAAATGGTCTGTTTGGCATTCAGAGCCCTTTACAACCTAGCCCCCTCCTACATTTCCAGTCTTCTTAGACCCTACTCTCTAACACATCCTCTTTAATCCAGTGTCACTGATGGTTCTTTGGATGGTTCCATAAACAAGACACTCCATCTTTTAGCTCCAGGCATTTTCTCTCTGTTCTCCTTCCTGGAATGCTCTTCCTCCTCCACTCCAACTACTGACCTCCCTGGCTTCCATTGATTCCCATCTAAAATCCCACCTTCTACAAGAGTCCTTCCTTAATCCCTCTTAATTCCATTGTTTTCCCTCTTTTAATTATTTCCTATTTATCCTCTACATAGCTTGCATATATTTGTTTGCATTTTACCTACCCCATTAGATTGTAAACTCCCTGAGAGCATGGACTGTCTTTTACCTCTTTTTGTATCTTCAGTGCTTATTTAGCACAATACCTGGCATATAGTAGGCACTTAACATGGTTGTTTGTCCTTCTTTCTGGAGGAGGATCATGACATCAGGAAGGAGATGTCATGACTTGCAAGTGAATTGGATTTAAGTGAGGAAGGGCTGTGCAAATTCACCAGCCTCACTCATTCCTCAGGAGCCATCTGGGTCCAGTGGCAAGATGTAGATCAAGAGGATAAGAGATGGCTACCAATGAAATGGGAGGCCTTGGCCTTTTTGAGTTAAGATCTTTCCCAGGTCTCAGTTTGTCTGAGGCAATACCCATTCAGTGATTAAGGCTAGATAAAAATGAGGCAAAAAATGACCTCTTTTACCTAGTCAAAAAAATAAAATTAAGCTAGGAGGAGAAGATCCTCAGGGTTTCTGGCCAAAACAGAAACAATTGTTATTTACACTCACTCTGAGCCACCAGAATCCAAACAATAACCAAATGAGACTTGGACTGGGACCCACTATTATCCAATCAATAAGAACCATACTGATTTGGGCTTAAGGCATAGTCCACAAAAAAGAAATCTATCCCATAAACCCCAGGATATCTTGCTAGGTTTCAGTGATCAAAATATATACTCCTTTGGGTAGAGCACCTGCAGGTAAGGGTATGATTCCCTATGTGGAGAGAGGAAGAGAAAGAGGAGGGAGAAAAGGAGGGAAGGAAGGTAAGAAGGAAAGAGCTGCACTGTCCAGTTGGAACTGACCAGCTGGGCTCCAGTGGGGACAACTCTCAGGTTGTTGTTTGTCCTTTGTTCTGGAAGAGGACCATGACATCAGGAAGGAGATGTCATGACTTGCAAGTGAATTGTATTTAAGTGAGGGAGGGCTGTGCAAAGTCACCAGCCTCACTCTCTTTTCTGGAGCCATCTAGGTTCAGTGGCAAGATACAGAACAAGACAACTAGAGATGGCCCCCAGGCACTTAATAATAAATATTTATTGAATGAATTAATGAGTTATCAAGTAACTCTACATCTTTCTCATCTGGATCCTTCTCTGTCGTTGCGCTGCTACCACTCTAGTTCAAACCCTCAAGTCACCTAGGATATGGCAATAGCCTCCTAACTGGTCTCCGTGTACCAAGTCTCTCTTCTCCCTAATACACATTTCTTCCACAGCTATCCAAGTGATTTTCCAAAAGCTTAGGTCTGACTATACTTTCACCTACTCACATAAACTCCAGTGGCTCCCTATTGACTGCAAGATCAAGTATTATTTCATCTTTCTTACCCTTTTAAAAATATCTGTTTTGTGGGTTTTATTATGCACATAATTATTGGTGTGTATGCATATATATGTAGATATATGTGTATATATACATACATATGCATATATATACATGTAATATATGTGTGTATATATAAATCAAAGTGCACTGAATATACATATATGCAGACATATGTGTGAGATAAACATAGATAGAGATAGGTGTGTGTGTGTGTGTGTGTGTGTGTGAGTGTGTGTGTGTGTGTGATGGGGGGGTGATCAAAACATTTTGGAGACCACTGCCATAGAGACCAGTTGTGAATGCTGGACAGCTCCTGAGGGGACCTAGTCAATGTAGTTTTTTCTCATTGTCTCATGCCAAGGGCCTGCTCCCCGCTACCAATTAAATCAAGAGAGCAATCTTTTTAGCTGCATCACTTCTGCTCTGACCACATATAATTGGGGGCTAACTAGCTGGGGTCATAAGGTCATTGCCTCAGTCTGGATATGATTTCCTTTCCCTGTGTGATGCCTTCCCTTGACTGGAATGGGGTTGTTTTCACCCTGACCTCTTTCTTCTATAATCTAAACCGCTATTCCTACTCACCAGACAGAGCCAGTAACTGACAAAAAATGCTTTCTGAAATGCCTCCTAATATGGTTAATTTTAACAATCACCACCATCATCTTCATCCTCTATGCTCTTTACCTTGGTGAATGATAATATCAATAATAATAACAACTAACATTTATATAGCACTATGTGCCAAGGTCTGTGCTAAGTGCTTTTGCAAATGTTACCTCATTTGATTCTCACAACTCTGGGGGGTAAGTAATATTATTGTATAGACAAGGGAACTGAGGAAAACAGAGGTTAAATGACTTGCCTAGAGTCACATGACAAGTGTCTGAGGCTGGATTCAAAATCAGGTCTTCTGGCCACCAAAGTACAGTGTGAGCAGACACAAACAAACTGCCTTCCAAGTCTGACTGTAGAAATAACTGTATAATCATCCCTATTTTAGAGATAAGGAAACTGAGGCCCTAATTAGAATGAGGAATTGTACCCATTATGCAACATCAATTTGAGAACTCAGATTCCCTAATCCTAGGCATTTGTCCTAATTCAAGCTCCTTAAGAGTAGGGATTGTTTCATTATTTCTATTGGTTTTCTTAACATCTGGCACAATGATCAGGCACACAGAAGATGGTTTAAAAATATTTATTGATTGATGATCCATATCCAGTAGCCCCATTACCTCTTTGTTTATTTCTTACACTGAGAAACCAAGGGCCTTATAGTGACAAGAAAAAAAAAATATTCCAACTATGATTTCTTCCCTCTTTCTTTTCTCCCTTGCAAGCTGAGACAAGCCCTTTGATAACTTCTGAGATATGTATAACCTGCACATTCAAGGCAGGATTCCCCTAGAGAGCAATGGAATCCTTCATTGACCAGGGACCTCTGGGGTAAAATTGCCCTTTTTACATTTCTCTAGGAAAGAGCAACAGTGGCCTGAGGCCCTGGAGACTCTGCTTAGGGATTTGCAGCTTAGAGGTTATGTAAGCTTGATCCAAGTATGAACTTAGTTCCCTCCTGAGCTCTTGGCCATAATAGAGAGTCATCTCTAGAAAAAAAAACAAATTGTGAAGGGATGAGACCACATGTCAAAGAACAGCTGAACATGAGCTTTTACAACTTCAGAACTACTGGAAATGTTCAGTTGCATGAAATGCATTTATCTTTGAAAATAACCCAAAGGGTGGGAAAATATATTCTCTCTGACCTTAATCTGTGACCACTTTGCTTAAAAAGCATGAAATTACCACTTACCTCTCTAAAGCTCTAGTTACTGATCAAATGGTGATGATTATTTCAAAAGAAACAAGATTGAACAAGGCCAGATGCACACCAGAGATTCAGAAACCTGCCCAGTTTGGCAATGGGAGAGAATAAGAAGGGTGATAAGCTTCTTGAGGGCAGGGACCATGTCTTATACACCTTGGTTTATCACAAATTCCCCCTTCCCTCCAGGGCCTAGCAAAGCACACAGCTAGGTCTCAATTAGTATGAACATGAATCCCATAAAGTAATCATTATTTGAATTCATACTGCATATTTCCATTGGGCTGGAAACAATTACCATATTTTACATAATTATAACTTCAAATGATGAGATTTTAATACATGTGACCACATCACTGGATTCGTTATTCGCACCAATCTAGACTTGTCTGTAGTACATTGCAAGTATTCTATAAATATTTGTAGGTTGGGTGATAGTTCCCTTGGTGATAGCTTTCATTAGGTTCACTTTCTTTCCCTCAGTTGGTCTTCCTTACAGAAGACGGCCATCTGGCCCCTGTAGTGGAACAGAAAGCCCATGACTTCTAAGCTCAACTATACATCTTTAATTGTTTTTTTCTCCAATTGGCTTTCCTGCCTGCTCAGCACAGAATGCTGGGCAATGCTTTCTATCGTCCCTAAAGTGCTTCCTAGCCAGATGACCCTGGGTAGATCTCTTTTCCTCTGTCTACATCTATTTCCTTATCTGAAAATGCGGGATAATGATAGTATCTACCCCCCAACCTTGTTTTGAACATGAGATGAGATAATATTTATAAAGAATTTTACATTTTAAATAGTATTTATCAAATATTAATATTATTATTAATTTAGAATAGGAGTAAATGGGGGAGAGATTTCAGTTAGGTATCAGGAAGAAACTCTACCATGTAAGGATAGTTAGGCTTTTGAAAGGACAACTGAGAGATATTATGACATTTTATAATGTTATGTAATATTTATGATATATGTATAATAATAATTATCATCATTATTATTATAGCTAGGGGCAGCTGGGCCGCCCAGAGGATAGAGTACTGGAACTTGAGTCAGAAAGATCTGAATTCAAATCTGACATCAGAAACTTGTTAGCTAAGTGGGCAAGTCACTTAACATCTGTTTGCCTCAATCTCCTCATCTGTAAAATGAGGATAACATTAGCACCTGCATCCCAAGGTTGTTGCAAGGATAATATGAGAGGATATTTATAAAGCATTTTTTATACCTTAAAGTGCTACATAAATATAACTGTTATTTGGCTCTCTGAACTGCCTCCTAATATAGTTAATTTTGATAATCACCACCACTGTCTTACACCTCTGGGCTCTTTATCTTGGAGAATGTCATCAAAGTACAATGTGAGCAAACACACACAAACACACTCCTTGTTCCTAACAACTTCACTTGTCTGACTGTAGAAATAATTGAATAATCACCTCTATTTAAAAAATGAGGCCCCAATGCATGAGGGACTCTATCATGGGAATCAATCAACAAGTGTTTATGAAGTGGTCACTATGGGTCAGGCACTGATAAGTACTAGGAATATAAATATAAAGAATAATAGTGCCCCATACTGTCTAGAGGGCTAGCCTCCAAGTCAGGAATATGTGGGTTCTAATCCCTTCTCTGTCTCTGTGACCTTGGGTAAGTCACTTAACCCCTAGCTGTCCCACACAACTCTTTGAGAAGTTAAGCTGCAGAACAGGTACTCATCTACTTTAATTGAGGGTGTTTCCTCATTGGCCATTCCTTACACCAATGAAATCGTAAGGCCAGACAAAAAAAGGCAACAAAGAAATTTAGCTATCTGATAGGGTTCACCTGCAATATTGCCTGGAGACAGGGGTATGAATTACACGGTCTCTATAATTCCTTTGTAGACTGATTTTATGACTAAAAAACAAGCAGTGTAGGGAAAACCATCGTTTTAAAACATTACAGGTCTGGATATAAATCAGCATGTGATCCAACTAAGCTCAGAGCCCCATTGAAAGATTCCTATTAATAGATGTTTGTTGAACACCAACAATGCATGAAGCATTGTGCAGAATATTGAATTAGATAAGGTCTCTGCTAAAACATGGGCTCTTCCCAGGAAGCTCAGACTCGGAATTTTGTTAGATGGGGAAAAAACCACAGGTACAGATCATGAATGCAAGTAGGGCCCTGACCTTGGGAGAAGAGTTTTCTTTTTTCAGATTTGCTGTACATAAGATGATTAAATTTGCAAGATGGACAAAGAGAACATATTGTTACCATAGACAGATGCTTGAGATGTTGCCCTGAAGCCTTACCAGATGAGAAAATTCCACCCAGTTATGACATCTGGTCACTGTGGCCCTAGAGATGTTCATACAAAGACAACCATTTAAAAATGTAATATATGAATTCCCTAGTGAGTAACAAAGGCAGAAAAGGAAAAAAAAAAGATGGAATGTATTTATGCTCTTAAGGCAGAAATGGCCTTGCCAATAGGCACCAAACTATACAGTGCAATTTTAGCAGCAAAGGGAAGGCTACCTCCTACCCAAAGTGACAAATACCTGAATTCCACATCCCCCTAAAATTCTCTACTCTATTAGATTAATACTTAACATTCTATCATTTGGTATATATTCTTAATGCACTGTATTAGTCAAAATTCAAATTCAAATATCTTTTTAAAAAGTGATACTATAAGCTAAAAGTCACTTAAACCTTAGTATAATTGAATACGTCAAATCATAGAATCACAGATTTAGAGCTACAAGGTGCTTTAAACGTTATGTAGTACAACTTCTTCATTTTACAGATATAAAAATTGTGGACCAGAGAGGACCACCCAAGACCCAATGACCCAAGATCACCCAGCTTGCAGTGAGTGGCACACCCAAGAGTTGAATAGAGATGTTCCAACTTGAAATCTAATACTCTTTCCACTGTACCAAGTGACTTCATTTCCTGAGGCAGGAGAGAAAGGAAGCCTTGAGGACCCAGAATTCCTGAGGAGGGTGGGAGTGTTCAGAATCCTTAGGGGTAGAGATTATACATGGTGAAACTAGAGATTATGAATAGTCAAAATTTATATAACCCTTGAAGGTTTGTAAAGTGCCTTGCATATGTTAACTCATTTGATTCTCATAACAGCCTTATTGAGATAAGTGCTGTTATCAACCCCATTTTACAGATGAGGGGAATGAGGCACAGGAAGATTAAGTGACTTTGCACAAGGATTTGAATTTTAGAGCCAACCTGATTCAAAGGAGTCAGCCTAAAGGAGACAAAAATACAAACATGGGAATATGCTTTAAATGCAAAGTTCTCATAGTGTTCCATTATTCCCCCCATATTCCTCTAAGCTTGGGATATGGTAAAGTAACCATGTGAGGAATATTTAAATGACGTGCTAAATGTAAGGTCTCTACATTCTCATTTAAAAGTGAAGCAGACATCAATTGGGGAATGGCTGAACAAGTCATGGGACATTAATGTAGTGGAATATTACTGTGCTTTAAGAAATGATGTGTGATGAATACAGAGAATCATGGAAAGATCTATATGAACTGATGTACAGTAAATTATACAGAACCACAAAAACAATATATACAATGACTACATCACTGTAAGGGAAAAGAACGATCACACACTAAAAAAAATCTGAACTGAATATAACAAAATTATAAAGGACAAGTCTGACTTGAGAGAAGAGCTATGAGAAAACAGACCTACCCTTTCATGGAGATGGGAGGGCCACAAGTGTTACGCACTGCATATGTTTTCAGACTTTTTCAATGTATCAAATAATTGTGCTTACTTTTTCTCCTCTTTAAAAATTCTATTTGTTACTTAGGGGCAGCTGGGTGGTGCAATTCTATAGATAGAATACAGGGCCTGGAGTCAGGAAGACTAATCTTGGTGAGTTCAAATCTGAATCAAATCTGAATTCAAGTGGCTCATTTGTCTAATGTTTCTTGATTTTACCATTGCTCTTACTAATCTAATTAAACTGTTTAACTATGTATGTGTGTGTATGTGTGTGTGTGT